>NW_026453626.1:700818-1401636 GCF_943734755.1 Anopheles moucheti
TGGATTGGATATTTGATGAACATCGAAGTTAACAACTTTTGTATAAAAAAGTCACTTTTAGTGAAGCTACGTACAAAAGTACTAAGTTTGGATTGGATATTTGATGAATATCGAAGTTAACAACTTTTGTATGAAAAAGTCACTTTTAGTGAAGCTACGTACAAAAGTACTAAGTTTGGATTGGATATTTGATGAACATCGAAGTTAACAACTTTTGTATGAAAAAGTCACTTTTAGTGAAGCTACGTACAAAAGTACTAAGTTTGGATTGGATATTTGATGAATATCGAAGTTAACAAATTTTGTATGAAAAAGTCACTTTTAGTGAAGCAACGTACAAAAGTACTAAGTTTGGATTGGATATTTGATGAATATTGAAGTTAACAACTTTTGTATGAAAAAGTCACTTTTAGTGAAGCAACGTACAAAAGTACTAAGTTTGGATTGGATATTTGATGAACATCGAAGTTAACAACTTTTGTATGAAAAAGTCACTTTTAGTGAAGCAACGTACAAAAGTACTAAGTTTGGATTGGATATTTGATGAATATCGAAGTTAACAACTTTTGTATGAAAAAGTCACTTTTAGTGAAGCTACGTACAAAAGTACTAAGTTTGGATTGGATATTTGATGAACATCGAAGTTAACAACTTTTGTATGAAAAAGTCACTTTTAGTGAAGCTACGTACAAAAGTACTAAGTTTGGATTGGATATTTGATGAACATCGAAGTTAACAACTTTTGTATGAAAAAGTCACTTTTAGTGAAGCTACGTACAAAAGTACTAAGTTTGGATTGGATATTTGATGAATATCGAAGTTAACAACTTTTGTTTGAAAAAGTCACTTTTAGTGAAGCTACGTACAAAAGTACTAAGTTTGGATTGGATATTTGATGAACATCGAAGTTAACAACTTTTGTTTGAAAAAGTCACTTTTAGTGAAGCTACGTACAAAAGTACTAAGTTTGGATTGGATATTTGATGAACATCGAAGTTAACAACTTTTGTATGAAAAAGTCACTTTTAGTGAAGCTACGTACAAAAGTACTAAGTTTGGATTGGATATTTGATGAACATCGAAGTTAACAACTTTTGTATGAAAAAGTCACTTTTAGTGAAGCTACGTACAAAAGTACTAAGTTTGGATTGGATATTTGATGAACATCGAAGTTAACAAATTTTGTATGAAAAAGTCACTTTTAGTGAAGCTACGTACAAAAGTACTAAGTTTGGATTGGATATTTGATGAACATCGAAGTTAACAACTTTTGTATAAAAAAGTCACTTTTAGTGAAGCTACGTACAAAAGTACTAAGTTTGGATTGGATATTTGATGAATATCGAAGTTAACAACTTTTGTATGAAAAAGTCACTTTTAGTGAAGCTACGTACAAAAGTACTAAGTTTGGATTGGATATTTGATGAACATCGAAGTTAACAACTTTTGTATGAAAAAGTCACTTTTAGTGAAGCTACGTACAAAAGTACTAAGTTTGGATTGGATATTTGATGAACATCGAAGTTAACAACTTTTGTATGAAAAAGTCACTTTTAGTGAAGCTACGTACAAAAGTACTAAGTTTGGATTGGATATTTGATGAACATCGAAGTTAACAACTTTTGTATAAAAAAGTCACTTTTAGTGAAGCTACGTACAAAAGTACTAAGTTTGGATTGGATATTTGATGAATATCGAAGTTAACAAATTTTGTATGAAAAAGTCACTTTTAGTGAAGCTACGTACAAAAGTACTAAGTTTGGATTGGATATTTGATGAACATCGAAGTTAACAAATTTTGTATGAAAAAGTCACTTTCAGTGAAGCTACGTACAAAAGTACTAAGTTTGGATTGGATATTTGATGAACATCGAAGTTAACAACTTTTGTATGAAAAAGTCACTTTTAGTGAAGCTACGTACAAAAGTACTAAGTTTGGATTGGATATTTGATGAATATCGAAGTTAACAAATTTTGTATGAAAAAGTCACTTTTAGTGAAGCTACGTACAAAAGTACTAAGTTTGGATTGGATATTTGATGAATATCGAAGTTAACAAATTTTGTATGAAAAAGTCACTTTTAGTGAAGCTACGTACAAAAGTACTAAGTTTGGATTGGATATTTGATGAACATCGAAGTTAACAAATTTTGTATGAAAAAGTCACTTTTAGTGAAGCTACGTACAAAAGTACTAAGTTTGGATTGGATATTTGATGAACATCGAAGTTAACAACTTTTGTATGAAAAAGTCACTTTTAGTGAAGCTACGTACAAAAGTACTAAGTTTGGATTGGAAATTTGATGAACATCGAAGTTAACAACTTTTGTATGAAAAAGTCACTTTTAGTGAAGCTACGTACAAAAGTACTAAGTTTGGATTGGATATTTGATGAACATCGAAGTTAACAACTTTTGTATGAAAAAGTCACTTTTAGTGAAGCTACGTACAAAAGTACTAAGTTTGGATTGGATATTTGATTAACATCGAAGTTAACAATTTTTGTATGAAAAAGTCACTTTTAGTGAAGCTACGTACAAAAGTACTAAGTTTGGATTGGAAATTTGATGAATATCGAAGTTAACAAATTTTGTATGAAAAAGTCACTTTTAGTGAAGCTACGTACAAAAGTACTAAGTTTGGATTGGATATTTGATGAATATCGAAGTTAACAAATTTAGTATGAAAAAGTCACTTTTAGTGAAGCTACGTACAAAAGTACTAAGTTTGGATAGGATATTTGATGAATATCGAAGTTAACAAATTTTGTATGAAAAAGTCACTTTTAGTGAAGCTACGTACAAAAGTACTAAGTTTGGATTGGATATTTGATGAACATCGAAGTTAACAACTTTTGTATGAAAAAGTCACTTTTAGTGAAGCTACGTACAAAAGTACTAAGTTTGGATTGGATATTTGATGAACATCGAAGTTAACAACTTTTGTATGAAAAAGTCACTTTTAGTGAAGCTACGTACAAAAGTACTAAGTTTGGATTGGATATTTGATGAACATCGAAGTTAACAACTTTTGTATGAAAAAGTCACTTTTAGTGAAGCTACGTACAAAAGTACTAAGTTTGGATTGGATATTTGATGAACATCGAAGTTAACAACTTTTGTATGAAAAAGTCACTTTTAGTGAAGCTACGTACAAAAGTACTAAGTTTGGATTGGATATTTGATGAACATCGAAGTTAACAACTTTTGTATGAAAAAGTCACTTTTAGTGAAGCTACGTACAAAAGTACTAAGTTTGGATTGGATATTTGATGAACATCGAAGTTAACAACTTTTGTATGAAAAAGTCACTTTTAGTGAAGCTACGTACAAAAGTACTAAGTTTGGATTGGATATTTGATGAACATCGAAGTTAACAACTTTTGTATGAAAAAGTCACTTTTAGTGAAGCTACGAACAAAAGTACTAAGTTTGGATTGGATATTTGATGAATATCGAAGTTAACAAATTTTGTATGAAAAAGTCACTTTTAGTGAAGCAACGTACAAAAGTACTAAGTTTGGATTGGATATTTGATGAACATCGAAGTTAACAACTTTTGTATGAAAAAGTCACTTTTAGTGAAGCTACGTACAAAAGTACTAAGTTTGGATTGGATATTTGATGAACATCGAAGTTAACAACTTTTGTATGAAAAAGTCACTTTTAGTGAAGCTACGTACAAAAGTACTAAGTTTGGATTGGATATTTGATGAACATCGAAGTTAACAACTTTTGTATGAAAAAGTTACTTTTAGTGAAGTTGCATACAAAAGTACTAAGTTTGGATTGGATATTTGATGAATATCGAAGTTAACAAATTTTGTATGAAAAAGTCACTTTTAGTGAAGCAACGTACAAAAGTACTAAGTTTGGATTGGATATTTGATGAATATTGAAGTTAACAACTTTTGTATGAAAAAGTCACTTTTAGTGAAGCTACGTACAAAAGTACTAAGTTTGGATTGGATATTTGATGAACATCGAAGTTAACAACTTTTGTATGAAAAAGTCACTTTTAGTGAAGCTGCATACAAAAGTACTAAGTTTGGATTGGATATTTGATGAACATCGAAGTTAACAACTTTTGTATGAAAAAGTCACTTTTAGTGAAGCTACGTACAAAAGTACTAAGTTTGGATTGGATATTTGATGAACATCGAAGTTAACAACTTTTGTATGAAAAAGTCACTTTTAGTGAAGCTGCATACAAAAGTACTAAGTTTGGATTGGATATTTGATGAACATCGAAGTTAACAACTTTTGTATGAAAAAGTCACTTTTAGTGAAGCTGCATACAAAAGTACTAAGTTTGGATTGGATATTTGATGAACATCGAAGTTAACAACTTTTGTATGAAAAAGTCACTTTTAGTGAAGCTGCATACAAAAGTACTAAGTATGGATTGGATATTTGATGAACATCGAAGTTAACAACTTTTGTATGAAAAAGTCATTATTAGTGAAGCTGCATACAAAAGTACTAAGTATGGATTGGATATTTGATGAACATCGAAGTTAACAACTTTTGTATGAAAAAGTCACTTTTAGTGAAGCTGCATACAAAAGTACTAAGTTTGGATTGGATATTTGATGAACATCGAAGTTAACAACTTTTGTATGAAAAAGTCACTTTTAGTGAAGCTGCATACAAAAGTACTAAGTTTGGATTGGATATTTGATGAACATCGAAGTTAACAACTTTTGCATGAAAAAGTCACTTTTAGTGAAGCTGCATACAAAAGTACTAAGTTTGGATTGGATATTTAATGAACATCGAAGTTAACAACTTTTGTATGAAAAATTCACTTTTAGTGAAGCTGCATACAAAAGTACTTAGTTTGGATTGGATATTTGATGAACATCGAAGTTAGCAACTTTTGTATGAAAAAGTCACTTTTAGTGAAGCTACGTACAAAAGTACTAAGTTTGGATTGGATATTTGATGAACATCGAAGTTAACAACTTTTGTATGAAAAAGTCACTTTTAGTGAAGCTGCATACAAAAGTACTAAGTTTGGATTGGATATTTGATGAACATCGAAGTTAACAACTTTTGCATGAAAAAGTCACTTTTAGTGCAGCTGCATACAAAAGTACTAAGTTTGGATTGGATATTTAATGAACATCGAAGTTAACAACTTTTGTATGAAAAAGTCACTTTTAGTGAAGCTACGTACAAAAGTACTAAGTTTGGATTGGATATTTGATGAACATCGAAGTTAACAACTTTTGTATGAAAAAGTCACTTTTAGTGAAGCTGCATACAAAAGTACTAAGTTTGGATTGGATATTTGATGAACATCGAAGTTAACAACTTTTGTATGAAAAAGTCACTTTTAGTGAAGCTGCATACAAAAGTACTAAGTATGGATTGGATATTTGATGAACATCGAAGTTAACAACTTTTGCATGAAAAAGTCACTTTTAGTGAAGCTGCATACAAAAGTACTAAGTTTGGATTGGATATTTGATGAACATCGAAGTTAACAACTTTTGCATGAAAAAGTCACTTTTAGTGAAGCTGCATACAAAAGTACTAAGTTTGGATTGGATATTTGATGAACATCGAAGTTAACAACTTTTGTATGAAAAAGTCACTTTTAGTGAAGCTGCATACAAAAGTACTAAGTTTGGATTGGATATTTAATGAACATCGAAGTTAACAACTTTTGTATGAAAAATTCACTTTTAGTGAAGCTGCATACAAAAGTACTTAGTTTGGATTGGATATTTGATGAACATCGAAGTTAGCAACTTTTGTATGAAAAAGTCACTTTTAGTGAAGCTACGTACAAAAGTACTAAGTTTGGATTGGATATTTGATGAACATCGAAGTTAACAACTTTTGTATGAAAAAGTCACTTTTAGTGAAGCTGCATACAAAAGTACTAAGTTTGGATTGGATATTTGATGAACATCGAAGTTAACAACTTTTGTATGAAAAAGTCACTTTTAGTGAAGTTGCATACAAAAGCACTAAGTTTGGATTGGATATTTGATGAACATCGAAGTTAACAACTTTTGTATGAAAAAGTCACTTTTAGTGAAGTTGCATACAAAAGTACTAAGTTTGGATTGGATATTTGATGAACATCGAAGTTAACAACTTTTGTATGAAAAAGTCATTATAAGTGAAGCTGCATACAAAAGTACTTAGTTTGGATTGGATATTTGATGAACATCGAAGTTAGCAACTTTTGTATGAAAAAGTCACTTTTAGTGAAGTTGCATACAAAAGTACTAAGTTTGGATTGGATATTTGATGAACATCGAAGTTAACAACTTTTGTATGAAAAAGTCACTTTTAGTGAAGCTGCATACAAAAGTACTAAGTTTGGATTGGATATTTGATGAACATCGAAGTTAACAACTTTTGTATGAAAAAGTCACTTTTAGTGAAGTTGCATACAAAAGTACTAAGTTTGGATTGGATATTTGATGAACATCGAAGTTAACAACTTTTGTATGAAAAAGTCACTTTTAGTGAAGTTGCATACAAAAGTACTAAGTTTGGATTGGATATTTGATGAACATCGAAGTTAACAACTTTTGTATGAAAAAGTCACTTTTAGTGAAGCTACGTACAAAAGTACTAAGTTTGGATTGGATGTTTGATGAACATCGAAGTTAACAACTTTTGTATGAAAAAGTCATTATAAGTGAAGCTGCATACAAAAGTACTTAGTTTGGATTGGATATTTGATTAACATCGAAGTTAACAACTTTTGTATGAAAAAGTCACTTTTAGTGAAGCTACGTACAAAAGTACTAAGTTTGGATTGGATATTTGATGAACATCGAAGTTAACAACTTTTGTATGAAAAAGTCACTTTAAGTGAAGTTGCATACAAAAGTACTAAGTTTGGATTGGATATTTGATGAACATCGAAGTTAACAACTTTTGTATGAAACAGTCATTATAAGTGAAGCTGCATACAAAAGTACTTAGTTTGGATTGGATATTTGATGAACATCGAAGTTAGCAACTTTTGTATGAAAAAGTCACTTTTAGTGAAGCTACGTACAAAAGTACTAAGTTTGGATTGGATATTTGATGAACATCGAAGTTAACAACTTTTGTATGAAAAAGTCACTTTAAGTGAAGCTACGTACAAAAGTACTAAGTTTGGATTGGATATTTGATTAACATCGAAGTTAACAACTTTTGTATGAAAAAGTCATTATAAGTGAAGCTGCATACAAAAGTACTTAGTTTGGATTGGATATTTGATTAACATCGAAGTTAACAACTTTTGCATGAAAAAGTCACTTTTAGTGAAGCTGCATACAAAAGTACTAAGTTTGGATTGGATATTTGATGAACATCGAAGTTAACAACTTTTGTATGAAAAAGTCACTTTAAGTGAAGTTGCATACAAAAGTACTAAGTTTGGATTGGATATTTGATGAACATCGAAGTTAACAACTTTTGTATGAAACAGTCATTATAAGTGAAGCTGCATACAAAAGTACTAAGTATGGATTGGATATTTGATGAACATCGAAGTTAGCAACTTTTGTATGAAAAAGTCACTTTTAGTGAAGCTACGTACAAAAGTACTAAGTTTGGATTGGATATTTGATGAACATCGAAGTTAACAACTTTTGTATGAAAAAGTCACTTTAAGTGAAGCTACGTACAAAAGTACTAAGTTTGGATTGGATATTTGATTAACATCGAAGTTAACAACTTTTGTATGAAAAAGTCATTATAAGTGAAGCTGCATACAAAAGTACTTAGTTTGGATTGGATATTTGATTAACATCGAAGTTAACAACTTTTGCATGAAAAAGTCACTTTTAGTGAAGCTGCATACAAAAGTACTAAGTTTGGATTGGATATTTGATGAACATCGAAGTTAACAACTTTTGTATGAAAAAGTCACTTTAAGTGAAGTTGCATACAAAAGTACTAAGTTTGGATTGGATATTTGATGAACATCGAAGTTAACAACTTTTGTATGAAACAGTCATTATAAGTGAAGCTGCATACAAAAGTACTAAGTATGGATTGGATATTTGATGAACATCGAAGTTAGCAACTTTTGTATGAAAAAGTCACTTTTAGTGAAGCTACGTACAAAAGTACTAAGTTTGGATTGGATATTTGATGAACATCGAAGTTAACAACTTTTGTATGAAAAAGTCACTTTAAGTGAAGCTACGTACAAAAGTACTAAGTTTGGATTGGATATTTGATTAACATCGAAGTTAACAACTTTTGTATGAAAAAGTCATTATAAGTGAAGCTGCATACAAAAGTACTTAGTTTGGATTGGATATTTGATTAACATCGAAGTTAACAACTTTTGTATGAAAAAGTCACTTTTAGTGAAGCTACGTACAAAAGTACTAAGTTTGGATTGGATATTTGATGAATATCGAAGTTAACAACTTTTGTATGAAAAAGTCACTTTTAGTGAAGCTACGTACAAAAGTACTAAGTTTGGATTGGATATTTGATGAATATCGAAGTTAACAACTTTTGTATGAAAAAGTCACTTTTAGTGAAGCTACGTACAAAAGTACTAAGTTTGGATTGGATATTTGATGAACATCGAAGTTAACAACTTTTGTATGAAAAAGTCACTTTTAGTGAAGCTACGTACAAAAGTACTAAGTTTGGATTGGATATTTGATGAACATCGAAGTTAACAACTTTTGTATGAAAAAGTCACTTTTAGTGAAGCTACGTACAAAAGTACTAAGTTTGGATTGGATATATGATGAACATCGAAGTTAACAACTTTTGTTTGAAAAAGTCACTTTTAGTGAAGCTACGTACAAAAGTACTAAGTTTGGATTGGATATATGATGAACATCGAAGTTAACAACTTTTGTTTGAAAAAGTCACTTTTAGTGAAGCTACGTACAAAAGTACTAAGTTTGGATTGGATATTTGATGAACATCGAAGTTAACAACTTTTGTATGAAAAAGTCACTTTTAGTGAAGCTACGTACAAAAGTACTAAGTTTGGATTGGATATTTGATGAACATCGAAGTTAACAACTTTTGTATGAAAAAGTCACTTTTAGTGAAGCTACGTACAAAAGTACTAAGTTTGGATTGGATATTTGATGAATATCGAAGTTAACAACTTTTGTATGAAAAAGTCACTTTTAGTGAAGCAACGTACAAAAGTACTAAGTTTGGATTGGATATTTGATGAACATCGAAGTTAACAACTTTTGTATGAAAAAGTCACATTTAGTGAAGCTACGTACAAAAGTACTAAGTTTGGATTGGATATTTGATGAATATCGAAGTTAACAAATTTTGTATGAAAAAGTCACTTTTAGTGAAGCTACGTACAAAAGTACTAAGTTTGGATTGGATATTTGATGAACATCGAAGTTAACAACTTTTGTATGAAAAAGTCACTTTTAGTGAAGCTACGTACAAAAGTACTAAGTTTGGATTGGATATTTGATGAACATCGAAGTTAACAACTTTTGTATGAAAAAGTCACTTTTAGTGAAGCTACGTACAAAAGTACTAAGTTTGGATTGGATATTTGATGAACATCGAAGTTAACAACTTTTGTATGAAAAAGTCACTTTTAGTGAAGCTACGTACAAAAGTACTAAGTTTGGATTGGATATTTGATGAACATTGAAGTTAACAACTTTTGTATGAAAAAGTCACTTTTAGTGAAGCTACGTACAAAAGTACTAAGTTTGGATTGGATATTTGATGAACATCGAAGTTAACAACTTTATTATGAAAAAGTCACTTTTAGTGAAGCTACGTACAAAAGTACTAAGTTTGGATTGGATATTTGATGAACATCGAAGTTAACAACTTTTGTATGAAAAAGTCACTTTTAGTGAAGCTACGTACAAAAGTACTAAGTTTGGATTGGATATTTGATGAACATCGAAGTTAACAACTTTTGTATGAAAAAGTCACTTTTAGTGAAGCTACGTACAAAAGTACTAAGTTTGGATTGGATATTTGATGAATATCGAAGTTTACAACTTTTGTATGAAAAAGTCACTTTTAGTGAAGCAACGTACAAAAGTACTAAGTTTGGATTGGATGTTTGATGAACATCGAAGTTAACAACTTTTGTATGAAAAAGTCACTTTTAGTGAAGCTACGTACAAAAGTACTAAGTTTGGATTGGATATTTGATGAACATCGAAGTTAACAACTTTTGTATGAAAAAGTCACTTTTAGTGAAGCTACGTACAAAAGTACTAAGTTTGGATTGGATATTTGATGAATATCGAAGTTAACAACTTTTGTATGAAAAAGTCATTATTAGTGAAGCTGCATACAAAAGTACTAAGTTTGGATTGGATATTTGATGAACATCGAAGTTAACAACTTTTGTTTGAAAAAGTCACTTTTAGTGAAGCAACGTACAAAAGTACTAAGTTTGGATTGGATATTTGATGAATATCGAAGTTAACAACTATTGTATGAAAAAGTCACTTTTAGTGAAGCAACGTACAAAAGTACTAAGTTTGGATTGGATATTTGATGAACATCGAAGTTAACAACTTTTGTTTGAAAAAGTCACTTTTAGTGAAGCTACGTACAAAAGTACTAAGTTTGGATTGGATATTTGATGAATATCGAAGTTAACAACTTTTGTATGAAAAAGTCACTTTTAGTGAAGCTACGTACAAAAGTACTAAGTTTGGATTGGATATTTGATGAATATCGAAGTTAACAACTTTTGTATGAAAAAGTCACTTTTAGTGAAGCTACGTACAAAAGTACTAAGTTTGGATTGGATATTTGATGAACATCGAAGTTAACAACTATTGTATGAAAAAGTCACTTTTAGTGAAGCTACGTACAAAAGTACTAAGTTTGGATTGGATATTTGATGAATATCGAAGTTAACAACTTTTGTATGAAAAAGTCACTTTTAGTGAAGCTACGTACAAAAGTACTAAGTTTGGATTGGATATTTGATGAATATCGAAGTTAACAACTTTTGTATGAAAAAGTCACTTTTAGTGAAGCTACGTACAAAAGTACTAAGTTTGGATTGGATATTTGATGAACATCGAAGTTAACAACTTTTGTATGAAAAAGTCACTTTTAGTGAAGCTACGTACAAAAGTACTAAGTTTGGATTGGATATTTGATGAACATTGAAGTTAACAACTTTTGTATGAAAAAGTCACTTTTAGTGAAGCTACGTACAAAAGTACTAAGTTTGGATTGGATATTTGATGAACATCGAAGTTAACAACTTTATTATGAAAAAGTCACTTTTAGTGAAGCTACGTACAAAAGTACTAAGTTTGGATTGGATATTTGATGAACATCGAAGTTAACAACTTTTGTATGAAAAAGTCACTTTTAGTGAAGCTACGTACAAAAGTACTAAGTTTGGATTGGATATTTGATGAACATCGAAGTTAACAACTTTTGTATGAAAAAGTCACTTTTAGTGAAGCTACGTACAAAAGTACTAAGTTTGGATTGGATATTTGATGAATATCGAAGTTAACAACTATTGTATGAAAAAGTCACTTTTAGTGAAGCTACGTACAAAAGTACTAAGTTTGGATTGGATATTTGATGAATATCGAAGTTAACAACTTTTGTATGAAAAAGTCACTTTTAGTGAAGCTACGTACAAAAGTACTAAGTTTGGATTGGATATTTGATGAATATCGAAGTTAACAACTTTTGTATGAAAAAGTCACTTTTAGTGAAGCTACGTACAAAAGTACTAAGTTTGGATTGGATATTTGATGAACATCGAAGTTAACAACTTTTGTATGAAAAAGTCACTTTTCGTGAAGCTACGTACAAAAGTACTAAGTTTGGATTGGATATTTGATGAACATCGAAGTTAACAACTTTTGTTTGAAAAAGTCACTTTTAGTGAAGCAACGTACAAAAGTACTAAGTTTGGATTGGATATTTGATGAATATCGAAGTTAACAACTATTGTATGAAAAAGTCACTTTTAGTGAAGCAACGTACAAAAGTACTAAGTTTGGATTGGATATTTGATGAACATCGAAGTTAACAACTTTTGTTTGAAAAAGTCACTTTTAGTGAAGCTACGTACAAAAGTACTAAGTTTGGATTGGATATTTGATGAATATCGAAGTTAACAACTTTTGTATGAAAAAGTCACTTTTAGTGAAGCTACGTACAAAAGTACTAAGTTTGGATTGGATATTTGATGAATATCGAAGTTAACAACTTTTGTATGAAAAAGTCACTTTTAGTGAAGCTACGTACAAAAGTACTAAGTTTGGATTGGATATTTGATGAACATCGAAGTTAACAACTTTTGTATGAAAAAGTCACTTTTAGTGAAGCTACGTACAAAAGTACTAAGTTTGGATTGGATATTTGATGAACATCGAAGTTAACAACTTTTGTTTGAAAAAGTCACTTTTAGTGAAGCAACGTACAAAAGTACTAAGTTTGGATTGGATATTTGATGAATATCGAAGTTAACAACTATTGTATGAAAAAGTCACTTTTAGTGAAGCAACGTACAAAAGTACTAAGTTTGGATTGGATATTTGATGAATATCGAAGTTAACAACTTTTGTATGAAAAAGTCACTTTTAGTGAAGCTACGTACAAAAGTACTAAGTTTGGATTGGATATTTGATGAATATCGAAGTTAACAACTTTTGTATGAAAAAGTCACTTTTAGTGAAGCTACGTACAAAAGTACTAAGTTTGGATTGGATATTTGATGAACATCGAAGTTAACAACTTTTGTATGAAAAAGTCACTTTTAGTGAAGCTACGTACAAAAGTACTAAGTTTGGATTGGATATTTGATGAACATCGAAGTTAACAACTTTTGTTTGAAAAAGTCACTTTTAGTGAAGCAACGTACAAAAGTACTAAGTTTGGATTGGATATTTGATGAATATCGAAGTTAACAACTATTGTATGAAAAAGTCACTTTTAGTGAAGCTACGTACAAAAGTACTAAGTTTGAATTGGATATTTGATGAATATCGAAGTTAACAACTTTTGTATGAAAAAGTCACTTTTAGTGAAGCTACGTACAAAAGTACTAAGTTTGGATTGGATATTTGATGAATATCGAAGTTAACAACTTTTGTATGAAAAAGTCACTTTTAGTGAAGCTACGTACAAAAGTACTAAGTTTGGATTGGATATTTGATGAACATCGAAGTTAACAACTTTTGTATGAAAAAGTCACTTTTAGTGAAGCAACGTACAAAAGTACTAAGTTTGGATTGGATATTTGATGAACATCGAAGTTAACAACTTTTGTATGAAAAAGTCACTTTTAGTGAAGCTACGTACAAAAGTACTAAGTTTGGATTGGATATTTGATGAACATCGAAGTTAACAACTTTTGTTTGAAAAAGTCACTTTTAGTGAAGCAACGTACAAAAGTACTAAGTTTGGATTGGATATTTGATGAATATCGAAGTTAACAACTATTGTATGAAAAAGTCACTTTTAGTGAAGCTACGTACAAAAGTACTAAGTTTGGATTGGATATTTGATGAATATCGAAGTTAACAACTTTTGTATGAAAAAGTCACTTTTAGTGAAGCTACGTACAAAAGTACTAAGTTTGGATTGGATATTTGATGAACATCGAAGTTAACAACTTTTGTATGAAAAAGTCACTTTTAGTGAAGCTACGTACAAAAGTACTAAGTTTGGATTGGATATGTGATGAATATCGAAGTTAACAACTTTTGTATGAAAAAGTCACTTTTAGTGAAGCTACGTACAAAAGTACTAAGTTTGGATTGGATATTTGATGAACATCGAAGTTAACAACTTTTGTATGAAAAAGTCACTTTTAGTGAAGCTACGTACAAAAGTACTAAGTTTGGATTGGATATTTGATGAACATCGAAGTTAACAACTTTTGTTTGAAAAAGTCACTTTTAGTGAAGCTACGTACAAAAGTACTAAGTTTGGATTGGATATTTGATGAACATCGAAGTTAACAACTTTTGTATGAAAAAGTCACTTTTAGTGAAGCTACGTACAAAAGTACTAAGTTTGGATTGGATATTTGATGAACATCGAAGTTAACAACTTTTGTTTGAAAAAGTCACTTTTAGTGAAGCTACGTACAAAAGTACTAAGTTTGGATTGGATATTTGATGAACATCGAAGTTAACAACTTTTGTATGAAAAAGTCACTTTTAGTGAAGCTACGTACAAAAGTACTAAGTTTGGATTGGATATTTGATGAACATCGAAGTTAACAACTTTTGTTTGAAAAAGTCACTTTTAGTGAAGCAACGTACAAAAGTACTAAGTTTGGATTGGATATTTGATGAATATCGAAGTTAACAAATTTTGTATGAAAAAGTCACTTTTAGTGAAGCTACGTACAAAAGTACTAAGTTTGGATTGGATATTTGATGAACATCGAAGTTAACAACTTTTGTATGAAAAAGTCACTTTTAGTGAAGCTACGTACAAAAGTACTAAGTTTGGATTGGATATTTGATGAACATCGAAGTTAACAACTTTTGTATGAAAAAGTCACTTTTAGTGAAGCTACGTACAAAAGTACTAAGTTTGGATTGGATATTTGATGAATATCGAAGTTAACAACTTTTGTATGAAAAAGTCACTTTTAGTGAAGCTACGTACAAAAGTACTAAGTTTGGATTGGATATTTGATGAACATCGAAGTTAACAACTTTTGTTTGAAAAAGTCACTTTTAGTGAAGCTACGTACAAAAGTACTAAGTTTGGATTGGATATTTGATGAACATCGAAGTTAACAACTTTTGTTTGAAAAAGTCACTTTTAGTGAAGCTACGTACAAAAGTACTAAGTTTGGATTGGATATTTGATGAACATCGAAGTTAACAACTTTTGTATGAAAAAGTCACTTTTAGTGAAGCTACGTACAAAAGTACTAAGTTTGGATTGGATATTTGATGAACATCGAAGTTAACAACTTTTGTTTGAAAAAGTCACTTTTAGTGAAGCTACGTACAAAAGTACTAAGTTTGGATTGGATATTTGATGAACATCGAAGTTAACAACTTTTGTATGAAAAAGTCACTTTTAGTGAAGCTACGTACAAAAGTACTAAGTTTGGATTGGATATTTGATGAACATCGAAGTTAACAACTTTTGTATGAAAAAGTCACTTTTAGTGAAGCAACGTACAAAAGTACTAAGTTTGGATTGGATATTTGATGAACATCGAAGTTAACAACTTTTGTATGAAAAAGTCACTTTTAGTGAAGCTACGTACAAAAGTACTAAGTTTGGATTGGATATTTGATGAACATCGAAGTTAACAACTTTTGTTTGAAAAAGTCACTTTTAGTGAAGCTACGTACAAAAGTACTAAGTTTGGATTGGATATTTGATGAACATCGAAGTTAACAACTTTTGTTTGAAAAAGTCACTTTTAGTGAAGCTACGTACAAAAGTACTAAGTTTGGATTGGATATTTGATGAACATCGAAGTTAACAACTTTTGTATGAAAAAGTCACTTTTAGTGAAGCTACGTACAAAAGTACTAAGTTTGGATTGGATATTTGATGAACATCGAAGTTAACAACTTTTGTTTGAAAAAGTCACTTTTAGTGAAGCTACGTACAAAAGTACTAAGTTTGGATTGGATATTTGATGAACATCGAAGTTAACAACTTTTGTATGAAAAAGTCACTTTTAGTGAAGCTACGTACAAAAGTACTAAGTTTGGATTGGATATTTGATGAACATCGAAGTTAACAACTTTTGTTTGAAAAAGTCACTTTTAGTGAAGCTACGTACAAAAGTACTAAGTTTGGATTGGATATTTGATGAACATCGAAGTTAACAACTTTTGTATGAAAAAGTCACTTTTAGTGAAGCTACGTACAAAAGTACTAAGTTTGGATTGGATATTTGATGAATATCGAAGTTAACAACTTTTGTATGAAAAAGTCACTTTTAGTGAAGCAACGTACAAAAGTACTAAGTTTGGATTGGAAATTTGATGAACATCGAAGTTAACAACTTTTGTATGAAAAAGTCACTTTTAGTGAAGCTACGTACAAAAGTACTAAGTTTGGATTGGATATTTGATGAACATCGAAGTTAACAACTTTTGTTTGAAAAAGTCACTTTTAGTGAAGCTACGTACAAAAGTACTAAGTTTGGATTGGATATTTGATGAACATCGAAGTTAACAACTTTTGTATGAAAAAGTCACTTTTAGTGAAGCTACGTACAAAAGTACTAAGTTTGGATTGGATATTTGATGAATATCGAAGTTAACAACTTTTGTATGAAAAAGTCACTTTTAGTGAAGCAACGTACAAAAGTACTAAGTTTGGATTGGATATTTGATGAATATCGAAGTTAACAACTTTTGTATGAAAAAGTCACTTTTAGTGAAGCTACGTACAAAAGTACTAAGTTTGGATTGGATATTTGATGAACATCGAAGTTAACAACTTTTGTTTGAAAAAGTCACTTTTAGTGAAGCTACGTACAAAAGTACTAAGTTTGGATTGGATATTTGATGAACATCGAAGTTAACAACTTTTGTTTGAAAAAGTCACTTTTAGTGAAGCTACGTACAAAAGTACTAAGTTTGGATTGGATATTTGATGAACATCGAAGTTAACAACTTTTGTTTGAAAAAGTCACTTTTAGTGAAGCTACGTACAAAAGTACTAAGTTTGGATTGGATATTTGATGAACATCGAAGTTAACAACTTTTGTATGAAAAAGTCACTTTTAGTGAAGCAACGTACAAAAGTACTAAGTTTTTTATTGGATATTTGATGAACATCGAAGTTAACAACTTTTGTTTGAAAATGTCACTTTTAGTGAAGCTACGTACAAAAGTACTAAGTTTGGATTGGATATTTGATGAACATCGAAGTTAACAACTTTTGTATTAAAAAGTCACTTTTAGTGAAGCTACGTACAAAAGTACTAAGTTTGGATTGGATATTTGATGAACATCGAAGTTAACAACTTTTGTTTGAAAAAGTCACTTTTAGTGAAGCTACGTACAAAAGTACTAAGTTTGGATTGGATATTTGATGAATATCGAAGTTAACAACTTTTGTATGAAAAAGTCACTTTTAGTGAAGCTGCATACAAAAGTACTAAGTTTGGATTGGATATTTGATGAACATCGAAGTTAACAACTTTTGTACGAAAAAGTCACTTTTAGTGAAGCTGCATACAAAAGTACTAAGTTTTGATTGGATATTTGATGAACATCGAAGTTAACAACTTTTGTATGAAAAAGTCACTTTTAGTGAAGCTGCATACAAAAGTACTAAGTTTGGATTGGATATTTGATGAACATCGAAGTCAACAACTTTTGTATGAAAAAGTCACTTTTAGTGAAGCTGCATACAAAAGTACAAAGTTTGGATTGGATATTTGATGAACATCGAAGTTAACAACTTTTGTATGAAATAGTCACTTTTAGTGAAGCTGCATACAAAAGTACTAAGTTTGGATTGGATATTTGATGAACATCGAAGTCAACAACTTTTGTATGAAAAAGTCACTTTTAGTGAAGCTGCATACAAAAGTACAAAGTTTGGATTGGATATTTGATGAACATCGAAGTTAACAACTTTTGTATGAAAAAGTCACTTTTAGTGAAGCTACGTACAAAAGTACTAAGTTTGGATTGGATATTTGATGAACATCGAAGTTAACAACTTTTGTATGAAAAAGTCACTTTTAGTGAAGCAACGTACAAAAGTACTAAGTTTGGATTGGATATTTGATGAACATCGAAGTTAACAACTTTTGTATGAAAAAGTCACTTTTAGTGAAGCTACGTACAAAAGTACTAAGTTTGGATTGGATATTTGATGAACATCGAAGTTAACAACTTTTGTATGAAAAAGTCACTTTTAGTGAAGCTACGTACAAAAGTACTAAGTTTGGATTGGATATTTGATGAACATCGAAGTTAACAACTTTTGTATGAAAAAGTCACTTTTAGTGAAGCTACGTACAAAAGTACTAAGTTTGGATTGGATATTTGATGAACATCGAAGTTAACAACTTTTGTATGAAAAGGCCCCTTTTAGTGAAGCTACGTACAAAAGTACTAAGTTTGGATTGGATATTTGATGAACATCGAAGTTAACAACTTTTGTATGAAAAAGTCACTTTTAGTGAAGCAACGTACAAAAGTACTAAGTTTGGATTGGATATTTGATGAACATCGAAGTAAACAACTTTTGTATGAAAAAGTCACTTTTAGTGAAGCTACGTACAAAAGCACTAAGTTTGGATTGGATATTTGATGAACATCGAAGTTAACAACTTTTGTATGAAAAAGTCACTTTTAGTGAAGCTACGTACAAAAGTACAAAGTTTGGATTGGATATTTGATGAACATCGAAGTTAACAACTTTTGTTTGAAAAAGTCACATTTAGTGAAGCAACGTACAAAAGTACTAAGTTTGGATTGGATATTTGATGAACATCGAAGTTAACAACTTTTGTATGAAAAAGTCACTTTTAGTGAAGCAACGTACAAAAGTACTAAGTTTGGATTGGATATTTGATGAACATCGAAGTTAACAACTTTTGTATGAAAAAGTCACTTTTAGTGAAGCTACGTACAAAAGTACTAAGTTTGGATTGGATATTTGATGAACATCGAAGTTAACAACTTTTGTTTGAAAAAGTCACTTTTAGTGAAGCTACGTACAAAAGTACTAAGTTTGGATTGGATATTTGAGGAATATCGAAGTTAACAACATTTGTTTGAAAAAGTCACTTTTAGTGAAGCTACGTACAAAAGTACTAAGTTTGGATTGGATATTTGATGAACATCGAAGTTAACAACTTTTGTATGAAAAAGTCACATTTAGTGAAGCTACGTACAAAAGTACTAAGTTTGGATTGGATATTTGATGAACATCGAAGTTAACAACTTTTGTTTGAAAAAGTCACTTTTAGTGAAGCTACGTACAAAAGTACTAAGTTTGGATTGGATATTTGATGAACATCGAAGTTAACAACTTTTGTTTGAAAAAGTCACTTTTAGTGAAGTTGCATACAAAAGTACTAAGTTTGGATTGGATATTTGATGAACATCGAAGTTAACAACTTTTGTATGAAAAAGTCACTTTTAGTGAAGCTACGTACAAAAGTACTAAGTTTGGATTGGATATTTGATGAACATCGAAGTTAACAACTTTTGTATGAAAAAGTCACTTTTAGTGAAGCTACGTACAAAAGTACTAAGTTTGGATTGGATATTTGATGAACATCGAAGTTAACAACTTTTGTATGAAAAAGTCACTTTTAGTGAAGCTACGTACAAAAGTACTAAGTTTGGATTGGATATTTGATGAACATCGAAGTTAACAACTTTTGTATGAAAAAGTCACTTTTAGTGAAGCTACGTACAAAAGTACTAAGTTTGGATTGGATATTTGATGAATATCGAAGTTAACAACTTTTGTATGAAAAAGTCACTTTTAGTGAAGCAACGTACAAAAGTACTAAGTTTGGATTGGATATTTGATGAACATCGAAGTTAACAACTTTTGTATGAAAAAGTCACTTTTAGTGGAGCTACGTACAAAAGTACTAAGTTTGGATTGGATATTTGATGAACATCGAAGTTAACAACTTTTGTATGAAAAAGTCACTTTTAGTGAAGTTGCATACAAAAGTACTAAGTTTGGATTGGATATTTGATGAACATCGAAGTTAACAACTTTTGTATGAAAAAGTCACTTTTAGTGAAGCTACGTACAAAAGTACTAAGTTTGGATTGGATATTTGATGAACATCGAAGTTAACAACTTTTGTATGAAAAAGTCACTTTTAGTGAAGCTACGTACAAAAGTACTAAGTTTGGATTGGATATTTGATGAATATCGAAGTTAACAACTTTTGTATGAAAAAGTCACTTTTAGTGAAGCTACGTACAAAAGTACTAAGTTTGGATTGGATATTTGATGAACATCGAAGTTAACAACTTTTGTATGAAAAAGTCACATTTAGTGAAGCTACGTACAAAAGTACTAAGTTTGGATTGGATATTTGATGAATATCGAAGTTAACAACTTTTGTTTGAAAAAGTCACATTTAGTGAAGCTACGTACAAAAGTACTTAGTTTGGATTGGATATTTGATGAACATCGAAGTTAACAACTTTTGTATGAAAAAGTCACTTTTAGTGAAGCTACGTACAAAAGTACTAAGTTTGGATTGGATATTTGATGAACATCGAAGTTAACAACTTTTGTATGAAAAAGTCACTTTTAGTGGAGCTACGTACAAAAGTACTAAGTTTGGATTGGATATTTGATGAACATCGAAGTTAACAACTTTTGTATGAAAAAGTCACTTTTAGTGAAGTTGCATACAAAAGTACTAAGTTTGGATTGGATATTTGATGAACATCGAAGTTAACAACTTTTGTATGAAAAAGTCACTTTTAGTGAAGCTACGTACAAAAGTACTAAGTTTGGATTGGATATTTGATGAACATCGAAGTTAACAACTTTTGTATGAAAAAGTCACTTTTAGTGAAGCTACGTACAAAAGTACTAAGTTTGGATTGGATATTTGATGAACATCGAAGTTAACAACTTTTGTATGAAAAAGTCACTTTTAGTGAAGCTACGTACAAAAGTACTTAGTTTGGATTGGATATTTGATGAACATCGAAGTTAGCAACTTTTGTATGAAAAAGTCCCTTTTAGTAAAGCTGCATACAAAAGTACTAAGTTTGGATTGGATATTTGATGAACATCGAAGTTAGCAACTTTTGTATGAAAAAGTCACTTTTAGTGAAGCTACGTACAAAAGTACTAAGTTTGGATTGGATATTTGATGAACATCGAAGTTAACAACTTTTGTATGAAAAAGTCACATTTAGTGAAGCTACGTACAAAAGTACTAAGTTTGGATTGGATATTTGATGAATATCGAAGTTAACAACTTTTGTTTGAAAAAGTCACATTTAGTGAAGCTACGTACAAAAGTACTTAGTTTGGATTGGATATTTGATGAACATCGAAGTTAACAACTTTTGTATGAAAAAGTCACTTTTAGTGAAGCTACGTACAAAAGTACTAAGTTTGGATTGGATATTTGATGAACATCGAAGTTAACAACTTTTGTATGAAAAAGTCACTTTTAGTGGAGCTACGTACAAAAGTACTAAGTTTGGATTGGATATTTGATGAACATCGAAGTTAACAACTTTTGTATGAAAAAGTCACTTTTAGTGAAGTTGCATACAAAAGTACTAAGTTTGGATTGGATATTTGATGAACATCGAAGTTAACAACTTTTGTATGAAAAAGTCACTTTTAGTGAAGCTACGTACAAAAGTACTAAGTATGGATTGGATATTTGATGAACATCGAAGTTAACAACTTTTGTTTGAAAAAGTCACTTTTAGTGAAGCTACGTACAAAAGTACTAAGTTTGGATTGGATATTTGATGAACATCGAAGTTAACAACTTTTGTATGAAAAAGTCACTTTTAGTGAAGCTACGTACAAAAGTACTAAGTTTGGATTGAATATTTGATGAACATCGAAGTTAACAACTTTTGTTTGAAAAAGTCACTTTTAGTGAAGCTACGTACAAAAGTACTAAGTTTGGATTGAATATTTGATGAACATCGAAGTTAACAACTTTTGTTTGAAAAAGTCACTTTTAGTGAAGCTACGTACAAAAGTACTAAGTTTGGATTGGATATTTGATGAACATCGAAGTTAACAACTTTTGTATGAAAAAGTCACTTTTAGTGAAGCTACGTACAAAAGTACTAAGTTTGGATTGGATATTTGATGAATATCGAAGTTAACAACTTTTGTATGAAAAAGTCACTTTTAGTGAAGCTACGTACAAAAGTACTAAGTTTGGATTGGATATTTGATGAACATCGAAGTTAACAACTTTTGTATGAAAAAGTCACTTTTAGTGAAGCTACGTACAAAAGTACTAAGTTTGGATTGGATATTTGATGAATATCGAAGTTAACAACTTTTGTATGAAAAAGTCACTTTTAGTGAAGCTACGTACAAAAGTACTAAGTTTGGATTGGATATTTGATGAACATCGAAGTTAACAACTTTTGTATGAAAAAGTCACTTTTAGTGAAGCTACGTACAAAAGTACTAAGTTTGGATTGGATATTTGATGAATATCGAAGTTAACAACTTTTGTATGAAAAAGTCACTTTTAGTGAAGCTACGTACAAAAGTACTAAGTTTGGATTGGATATTTGATGAACATCGAAGTTAACAACTTTTGTATGAAAAAGTCACATTTAGTGAAGCTACGTACAAAAGTACTAAGTTTGGATTGGATATTTGATGAATATCGAAGTTAACAACTTTTGTTTGAAAAAGTCACATTTAGTGAAGCTACGTACAAAAGTACTTAGTTTGGATTGGATATTTGATGAACATCGAAGTTAACAACTTTTGTATGAAAAAGTCACTTTTAGTGAAGCTACGTACAAAAGTACTAAGTTTGGATTGGATATTTGATGAACATCGAAGTTAACAACTTTTGTATGAAAAAGTCACTTTTAGTGGAGCTACGTACAAAAGTACTAAGTTTGGATTGGATATTTGATGAACATCGAAGTTAACAACTTTTGTATGAAAAAGTCACTTTTAGTGAAGTTGCATACAAAAGTACTAAGTTTGGATTGGATATTTGATGAACATCGAAGTTAACAACTTTTGTATGAAAAAGTCACTTTTAGTGAAGCTACGTACAAAAGTACTAAGTTTGGATTGGATATTTGATGAACATCGAAGTTAACAACTTTTGTATGAAAAAGTCACTTTTAGTGAAGCTACGTACAAAAGTACTAAGTTTGGATTGGATATTTGATGAACATCGAAGTTAACAACTTTTGTATGAAAAAGTCACTTTTAGTGAAGCTACGTACAAAAGTACTTAGTTTGGATTGGATATTTGATGAACATCGAAGTTAGCAACTTTTGTATGAAAAAGTCCCTTTTAGTAAAGCTGCATACAAAAGTACTAAGTTTGGATTGGATATTTGATGAACATCGAAGTTAGCAACTTTTGTATGAAAAAGTCACTTTTAGTGAAGCTACGTACAAAAGTACTAAGTTTGGATTGGATATTTGATGAACATCGAAGTTAACAACTTTTGTATGAAAAAGTCACATTTAGTGAAGCTACGTACAAAAGTACTAAGTTTGGATTGGATATTTGATGAATATCGAAGTTAACAACTTTTGTTTGAAAAAGTCACATTTAGTGAAGCTACGTACAAAAGTACTTAGTTTGGATTGGATATTTGATGAACATCGAAGTTAACAACTTTTGTATGAAAAAGTCACTTTTAGTGAAGCTACGTACAAAAGTACTAAGTTTGGATTGGATATTTGATGAACATCGAAGTTAACAACTTTTGTATGAAAAAGTCACTTTTAGTGGAGCTACGTACAAAAGTACTAAGTTTGGATTGGATATTTGATGAACATCGAAGTTAACAACTTTTGTATGAAAAAGTCACTTTTAGTGAAGTTGCATACAAAAGTACTAAGTTTGGATTGGATATTTGATGAACATCGAAGTTAACAACTTTTGTATGAAAAAGTCACTTTTAGTGAAGCTACGTACAAAAGTACTAAGTATGGATTGGATATTTGATGAACATCGAAGTTAACAACTTTTGTTTGAAAAAGTCACTTTTAGTGAAGCTACGTACAAAAGTACTAAGTTTGGATTGGATATTTGATGAACATCGAAGTTAACAACTTTTGTATGAAAAAGTCACTTTTAGTGAAGCTACGTACAAAAGTACTAAGTTTGGATTGAATATTTGATGAACATCGAAGTTAACAACTTTTGTTTGAAAAAGTCACTTTTAGTGAAGCTACGTACAAAAGTACTAAGTTTGGATTGAATATTTGATGAACATCGAAGTTAACAACTTTTGTTTGAAAAAGTCCCTTTTAGTGAAGCTACGTACAAAAGTACTAAGTTTGGATTGGATATTTGATGAACATCGAAGTTAACAACTTTTGTATGAAAAAGTCACTTTTAGTGAAGCTACGTACAAAAGTACTAAGTTTGGATTGGATATTTGATGAATATCGAAGTTAACAACTTTTGTATGAAAAAGTCACTTTTAGTGAAGCTACGTACAAAAGTACTAAGTTTGGATTGGATATTTGATGAACATCGAAGTTAACAACTTTTGTATGAAAAAGTCACATTTAGTGAAGCTACGTACAAAAGTACTAAGTTTGGATTGGATATTTGATGAATATCGAAGTTAACAACTTTTGTTTGAAAAAGTCACATTTAGTGAAGCTACGTACAAAAGTACTAAGTTTGGATTGGATATTTGATGAACATCGAAGTTAACAACTTTTGTATGAAAAAGTCACTTTTAGTGAAGCTACGTACAAAAGTACTAAGTTTGGATTGGATATTTGATGAACATCGAAGTTAACAACTTTTGTATGAAAAAGTCACTTTTAGTGAAGCTACGTACAAAAGTACTAAGTTTGGATTGGATATTTGATGAACATCGAAGTTAACAACTTTTGTATGAAAAAGTCACTTTTAGTGAAGCTACGTACAAAAGTACTAAGTTTGGATTGGATATTTGATGAATATCGAAGTTAACAACTTTTGTATGAAAAAGTCACTTTTAGTGAAGCTACGTACAAAAGTACTAAGTTTGGATTGGATATTTGATGAACATCGAAGTTAACAACTTTTGTATGAAAAAGTCACTTTTAGTGAAGCTACGTACAAAAGTACTAAATTTGGATTGGATATTTGATGAATATCGAAGTTAACAACTTTTGTATGAAAAAGTCACTTTTAGTGAAGCTACGTACAAAAGTACTAAGTTTGGATTGGATATTTGATGAACATCGAAGTTAACAACTTTTGTATGAAAAAGTCACATTTAGTGAAGCTACGTACAAAAGTACTAAGTTTGGATTGGATATTTGATGAACATCGAAGTTAACAACTTTTGTATGAAAAAGTCACATTTAGTGAAGCTACGTACAAAAGTACTAAGTTTGGATTGGATATTTGATGAACATCGAAGTTAACAACTTTTGTTTGAAAAAGTCACTTTTAGTGAAGCTACGTACAAAAGTACTAAGTTTGGATTGGATATTTGATGAACATCGAAGTTAACAACTTTTGTATGAAAAAGTCACTTTTAGTGAAGCTACGTACAAAAGTACTAAGTTTGGATTGAATATTTGATGAACATCGAAGTTAACAACTTTTGTTTGAAAAAGTCACTTTTAGTGAAGCTACGTACAAAAGTACTAAGTTTGGATTGGATATTTGATGAACATCGAAGTTAACAACTTTTGTTTGAAAAAGTCACTTTTAGTGAAGCTACGTACAAAAGTACTAAGTTTGGATTGGATATTTGATGAACATCGAAGTTAACAACTTTTGTTTGAAAAAGTCACTTTTAGTGAAGCTACGTACAAAAGTACTAAGTTTGGATTGGATATTTGATGAATATCGAAGTTAACAACTTTTGTATGAAAAAGTCACTTTTAGTGAAGCTTCGTACAAAAGTACTAAGTTTGGATTGGATATTTGATGAACATCGAAGTTAACAACTTTTGTATGAAAAAGTCACATTTAGTGAAGCTACGTACAAAAGTACTAAGTTTGGATTGGATATTTGATGAACATCGAAGTTAACAACTTTTGTTTGAAAAAGTCACTTTTAGTGAAGCTACGTACAAAAGTACTAAGTTTGGATTGGATATTTGATGAACATCGAAGTTAACAACTTTTGTATGAAAAAGTCACATTTAGTGAAGCTACGTACAAAAGTACTAAGTTTGGATTGGATATTTGATGAACATCGAAGTTAACAACTTTTGTTTGAAAAAGTCACTTTTAGTGAAGCTACGTACAAAAGTACTAAGTTTGGATTGGATATTTGATGAACATCGAAGTTAACAACTTTTGTTTGAAAAAGTCACTTTTAGTGAAGCTACGTACAAAAGTACTAAGTTTGGATTGGATATTTGATGAACATCGAAGTTAACAACTTTTGTATGAAAAAGTCACTTTTAGTGAAGCTACGTACAAAAGTACTAAGTTTGGATTAGATATTTGATGAACATCGAAGTTAACAACTTTTGTATGAAAAAGTCACTTTTAGTGAAGCTACGTACAAAAGTACTAAGTTTGGATTGGATATTTGATGAACATCGAAGTTAACAACTTTTGTTTGAAAAAGTCACTTTTAGTGAAGCTACGTACAAAAGTACTAAGTTTGGATTGGATATTTGATGAACATCGAAGTTAACAACTTTTGTATGAAAAAGTCACTTTTAGTGAAGCTACGTACAAAAGTACTAAGTTTGGATTGGATATTTGATGAATATCGAAGTTAACAACTTTTGTATGAAAAAGTCACTTTTAGTGAAGCTACGTACAAAAGTACTAAGTTTGGATTGGATATTTGATGAACATCGAAGTTAACAACTTTTGTATGAAAAAGTCACTTTTAGTGAAGCAACGTACAAAAGTACTAAGTTTGGATTGGATATTTGAGGAATATCGAAGTTAACAACTTTTGTATGAAAAAGTCACTTTTAGTGAAGCTACGTACAAAAGTACTAAGTTTGGATTGGATATTTGAGGAATATCGAAGTTAACAACTTTTGTTTGAAAAAGTCACTTTTAGTGAAGCTATGTACAAAAGTACTAAGTTTGGATTGGATATTTGATGAACATCGAAGTTAACAACTGTTGTTTGAAAAAGTCACTTTTAGTGAAGCTACGTACAAAAGTACTAAGTTTGGATTGGATATTTGATGAACATCGAAGTTAACAACTTTTGTATGAAAAAGTCACTTTTAGTGAAGCAACGTACAAAAGTACTAAGTTTGGATTGGATATTTGAGGAATATCGAAGTTAACAACTTTTGTATGAAAAAGTCACTTTTAGTGAAGCTACGTACAAAAGTACTAAGTTTGGATTGGATATTTGATGGACATCGAAGTGAACAACTTTTGTTTGAAAAAGTCACTTTTAGTGAAGCTATGTACAAAAGTATTAAGTTTGGATTGGATATTTGATGAATATCGAAGTTAACAACTTTTGTATGAAAAAGTCACTTTTAGTGAAGCTACGTACAAAAGTACTAAGTTTGGATTGGATATTTGATGAACATCGAAGTTAACAACTTTTGTATGAAAAAGTCACTTTTAGTGAAGCAACGTACAAAAGTACTAAGTTTGGATTGGATATTTGATGAATATCGAAGTTAACAACTTTTGTATGAAAAAGTCACTTTTAGTGAAGCTACGTACAAAAGTACTAAGTTTGGATTGGATATTTGATGAACATCGAAGTTAACAACTTTTGTATGAAAAAGTCACTTTTAGTGAAGCTACGTACAAAAGTACTAAGTTTGGATTGGATATTTGATGAACATCGAAGTTAACAACTTTTGTATGGAAAAGTCACTTTTAGTGAAGCAACGTACAAAAGTACTAAGTTTGGATTGGATATTTGATGAATATCGAAGTTAACAACTTTTGTATGAAAAAGTCACTTTTAGTGAAGCTACGTACAAAAGTACTAAGTTTGGATTGGATATTTGATGAACATCGAAGTTAACAACTTTTGTATGAAAAAGTCACTTTTAGTGAAGCAACGTACAAAAGTACTAAGTTTGGATTGGATATTTGATGAACATCGAAGTTAACAACTTTTGTATGAAAAAGTCACTTTTAGTGAAGCTATGTACAAAAGTACTAAGTTTGGATTGGATATTTGATGAACATCGAAGTTAACAACTTTTGTATGAAAAAGTCACTTTTAGTGAAGCTACGTACAAAAGTACTAAGTTTGGATTGGATATTTGATGAACATCGAAGTTAACAACTTTTGTATGGAAAAGTCACTTTTAGTGAAGCAACGTACAAAAGTACTAAGTTTGGATTGGATATTTGATGAATATCGAAGTTAACAACTTTTGTATGAAAAAGTCACTTTTAGTGAAGCTACGTACAAAAGTACTAAGTTTGGATTGGATATTTGATGAACATCGAAGTTAACAACTTTTGTATGAAAAAGTCACTTTTAGTGAAGCAACGTACAAAAGTACTAAGTTTGGATTGGATATTTGAGGAATATCGAAGTTAACAACTTTTGTATGAAAAAGTCACTTTTAGTGAAGCTACGTACAAAAGTACTAAGTTTGGATTGGATATTTGATGGACATCGAAGTGAACAACTTTTGTTTGAAAAAGTCACTTTTAGTGAAGCTATGTACAAAAGTATTAAGTTTGGATTGGATATTTGATGAATATCGAAGTTAACAACTTTTGTATGAAAAAGTCACTTTTAGTGAAGCTACGTACAAAAGTACTAAGTTTGGATTGGATATTTGATGAACATCGAAGTTAACAACTTTTGTATGAAAAAGTCATTTTTAGTGAAGCAACGTACAAAAGTACTAAGTTTGGATTGGATATTTGAGGAATATCGAAGTTAACAACTTTTGTATGAAAAAGTCACTTTTAGTGAAGCTACGTACAAAAGTACTAAGTTTGGATTGGATATTTGAGGAATATCGAAGTTAACAACTTTTGTTTGAAAAAGTCACTTTTAGTGAAGCTATGTACAAAAGTACTAAGTTTGGATTGGATATTTGATGAACATCGAAGTTAACAACTTTTGTATGAAAAAGTCACTTTTAGTGAAGCTACGTACAAAAGTACTAAGTTTGGATTGGATATTTGATGAACATCGAAGTTAACAACTTTTGTATGGAAAAGTCACTTTTAGTGAAGCTACGTACAAAAGTACTAAGTTTGGATTGGATATTTGATGAACATCGAAGTTAACAACTGTTGTTTGAAAAAGTCACTTTTAGTGAAGCTACGTACAAAAGTACTAAGTTTGGATTGGATATTTGATGAACATCGAAGTTAACAACTTTTGTATGAAAAAGTCACTTTTAGTGAAGCTACGTACAAAAGTACTAAGTTTGGATTGGATATTTGATGAACATCGAAGTTAACAACTTTTGTATGAAAAAGTCACTTTTAGTGAAGCTACGTACAAAAGTACTAAGTTTGGATTGGATATTTGATGAACATCGAAGTTAACAACTTTTGTATGAAAAAGTCACTTTTAGTGAAGCTACGTACAAAAGTACTAAGTTTGGATTGGATATTTGATGAACATCGAAGTTAACAACTTTTGTATGAAAAAGTCACTTTTAGTGAAGCTACGTACAAAAGTACTAAGTTTGGATTGGATATTTGATGAATATCGAAGTTAACAACTTTTGTATGAAAAAGTCACTTTTAGTGAAGCAACGTACAAAAGTACTAAGTTTGGATTGGATATTTGATGAACATCGAAGTTAACAACTTTTGTTTGAAAAAGTCACTTTTAGTGAAGCTACGTACAAAAGTACTAAGTTTGGATTGGATATTTGATGAACATCGAAGTTAACAACTTTTGTATGAAAAAGTCACTTTTAGTGAAGCTACGTACAAAAGTACTAAGTTTGGATTGGATATTTGATGAATATCGAAGTTAACAAATTTTGTATGAAAAAGTCACTTTTAGTGAAGCTACGTACAAAAGTACTAAGTTTGGATTGGATATTTGATGAATATCGAAGTTAACAACTTTTGTATGAAAAAGTCACTTTTAGTGAAGCAACGTACAAAAGTACTAAGTTTGGATTGGATATTTGATGAACATCGAAGTTAACAACTTTTGTATGAAAAAGTCACTTTTAGTGAAGCTACGTACAAAAGTACTAAGTTTGGATTGGATATTTGATGAACATCGAAGTTAACAACTTTTGTATGAAAAAGTCACTTTTAGTGAAGCTACGTACAAAAGTACTAAGTTTGGATTGGATATTTGATGAACATCGAAGTTAACAACTTTTGTATGAAAAAGTCACTTTTAGTGAAGCTACGTACAAAAGTACTAAGTTTGGATTGGATATTTGATGAACATCGAAGTTAACAACTTTTGTTTGAAAAAGTCACTTTTAGTGAAGCTGCATACAAAAGTACTAAGTATGGATTGGATATTTGATGAACATCGAAGTTAACAACTTTTGTATGAAAAAGTCACTTTTAGTGAAGCTGCATACAAAAGTACTAAGTTTGGATTGGATATTTGATGAACATCGAAGTTAACAACTTTTGTATGAAAAAGTCACTTTTAGTGAAGTTGCATACAAAAGTACTAAGTTTGGATTGGATATTTGATTAACATCGAAGTTAACAACTTTTGTATGAAAAAGTCACTTTTAGTGAAGCTGCATACAAAAGTACTAAGTTTGGATTGGATATTTGATGAACATCGAAGTTAACAACTTTTGTATGAAAAAGTCATTATTAGTGAAGCTGCATACAAAAGTACTAAGTATGGATTGGATATTTGATGAACATCGAAGTTAACAACTTTTGTATGGAAAAGTCACTTTTAGTGAAGCTGCATACAAAAGTACTAAGTTTGGATTGGATATTTGATGAACATCGAAGTTAACAACTTTTGTATGAAAAAGTCATTATTAGTGAAGCTGCATACAAAAGTACTAAGTTTGGATTGGATATTTGATGAACATCGAAGTTAACAACTTTTGTATGAAAAAGTCACTTTTAGTGAAGTTGCATACAAAAGTACTAAGTTTGGATTGGATATTTGATTAACATCGAAGTTAACAACTTTTGTATGAAAAAGTCACTTTTAGTGAAGCTGCATACAAAAGTACTAAGTTTGGATTGGATATTTGATGAACATCGAAGTTAACAACTTTTGTATGAAAAAGTCACTTTTAGTGAAGTTGCATACAAAAGTACTAAGTTTGGATTGGATATTTGATGAACATCGAAGTTAACAATTTTTGTATGAAAAAGTCACTTTTAGTGAAGCTACGTACAAAAGTACTAAGTTTGGATTGGATATTTGATGAACATCGAAGTTAACAACTTTTGTATGAAAAAGTCACTTTTAGTGAAGCTACGTACAAAAGTACTAAGTTTGGATTGGATATTTGATGAACATCGAAGTTAACAACTTTTGTATGAAAAAGTCACTTTTAGTGAAGCTACGTACAAAAGTACTAAGTTTGGATTGGATATTTGATGAACATCGAAGTTAACAACTTTTGTATGAAAAAGTCACTTTTAGTGAAGCTACGTACAAAAGTACTAAGTTTGGATTGGATATTTAATGAATATCGAAGTTAACAAATTTTGTATGAAAAAGTCACTTTTAGTGAAGCTACGTACAAAAGTACTAAGTTTGGATTGGATATTTGATGAACATCGAAGTTAACAACTTTTGTATGAAAAAGTCACTTTTAGTGAAGCTACGTACAAAAGTACTAAGTTTGGATTGGATATTTGATGAACATCGAAGTTAACAAATTTTGTATGAAAAAGTCACTTTTAGTGAAGCTACGTACAAAAGTACTAAGTTTGGATTGGATATTTGATTAACATCGAAGTTAACAAATTTTGTATGAAAAAGTCACTTTTAGTGAAGCTACGTACAAAAGTACTAAGTTTGGATTGGATATTTGATGAACATCGAAGTTAACAACTTTTGTATGAAAAAGTCACTTTTAGTGAAGCTACGTACAAAAGTACTAAGTTTGGATTGGATATTTGATGAATATCGAAGTTAACAAATTTTGTATGAAAAAGTCACTTTTAGTGAAGCTACGTACAAAAGTACTAAGTTTGGATTGGATATTTGATGAATATCGAAGTTAACAAATTTTGTATGAAAAAGTCACTTTTAGTGAAGCTACGTACAAAAGTACTAAGTTTGGATTGGATATTTGATGAATATCGAAGTTAACAAATTTTGTATGAAAAAGTCACTTTTAGTGAAGCTACGTACAAAAGTACTAAGTTTGGATTGGATATTTGATTAACATCGAAGTTAACAAATTTTGTATGAAAAAGTCACTTTTAGTGAAGCTACGTACAAAAGTACTAAGTTTGGATTGGATATTTGATGAACATCGAAGTTAACAACTTTTGTATGAAAAAGTCACTTTTAGTGAAGCTACGTACAAAAGTACTAAGTTTGGATTGGATATTTAATGAATATCGAAGTTAACAAATTTTGTATGAAAAAGTCACTTTTAGTGAAGCTACGTACAAAAGTACTAAGTTTGGATTGGATATTTGATGAATATCGAAGTTAACAAATTTTGTATGAAAAAGTCACTTTTAGTGAAGCTACGTACAAAAGTACTAAGTTTGGATTGGATATTTGATGAATATCGAAGTTAACAAATTTTGTATGAAAAAGTCACTTTTAGTGAAGCTACGTACAAAAGTACTAAGTTTGGATTGGATATTTGATGAATATCGAAGTTAACAAATTTTGTATGAAAAAGTCACTTTTAGTGAAGCTACGTACAAAAGTACTAAGTTTGGATTGGATATTTGATGAATATCGAAGTTAACAACTTTTGTATGAAAAAGTCACTTGTAGTGAAGCTACGTACAAAAGTACTAAGTTTGGATTGGATATTTGATGAATATCGAAGTTAACAAATTTTGTATGAAAAAGTCACTTTTAGTGAAGCTGCATACAAAAGTACAAAGTTTGGATTGGATATTTGATGAACATCGAAGTTAACAACTTTTGTATGAAAAAGTCACTTTTAGTGAAGTTGCATACAAAAGTACTAAGTTTGGATTGGATATTTGATGAACATCGAAGTTAACAACTTTTGTATGAAAAAGTCACTTTTAGTGAAGTTGCATACAAAAGTACTAAGTTTGGATTGGATATTTGATGAACATCGAAGTTAACAACTTTTGTATGAAAAAGTCACTTTTAGTGAAGCTGCATACAAAAGTACTAAGTTTGGATTGGATATTTGATGAACATCGAAGTTAACAACTTTTGTATGAAAAAGTCATTATTAGTGAAGCTGCATACAAAAGTACTAAGTTTGGATTGGATATTTGATGAACATCGAAGTTAACAACTTTTGTATGAAAAAGTCACTTTTAGTGAAGCTGCATACAAAAGTACTAAGTTTGGATTGGATTTTTGATGAACATCGAAGTTAACAACTTTTGTATGAAAAAGTCACTTTTAGTGAAGCTGCATACAAAAGTACTAAGTTTGGATTGGATATTTGATGAACATCGAGGTTAACAACTTTTGTATGAAAAAGTCACTTTTAGTGAAGCTGCATACAAAAGTACTAAGTTTGGATTGGATATTTGATGAACATCGAAGTTAACAACTTTTGTATGAAAAAGTCACTTTTAGTGAAGCTGCATACAAAAGTACTAAGTATGGATTGGATATTTGATGAACATCGAAGTTAACAACTTTTGTATGAAAAAGTCACTTTAAGTGAAGCTGCATACAAAAGTACTAAGTATGGATTGGATATTTGATGAACATCGAAGTTAGCAACTTTTGTATGAAAAAGTCACTTTAAGTGAAGCTGCATACAAAAGTACTAAGTTTGGATTGGATATTTGATGAACATCGAAGTTAACAACTTTTGTATGAAAAAGTCACTTTTAGTGAAGCTACGTACAAAAGTACTAAGTTTGGATTGGATATTTGATGAACATCGAAGTTAACAACTTTTGTTTGAAAAAGTCACTTTTAGTGAAGCTGCATACAAAAGTACTAAGTATGGATTGGATATTTGATGAACATCGAAGTTAACAACTTTTGTATGAAAAAGTCACTTTTAGTGAAGCTGCATACAAAAGTACTAAGTTTGGATTGGATATTTGATGAACATCGAAGTTAACAACTTTTGTATGAAAAAGTCACTTTTAGTGAAGTTGCATACAAAAGTACTAAGTTTGGATTGGATATTTGATGAACATCGAAGTTAACAACTTTTGTATGAAAAAGTCACTTTTAGTGAAGTTGCATACAAAAGTACTAAGTTTGGATTGGATATTTGATTAACATCGAAGTTAACAACTTTTGTATGAAAAAGTCACTTTTAGTGAAGTTGCATACAAAAGTACTAAGTTTGGATTGGATATTTGATGAACATCGAAGTTAACAACTTTTGTATGAAAAAGTCACTTTTAGTGAAGTTGCATACAAAAGTACTAAGTTTGGATTGGATATTTGATGAACATCGAAGTTAACAACTTTTGTATGAACAAGTCACTTTTAGTGAAGCTACGTACAAAAGTACTAAGTTTGGATTGGATATTTGATGAACATCGAAGTTAACAACTTTTGTATGAAAAAGTCACTTTTAGTGAAGCAACGTACAAAAGTACTAAGTTTGGATTGGATATTTGATGAATATCGAAGTTAACAACTTTTGTATGAAAAAGTCACTTTTAGTGAAGCTACGTACAAAAGTACTAAGTTTGGATTGGATATTTGATGAACATCGAAGTTAACAACTTTTGTATGAACAAGTCACTTTTAGTGAAGCTACGTACAAAAGTACTAAGTTTGGATTGGATATTTGATGAACATCGAAGTTAACAACTTTTGTATGAAAAAGTCACTTTTAGTGAAGCAACGTACAAAAGTACTAAGTTTGGATTGGATATTTGATGAACATCGAAGTTAACAACTTTTGTATGAACAAGTCACTTTTAGTGAAGCTACGTACAAAAGTACTAAGTTTGGATTGGATATTTGATGAATATCGAAGTTAACAACTTTTGTATGAACAAGTCACTTTTAGTGAAGCTACGTACAAAAGTACTAAGTTTGGATTGGATATTTGATGAATATCGAAGTTAACAACTTTTGTATGAAAAAGTCACTTTAAGTGAAGCAACGTACAAAAGTACTAAGTTTGGATTGGATATTTGATGAATATCGAAGTTAACAACTTTTGTATGAAAAAGTCACTTTTAGTGAAGCTACGTACAAAAGTACTAAGTTTGGATTGGATATTTGATGAATATCGAAGTTAACAACTTTTGTATGAAAAAGTCACTTTTAGTGAAGCAACGTACAAAAGTACTAAGTTTGGATTGGATATTTGATGAACATCGAAGTTAACAACTTTTGTATGAAAAAGTCACTTTTAGTGAAGCAACGTACAAAAGTACTAAGTTTGGATTGGATATTTGATGAACATCGAAGTTAACAACTTTTGTATGAAAAAGTCACTTTTAGTGAAGTTGCATACAAAAGTACTAAGTTTGGATTGGATATTTGATGAACATCGAAGTTAACAACTTTTGTATGAAAAAGTCACTTTTAGTGAAGCTACGTACAAAAGTACTAAGTTTGGATTGGATATTTGATGAACATCGAAGTTAACAACTTTTGTATGAAAAAGTCACTTTTAGTGAAGCTACGTACAAAAGTACTAAGTTTGGATTGGATATTTGATGAACATCGAAGTTAACAACTTTTGTATGAAAAAGTCACTTTTAGTGAAGCTGCATACAAAAGTACTAAGTTTGGATTGGATATTTGATGAACATCGAAGTTAACAACTTTTGTATGAAAAAGTCACTTTTAGTGAAGCTACGTACAAAAGTACTAAGTTTGGATTGGATATTTGATGAACATCGAAGTTAACAACTTTTGTATGAAAAAGTCACTTTTAGTGAAGCTACGTACAAAAGTACTAAGTTTGGATTGGATATTTGATGAACATCGAAGTTAACAACTTTTGTATGAAAAAGTCACTTTTAGTGAAGCTACGTACAAAAGTACTAAGTTTGGATTGGATATTTGATGAACATCGAAGTTAACAACTTTTGTATGAAAAAGTCACTTTTAGTGAAGCTGCTTACAAAAGTACTAAGTTTGGATTGGATATTTGATGAACATCGAAGTTAACAACTTTTGTATGAAAAAGTCACTTTTAGTGAAGCTGCTTACAAAAGTACTAAGTTTGGATTGGATATTTGATGAACATCGAAGTTAACAACTTTTGCATGAAAAAGTCACTTTTAGTGAAGCTGCATACAAAAGTACTAAGTTTGGATTGGATATTTGATGAACATCGAAGTTAACAACTTTTGTATGAAAAAGTCACTTTTAGTGAAGCTACGTACAAAAGTACTAAGTTTGGATTGGATATTTGATGAACATCGAAGTTAACAACTTTTGTATGAAAAAGTCATTATTAGTGAAGCTGCATACAAAAGTACTAAGTTTGGATTGGATATTTGATGAACATCGAAGTTAACAACTTTTGTATGAAAAAGTCACTTTTAGTGAAGTTGCATACAAAAGTACTAAGTTTGGATTGGATATTTGATGAACATCGAAGTTAACAACTTTTGTATGAAAAAGTCACTTTTAGTGAAGCTGCATACAAAAGTACTAAGTTTGGATTGGATATTTGATGAACATCGAAGTTAACAACTTTTGTATGAAAAAGTCATTATTAGTGAAGCTGCATACAAAAGTACTAAGTTTGGATTGGATATTTGATGAACATCGAAGTTAACAACTTTTGTATGAAAAAGTCACTTTTAGTGAAGCTGCATACAAAAGTACTAAGTTTGGATTGGATATTTGATGAACATCGAAGTTAACAACTTTTGTATGAAAAAGTCACTTTTAGTGAAGCTGCATACAAAAGTACTAAGTTTGGATTGGATATTTGATGAACATCGAAGTTAACAACTTTTGTATGAAAAAGTCACTTTTAGTGAAGCTGCATACAAAAGTACTAAGTTTGGATTGGATATTTGATGAACATCGAAGTTAACAACTTTTGTATGAAAAAGTCACTTTTAGTGAAGCTGCATACAAAAGTACAAAGTTTGGATTGGATATTTGATGAACATCGAAGTTAACAACTTTTGTATGAAAAAGTCATTATTAGTGAAGCTGCATACAAAAGTACTAAGTTTGGATTGGATATTTGATGAACATCGAAGTTAACAACTTTTGTATGAAAAAGTCACTTTTAGTGAAGCTGCATACAAAAGTACTAAGTTTGGATTGGATATTTGATGAACATCGAAGTTAACAACTTTTGTATGAAAAAGTCACTTTTAGTGAAGCTGCATACAAAAGTACTAAGTTTGGATTGGATATTTGATGAACATCGAAGTTAACAACTTTTGTATGAAAAAGTCACTTTTAGTGAAGCTGCATACAAAAGTACTAAGTTTGGATTGGATATTTGATGAACATCGAAGTTAACAACTTTTGTATGAAAAAGTCACTTTTAGTGAAGCTGCATACAAAAGTACTAAGTTTGGATTGGATATTTGATGAACATCGAAGTTAACAACTTTTGTATGAAAAGTCACTTTTAGTGAAGCTGCATACAAAAGTACTAAGTTTGGATTGGATATTTGATGAACATCGAAGTTAACAACTTTTGTATGAAAAAGTCACTTTTAGTGAAGCTGCATACAAAAGTACTAAGTTTGGATTGGATATTTGATGAACATCGAAGTTATCAACTTTTGTATGAAAAAGTCACTTTTAGTGAAGCTACGTACAAAAGTACTAAGTTTGGATTGGATATTTGATGAACATCGAAGTTAACAACTTTTGTATGAAAAAGTCACTTTTAGTGAAGCTGCATACAAAAGTACTAAGTTTGGATTGGATATTTGATGAACATCGAAGTTAACAACTTTTGTATGAAAAAGTCACTTTTAGTGAAGCTGCATACAAAAGTACTAAGTTTGGATTGGATATTTGATGAACATCGAAGTTAACAACTTTTGTATGAAAAAGTCACTTTTAGTGAAGCTGCATACAAAAGTACTAAGTTTGGATTGGATATTTGATGAACATCGAAGTTAACAACTTTTGTATGAAAAAGTCACTTTTAGTGAAGCTGCATACAAAAGTACTAAGTTTGGATTGGATATTTGATGAACATCGAAGTTAACAACTTTTGTATGAAAAAGTCATTAAGTGAAGCTGCATACAAAAGTACTAAGTTTGGATTGGATATTTGATTAACATCGAAGTTAACAACTTTTGTATGAAAAAGTCACTTTTAGTGAAGCTGCATACAAAAGTACTAAGTTTGGATTGGATATTTGATGAACATCGAAGTTAACAACTTTTGTATGAAAAAGTCACTTTTAGTGAAGTTGCATACAAAAGTACTAAGTTTGGATTGGATATTTGATTAACATCGAAGTTAACAACTTTTGTATGAAAAAGTCACTTTTAGTGAAGCTGCATACAAAAGTACTAAGTTTGGATTGGATATTTGATGAACATCGAAGTTAACAACTTTTGTATGAAAAAGTCACTTTTAGTGAAGTTGCATACAAAAGTACTTAGTTTGGATTGAATATTTGATTAACATCGAAGTTAACAACTTTTGTATGAAAAAGTCACTTTTAGTGAAGCTACGTACAAAAGTACTAAGTTTGGATTGGATATTTGATGAACATCGAAGTTATCAACTTTTGTATGAAAAAGTCACTTTTAGTGAAGCTGCATACAAAAGTACTAAGTTTGGATTGGATATTTGATGAACATCGAAGTTAACAACTTTTGTATGAAAAAGTCATTATTAGTGAAGCTGCATACAAAAGTACTAAGTTTGGATTGGATATTTGATGAACATCGAAGTTAACAACTTTTGTATGAAAAAGTCACTTTTAGTGAAGTTGCATACAAAAGTACTAAGTTTGGATTGGATATTTGATTAACATCGAAGTTAACAACTTTTGTATGAAAAAGTCACTTTTAGTGAAGCTGCATACAAAAGTACTAAGTTTGGATTGGATATTTGATGAACATCGAAGTTAACAACTTTTGTATGAAAAAGTCACTTTTAGTGAAGTTGCATACAAAAGTACTTAGTTTGGATTGAATATTTGATTAACATCGAAGTTAACAACTTTTGTATGAAAAAGTCACTTTTAGTGAAGCTGCATACAAAAGTACTAAGTTTGGATTGGATATTTGATGAACATCGAAGTTAACAACTTTTGTATGAAAAAGTCACTTTTAGTGAAGCTACGTACAAAAGTACTAAGTTTGGATTGGATATTTGATGAACATCGAAGTTAACAACTTTTGTATGAAAAAGTCACTTTTAGTGAAGCTGCATACAAAAGTACTAAGTTTGGATTGGATATTTGATGAACATCGAAGTTAACAACTTTTGTATGAAAAAGTCACTTTTAGTGAAGTTGCATACAAAAGTACTAAGTTTGGATTGGATATTTGATTAACATCGAAGTTAACAACTTTTGTATGAAAAAGTCACTTTTAGTGAAGTTGCATACAAAAGTACTAAGTTTGGATTGTATATTTGATGAACAACACAAACCACAACTTTTGTATGAAAAAGTCAATATTCTTGACGCTGCATTCAAAAGTACCATGCTTGGATTGTATATTTGATGGACATCGCAAACCACAACTTTTGTATGAAAAAGTCAATATTCTTGACGCTGCATTCAAAAGTACCATGCTTGGATTGTATATTTGATGGACATCGCAAACCACAACTTTTGTATGAAAAAGTCAATATTCTTGACGCTGCATTCAAAAGTACCAAGTTTGGATTGTATATTTGATGAACATCGCAAACCACAACTTTTGTACGAAAAAGTCAATATTCTTGACGCTGCATTCATAAGTACCAAGTTTGGATTGTATATTTGATGAACATCGCAAACCACAACTTTTGTACGAAAAAGTCAATATTCTTGACGCTGCATTCATAAGTACCAAGTTTGGATTGGATATTTGATGAACATCGCAAACCACAACTTTTGTCCAAAAAAGTCACTATACTTGACGCTGCATACAAAAGTACCAAGTTTGGATTGCATATTTGATGAACATCGCAAACCACAACTTTTTTATGAAAAAGTCAATATTTTTGACGCTGCATTCAAAAGTACCATGCTTGGATTGTATATTTGATGGACATCGCAAACCACAACTTTTGTATGAAAAAGTCAATATTCTTGACGCTGCATACAAAAGTACCAAGTTTGGATTGAATATTTGATGGACATCGCAAACCACAACTTTTGTATGAAAAAGTCACTATTCTTGACGCTGCATACAAAACTACCAAGTTTGGATTGGATATTTGATGGACATCGCAAACCACAACTTTTGTCCAAAAAAGTCACTATACTTGACGCTGCATACAAAAGTACCAAGTTTGGATTGTATATTTGATGAACATCGCAAACCACAACTTTTTTATGAAAAAGTCAATATTTTTGACGCTGCATTCAAAAGTACCATGCTTGGATTGTATATTTGATGGACATCGCAAACCACAACTTTTGTATGAAAAAGTCACTATTCTTGACGCTGCATACAAAAGTACTAAGTTTGGATTGTATATTTGATGGACATCGCAAACCACAACTTTTGTACGAAAAAGTCACTATTCTTGACGCTGCATACAAAACTACCAAGTTTGGATTGGATATTTGATGGACATCGCAAACCACAACTTTTGTCCAAAAAAGTCACTATACTTGACGCTGCATACAAAAGTACCAAGTTTGGATTGTATATTTGATGAACATCGCAAACCACAACTTTTGTATGAAAAAGTCACTATTCTTGACGCTGCATACAAAAGTACTAAGTTTGGATTGTATATTTGATGGACATCGCAAACCACAACTTTTGTATGGAAAAGTCAATATTCTTGACGCTGCATACAAAAGTACCAAGTTTGGATTGTATATTTGATGTACATCGCAAACCACAACTTTTGTATGGAAAAGTCACAATTCATGACGCTGCATACAAAAGTACCAAGTTTGGATTGTATATTTGATGGACATCGCAAACCACAACTTTTGTATGGAAAAGTCAATATTCTTGACGCTGCATTAATAAGTACCAAGTTTGGATTGTATATTTAATGGACATCGCAAACCACAACTTTTGTATGGAAAAGTCACAATTCATGACGCTGCATACAAAAGTACCAAGTTTGGATTGTATATTTGATGGACATCGCAAACCACAACTTTTGTATGAAAAAGTCACTATTCTTGACGTTGCATACAAAAGTACCAAGTTTGGATTGTATATTTAATGGACATCGCAAACCACAACTTTTGTATGAAAAAGTCACTATTCTTGACGCTGCAGACAAAAGTACCAAGTTTGGATTGTATATTTGATGAACAACGCAAACCACAACTTTTGTATGAAAAAGTCACAATTCTTGACGCTGCATTAATAAGTACCAAGTTTGGATTGTATATTTAATGGACATCGCAAGCCACAACTTTTGTATGAAAAAGTCACTATTCTTGACGTTGCATACAAAAGTACCAAGTTTGGATTGTATATTTGATGGACATCGCAAACCACAACTTTTGTATGGAAAAGTCACAATTCATGACGCTGCATACAAAAGTACCAAGTTTGGATTGTATATTTGATGGACATCGCAAACCACAACTTTTGTATGGAAAAGTCAATATTCTTGACGCTGCATTAATAAGTACCAAGTTTGGATTGTATATTTGATGGACATCGCAAACCACAACTTTTGTATGGAAAAGTCAATATTCTTGACGTTGCATACAAAAGTACCAAGTTTGGATTGTATATTTGATGGACATCGCAAACCACAACTTTTGTATGAAAAAGTCACTATTCTTGACGCTGCATACAAAAGTACCAAGTTTGGATTGTATATTTAATGGACATCGCAAACCACAACTTTTGTATGAAAAAGTCACAATTCATGACGCTGCATACAAAAGTACCAAGTTTGGATTGTATATTTGATGGACATCGCAAACCACAACTTTTGTATGGAAAAGTCAATATTCTTGACGCTGCATACAAAAGTACCAAGTTTGGATTGTATATTTAATGGACATCGCAAACCACAACTTTTGTATGAAAAAGTCACAATTCATGACGCTGCAGACAAAAGTACCAAGTTTGGATTGTATATTTGATGTACATCGCAAACCACAACTTTTGTATGGAAAAGTCAATATTCTTGACGTTGCATACAAAAGTACCAAGTTTGGATTGTATATTTGATGGACATCGCAAACCACAACTTTTGTATGAAAAAGTTACTATTCTTGACGCTGCATACAAAAGTACCAAGTTTGGATTGTATATTTGATGAACAACGCAAACCACAACTTTTGTATGAAAAAGTCACAATTCATGACGCTGCATACAAAAGTACCAAGTTTGGATTGTATATTTAATGGACATCGCAAACCACAACTTTTGTATGAAAAAGTCACTATTCTTGACGCTGCATTAATAAGTACCAAGTTTGGATTGTATATTTGATGGACATCGCAAACCACAACTTTTGTATGGAAAAGTCAATATTCTTGACGTTGCATACAAAAGTACCAAGTTTGGATTGTATATTTGATGGACATCGCAAACCACAACTTTTGTATGAAAAAGTCACTATTCTTGACGCTGCATACAAAAGTACCAAGTTTGGATTGTATATTTAATGGACATCGCAAACCACAACTTTTGTATGAAAAAGTCACAATTCATGACGCTGCATACAAAAGTACCAAGTTTGGATTGTATATTTGATGGACATCGCAAACCACAACTTTTGTATGGAAAAGTCAATATTCTTGACGTTGCATACAAAAGTACCAAGTTTGGATTGTATATTTGATGGACATCGCAAACCACAACTTTTGTATGAAAAAGTCACTATTCTTGACGCTGCATACAAAAGTACCAAGTTTGGATTGTATATTTGATGTACATCGCAAACCACAACTTTTGTATGGAAAAGTCAATATTCTTGACGTTGCATACAAAAGTACCAAGTTTGGATTGTATATTTGATGGACATCGCAAACCACAACTTTTGTATGAAAAAGTCACTATTCTTGACGTTGCATACAAAAGTACCAAGTTTGGATTGTATATTTGATGGACATCGCAAACCACAACTTTTGTATGAAAAAGTCACTATTCTTGACGCTGCATACAAAAGTACCAAGTTTGGATTGTATATTTGATGTACATCGCAAACCACAACTTTTGTATGAAAAAGTCAATATTCTTGACGCTGCATTCATAAGTACCAAGTTTGGATTGTATATTTGATGGACATTGCAAACCACAACTTTTGTACGAAAAAGTCACTTTTCTTGACGTTGCATACAAAAGTACCAAGTTTGGATTGTATATTTGATGGACATCGCAAACCACAACTTTTGTACGAAAAAGTCACTATTCTTGACGCTGCATTCATAAGTACCAAGTTTTGATTGTATATTTGATGGACATCGCAAACCACAACTTTTGTATGAAAAAGTCATTATTCTAGACGCTGCATACAAAAGTACCAAGTTTGGATTGAATATTTGATGGACATCGCAAACCACAACTTTTGTATGAAAAAGTCACTATTCTTGACGCTGCATACAAAAGTACTAAGTTTGGATTGTATATTTGATGGACATCGCAAACCACAACTTTTGTACGAAAAAGTCACTATTCTTGACGCTGCATACAAAAGTACTAAGTTTGGATTGTATATTTGATGGACATCGCAAACCACAACTTTTGTATGAAAAAGTCACTATTCTTGACGCTGCATTCATAAGTACCAAGTTTGGATTGTATATTTGATGGACATCGCAAACCACAACTTTTGTATGGAAAAGTCAATATTCTTGACGCTGCATACAAAAGTACCAAGTTTGGATTGTAAATTTGATGAACATCGCAAACCACAACTTTTGTATGAAAAAGTCACTATTCTTGACGCTGCATACAAAAGAACCAAGTTTGGATTGTATATTTGATGTACATCGCAAACCACAACTTTTGTATGAAAAAGTCACTATTCTTGACGCTGCATACAAAAGTACCAAGTTTGGATTGGATATTTGATGGACATCGCAAACCACAACTTTTGTATGAAAAAGTCACTATTCTTGACGCTGCATACAAAAGAACCAAGTTTGGATTGTATATTTGATGGACATCGCAAACCATAACTTTTGTATGAAAAAGTCACTATTTTCGACGCTGCATTCATAAGTACCAAGTTTGGATTGTATATTTGATGAACATCGCAAACCACAACTTTTGTATGAAAAAGTCACTATTCTTGACGCTGCATACAAAAGTACCAAGTTTGGATTGTATATATGATGGACATCGCAAACCACAACTTTTGAATGAAAAAGTCACTATTCTTGACGCTGCATACAAAAGTACCAAGTTTGGATTGTATATATGATGGACATCGCAAACCACAACTTTTGTATGAAAAAGTCACTGTTCTTGACGCTGCATACAAAAGTACCAAGTTTGGATTGTATATTTGATGGACATCGCAAACCAAAACTTTTGTATGAAAAAGTAACTATTCATGACGCTGCATACAAAAGTACCAAGTTTGGATTGTATATATGATGGACATCGCAAACCACAACTTTTGAATGAAAAAGTAACTATTTTTGACGCTGCATACAAAAGTACCAAGTTTGGATTGTATATTTGATGGACATCGCAAACCACAACTTTTGTAAAAAAAGTCACTATGCTTGACGCTGCATACAAAAGTACCAAGTTTGGATTGTATATTTGATGGACATCGCAAACCATAACTTTTGTATGATAAAGTCAATATTCTTGACGCTGCATACAAAAGTACCAAGTTTGGATTGTATATTTGATGGACATCGCAAACCACAACTTTTGTAAGAAAAAGTCACTATTCTTGACGCTGCATACAAAAGTACCAAGTTTGGATTGTATATTTGATGGACATCGCAAACCACAACTTTTGTATGAAAAAGTCAATATTCTTGACGCTGCATTCAAAAGTACCAAGTTTGAATTGGATGTTTGATGGACATCGCAAACCACAACTTTTGTATGAAAAAGTCAATATTCTTGACGCTGCATACAAAAGTACCAAGTTTGAATTGGATATTTGATGGACATCGCAAACCACAACTTTTGTATGAAAAAGTCAATATTCTTGACGCTGCATACAAAAGTACCAAGTTTGGATTGTTTATTTGATGGACATCGCAAACCACAACTTTTGTACGAAAAAGTCACTATTCTTGACGCTGCATTCAAAAGTACCAAGTTTGGATTGTATATTTGATGGACATCGCAAACCACAACTTTTGTATGAAAAAGTCACTATTCTTGACGCTGCATACAAAAGTACCAAGTTTGAATTGGATATTTGATGGACATCGCAAACCACAACTTTTGTATGAAAAAGTCAATATTCTTGACGCTGCATACAAAAGTACCAAGTTTGGATTGTATATTTGATAGACATCGCAAACCACAACTTTTGTATGAAAAAGTCAATATTCTTGACGCTGCATTCAAAAGTACCAAGTTTGGATTGTATATTTGATGGACATCGCAAACCACAACTTTTGTATGAAAAAGTCACTATTCTTGACGCTGCATACAAAAGTACCAAGTTTGGATTGTATATTTGATAGACATCGCAAACCACAACTTTTGTATGAAAAAGTCACTATTCTTGACGCTGCATTCAAAAGTACCAAGTTTGGATTGTATATTTGATGGACATCGCAAACCACAACTTTTGTATGAAAAAGTCACTATTCTTGACGCTGCATTCAAAAGTACCAAGTTTGAATTGGATGTTTGATGGACATCGCAAACCACAACTTTTGTACGAAAAAGTCACTATTCTTGACGCTGCATACAAAAGTACCAAGTTTGAATTGGATATTTGATGGACATCGCAAACCACAACTTTTGTATGAAAAAGTCACTATTCTTGACGCTGCATTCAAAAGTACCAAGTTTGGATTGTATATTTGATGGACATCGCAAACCACAACTTTTGTAAGAAAAAGTCACTATTCTTGACGCTGCATACAAAAGTACCAAGTTTGGATTGTATATTTGATGGACATCGCAAACCACAACTTTTGTATGAAAAAGTCACTATTCTTGACGCTGCATACAAAAGTACCAAGTTTGGATTGTATATTTGATGGACATCGCAAACCACAACTTTTGTAAGAAAAAGTCACTATTCTTGACGCTGCATACAAAAGTACCAAGTTTGGATTGTATATTTGATGGACATCGCAAACCACAACTTTTGTATGAAAAAGTCACTATTCTTGACGCTGCATTCAAAAGTACCAAGTTTGAATTGGATGTTTGATGGACATCGCAAACCACAACTTTTGTACGAAAAAGTCACTATTCTTGACGCTGCATACAAAAGTACCAAGTTTGAATTGGATATTTGATGGACATCGCAAACCACAACTTTTGTATGAAAAAGTCAATATTCTTGACGCTGCATTCAAAAGTACCAAGTTTGAATTGGATGTTTGATGGACATCGCAAACCACAACTTTTGTACGAAAAAGTCACTATTCTTGACGCTGCATTCAAAAGTACCAAGTTTGGATTGTATATTTGATGGACATCGCAAACCACAACTTTTGTAAGAAAAAGTCACTATTCTTGACGCTGCATACAAAAGTACCAAGTTTGAATTGGATATTTGATGGACATCGCAAACCACAACTTTTGTACGAAAAAGTCACTATTCTTGACGCTGCATTCAAAAGTACCAAGTTTGAATTGGATGTTTGATGGACATCGCAAACCACAACTTTTGTACGAAAAAGTCACTATTCTTGACGCTGCATACAAAAGTACCAAGTTTGGATTGTATATTTGATGGACATCGCAAACCACAACTTTTGTATGAAAAAGTCAATATTCTTGACGCTGCATACAAAAGTACCAAGTTTGGATTGTTTATTTGATGGACATCGCAAACCACAACTTTTGTACGAAAAAGTCACTATTCTTGACGCTGCATTCAAAAGTACCAAGTTTGGATTGTATATTTGATGGACATCGCAAACCACAACTTTTGTATGAAAAAGTCACTATTCTTGACGCTGCATACAAAAGTACCAAGTTTGAATTGGATATTTGATGGACATCGCAAACCACAACTTTTGTATGAAAAAGTCAATATTCTTGACGCTGCATACAAAAGTACCAAGTTTGGATTGTATATTTGATAGACATCGCAAACCACAACTTTTGTATGAAAAAGTCAATATTCTTGACGCTGCATTCAAAAGTACCAAGTTTGGATTGTATATTTGATGGACATCGCAAACCACAACTTTTGTATGAAAAAGTCACTATTCTTGACGCTGCATACAAAAGTACCAAGTTTGGATTGTATATTTGATGGACATCGCAAACCACAACTTTTGTATGAAAAAGTCACTATTCTTGACGCTGCATTCAAAAGTACCAAGTTTGGATTGTATATTTGATGGACATCGCAAACCACAACTTTTGTAAGAAAAAGTCACTATTCTTGACGCTGCATACAAAAGTACCAAGTTTGAATTGGATATTTGATGGACATCGCAAACCACAACTTTTGTATGAAAAAGTCAATATTCTTGACGCTGCATTCAAAAGTACCAAGTTTGAATTGGATGTTTGATGGACATCGCAAACCACAACTTTTGTACGAAAAAGTCACTATTCTTGACGCTGCATTCAAAAGTACCAAGTTTGGATTGTATATTTGATGGACATCGCAAACCACAACTTTTGTATGAAAAAGTCACTATTCTTGACGCTGCATACAAAAGTAACAAGTTTGGATTGTATATTTGATGGACATCGCAAACCACAACTTTTGTATGAAAAAGTCACTATTCTTGACGCTGCATTCAAAAGTACCAAGTTTGGATTGTATATTTGATGGACATCGCAAACCACAACTTTTGTATGAAAAAGTCACTATTCTTGACGCTGCATTCAAAAGTACCAAGTTTGAATTGGATGTTTGATGGACATCGCAAACCACAACTTTTGTACGAAAAAGTCACTATTCTTGACGCTGCATACAAAAGTACCAAGTTTGGATTGTTTATTTGATGGACATCGCAAACCACAACTTTTGTACGAAAAAGTCACTATTCTTGACGCTGCATTCAAAAGTACCAAGTTTGGATTGTATATTTGATGGACATCGCAAACCACAACTTTTGTATGAAAAAGTCACTATTCTTGACGCTGCATACAAAAGTACCAAGTTTGAATTGGATATTTGATGGACATCGCAAACCACAACTTTTGTATGAAAAAGTCAATATTCTTGACGCTGCATACAAAAGTACCAAGTTTGGATTGTATATTTGATAGACATCGCAAACCACAACTTTTGTATGAAAAAGTCAATATTCTTGACGCTGCATTCAAAAGTACCAAGTTTGGATTGTATATTTGATGGACATCGCAAACCACAACTTTTGTATGAAAAAGTCACTATTCTTGACGCTGCATACAAAAGTACCAAGTTTGGATTGTATATTTGATGGACATCGCAAACCACAACTTTTGTATGAAAAAGTCACTATTCTTGACGCTGCATTCAAAAGTACCAAGTTTGGATTGTATATTTGATGGACATCGCAAACCACAACTTTTGTAAGAAAAAGTCACTATTCTTGACGCTGCATACAAAAGTACCAAGTTTGGATTGTATATTTGATGGACATCGCAAACCACAACTTTTGTATGAAAAAGTCACTATTCTTGACGCTGCATTCAAAAGTACCAAGTTTGAATTGGATGTTTGATGGACATCGCAAACCACAACTTTTGTACGAAAAAGTCACTATTCTTGACGCTGCATACAAAAGTACCAAGTTTGAATTGGATATTTGATGGACATCGCAAACCACAACTTTTGTATGAAAAAGTCAATATTCTTGACGCTGCATTCAAAAGTACCAAGTTTGAATTGGATGTTTGATGGACATCGCAAACCACAACTTTTGTACGAAAAAGTCACTATTCTTGACGCTGCATTCAAAAGTACCAAGTTTGGATTGTATATTTGATGGACATCGCAAACCACAACTTTTGTAAGAAAAAGTCACTATTCTTGACGCTGCATACAAAAGTACCAAGTTTGGATTGTATATTTGATGGACATCGCAAACCACAACTTTTGTATGAAAAAGTCACTATTCTTGACGCTGCATTCAAAAGTACCAAGTTTGAATTGGATGTTTGATGGACATCGCAAACCACAACTTTTGTATGAAAAAGTCAATATTCTTGACGCTGCATACAAAAGTACCAAGTTTGAATTGGATATTTGATGGACATCGCAAACCACAACTTTTGTATGAAAAAGTCAATATTCTTGACGCTGCATACAAAAGTACCAAGTTTGGATTGTTTATTTGATGGACATCGCAAACCACAACTTTTGTACGAAAAAGTCACTATTCTTGACGCTGCATTCAAAAGTACCAAGTTTGGATTGTATATTTGATGGACATCGCAAACCACAACTTTTGTATGAAAAAGTCACTATTCTTGACGCTGCATACAAAAGTACCAAGTTTGAATTGGATATTTGATGGACATCGCAAACCACAACTTTTGTATGAAAAAGTCAATATTCTTGACGCTGCATACAAAAGTACCAAGTTTGGATTGTATATTTGATAGACATCGCAAACCACAACTTTTGTATGAAAAAGTCAATATTCTTGACGCTGCATTCAAAAGTACCAAGTTTGGATTGTATATTTGATGGACATCGCAAACCACAACTTTTGTATGAAAAAGTCACTATTCTTGACGCTGCATACAAAAGTACCAAGTTTGGATTGTATATTTGATGGACATCGCAAACCACAACTTTTGTATGAAAAAGTCACTATTCTTGACGCTGCATTCAAAAGTACCAAGTTTGGATTGTATATTTGATGGACATCGCAAACCACAACTTTTGTAAGAAAAAGTCACTATTCTTGACGCTGCATACAAAAGTACCAAGTTTGGATTGTATATTTGATGGACATCGCAAACCACAACTTTTGTATGAAAAAGTCACTATTCTTGACGCTGCATTCAAAAGTACCAAGTTTGAATTGGATATTTGATGGACATCGCAAACCACAACTTTTGTATGAAAAAGTCAATATTCTTGACGCTGCATTCAAAAGTACCAAGTTTGAATTGGATGTTTGATGGACATCGCAAACCACAACTTTTGTACGAAAAAGTCACTATTCTTGACGCTGCATACAAAAGTACCAAGTTTGGATTGTATATTTGATGGACATCGCAAACCACAACTTTTTATACGAAAAAGTCACTATTCTTGAAGCTGCATACAAAAGTACCAAGTTTGGATTGTATATTAGATGGACATCGCAAACCACAACTTTTGTATGAAAAAGTCACTATTCTTGACGCTGCATACAAAAGTACCAAGTTTGGATTGTATATTTGATGGACATCGCAAACCACAACTTTTGTTTGAAAAAGTCACTATTCTAGACGCTGCATACAAAAGTACCAAGTTCGGATTGTATATTTGATGGACATCGCAAACCACAACTTTTGTATGAAAAAGTCACTATTCTTGACGCTGCATTCAAAAGTACCAAGTTTGGATTGTATATTTGATGGACATCGCAAACCACAACTTTTGTAAGAAAAAGTCACTATTCTTGACGCTGCATACAAAAGTACCAAGTTTGGATTGTATATTTGATGGACATCGCAAACCACAACTTTTGTATGAAAAAGTCACTATTCTTGACGCTGCATTCAAAAGTACCAAGTTTGAATTGGATATTTGATGGACATCGCAAACCACAACTTTTGTATGAAAAAGTCAATATTCTTGACGCTGCATTCAAAAGTACCAAGTTTGAATTGGATGTTTGATGGACATCGCAAACCACAACTTTTGTACGAAAAAGTCACTATTCTTGACGCTGCATACAAAAGTACCAAGTTTGGATTGTATATTTGATGGACATCGCAAACCACAACTTTTTATACGAAAAAGTCACTATTCTTGAAGCTGCATACAAAAGTACCAAGTTTGGATTGTATATTAGATGGACATCGCAAACCACAACTTTTGTATGAAAAAGTCACTATTCTTGACGCTGCATACAAAAGTACCAAGTTTGGATTGTATATTTGATGGACATCGCAAACCACAACTTTTGTTTGAAAAAGTCACTATTCTAGACGCTGCATACAAAAGTACCAAGTTCGGATTGTATATTTGATGGACATCGCAAACCACAACTTTTGTATGAAAAAGTCACTATTCTTGACGCTGCATACAAAAGTACCAAGTTTGGATTGTATATTTGATGGACATCGCAAACCACAACTTTTTATACGAAAAAGTCACTATTCTTGAAGCTGCATACAAAAGTACCAAGTTTGGATTGTATATTAGATGGACATCGCAAACCACAACTTTTGTATGAAAAAGTCACTATTCTTGACGCTGCATACAAAAGTTCCAAGTTTGGATTGTATATTTGATGGACATCGCAAACCACAACTTTTGTATGAAAAAGTCACTATTCTTGACGCCGCATACAAAAGTACCAAGTTTGGATTGTATATTTGATGTACATCGCAAACCACAACTTTTGTATGAAAAAGTCACTATTCTTGACGCTGCATACAAAAGTACCAAGTTCGGATTGTATATTTGATGGACATCGCAAGCCACAACTTTTATACGAAAAAGTCACTATTCTTGACGCTGCATACAAAAGTACCAAGTTTGGATTGTATATTTGATGGACATCGCAAACCACAACTTTTGTTTGAAAAAGTCACTATTCTAGACGCTGCATACAAAAGTACCAAGTTTGGATTGTATATTTGATGGACATCGCAAACCACAACTTTTGTATGAAAAAGTCACTATTCTTGACGCTGCATACAAAAGTACCAAGTTTGGATTGTATATTTGATGGACATCGCAAACCACAACTTTTGTATGAAAAAGTCACTATTCTTGACGCTGCATACAAAAGTACCAAGTTTGGATTGTATATTTGATGGACATTGTAAACCACAACTTTTGTACGATAAAGTCAATATTCTTGACGCTGCATTCAAAAGTACCAAGTTTGGATTGTATATTTGATGGACATCGCAAACCACAACTTTTGTATAAAAAAGTCACTATTCTTGACGCTGCATACAAAAGTACCAAGTTTGGATTGTATATTTGATGGACATCGCAAACCACAACTTTTGTATGAAAAAGTCACTATTCTTGACGCTGCATACAAAAGTACCAAGTTTGGATTGTATATTTGATGGACATCGCAAACCACAACTTTTGTATGAAAAAGTCACTATTCTTGACGCTGCATACAAAAGTATCAAGTTTGGATTGTATATTTGATGGACATTGTAAACCACAACTTTTGTACGATAAAGTCAATATTCTTGACGCTGCATTCAAAAGTACCAAGTTTGGATTGTATATTTGATGGACATCGCAAACCACAACTTTTGTTTGAAAAAGTCACCATTCTTGACGCTGCATACAAAAGTACCAAGTTTGGATTGTATATTTGATGGACATCGCAAACCACAACTTTTTATACGAAAAAGTCACTATTCTTGACGCTGCATACAAAAGTACCAAGTTTGGATTGTATATTTGATGGACATCGCAAACCACAACTTTTTATACGAAAAAGTCACTATTCTTGACGCTGCATACAAAAGTACCAAGTTTGGATTGTATATTTGATGGACATCGCAAACCACAACTTTTGTATGAAAAAGTCACTATTCTTGACGCTGCATACAAAAGTACCAAGTTCGAATTGTATATTTGATGGACATCGCAAGCCACAACTTTTATACGAAAAAGTCACTATTCTAGACGCTGCATACAAAAGAACCAAGTTTGGATTGTATATTTGATGGACATCGCAAACCACAACTTTTGTTTGAAAAAGTCACCATTCTTGACGCTGCATACAAAAGTACCAAGTTTGGATTGTATATTTGATGGACATCGCAAACCACAACTTTTTATACGAAAAAGTCACTATTCTTGACGCTGCATACAAAAGTACCAAGTTTGGATTGTATATTTGATGGACATCGCAAACCACAACTTTTGTATGAAAAAGTCACTATTCTTGACGCTGCATACAAAAGTACCAAGTTCGGATTGTATATTTGATGGACATCGCAAGCCACAACTTTTATACGAAAAAGTCACTATTCTTGACGCTGCATACAAAAGTACCAAGTTTGGATTGTATATTTGATGGACATCGCAAACCACAACTTTTGTTTGAAAAAGTCACTATTCTAGACGCTGCATACAAAAGTACCAAGTTTGGATTGTATATTTGATGGACATCGCAAACCACAACTTTTGTATGAAAAAGTCAATATTCTTGACGCTGCATTCAAAAGTACCAAGTTTGGATTGTATATTTGATGGACATCGCAAACCACAACTTTTGTATGAAAAAGTCACTATTCTTGACGCTGCATACAAAAGTACCAAGTTTGGATTGTGTATTTGATAGACATCGCAAACCACAACTTTTGTATGAAAAAGTCACTATTCTTAACGCTGCTTTCATAAGTACCAAGTTTGGATTGTATATTTGATGGACATCGCAAACCACAACTTTTGTATGAAAAAGTCACTATTCTTGACGCTGCATACAAAAGTACCAAGTTTGGATTGTATATTTGATGGACATCGCAAACCACAACTTTTGTACGATAAAGTCAATATTCTTGACGCTGCATACAAAAGTACCAAGTTTTGATTGTATATTTGATGGACATCGCAAACCACAACTTTTGTATGAAAAAGTCACTATTCTAGACGCTGCATACAAAAGAACCAAGTTTGGATTGTATATTTGATGGACATCGCAAACCACAACTTTTGTTTGAAAAAGTCACCATTCTTGACGCTGCATACAAAAGTACCAAGTTTGGATTGTATATTTGATGGACATCGCAAACCACAACTTTTTATACGAAAAAGTCACTATTCTTGACGCTGCATACAAAAGTACCAAGTTTGGATTGTATATTTGATGGACATCGCAAACCACAACTTTTGTATGAAAAAGTCACTATTCTTGACGCTGCATACAAAAGTACCAAGTTCGGATTGTATATTTGATGGACATCGCAAGCCACAACTTTTATACGAAAAAGTCACTATTCTTGACGCTGCATACAAAAGTACCAAGTTTGGATTGTATATTTGATGGACATCGCAAACCACAACTTTTGTATGAAAAAGTCACTATTCTTGACGCTGCATACAAAAGTACCAAGTTTGGATTGTATATTTGATGGACATTGTAAACCACAACTTTTGTACGATAAAGTCAATATTCTTGACGCTGCATTCAAAAGTACCAAGTTTGGATTGTATATTTGATGGACATCGCAAACCACAACTTTTGTACGATAAAGTCAATATTCTTGACGCTGCATACAAAAGTACCAAGTTTTGATTGTATATTTGATGGACATCGCAAACCACAACTTTTGTATGAAAAAGTCACTATTCTTGACGCTGCATACAAAAGTACCATGTTTGGATTGTATATTTGATGGACATCGCAAACCACAACTTTTGTTTGAAAAAGTCACCATTCTTGACGCTGCTTTCATAAGTACCAAGTTTGGATTGTATATTTGATGGACATCGCAAGCCACAACTTTTATACGAAAAAGTCACTATTCTTGACGCTGCATTCAAAAGTACCAAGTTTGGATTGTATATTTGATGGACATCGCAAACCACAACTTTTGTTTGAAAAAGTCACTATTCTAGACGCTGCATACAAAAGTACCAAGTTTGGATTGTATATTTGATGGACATCGCAAACCACAACTTTTGTATGAAAAAGTCACTATTCTTGACGCTGCATACAAAAGTACCAAGTTTGGATTGTATATTTGATGGACATCGCAAACCACAACTTTTGTATGAAAAAGTCACTATTCTTGACGCTGCATACAAAAGTACCAAGTTTGGATTGTATATTTGATGGACATCGCAAACCACAACTTTTGTACGATAAAGTCAATATTCTTGACGCTGCATTCAAAAGTACCAAGTTTGGATTGTATATTTGATGGACATCGCAAACCACAACTTTTGTTTGAAAAAGTCACTATTCTAGACGCTGCATACAAAAGTACCAAGTTTGGATTGTATATTTGATGGACATCGCAAACCACAACTTTTGTTTGAAAAAGTCACTATTCTAGACGCTGCATACAAAAGTACCAAGTTTGGATTGTATATTTGATGGACATCGCAAACCACAACTTTTGTATGAAAAAGTCACTATTCTTGACGCTGCATACAAAAGTACCAAGTTTGGGTTGTATATTGGATGGACATCGCAAACCACAACTTTTGTATGAAAAAGTCACTATTCTTGACGCTGCATACAAAAGTACCAAGTTTGGATTGTATATTAGATGGACATCGCAAACCACAACTTTTGTATGAAAAAGTCACTATTCTTGACGCTGCATACAAAAGTACCAAGTTTGGATTGTATATTTGATGTACATAGCAAACCACAACTTTTGTATGAAAAAGTCACTATTCTTGACGCTGTATTCAAAAGTACCAAGTTTGGATTGTATATTTGATGGACATCGCAAACCACAACTTTTGTATGAAAAAGTCACTATTCTAGACGCTGCATACAAAAGTACCAAGTTTGGATTGTATATTTGATGGACATCGCAAACCACAACTTTTGTATGAAAAAGTCACTATTCTTGACGCTGCATACAAAAGTACCAAGTTTGGATTGTATATTTGATGGACATCGCAAACCACAACTTTTGTATGAAAAAGTCACTATTCTTGACGCTGCATACAAAAGAACCAAGTTTGGATTGTATATTTGATGTACATAGCAAACCACAACTTTTGTACGAAAAAGTCACTATTCTTGACGCTGCATACAAAAGTACCAAGTTTGGATTGTATATTTGATGTACATCGCAAACCACAACTTTTGTTTGAAAAAGTCACCATTCTTGACGCTGCATACAAAAGTACCAAGTTTGGATTGTATATTTGATGGACATCGCAAACCACAACTTTTTATACGAAAAAGTCACTATTCTTGACGCTGCATACAAAAGTACCAAGTTTGGATTGTATATTTGATGGACATCGCAAACCACAACTTTTGTATGAAAAAGTCACTATTCTTGACGCTGCATACAAAAATACCAAGTTTGGATTGTATATTTGATGGACATCGCAAACCACAACTTTTGTATGAAAAAGTCACTATTCTTGACGCTGCACACAAAAGTACCAAGTTTGGATTGTATATTTGATGGACATCACAAACCACAACTTTTGTATAAAAAAGTCACTATTCTTGACGCTGCATACAAAAGTACCAAGTTTGGATTGTATATTTGATGGACATCGCAAACCACAACTTTTGTATGAAAAAGTCACTATTCTTGACGATGCATACAAAAGTACCAAGTTTGGATTGTATATTTGATGGACATCGCAAACCACAACTTTTGTATGTAAAAGTCACTATTCTTGACGCTGCATTCAAAAGTACCAAGTTTGGATTGTATATTTGATGGACATCGCAAACCACAACTTTTGTAAGAAAAAGTCACTATTCTTGACGCTGCATACAAAAGTACCAAGTTTGGATTGTATATTTGATGGACATCGCAAACCACAACTTTTGTACGAAAAAGTCACTATTCTTGACGCTGCATTCAAAAGTACTAAGATTGGATTGTATATTTGATGGACATCGCAAACCACAACTTTTGTAAGAAAAAGTCACTATTCTTGACGCTGCATACAAAAGTACCAAGTTTGGATTGTATATTTGATGGACATCGCAAACCACAACTTTTGTACGAAAAAGTCACTATTCTTGACGCTGCATTCAAAAGTACTAAGATTGGATTGTATATTTGATGGACATCGCAAACCACAACTTTTGTATGAAAAAGTCACTATTCTTGACGCTGCACACAAAAGTACTAAGATTGGATTGTATATTTGATGGACATCGCAAACCACAACTTTTGTATGAAAAAGTCACTATTCTTGACGCTGCATACAAAAGTACCAAGTTTGGATTGTATATTTGATGGACATCGCAAGCCACAACTTTTGTATGAAAAAGTCACTATTCTTGACGCTGCATTCATAAGTACCAAGTTTGGATTGTATATTTGATGAACATCGCAAACCACAACTTTTGTATGAAAAAGTCACTATTCTTGACGATGCATACAAAAGTACCAAGTTTGGATTGTATATTTGATGGACATCGCAAACCACAACTTTTGTATGAAAAAGTCACTATTCTTGACGCTGCATACAAAAGTACTTAGATTGGATTGTATATTTGATGGACATCGCAAGCCACAACTTTTGTATGAAAAAGTCACTATTCTTGACGCTGCACACAAAAGTACCAAGTTTGGATTGTATATTTGATGGACATCACAAACCACAACTTTTGTATGAAAAAGTCACTATTCTTGACGATGCATACAAAAGTACCAAGTTTGGATTGTATATTTGATGGACATCGCAAGCCACAACTTTTGTATGAAAAAGTCACTATTCTTGACGATGCATTCATAAGTACCAAGTTTGGATTGTATATTTGATGAACATCGCAAACCACAACTTTTGTATGAAAAAGTCACTATTCTTGACGATGCATACAAAAGTACCAAGTTTGGATTGTATATTTGATGGACATCGCAAACCACAACTTTTGTATGAAAAAGTCACTATTCTTGACGCTGCATTCAAAAGTACCAAGTTTGGATTGTATATTTGATGAACATCGCAAACCACAACTTTTGTATGAAAAAGTCACTATTCTTGACGCTGCATTCATAAGTACCAAGTTTGGATTGTATATTTGATGAACATCGCAAACCACAACTTTTGTATGAAAAAGTCACTATTCTTGACGATGCATACAAAAGTACCAAGTTTGGATTGTATATTTGATGGACATCGCAAACCACAACTTTTGTATGAAAAAGTAATTATTCTAGACGCTGCATACAAAAGTACCAAGTTTGGATTGTATATTTGATGGACATCGCAAACCACAACTTTTGTCCGAAAAAGTCATTATTCTAGACGCTGCATACAAAAGTACCAAGTTTGGAATGTATATTTGATGGACATCGCAAACCACAACTTTTGTATGAAAAAGTCATTATTCTAGACGCTGCATACAAAAGTACCAAGTTTGGATTGGATATTTGATGGACATCGCAAACCACAACTATTGTACGAAAAAGTCACTATTCTTGACGCTGCATACAAAAGTACCAAGTTTGGAATGTATATTTGATGGACATCGCAAACCACAACTTTTGTATGAAAAAGTCACTATTCTTGACGCTGCATACAAAAGTACCAAGTTTGGATTGTATATTTGATGGACATCGCAAACCACAACTTTTGTATGAAAAAGTCACTATTCTAGACGCTGCATACAAAAGTACCAAGTTTGGATTGTATATTTGATGGACATCGCAAACCACAACTTTTGTCCGAAAAAGTCATTATTCTAGACGCTGCATACAAAAGTACCAAGTTTGGATTGTATATTTGATGGACATCGCAAACCACAACTTTTGTATGAAAAAGTCATTATTCTAGACGCTGCATAAAAAAGTACCAAGTTTGGATTGGATATTTGATGAACATCGCAAACCACAACTTTTGTCCGAAAAAGTCATTATTCTAGACGCTGCATACAAAAGTACCAAGTTTGGATTGGATATTTGATGGACATCGCAAACCACAACTATTGTACGAAAAAGTCACTATTCTTGACGCTGCATACAAAAGTACCAAGTTTGGATTGTATATTTGATGGACATCGCAAACCACAACTTTTGTATGAAAAAGTCACTATTCTTGTCGCTGCATACAAAAGTACTAAGTTTGGATTGTATATTTGATGAACATCGCAAACCACAACTTTTGTACGAAAAAGTCACTATTCTTGACGCTGCATACAAAAGTACCAAGTTTGGAATGTATATTTGATGGACATCGCAAACCACAACTTTTGTATGAAAAAGTCACTATTCTTGACGCTGCATACAAAAGTACCAAGTTTGGAATGTATATTTGATGGACATCGCAAACCACAACTTTTGTATGAAAAAGTCACTAATCTTGATGCTGCATTCAAAAGTACCAAGTTTGGATTGTATATTTGATGGACATCGCAAACCACAACTTTTGTATGAAAAAGTCACTATTCTTGACGCTGCATACAAAAGTACCAAGTTTGGATTGTATATTTGATGGACATCGCAAACCACAACTTTTGTCCGAAAAAGTCATTATTCTAGACGCTGCATACAAAAGTACCAAGTTTGGATTGTATATTTGATGGACATCGCAAACCACAACTTTTGTATGAAAAAGTCACTATTCTTGACGCTGCATACAAAAGTACCAAGTTTGGATTGTATATTTGATGGACATCGCAAATCACAACTTTTGTATGAAAAAGTCACTATTCTTGACGCTGCATTCAAAAGTACCAAGTTTGGATTGTATATTTGATGGACATCGCAAACCACAACTTTTGTATGAAAAAGTCATTATTCTTGACGCTGCATACAAAAGTACCAAGTTTGGATTGTATATTTGATGGACATCGCAAACCACAACTTTTGTATGAAAAAGTCACTATTCTTGACGCTGCATTCAAAAGTACCAAGTTTGGATTGTATATTTGATGGACATCGCAAACCACAACTTTTGTACGAAAAAGTCACTATTCTTGACGCTGCATACAAAAGTACCAAGTTTGGATTGTATATTTGATGAACATCGCAAACCACAACTTTTGTATGAAAAAGTCACTATTCTTGACGCTGCATACAAAAGTACCAAGTTTGGATTGTATATTTGATGAACATCGCAAACCACAACTTTTGTATGAAAAAGTCACTATTCTTGACGCTGCATACAAAAGTACCAAGTTTGGATTGTTTATTTGATGAACATCGCAAACCACAACTTTTGTATGAAAAAGTCACTATTCTTGACGCTGCATTCATAAGTACCAAGTTTGGATTGTATATTTGATGGACATCGCAAACCACAACTTTTGCATGAAAAAGTCACTATTCTTGACGCTGCATTCAAAAGAACCAAGTTTGGATTGTATATTTGATGAACATCGCAAACCACAACTTTTGTATGAAAAAGTCACTATTCTTGACGCTGCATTCATAAGTACCAAGTTTGGATTGTATATTTGATGGACATCGCAAACCACAACTTTTGTATGAAAAAGTCACTATTCTTGACGCTGCATACAAAAGTACCAAGTTTGGATTGTATATTTGATTAACATCGCAAACCACAACTTTTGTATGAAAAAGTCACTATTCTTGACGCTGCATACAAAAGTACCAAGTTTGGATTGTATATTTGATGAACATCGCAAACCACAACTTTTGTATGAAAAAGTCACTATTCTTGACGCTGCATACAAAAGTACCAAGTTTGGATTGTATATTTGATGAACATCGCAAACCACAACTTTTGTATGAAAAAGTCACTATTCTTGACGCTGCATACAAAAGTACCAAGTTTGGATTGAATATTTGATGGACATCGCAAACCACAACTTTTGTATGAAAAAGTCACTATTCTTGACGCTGCATACAAAAGTACCAAGTTTGGATTGTTTATTTGATGAACATCGCAAACCACAACTTTTGTATGAAAAAGTCACTATTCTTGACGATGCATTCAAAAGTACCAAGTTTGGATTGTATATTTGATGAACATCGCAAACCACAACTTTTGTATGAAAAAGTCACTATTCTTGACGATGCATTCAAAAGTACCAAGTTTGGATTGTATATTTGATGAACATCGCAAACCACAACTTTTGTATAAAAATTCACTATTCTTGACGCTGCATACAAAAGTACCAAGTTTTAATTGTATATTTGATGGACATCGCAGTCAACAACTTTTGTAAGAAAAAGGCACTATTCTTGACGCTGCATACAAAAGTACCAAGTTTGGATTGTATATTTGATGGACATCGCAAACCACAACTTTTGTACGAAAAAGTCACTATTCTTGACGCTGCATACAAAAGTACCAAGTTTGGATTGTATATTTGATGAACATCGCAAACCACAACTTTTGTATGAAAAAGTCACTATTCTTGACACGGCATACAAAAGTACCAAGTTTGGATTGTATATTTGATGAACATCGCAAACCACAACTTTTGTACGAAAAAGTCACTATTCTTGACGCTGCATACAAAAGTACCAAGTTTGGATTGTATATTTGATGAACATCGCAAACCACAACTTTTGTATAAAAATTCACTATTCTTGACGCTGCATACAAAAGTACCAAGTTTTAATTGTATATTTGATGGACATCGCAGTCAACAACTTTTGTAAGAAAAAGGCACTATTCTTGACGCTGCATACAAAAGCACCAAATTTGGATTGTATATTTGATGGACATCGCAAACCACAACTTTTGTACGAAAAAGTCACTATTCTTGACGCTGCATACAAAAGTACCAAGTTTGGATTGTATATTTGATGAACATCGCAAACCACAACTTTTGTATGAAAAAGTCACTATTCTTGACGATGCATTCAAAAGTACCAAGTTTGGATTGTATATTTGATGGACATCGCAAACCACAACTTTTGTACGAAAAAGTCACTATTCTTGACGCTGCATTCAAAAGTACCAAGTTTGGATTGTATATTTGATGAACATCGCAAACCACAACTTTTGTATGAAAAAGTCACTATTCTTGACGCTGCATACAAAAGTACTAAGTTTGGATTGTATATTTGATGAACATCGCAAACCACATTTTTTGTATGAAAAAGTCACTATTCTTGACGCTGCATACAAAAGTACCAAGTTTGGATTGTATATTTGATGGACATCGCAAACCACAACTTTTGTATAAAAATTCACTATTCTTGACGCTGCATACAAAAGTACCAAGTTTGGATTGTATATTTGATGGACATCACAAACCACAACTTTTGTATGAAAAAGTCACTATTCTTGACGATGCATACAAAAGTACCAAGTTTGGATTGTATATTTGATAGACATTGCAAACCACAACTTTTGAACGAAAAAGTCACTATTCTTGACGCTGCATACAAAAGTACCAAGTTTGGATTGTATATTTGATGGACATTGCAAACCACAACTTTTGTTTGAAAAAGTCACTATTCTTGACGCTGCATACAAAAGTACCAAGCTTGGATTGTATATTTGATGGACATCGCAAACCACAACTTTTGTTTAAAAAAGTCACTATTCTTGACGTTGCATACAAAAGTACCAAGTTTGGATTGTATATTTGATGGACATCGCAAACCACAACTTTTGTATGAAAAAGTCACTATTCTTGACGCTGCATTCAAAAGTACCAAGTTTGGATTGTATATTTGATGGACATCGCAAACCACAACTTTTGTATGAAAAAGTCACTATTCTTGACGCTGCATACAAAAGTACCAATTTTGGATTGTATATTTGATGGACATCACAAACCACAACTTTTGTATGTAAAAGTCACTATTCTTGACGCTGCATACAAAACTACCAAGTTTGGATTGTATATTTGATGGACTTCGCAAACCACAACTTTTGTATGAAAAAGTCACTATTCTTGACGCTGCATACAAAAGTACCAAGTTTGGATTGTATATTTGATGGACTTCGCAAACCACAACTTTTGTACGAAAAAGTCACTATTCTTGACGCTGCATACAAAAGTACCAAGTTTGGATTGTATATTTAATGGACTTCGCAAACCACAACTTTTGTACGAAAAAGTCAATATTCTTGACGCTGCATACAAAAGTACCAAGTTTGAATTGGATATTTGATGGACTTCGCAAACCACAACTTTTGTATGAAAAAGTCACTATTCTTGACGCTGCATACAAAAGTACCAAGTTTGAATTGGATATTTGATGGACATCACAAACCAAAACTTTTGTATGAAAAAGTCACTATTCTTGACGCTGCATACAAAAGTACTAAGTTTGGATTGTATATTTGATGAACATCGCAAACCACAACTTTTGTATGAAAAAGTCACTATTCTTGACGCTGCATACAAAAGTACCAAGTTTGGATTGTATATTTGATGGACATCACAAACCAAAACTTTTGTATGTAAAAGTCACTATTCTTGACGCTGCATACAAAACTACCAAGTTTGGATTGTATATTTGATGGACTTCGCAAACAACAACTTTTGTACGAAAAAGTCAATATTCTTGACGCTGCATACAAAAGTACCAAGTTTGGATTGTATATTTGATGGACATCGCAAACCACAACTTTTGTATGAAAAAGTCACTATTCTTGACGCTGCATACAAAAGTACCAAGTTTGGATTGTATATTTGATGGACATCACAAACCACAACTTTTGTATGTAAAAGTCACTATTCTTGACGCTGCATACAAAACTACCAAGTTTGGATTGTATATTTGATGGACATCGCAAACCACAACTTTTGTATGAAAAAGTCACTATTCTTGACGCTGCATACAAAAGTACCAAGTTTGGATTGTATATTTGATGGACATCACAAACCACAACTTTTGTATGTAAAAGTCACTATTCTTGACGCTGCATACAAAACTACCAAGTTTGGATTGTATATTTGATGGACATCGCAAACCACAACTTTAGTATGAAAAAGTCACTATTCTTGACGCTGCATACAAAAGTACCAAGTTTGGATTGTATATTTGATGGACATCACAAACCACAACTTTTGTATGTAAAAGTCACTATTCTTGACGCTGCATACAAAACTACCAAGTTTGGATTGTATATTTGATGGACTTCGCAAACAACAACTTTTGTACGAAAAAGTCAATATTCTTGACGCTGCATACAAAAGTACCAAGTTTGGATTGTATATTTGATGGACATCGCAAACCACAACTTTTGTATGAAAAAGTCACTATTCTTGACGCTGCATACAAAAGTACCAAGTTTGGATTGTATATTTGATGGACATCACAAACCACAACTTTTGTATGTAAAAGTCACTATTCTTGACGCTGCATACAAAACTACCAAGTTTGGATTGTATATTTGATGGACATCGCAAACCACAACTTTAGTATGAAAAAGTCACTATTCTTGACGCTGCATACAAAAGTACCAAGTTTGGATTGTATATTTAATGGACTTCGCAAACCACAACTTTTGTACGAAAAAGTCACTATTCTTGACGCTGCCTACAAAAGTACCAAGTTTGGATTGTATATTTAATGGACTTCGCAAACCACAACTTTTGTATGAAAAAGTCACTATTCTTGACGCTGCATACAAAAGTACCAAGTTTGGATTGTATATTTGATGAACATCGCAAACCACAACTTTAGTATGAAAAAGTCACTATTCTTGACGCTGCATACAAAAGTACCAAGTTTGGATTGTATATTTGATGGACTTCGCAAACCACAACTTTTGTACGAAAAAGTCACTATTCTTGACGCTGCATACAAAAGTACCAAGTTTGGATTGTATATTTAATGGACTTCGCAAACCACAACTTTTGTACGAAAAAGTCAATATTCTTGACGCTGCATACAAAAGTACCAAGTTTGAATTGGATATTTGATGAACATCGCAAACAACAACTTTTGTACGAAAAAGTCACTATTCTTGACGCTGCATACAAAAGTACCAAGTTTGGATTGTATATTTGATGGACTTCGCAAACCACAACTTTTGTATGAAAAAGTCACTATTCTTGACGCTGCATTCAAAAGTACCAAGTTTGGATTGTATATTTGATGGACATCACAAACCACAATTTTTGTATGAAAAAGTCACTATTCTTGACGCTGCATACAAAAGTACCAAGTTTGGATTGTATATTTAATGGACTTCGCAAACCACAACTTTTGTATGAAAAAGTCACTATTCTTGACGCTGCATACAAAAGTACCAAGTTTGGATTGTATATTTGATGGACTTCGCAAACCACAACTTTTGTATGAAAAAGTCACTATTCTTGACGCTGCATACAAAAGTACCATGTTTGGATTGTATATTTGATGGACATCGCAAACTTCAACTTTTGTATGAAAAAGTCACTATTCTTGACGCTGCATACAAAAGTACCAAGTTTGGATTGTATATTTAATGGACTTCGCAAACCACAACTTTTGTATGAAAAAGTCACTATTCTTGACGCTGCATACAAAAGTACCATGTTTGGATTGTATATTTGATGGACATCGCAAACTTCAACTTTTGTATGAAAAAGTCACTATTCTTGACGCTGCATACAAAAGTACCATGTTTGGATTGTATATTTGATGGACATCGCAAACTTCAACTTTTGTATGAAAAAGTCACTATTCTTGACGCTGCATACAAAAGTACCAAGTTTGGATTGTATATTTAATGGACTTCGCAAACCACAACTTTTGTATGAAAAAGTCACTATTCTTGACGCTGCATTCAAAAGTACCAAGTTTGGATTGTATATTTGATGGACATCACAAACCACAATTTTTGTATGAAAAAGTCACTATTCTTGACGCTGCATACAAAAGTACCAAGTTTGGATTGTATATTTAATGGACTTCGCAAACCACAACTTTTGTATGAAAAAGTCACTATTCTTGACGCTGCATACAAAAGTACCATGTTTGGATTGTATATTTGATGGACATCGCAAACTTCAACTTTTGTACGAAAAAGTCACTATTCTTGACGCTGCATTCAAAAGTACCAAGTTTGGATTGTATATTTGATGGACATCGCAAACTTCAACTTTTGTATGAAAAAGTCACTATTCTTGACGCTGCATACAAAAGTACCATGTTTGGATTGTATATTTGATGGACATCGCAAACTTCAACTTTTGTATGAAAAAGTCACTATTCTTGACGCTGCATACAAAAGTACCAAGTTTGGATTGTATATTTAATGGACTTCGCAAACCACAACTTTTGTACGAAAAAGTCACTATTCTTGACGCTGCATACAAAAGTACCAAGTTTGGATTGTATATTTAATGGACTTCGCAAACCACAACTTTTGTATGAAAAAGTCACTATTCTTGACGCTGCATACAAAAGTACCAAGTTTGAATTGGATATTTGATGAACATCGCAAACAACAACTTTTGTACGAAAAAGTCACTATTCTTGACGCTGCATACAAAAGTACCAAGTTTGGATTGTATATTTGATGGACTTCGCAAACCACAACTTTTGTACGAAAAAGTCACTATTCTTGACGCTGCATACAAAAGTACCAAGTTTGGATTGTATATTTAATGGACTTCGCAAACCACAACTTTTGTATGAAAAAGTCACTATTCTTGACGCTGCATACAAAAGTACCAAGTTTGGATTGTATATTTGATGGACATCGTAAACCACAACTTTTGTATGAAAAAGTCAATATTCTTGACGCTGCATACAAAAGAACCAAGTTTGGATTGTATATTTGATGGACATCGCAAACCACAACTTTTGTACGAAAATGTCAATATTCATGACGATGCATTCAAAAGTACCATGTTTGGATTGTATATTTGATGGACATCGCAAACTTCAACTTTTGTATGAAAAAGTCACTATTCTTGACGCTGCATACAAAAGTACCAAGTTTGGATTGTATATTTGATGGACATCGCAAACTTCAACTTTTGTATGAAAAAGTCACTATTCTTGACGCTGCATACAAAAGTACCATGTTTGGATTGTATATTTGATGGACATCGCAAACTTCAACTTTTGTATGAAAAAGTCACTATTCTTGACGCTGCATTCAAAAGTACCAAGTTTGGATTGTATTTTTGATGGACATCGCAAACTTCAACTTTTGTACGAAAAAGTCACTATTCTTGACGCTGCATACAAAAGTACCATGTTTGGATTGTATATTTGATGGACATCGCAAACTTCAACTTTTGTATGAAAAAAGTCACTATTCTTGACGCTGCATTCAAAAGTACCAAGTTTGGATTGTATATTTGATGAACATCGCAAACTTCAACTTTTGTACGAAAAAGTCACTATTCTTGACGCTGCATTCAAAAGTACCAAGTTTGAATTGTATATTTGATGGACATCGCAAACTTCAACTTTTGTATGAAAAAGTCACTATTCTTGACGCTGCATTCAAAAGTACCAAGTTTGGATTGTATATTTGATGGACATCGCAAACTTCAACTTTTGTATGAAAAAGTCACTATTCTTGACGCTGCATACAAAAGTACCATGTTTGGATTGTATATTTGATGGACATCGCAAACTTCAACTTTTGTATGAAAAAGTCACTATTCTTGACGCTGCATTCAAAAGTACCAAGTTTGGATTGTATTTTTGATGGACATCGCAAACTTCAACTTTTGTACGAAAAAGTCACTATTCTTGACGCTGCATACAAAAGTACCATGTTTGGATTGTATATTTGATGGACATCGCAAACTTCAACTTTTGTATGAAAAAGTCACTATTCTTGACGCTGCATTCAAAAGTACCAAGTTTGGATTGTATATTTGATGAACATCGCAAACTTCAACTTTTGTACGAAAAAGTCACTATTCTTGACGCTGCATTCAAAAGTACCAAGTTTGAATTGTATATTTGATGGACATCGCAAACTTCAACTTTTGTATGAAAAAGTCACTATTCTTGACGCTGCATTCAAAAGTACCAAGTTTGGATTGTATTTTTGATGGACATCGCAAACTTCAACTTTTGTATGAAAAAGTCACTATTCTTGACGCTGCATACAAAAGTACCATGTTTGGATTGTATATTTGATGGACATCGCAAACTTCAACTTTTGTATGAAAAAGTCACTATTCTTGACGCTGCATTCAAAAGTACCAAGTTTGGATTGTATATTTGATGGACATCGCAAACTTCAACTTTTGTATGAAAAAGTCACTATTCTTGACGCTGCATACAAAAGTACCATGTTTGGATTGTATATTTGATGGACATCGCAAACTTCAACTTTTGTATGAAAAAGTCACTATTCTTGACGCTGCATTCAAAAGTACCAAGTTTGAATTGTATATTTGATGGACATCGCAAACTTCAACTTTTGTACGAAAAAGTCACTATTCTTGACGCTGCATTCAAAAGTACCAAGTTTGAATTGTATATTTGATGGACATCGCAAACTTCAACTTTTGTACGAAAAAGTCACTATTCTTGACGCTGCATTCAAAAGTACCAAGTTTGAATTGTATATTTGATGGACATCGCAAACTTCAACTTTTGTATGAAAAAGTCACTATTCTTGACGCTGCATTCAAAAGTACCAAGTTTGGATTGTATTTTTGATGGACATCGCAAACTTCAACTTTTGTATGAAAAAGTCACTATTCTTGACGCTGCATACAAAAGTACCATGTTTGGATTGTATATTTGATGGACATCGCAAACTTCAACTTTTGTATGAAAAAGTCACTATTCTTGACGCTGCATTCAAAAGTACCAAGTTTGGATTGTATATTTGATGGACATCGCAAACTTCAACTTTTGTATGAAAAAGTCACTATTCTTGACGCTGCATACAAAAGTACCATGTTTGGATTGTATATTTGATGGACATCGCAAACTTCAACTTTTGTATGAAAAAGTCACTATTCTTGACGCTGCATTCAAAAGTACCAAGTTTGAATTGTATATTTGATGGACATCGCAAACTTCAACTTTTGTATGAAAAAGTCACTATTCTTGACGCTGCATACAAAAGTACCATGTTTGGATTGTATATTTGATGGACATCGCAAACTTCAACTTTTGTACGAAAAAGTCACTATTCATGACGATGCATTCAAAAGTACCATGTTTGGATTGTATATTTGATGGACATCGCAAACTTCAACTTTTGTATGAAAAAGTCACTATTCTTGACGCTGCATACAAAAGTACCAAGTTTGGATTGTATATTTGATGGACATCGCAAACTTCAACTTTTGTATGAAAAAGTCACTATTCTTGACGCTGCATACAAAAGTACCATGTTTGGATTGTATATTTGATGGACTTCGCAAACCACAACTTTTGTATGAAAATGTCAATATTCATGACGCTGCATTCAAAAGTACCAAGTTTGGATTGTATTTTTGATGGACATCGCAAACTTCAACTTTTGTACGAAAAAGTCACTATTCTTGACGATGCATACAAAAGTACCAAGTTTGGATTGGATATTTGATGAACATCGAAGTTAACAACTTTTGTATGAAAAAGTCACTTTTAGTGAAGCTACGTACAAAAGTGCTAAGTTTGGATTGGATATTTGTTGAACATCGAAGTTAACAACTTTTGTATGAAAAAGTCACTTTTAGTGAAGTTGCAAACAAAAGTACTAAGTTTGGATTGGGTATTTGATGAACATCGAAGTTAACAACTTTTGTATGAAAAAGTCACTTTTAGTGAAGCTACGTACAAAAGTACTAAGTTTGGATTGGATATTTGATGAACATCGAAGTTAACAACTTTTGTATGAAAAAGTCACTTTTAGTGAAGCTACGTACAAAAGTACTAAGTTTGGATTGGATATTTGATGAACATCGAAGTTAACAACTTTTGTATGAAAAAGTCACTTTTAGTGAAGCTACGTACAAAAGTACTAAGTTTGGATTGGATATTTGATAAACATCGAAGTTAACAACTTTTGTATGAAAAAGTCACTTTTAGTGAAGCGACGTACAAAAGTACTAAGTTTGGATTGGATATTTGATTAACATCGAAGTTAACAACTTTTGTATGAAAAAGTCACTTTTAGTGAAGCTACGTACAAAAGTACTAAGTTTGGATTGGATATTTGATGAACATCGAAGTTAACAACTTTTGTATGAAAAAGTCACTTTTAGTGAAGCAACGTACAAAAGTACTAAGTTTGGATTGGATATTTGATGAATATCGAAGTTAACAACTTTTGTATGAAAAAGTCACTTTTAGTGAAGCTACGTACAAAAGTACTAAGTTTGGATTGGATATTTGATGAACATCGAAGTTAACAACTTTTGTATGAAAAAGTCACTTTTAGTGAAGCTACGTACAAAAGTACTAAGTTTGGATTGGATATTTGATGAATATCGAAGTTAACAACTTTTGTATGAAAAAGTCACTTTTAGTGAAGCAACGTACAAAAGTACTAAGTTTGGATTGGATATTTGATGAATATCGAAGTTAACAACTTTTGTATGAAAAAGTCACTTTTAGTGAAGCTACGTACAAAAGTACTAAGTTTGGATTGGATATTTGATGAACATCGAAGTTAACAACTTTTGTATGAAAAAGTCACTTTTAGTGAAGCTACGTACAAAAGTACTAAGTTTGGATTGGATATTTGATGAATATCGAAGTTAACAACTTTTGTATGAAAAAGTCACTTTTAGTGAAGCTACGTACAAAAGTACTAAGTTTGGATTGGATATTTGATGAATATCGAAGTTAACAACTTTTGTATGAAAAAGTCACTTTTAGTGAAGCAACGTACAAAAGTACTAAGTTTGGATTGGATATTTGATGAATATCGAAGTTAACAACTTTTGTATGAAAAAGTCACTTTTAGTGAAGCTACGTACAAAAGTACTAAGTTTGGATTGGATATTTGACGAATATCGAAGTTAACAACTTTTGTATGAAAAAGTCACTTTTAGTGAAGCAACGTACAAAAGTACTAAGTTTGGATTGGATATTTGATGAATATCGAAGTTAACAACTTTTGTATGAAAAAGTCACTTTTAGTGAAGCTACGTACAAAAGTACTAAGTTTGGATTGGATATTTGATGAATATCGAAGTTAACAACTTTTGTATGAAAAAGTCACTTTTAGTGAAGCTACGTACAAAAGTACTAAGTTTGGATTGGATATTTGATGAATATCGAAGTTAACAACTTTTGTATGAAAAAGTCACTTTTAGTGAAGCAACGTACAAAAGTACTAAGTTTGGATTGGATATTTGATGAATATCGAAGTTAACAACTTTTGTATGAAAAAGTCACTTTTAGTGAAGCTACGTACAAAAGTACTAAGTTTGGATTGGATATTTGATGAATATCGAAGTTAACAACTTTTGTATGAAAAAGTCACTTTTAGTGAAGCAACGTACAAAAGTACTAAGTTTGGATTGGATATTTGATGAATATCGAAGTTAACAACTTTTGTATGAAAAAGTCACTTTTAGTGAAGCTACGTACAAAAGTACTAAGTTTGGATTGGATATTTGATGAACATCGAAGTTAACAACTTTTGTATGAAAAAGTCACTTTTAGTGAAGCAACGTACAAAAGTACTAAGTTTGGATTGGATATTTGATGAACATCGAAGTTAACAACTTTTGTTTGAAAAAGTCACTTTTAGTGAAGCTACGTACAAAAGTACTAAGTTTGGATTGGATATTTGATGAATATCGAAGTTAACAACTTTTGTATGAAAAAGTCACTTTTAGTGAAGCTACGTACAAAAGTACTAAGTTTGGATTGGATATTTGATGAATATCGAAGTTAACAACTTTTGTATGAAAAAGTCACTTTTAGTGAAGCAACGTACAAAAGTACTAAGTTTGGATTGGATATTTGATGAATATCGAAGTTAACAACTTTTGTATGAAAAAGTCACTTTTAGTGAAGCAACGTACAAAAGTACTAAGTTTGGATTGGATATTTGATGAATATCGAAGTTAACAACTTTTGTATGAAAAAGTCACTTTTAGTGAAGCTACGTACAAAAGTACTAAGTTTGGATTGGATATTTGATGAACATCGAAGTTAACAACTTTTGTATGAAAAAGTCACTTTTAGTGAAGCAACGTACAAAAGTACTAAGTTTGGATTGGATATTTGATGAATATCGAAGTTAACAACTTTTGTATGAAAAAGTCACTTTTAGTGAAGCTACGTACAAAAGTACTAAGTTTGGATTGGATATTTGATGAATATCGAAGTTAACAACTTTTGTATGAAAAAGTCACTTTTAGTGAAGCAACGTACAAAAGTACTAAGTTTGGATTGGATATTTGATGAATATCGAAGTTAACAACTTTTGTATGAAAAAGTCACTTTTTGTGAAGCTACGTACAAAAGTACTAAGTTTGGATTGGATATTTGATGAACATCGAAGTTAACAACTTTTGTATGAAAAAGTCACTTTTAGTGAAGCTACGTACAAAAGTACTAAGTTTGGATTGGATATTTGATGAATATCGAAGTTAACAACTTTTGTATGAAAAAGTCACTTTTAGTGAAGCTACGTACAAAAGTACTAAGTTTGGATTGGATATTTGATGAACATCGAAGTTAACAACTTTTGTTTGAAAAAGTCACTTTTAGTGAAGCTACGTACAAAAGTACTAAGTTTGGATTGGATATTTGATGAACATCGAAGTTAACAACTTTTGTATGAAAAAGTCACTTTTAGTGAAGCTACGTACAAAAGTACTAAGTTTGGATTGGATATTTGATGAACATCGAAGTTAACAACTTTTGTATGAAAAAGTCACTTTTAGTGAAGCTACGTACAAAAGTACTGAGTTTGGATTGGATATTTGATGAACATCGAAGTTAACAACTTTTGTATGAAAAAGTCACTTTTAGTGAAGCAACGTACAAAAGTACTAAGTTTGGATTGGATATTTGATGAACATCGAAGTTAACAACTTTTGTTTGAAAAAGTCACTTTTAGTGAAGCTACGTACAAAAGTACTAAGTTTGGATTGGATATTTGATGAACATCGAAGTTAACAACTTTTGTATGAAAAAGTCACTTTTAGTGAAGCTACGTTCAAAAGTACTAAGTTTGGATTGGATATTTGATGAATATCGAAGTTAACAACTTTTGTATGAAAAAGTCACTTTTAGTGAAGCTACGTACAAAAGTACTAAGTTTGGATTGGATATTTGATGAACATCGAAGTTAACAACTTTTGTTTGAAAAAGTCACTTTTAGTGAAGCTACGTACAAAAGTACTAAGTTTGGATTGGATATTTGATGAACATCGAAGTTAACAACTTTTGTATGAAAAAGTCACTTTTAGTGAAGCTACGTTCAAAAGTACTAAGTTTGGATTGGATATTTGATGAATATCGAAGTTAACAACTTTTGTATGAAAAAGTCACTTTTAGTGAAGCAACGTACAAAAGTACTAAGTTTGGATTGGATATTTGATGAATATCGAAGTTAACAACTTTTGTATGAAAAAGTCACTTTTAGTGAAGCTACGTACAAAAGTACTAAGTTTGGATTGGATATTTGATGAACATCGAAGTTAACAACTTTTGTATGAAAAAGTCACTTTTAGTGAAGCAACGTACAAAAGTACTAAGTTTGGATTGGATATTTGATGAACATCGAAGTTAACAACTTTTGTTTGAAAAAGTCACTTTTAGTGAAGCTACGTACAAAAGTACTAAGTTTGGATTGGATATTTGATGAACATCGAAGTTAACAACTTTTGTATGAAAAAGTCACTTTTAGTGAAGCTACGTACAAAAGTACTAAGTTTGGATTGGATATTTGATGAACATCGAAGTTAACAACTTTTGTATGAAAAAGTCACTTTTAGTGAAGCTACGTACAAAAGTACTGAGTTTGGATTGGATATTTGATGAACATCGAAGTTAACAACTTTTGTATGAAAAAGTCACTTTTAGTGAAGCTACGTACAAAAGTACTAAGTTTGGATTGGATATTTGATGAACATCGAAGTTAACAACTTTTGTATGAAAAAGTCACTTTTAGTGAAGCTACGTACAAAAGTACTAAGTTTGGATTGGATATTTGATGAACATCGAAGTTAACAACTTTTGTATGAAAAAGTCACTTTTAGTGAAGCTACGTACAAAAGTACTAAGTTTGGATTGGATATTTGATGAACATCGAAGTTAACAACTTTTGTATGAAAAAGTCACTTTTAGTGAAGCTACGTACAAAAGTACTAAGTTTGGATTGGATATTTGATGAACATCGAAGTTAACAACTTTTGTATGAAAAAGTCACTTTTAGTGAAGCAACGTACAAAAGTACTAAGTTTGGATTGGATATTTGATGAACATCGAAGTTAACAACTTTTGTTTGAAAAAGTCACTTTTAGTGAAGCTACGTACAAAAGTACTAAGTTTGGATTGGATATTTGATGAACATCGAAGTTAACAACTTTTGTATGAAAAAGTCACTTTTAGTGAAGCAACGTACAAAAGTACTAAGTTTGGATTGGATATTTGATGAATATCGAAGTTAACAACTTTTGTATGAAAAAGTCACTTTTAGTGAAGCTACGTACAAAAGTACTAAGTTTGGATTGGATATTTGATGAATATCGAAGTTAACAACTTTTGTATGAAAAAGTCACTTTTAGTGAAGCAACGTACAAAAGTACTAAGTTTGGATTGGATATTTGATGAATATCGAAGTTAACAACTTTTGTATGAAAAAGTCACTTTTAGTGAAGCTACGTACAAAAGTACTAAGTTTGGATTGGATATTTGATGAATATCGAAGTTAACAACTTTTGTATGAAAAAGTCACTTTTAGTGAAGCTACGTACAAAAGTACTAAGTTTGGATTGGATATTTGATGAACATCGAAGTTAACAACTTTTGTATGAAAAAGTCACTTTTAGTGAAGCTACGTACAAAAGTACTAAGTTTGGATTGGATATTTGATGAATATCGAAGTTAACAACTTTTGTATGAAAAAGTCACTTTTAGTGAAGCTACGTACAAAAGTACTAAGTTTGGATTGGATATTTGATGAATATCGAAGTTAACAACTTTTGTATGAAAAAGTCACTTTTAGTGAAGCAACGTACAAAAGTACTAAGTTTGGATTGGATATTTGATGAATATCGAAGTTAACAACTTTTGTATGAAAAAGTCACTTTTAGTGAAGCTACGTACAAAAGTACTAAGTTTGGATTGGATATTTGATGAACATCGAAGTTAACAACTTTTGTATGAAAAAGTCACTTTTAGTGAAGCAACGTACAAAAGTACTAAGTTTGGATTGGATATTTGATGAACATCGAAGTTAACAACTTTTGTTTGAAAAAGTCACTTTTAGTGAAGCTACGTACAAAAGTACTAAGTTTGGATTGGATATTTGATGAACATCGAAGTTAACAACTTTTGTATGAAAAAGTCACTTTTAGTGAAGCAACGTACAAAAGTACTAAGTTTGGATTGGATATTTGATGAATATCGAAGTTAACAACTTTTGTATGAAAAAGTCACTTTTAGTGAAGCTACGTACAAAAGTACTAAGTTTGGATTGGATATTTGATGAATATCGAAGTTAACAACTTTTGTATGAAAAAGTCACTTTTAGTGAAGCTACGTACAAAAGTACTAAGTTTGGATTGGATATTTGATGAATATCGAAGTTAACAACTTTTGTATGAAAAAGTCACTTTTAGTGAAGCTACGTACAAAAGTACTAAGTTTGGATTGGATATTTGATGAACATCGAAGTTAACAACTTTTGTATGAAAAAGTCACTTTTAGTGAAGCAACGTACAAAAGTACTAAGTTTGGATTGGATATTTGATGAACATCGAAGTTAACAACTTTTGTTTGAAAAAGTCACTTTTAGTGAAGCTACGTACAAAAGTACTAAGTTTGGATTGGATATTTGATGAACATCGAAGTTAACAACTTTTGTATGAAAAAGTCACTTTTAGTGAAGCAACGTACAAAAGTACTAAGTTTGGATTGGATATTTGATGAATATCGAAGTTAACAACTTTTGTATGAAAAAGTCACTTTTAGTGAAGCTACGTACAAAAGTACTAAGTTTGGATTGGATATTTGATGAATATCGAAGTTAACAACTTTTGTATGAAAAAGTCACTTTTAGTGAAGCTACGTACAAAAGTACTAAGTTTGGATTGGATATTTGATGAATATCGAAGTTAACAACTTTTGTATGAAAAAGTCACTTTTAGTGAAGCTACGTACAAAAGTACTAAGTTTGGATTGGATATTTGATGAACATCGAAGTTAACAACTTTTGTATGAAAAAGTCACTTTTAGTGAAGCAACGTACAAAAGTACTAAGTTTGGATTGGATATTTGATGAACATCGAAGTTAACAACTTTTGTATGAAAAAGTCACTTTAAGTGAAGCTACGTACAAAAGTACTAAGTTTGGATTGGATATTTGATGAACATCGAAGTTAACAACTTTTGTATGAAAAGTCACTTTTAGTGAAGCTACGTACAAAAGTACTAAGTTTGGATTGGATATTTGATGAACATCGAAGTTAACAACTTTTGTATGAAAAAGTCACTTTTAGTGAAGCTACGTACAAAAGTACTAAGTTTGGATTGGATATTTGATGAACATCGAAGTTAACAACTTTTGTATGAAAAAGTCACTTTAAGTGAAGCTACGTACAAAAGTACTAAGTTTGGATTGGATATTTGATGAACATCGAAGTTAACAACTTTTGTATGAAAAAGTCACTTTTAGTGAAGTTGCATACAAAAGTACTAAGTTTGGATTGGATATTTGATTAACATCGAAGTTAACAACTTTTGTATGAAAAAGTCACTTTTAGTGAAGCTACGTACAAAAGTACTAAGTTTGGATTGGATATTCGATGAACATCGAAGTTAACAACTTTTGTATGAAAAAGTCACTTTTAGTGAAGCTACGTACAAAAGTACTTAGTTTGGATAGGATATTTGATGAACATCGAAGTTAACAACTTTTGTATGAAAAAGTCACTTTTAGTGAAGCTACGTACAAAAGTACTTAGTTTGGATTGGATATTTGATGAACATCGAAGTTAACAACTTTTGTATGAAAAAGTCACTTTAAGTGAAGCTACGTACAAAAGTACTAAGTTTGGATTGGATATTTGATGAACATCGAAGTTAACAACTTTTGTATGAAAAAGTCACTTTTAGTGAAGTTGCATACAAAAGTACTAAGTTTGGATTGGATATTTGATTAACATCGAAGTTAACAACTTTTGTATGAAAAAGTCACTTTTAGTGAAGCTACGTACAAAAGTACTAAGTTTGGATTGGATATTCGATGAACATCGAAGTTAACAACTTTTGTATGAAAAAGTCACTTTTAGTGAAGCTACGTACAAAAGTACTTAGTTTGGATAGGATATTTGATGAACATCGAAGTTAACAACTTTTGTATGAAAAAGTCACTTTTAGTGAAGCTACGTACAAAAGTACTAAGTTTGGATTGGATATTTGATGAACATCGAAGTTAACAACTTTTGTATGAAAAAGTCACTTTAAGTGAAGCTACGTACAAAAGTACTAAGTTTGGATTGAATATTTGATGAACATCGAAGTTAACAACTTTTGTATGAAAAAGTCACTTTTAGTGAAGTTGCATACAAAAGTACTAAGTTTGGATTGGATATTTGATTAACATCGAAGTTAACAACTTTTGTATGAAAAAGTCACTTTTAGTGAAGCTACGTACAAAAGTACTAAGTTTGGATTGGATATTCGATGAACATCGAAGTTAACAACTTTTGTATGAAAAAGTCACTTTTAGTGAAGCTACGTACAAAAGTACTTAGTTTGGATAGGATATTTGATGAACATCGAAGTTAACAACTTTTGTACGAAAAAGTCACTTTTAGTGAAGCTGCATACAAAAGTACTAAGTTTGGATTGGATATTTGATGAACATCGAAGTTAACAACTTTTGTATGAAAAAGTCACTTTTAGTGAAGCTACGTACAAAAGTACTAAGTCTGGATTGGATATTTGATGAACATCGAAGTTAACAACTTTTGTATGAAAAAGTCATTATTAGTGAAGCTGCATACAAAAGTACTAAGTTTGGATTGGATATTTGATGAACATCGAAGTCAACAACTTTTGTATGAAAAAGTCACTTTTAGTGAAGCTACGTACAAAAGTACTAAGTTTGGATTGGATATTTGATGAACATCGAAGTTAACAACTTTTGTATGAAAAAGTCACTTTTAGTGAAGCTACGTACAAAAGTACTTAGTTTGGATTGGATATTTGATGAACATCGAAGTTAACAACTTTTGTATGAAAAAGTCACTTTTAGTGAAGCTACGTACAAAAGTACTAAGTTTGGATTGGATATTTGATGAATATCGAAGTTAACAACTTTTGTATGAAAAAGTCACTTTTAGTGAAGCTACGTACAAAAGTACTAAGTTTGGATTGGATATTTGATGAATATCGAAGTTAACAACTTTTGTATGAAAAAGTCACTTTTAGTGAAGCAACGTACAAAAGTACTAAGTTTGGATTGGATATTTGATGAATATCGAAGTTAACAACTTTTGTATGAAAAAGTCACTTTTAGTGAAGCTACGTACAAAAGTACTAAGTTTGGATTGGATATTTGATGAACATCGAAGTTAACAACTTTTGTATGAAAAAGTCACTTTTAGTGAAGCTACGTACAAAAGTACTAAGTTTGGATTGGATATTTGATGAATATCGAAGTTAACAAATTTTGTGTGAAAAAGTCACTTTTAGTGAAGCTACGTACAAAAGTACTAAGTTTGGATTGGATATTTGATGAATATCGAAGTTAACAAATTTTGTATGAAAAAGTCACTTTTAGTGAAGCTACGTACAAAAGTACTAAGTTTGGATTGGATATTTGATGAACATCGAAGTTAACAACTTTTGTATGAAAAAGTCACTTTTAGTGAAGCTACGTACAAAAGTACTAAGTTTGGATTGGATATTTGATGAATATCGAAGTTAACAACTTTTGTATGAAAAAGTCACTTTTAGTGAAGCTACGTACAAAAGTACTAAGTTTGGATTGGATATTTGATGAATATCGAAGTTAACAACTTTTGTATGAAAAAGTCACTTTTAGTGAAGCAACGTACAAAAGTACTAAGTTTGGATTGGATATTTGATGAATATCGAAGTTAACAACTTTTGTATGAAAAAGTCACTTTTAGTGAAGCTACGTACAAAAGTACTAAGTTTGGATTGGATATTTGATGAACATCGAAGTTAACAACTTTTGTATGAAAAAGTCACTTTTAGTGAAGCTACGTACAAAAGTACTAAGTTTGGATTGGATATTTGATGAACATCGAAGTTAACAACTTTTGTATGAAAAAGTCACTTTTAGTGAAGCTACGTACAAAAGTACTAAGTTTGGATTGGATATTTGATGAATATCGAAGTTAACAAATTTTGTATGAAAAAGTCACTTTTAGTGAAGCTACGTACAAAAGTACTAAGTTTGGATTGGATATTTGATGAACATCGAAGTTAACAACTTTTGTATGAAAAAGTCACTTTTAGTGAAGCTACGTACAAAAGTACTAAGTTTGGATTGGATATTTGATGAATATCGAAGTTAACAACTTTTGTATGAAAAAGTCACTTTTAGTGAAGCTACGTACAAAAGTACTAAGTTTGGATTGGATATTTGATGAACATCGAAGTTAACAACTTTTGTATGAAAAAGTCACTTTTAGTGAAGCTACGTACAAAAGTACTAAGTTTGGATTGGATATTTGATGAACATCGAAGTTAACAACTTTTGTATGAAAAAGTCACTTCTAGTGAAGCTACGTACAAAAGTACTAAGTTTGGATTGGATATTTGATGAATATCGAAGTTAACAACTTTTGTATGAAAAAGTCACTTTTAGTGAAGCTACGTACAAAAGTACTAAGTTTGGATTGGATATTTGATGAACATCGAAGTTAACAACTTTTGTATGAAAAAGTCACTTTTAGTGAAGCTACGTACAAAAGTACTAAGTTTGGATTGGATATTTGATGAGTATCGAAGTTAACAACTTTTGTATGAAAAAGTCACTTTTAGTGAAGCTACGTACAAAAGTACTAAGTTTGGATTGGATATTTGATGAACATCGAAGTTAACAACTTTTGTATGAAAAAGTCACTTTTAGTGAAGCTACGTACAAAAGTACTAAGTTTGGATTGGATATTTGATGAATATCGAAGTTAACAACTTTTGTATGAAAAAGTCACTTTTAGTGAAGCTACGTACAAAAGTACTAAGTTTGGATTGGATATTTGATGAATATCGAAGTTAACAACTTTTGTATGAAAAAGTCACTTTTAGTGAAGCTACGTACAAAAGTACTAAGTTTGGATTGGATATTTGATGAATATCGAAGTTAACAACTTTTGTATGAAAAAGTCACTTTTAGTGAAGCTACGTACAAAAGTACTAAGTTTGGATTGGATATTTGATGAACATCGAAGTTAACAACTTTTGTATGAAAAAGTCACTTGTAGTGAAGCTACGTACAAAAGTACTAAGTTTAGATTGGATATTTGATGTACATCGAAGTTAACAACTTTCGTTTGAAAAAGTCACTTTTAGTGAAGCTACGTACAAAAGTACTAAGTTTGGATTGGATATTTGATGAATATCGAAGTTAACAACTTTTGTATGAAAAAGTCACTTTTAGTGAAGCTACGTACAAAAGTACTAAGTTTGGATTGGATATTTGATGAATATCGAAGTTAACAACTTTTGTATGAAAAAGTCACTTTTAGTGAAGCTACGTACAAAAGTACTAAGTTTGAATTGGATATTTGATGAACATCGAAGTTAACAACTTTCGTTTGAAAAAGTCACTTTTAGTGAAGCTACGTACAAAAGTACTAAGTTTGGATTGGATATTTGATGAATATCGAAGTTAACAACTTTTGTATGAAAAAGTCACTTTTAGTGAAGCTACGTACAAAAGTACTAAGTTTGGATTGGATATTTGATGAACATCGAAGTTAACAACTTTTGTATGAAAAAGTCACTTTTAGTGAAGCTACGTACAAAAGTACTAAGTTTGGATTGGATATTTGATGAACATCGAAGTTAACAACTTTTGTATGAAAAAGTCACTTTTAGTGAAGCTACGTACAAAAGTACTAAGTTTGGATTGGATATTTGATGAACATCGAAGTTAACAACTTTTGTATGAAAAAGTCACTTTTAGTGAAGCTACGTACAAAAGTACTAAGTTTGGATTGGATATTTGATGAACATCGAAGTTAACAACTTTTGTATGAAAAAGTCACTTTTAGTGAAGCTACGTACAAAAGTACTAAGTTTGGATTGGATATTTGATGAACATCGAAGTTAACAACTTTTGTATGAAAAAGTCACTTTTAGTGAAGCTACGTACAAAAGTACTAAGTTTGGATTGGATATTTGATGAACATCGAAGTTAACAACTTTTGTATGAAAAAGTCACTTTTAGTGAAGCTACGTACAAAAGTACTAAGTTTGGATTGGATATTTGATGAACATCGAAGTTAACAACTTTTGTATGAAAAAGTCACTTTTAGTGAAGCTACGTACAAAAGTACTAAGTTTGGATTGGATATTTGATGAACATCGAAGTTAACAACTTTTGTATGAAAAAGTCACTTTTAGTGAAGCTACGTACAAAAGTACTAAGTTTGGATTGGATATTTGATGAACATCGAAGTTAACAACTTTTGTATGAAAAAGTCACTTTTAGTGAAGCTACGTACAAAAGTACTAAGTTTGGATTGGATATTTGATGAACATCGAAGTTAACAACTTTTGTATGAAAAAGTCACTTTTAGTGAAGCTACGTACAAAAGTACTAAGTTTGGATTGGATATTTGATGAACATCGAAGTTAACAACTTTTGTATGAAAAAGTCACTTTTAGTGAAGCTACGTACAAAAGTACTAAGTTTGGATTGGATATTTGATGAACATCGAAGTTAACAACTTTTGTATGAAAAAGTCACTTTTAGTGAAGCTACGTACAAAAGTACTAAGTTTGGATTGGATATTTGATGAACATCGAAGTTAACAACTTTTGTATGAAAAAGTCACTTTTAGTGAAGCTACGTACAAAAGTACTAAGTTTGGATTGGATATTTGATGAACATCGAAGTTAACAAATTTTGTATGAAAAAGTCACTTTTAGTGAAGCTACGTACAAAAGTACTAAGTTTGGATTGGATATTTGATGAACATCGAAGTTAACAACTTTTGTATGAAAAAGTCACTTTTAGTGAAGCTACGTACAAAAGTACTAAGTTTGGATTGGATATTTGATGAATATCGAAGTTAACAAATTTTGTATGAAAAAGTCACTTTTAGTGAAGCTACGTACAAAAGTACTAAGTTTGGATTGGATATTTGATGAACATCGAAGTTAACAACTTTTGTATGAAAAAGTCACTTTTAGTGAAGCTACGTACAAAAGTACTAAGTTTGGATTGGATATTTGATGAATATCGAAGTTAACAACTTTTGTATGAAAAAGTCACTTTTAGTGAAGCTACGTACAAAAGTACTAAGTTTGGATTGGATATTTGATGAATATCGAAGTTAACAACTTTTGTATGAAAAAGTCACTTTTAGTGAAGCTACGTACAAAAGTACTAAGTTTGGATTGGATATTTGATGAATATCGAAGTTAACAAATTTTGTATGAAAAAGTCACTTTTAGTGAAGCTACGTACAAAAGTACTAAGTTTGGATTGGATATTTGATGAATATCGAAGTTAACAACTTTTGTATGAAAAAGTCACTTTTAGTGAAGCTACGTACAAAAGTACTAAGTTTGGATTGGATATTTGATGAATATCGAAGTTAACAACTTTTGTATGAAAAAGTCACTTTTAGTGAAGCTACGTACAAAAGTACTAAGTTTGGATTGGATATTTGATGAATATCGAAGTTAACAAATTTTGTATGAAAAAGTCACTTTTAGTGAAGCTACGTACAAAAGTACTAAGTTTGGATTGGATATTTGATGAACATCGAAGTTAACAACTTTTGTATGAAAAAGTAACTTTGAGTGAAGCTACGTACAAAAGTACTAAGTTTGGATTGGATATTTGATGAACATCGAAGTTAACAACTTTTGTATGAAAAAGTCACTTTTAGTGAAGCTACGTACAAAAGTACTAAGTTTGGATTGGATATTTGATGAATATCGAAGTTAACAACTTTTGTATGAAAAAGTCACTTTTAGTGAAGCTACGTACAAAAGTACTAAGTTTGGATTGGATATTTGATGAACATCGAAGTTAACAACTTTTGTATGAAAAAGTCACTTTTAGTGAAGCTACGTACAAAAGTACTAAGTTTGGATTGGATATTTGATGAACATCGAAGTTAACAAATTTTGTATGAAAAAGTCACTTTTAGTGAAGCTACGTACAAAAGTACTAAGTTTGGATTGGATATTTGATGAACATCGAAGTTAACAACTTTTGTATGAAAAAGTCACTTTTAGTGAAGCTACGTACAAAAGTACTAAGTTTGGATTGGATATTTGATGAATATCGAAGTTAACAACTTTTGTATGAAAAAGTCACTTTTAGTGAAGCTACGTACAAAAGTACTAAGTTTGGATTGGATATTTGATGAATATCGAAGTTAACAACTTTTGTATGAAAAAGTCACTTTTAGTGAAGCTACGTACAAAAGTACTAAGTTTGGATTGGATATTTGATGAACATCGAAGTTAACAACTTTTGTATGAAAAAGTCACTTTTAGTGAAGCTGCATACAAAAGTACTAAGTTTGGATTGGATATTTGATGAACATCGAAGTTAACAACTTTTGTATGAAAAAGTCACTTTTAGTGAAGCTACGTACAAAAGTACTAAGTTTGGATTGGATATTTGATGAACATCGAAGTTAACAACTTTTGTATGAAAAAGTCACTTTTAGTGAAGCTACGTACAAAAGTACTAAGTTTGGATTGGATATTTGATGAACATCGAAGTTAACAACTTTTGTATGAAAAAGTCACTTTTAGTGAAGCTACGTACAAAAGTACTAAGTTTGGATTGGATATTTGATGAACATCGAAGTTAACAACTTTTGCATGAAAAAGTCACTTTTAGTGAAGCTGCATACAAAAGTACTAAGTTTGGATTGGATATTTGATGAACATCGAAGTTAACAACTTTTGCATGAAAAAGTCACTTTTAGTGAAGCTACGTACAAAAGTACTAAGTTTGGATTGGATATTTGATGAACATCGAAGTTAACAACTTTTGTATGAAAAAGTCACTTTTAGTGAAGCTACGTACAAAAGTACTAAGTTTGGATTGGATATTTGATGAACATCGAAGTTAACAACTTTTGTATGAAAAAGTCACTTTTAGTGAAGCTACGTACAAAAGTACTAAGTTTGGATTGGATATTTGATGAATATCGAAGTTAACAACTTTTGTATGAAAAAGTCACTTTTAGTGAAGCTACGTACAAAAGTACTAAGTTTGGATTGGATATTTGATGAACATCGAAGTTAACAACTTTTGTATGAAAAAGTCACTTTTAGTGAAGCTGCATACAAAAGTACTAAGTTTGGATTGGATATTTGATGAACATCGAAGTTAACAAATTTTGTATGAAAAAGTCACTTTTAGTGAAGTTGCATACAAAAGTACTAAGTTTGGATTGGATATTTGATGAACATCGAAGTTAACAACTTTTGTATGAAAAAGTCATTATTAGTGAAGCTGCATACAAAAGTACTAAGTTTGGATTGGATATTTGATGAACATCGAAGTTAACAACTTTTGTATGAAAAAGTCACTTTTAGTGAAGCTGCATACAAAAGTACTAAGTTTGGATTGGATATTTGATGAACATCGAAGTTAACAACTTTTGTATGAAAAAGTCATTATTAGTGAAGCTGCATACAAAAGTACTTAGTTTGGATTGGATATTTGATGAACATCGAAGTTAGCAACTTTTGTATGAAAAAGTCACTTTTAGTGAAGCTACGTACAAAAGTACTAAGTTTGGATTGGATATTTGATGAACATCGAAGTTAACAACTTTTGTATGAAAAAGTCACTTTTAGTGAAGTTGCATACAAAAGTACTAAGTTTGGATTGGATATTTGATGAACATCGAAGTTAACAACTTTTGTATGAAAAAGTCATTATTAGTGAAGCTGCATACAAAAGTACTAAGTTTGGATTGGATATTTGATGAACATCGAAGTTAACAACTTTTGTATGAAAAAGTCACTTTTAGTGAAGCTGCATACAAAAGTACTAAGTTTGGATTGGATATTTGATGAACATCGAAGTTAACAACTTTTGTATGAAAAAGTCATTATTAGTGAAGCTGCATACAAAAGTACTAAGTTTGGATTGGATATTTGATTAACATCGAAGTTAACAACTTTTGTATGAAAAAGTCACTTTTAGTGAAGCTGCATACAAAAGTACTAAGTTTGGATTGGATATTTGATGAACATCGAAGTCAACAACTTTTGTATGAAAAAGTCACTTTTAGTGAAGCTACGTACAAAAGTACTAAGTTTGGATTGGATATTTGATGAACATCGAAGTTAACAACTTTTGTATGAAAAAGTCACTTTAAGTGAAGCTACGTACAAAAGTACTAAGTTTGGATTGGATATTTGATGAACATCGAAGTTAACAACTTTTGTATGAAAAAGTCACTTTTAGTGAAGCTACGTACAAAAGTACTAAGTTTGGATTGGATATTTGATGAACATCGAAGTTAACAACTTTTGTATGAAAAAGTCATTATTAGTGAAGCTGCATACAAAAGTACTAAGTTTGGATTGGATATTTGATGAACATCGAAGTTAACAACTTTTGTATGAAAAAGTCACTTTTAGTGAAGCTGCATACAAAAGTACTAAGTTTGGATTGGATATTTGATGAACATCGAAGTTAACAACTTTTGTATGAAAAAGTCATTATTAGTGAAGCTGCATACAAAAGTACTAAGTTTGGATTGGATATTTGATGAACATCGAAGTTAACAACTTTTGTATGAAAAAGTCATTATTAGTGAAGCTACGTACAAAAGTACTAAGTTTGGATTGGATATTTGATGAACATCGAAGTTAACAAATTTTGTATGAAAAAGTCACTTTTAGTGAAGCTACGTACAAAAGTACTAAGTTTGGATTGGATATTTGATGAACATCGAAGTTAACAACTTTTGTATGAAAAAGTCACTTTTAGTGAAGCTACGTACAAAAGTACTAAGTTTGGATTGGATATTTGATGAACATCGAAGTTAACAACTTTTGTATGAAAAAGTCACTTTAAGTGAAGCTACGTACAAAAGTACTAAGTTTGGATTGGATATTTGATGAACATCGAAGTTAACAAATTTTGTATGAAAAAGTCACTTTTAGTGAAGCTACGTACAAAAGTACTAAGTTTGGATTGGATATTTGATGAACATCGAAGTTAACAACTTTTGTATGAAAAAGTCACTTTTAGTGAAGCTACGTACAAAAGTACTAAGTTTGGATTGGATATTTGATGAATATCGAAGTTAACAACTTTTGTATGAAAAAGTCACTTTTAGTGAAGCTACGTACAAAAGTACTAAGTTTGGATTGGATATTTGATGAACATCGAAGTTAACAACTTTTGTATGAAAAAGTCACTTTAAGTGAAGCTACGTACAAAAGTACTAAGTTTGGATTGGATATTTGATGAACATCGAAGTTAACAAATTTTGTATGAAAAAGTCACTTTTAGTGAAGCTACGTACAAAAGTACTAAGTTTGGATTGGATATTTGATGAACATCGAAGTTAACAACTTTTGTATGAAAAAGTCACTTTTAGTGAAGCTACGTACAAAAGTACTAAGTTTGGATTGGATATTTGATGAATATCGAAGTTAACAACTTTTGTATGAAAAAGTCACTTTTAGTGAAGCTACGTACAAAAGTACTAAGTTTGGATTGGATATTTGATGAATATCGAAGTTAACAACTTTTGTATGAAAAAGTCACTTTTAGTGAAGCTACGTACAAAAGTACTAAGTTTGGATTGGATATTTGATGAACATCGAAGTTAACAACTTTTGTATGAAAAAGTCACTTTTAGTGAAGCTGCATACAAAAGTACTAAGTTTGGATTGGATATTTGATGAACATCGAAGTTAACAACTTTTGTATGAAAAAGTCACTTTTAGTGAAGCTACGTACAAAAGTACTAAGTTTGGATTGGATATTTGATGAACATCGAAGTTAACAACTTTTGTATGAAAAAGTCACTTTTAGTGAAGCTACGTACAAAAGTACTAAGTTTGGATTGGATATTTGATGAACATCGAAGTTAACAACTTTTGTATGAAAAAGTCACTTTTAGTGAAGCTACGTACAAAAGTACTAAGTTTGGATTGGATATTTGATGAACATCGAAGTTAACAACTTTTGCATGAAAAAGTCACTTTTAGTGAAGCTGCATACAAAAGTACTAAGTTTGGATTGGATATTTGATGAACATCGAAGTTAACAACTTTTGCATGAAAAAGTCACTTTTAGTGAAGCTACGTACAAAAGTACTAAGTTTGGATTGGATATTTGATGAACATCGAAGTTAACAACTTTTGTATGAAAAAGTCACTTTTAGTGAAGCTACGTACAAAAGTACTAAGTTTGGATTGGATATTTGATGAACATCGAAGTTAACAACTTTTGTATGAAAAAGTCACTTTTTGTGAAGCTACGTACAAAAGTACTAAGTTTGGATTGGATATTTGATGAATATCGAAGTTAACAACTTTTGTATGAAAAAGTCACTTTTAGTGAAGCTACGTACAAAAGTACTAAGTTTGGATTGGATATTTGATGAACATCGAAGTTAACAACTTTTGTATGAAAAAGTCACTTTTAGTGAAGCTGCATACAAAAGTACTAAGTTTGGATTGGATATTTGATGAACATCGAAGTTAACAACTTTTGTATGAAAAAGTCACTTTTAGTGAAGTTGCATACAAAAGTACTAAGTTTGGATTGGATATTTGATGAACATCGAAGTTAACAACTTTTGTATGAAAAAGTCATTATTAGTGAAGCTGCATACAAAAGTACTAAGTTTGGATTGGATATTTGATGAACATCGAAGTTAACAACTTTTGTATGAAAAAGTCACTTTTAGTGAAGCTGCATACAAAAGTACTAAGTTTGGATTGGATATTTGATGAACATCGAAGTTAACAACTTTTGTATGAAAAAGTCATTATTAGTGAAGCTGCATACAAAAGTACTTAGTTTGGATTGGATATTTGATGAACATCGAAGTTAGCAACTTTTGTATGAAAAAGTCACTTTTAGTGAAGCTACGTACAAAAGTACTAAGTTTGGATTGGATATTTGATGAACATCGAAGTTAACAACTTTTGTATGAAAAAGTCACTTTTAGTGAAGTTGCATACAAAAGTACTAAGTTTGGATTGGATATTTGATGAACATCGAAGTTAACAACTTTTGTATGAAAAAGTCATTATTAGTGAAGCTGCATACAAAAGTACTAAGTTTGGATTGGATATTTGATGAACATCGAAGTTAACAACTTTTGTATGAAAAAGTCACTTTTAGTGAAGCTGCATACAAAAGTACTAAGTTTGGATTGGATATTTGATGAACATCGAAGTTAACAACTTTTGTATGAAAAAGTCATTATTAGTGAAGCTGCATACAAAAGTACTAAGTTTGGATTGGATATTTGATTAACATCGAAGTTAACAACTTTTGTATGAAAAAGTCACTTTTAGTGAAGCTGCATACAAAAGTACTAAGTTTGGATTGGATATTTGATGAACATCGAAGTCAACAACTTTTGTATGAAAAAGTCACTTTTAGTGAAGCTACGTACAAAAGTACTAAGTTTGGATTGGATATTTGATGAACATCGAAGTTAACAACTTTTGTATGAAAAAGTCACTTTAAGTGAAGCTACGTACAAAAGTACTAAGTTTGGATTGGATATTTGATGAACATCGAAGTTAACAACTTTTGTATGAAAAAGTCACTTTTAGTGAAGCTACGTACAAAAGTACTAAGTTTGGATTGGATATTTGATGAACATCGAAGTTAACAACTTTTGTATGAAAAAGTCATTATTAGTGAAGCTGCATACAAAAGTACTAAGTTTGGATTGGATATTTGATGAACATCGAAGTTAACAACTTTTGTATGAAAAAGTCACTTTTAGTGAAGCTGCATACAAAAGTACTAAGTTTGGATTGGATATTTGATGAACATCGAAGTTAACAACTTTTGTATGAAAAAGTCATTATTAGTGAAGCTGCATACAAAAGTACTAAGTTTGGATTGGATATTTGATGAACATCGAAGTTAACAACTTTTGTATGAAAAAGTCATTATTAGTGAAGCTGCATACAAAAGTACTAAGTTTGGATTGGATATTTGATGAACATCGAAGTTAACAACTTTTGTATGAAAAAGTCACTTTTAGTGAAGCTGCATACAAAAGTACTAAGTTTGGTTTGGATATTTGATGAACATCGAAGTTAACAACTTTTGTATGAAAAAGTCACTTTTAGTGAAGTTGCATACAAAAGTACTAAGTTTGGATTGGATATTTGATGAACATCGAAGTTAACAACTTTTGTATGAAAAACTCACTTTTAGTGAAGCTGCATACAAAAGTACTAAGTTTGGATTGGATATTTGATGAACATCGAAGTTAACAACTTTTGTATGAAAAAGTCACTTTTAGTGAAGCTGCATACAAAAGTACAAAGTTTGGATTGGATATTTGATGAATATCGAAGTTAACAACTTTTGTATGAAAAAGTCACTTTTAGTGAAGCTAAGTACAAAAGCACTAAGTTTGGATTGGATATTTGATGAATATCGAAGTTAACAACTTTTGTATGAAAAAGTCACTTTTAGTGAAGCTGCATACAAAAGTACTAAGTTTGGATTGGATATTTGATGAACATCGAAGTTAACAACTTTTGTATGAAAAAGTCACTTTTAGTGAAGCTGCATACAAAAGTACTAAGTATGGATTGGATATTTGATGAACATCGAAGTTAACAACTTTCGTATGAAAAAGTCATTATTAGTGAAGCTGCATACAAAAGTACTAAGTTTGGATTGGATATTTGATGAACATCGAAGTTAACAACTTTTGTATGAAAAAGTCACTTTTAGTGAAGCTGCATACAAAAGTACAAAGTTTGGATTGGATATTTGATGAACATCGAAGTTAACAACTTTTGTATGAAAAAGTCACTTTTAGTGAAGCTGCATACAAAAGTACTAAGTATGGATTGGATATTTGATGAACATCGAAGTTAACAACTTTTGTATGAAAAAGTCACTTTTAGTGAAGCTGCATACAAAAGTACTAAGTTTGGATTGGATATTTGATGAACATCGAAGTTAACAACTTTTGTATGAAAAAGTCACTTTTAGTGAAGCTACGTACAAAAGTACTAAGTTTGGATTGGATATTTGATGAATATCGAAGTTAACAACTTTTGTATGAAAAAGTCACTTTTCGTGAAGCTACGTACAAAAGTACTAAGTTTGGATTGGATATTTGATGAACATCGAAGTTAACAACTTTTGTATGAAAAAGTCACTTTTAGTGAAGCTGCATACAAAAGTACTAAGTTTGGATTGGATATTTGATGAACATCGAAGTTAACAACTTTTGTATAAAAAAGTCACTTTTAGTGAAGCTACGTACAAAAGTACTAAGTTTGGATTGGATATTTGATGAACATCGAAGTTAACAACTTTTGTATGAAAAAGTCACTTTTAGTGAAGCTACGTACAAAAGTACTAAGTTTGGATTGGATATTTGATGAACATCGAAGTTAACAACTTTTGTATGAAAAAGTCACTTTTAGTGAAGCTACGTACAAAAGTACTAAGTTTGGATTGGATATTTGATGAACATCGAAGTTAACAACTTTTGTATGAAAAAGTCACTTTTAGTGAAGCTACGTACAAAAGTACTAAGTTTGGATTGGATATTTGATGAATATCGAAGTTAACAACTTTTGTATGAAAAAGTCACTTTTAGTGAAGCTACGTACAAAAGTACTAAGTTTGGATTGGATATTTGATGAACATCGAAGTTAACAACTTTTGTATGAAAAAGTCACTTTTAGTGAAGCTACGTACAAAAGTACTAAGTTTGGATTGGATATTTGATGAACATCGAAGTTAACAACTTTTGTATGAAAAAGTCACTTTTAGTGAAGCTGCATACAAAAGTACTAAGTTTGGATTGGATATTTGATGAACATCGAAGTTAACAACTTTTGTATAAAAAAGTCACTTTTAGTGAAGCTACGTACAAAAGTACTAAGTTTGGATTGGATATTTGATGAACATCGAAGTTAACAACTTTTGTATGAAAAAGTCACTTTTAGTGAAGCTACGTATAAAAGTACTAAGTTTGGATTGGATATTTGATGAACATCGAAGTTAACAACTTTTGTATGAAAAAGTCACTTTTAGTGAAGCTACGTACAAAAGTACTAAGTTTGGATTGGATATTTGATGAATATCGAAGTTAACAACTTTTGTATGAAAAAGTCACTTTTAGTGAAGCTACGTACAAAAGTACTAAGTTTGGATTGGATATTTGATGAACCTCGAAGTTAACAACTTTTGTATGAAAAAGTCACTTTTAGTGAAGCTACGTACAAAAGTACTAAGTTTGGATTGGATATTTGATGAACCTCGAAGTTAACAACTTTTGTATGAAAAAGTCACTTTTAGTGAAGCTACGTACAAAAGTACTAAGTTTGGATTGGATATTTGATGAACATCGAAGTTAACAACTTTTGTATGAAAAAGTCACTTTTAGTGAAGCTGCATACAAAAGTACTAAGTTTGGATTGGATATTTGATGAACATCGAAGTTAACAACTTTTGTATGAAAAAGTCACTTTTAGTGAAGCTGCATACAAAAGTACTAAGTTTGGATTGGATATTTGATGAACATCGAAGTTAACAACTTTTGTATGAAAAAGTCACTTTTAGTGAAGCTGCATACAAAAGTACTAAGTTTGGATTGGATATTTGATGAACATCGAAGTTAACAACTTTTGTATGAAAAAGTCACTTTTAGTGAAGCTGCATACAAAAGTACTAAGTTTGGATTGGATATTTGATGAACATCGAAGTTAACAACTTTTGTATGAAAAAGTCACTTTTAGTGAAGCTGCATACAAAAGTACTAAGTTTGGATTGGATATTTGATGAACATCGAAGTTAACTACTTTTGTATGAAAAAGTCACTTTTAGTGAAGCTGCATACAAAAGTACAAAAATTGGATTGGATATTTGATGAACATCGAAGTTAACAACTTTTGTATGAAAAAGTCACTTTTAATGAAGCTGCATACAAAAGTACTAAGTTTGGATTGGATATTTGATGAACATCGAAGTTAACAACTTTTGTATGAAAAAGTCACTTTTAGTGAAGCTGCATACAAAAGTACAAAAATTGGATTGGATATTTGATGAACATCGAAGTTAACAACTTTTGTATGAAAAAGTCATTATTAGTGAAGCTGCATACAAAAGTACAAAGTTTGGATTGGATATTTGATGAACATCGAAGTCAACAACTTTTGTATGAAAAAGTCACTTTTAGTGAAGCTGCATACAAAAGTACTAAGTTTGGATTGGATATTTGATGAACATCGAAGTTAACAACTTTTGTATGAAAAAGTCACTTTTAGTGAAGCTGCATACAAAAGTACTAAGTTTGGATTGGATATTTGATGAACATCGAAGTTAACAACTTTTGTATGAAAAAGTCACTTTTAGTGAAGCTGCATACAAAAGTACAAAAATTGGATTGGATATTTGATGAACATCGAAGTTAACAACTTTTGCATAAAAAAGTCACTTTTAGTGAAGCTGCATACAAAAGTACTAAGTTTGGATTGGATATTTGATGAACATCGAAGTTAACTACTTTTGTATGAAAAAGTCACTTTTAGTGAAGCTGCATACAAAAGTACAAAAATTGGATTGGATATTTGATGAACATCGAAGTTAACAACTTTTGTATGAAAAAGTCACTTTTAGTGAAGCTGCATACAAAAGTACTAAGTTTGGATTGGATATTTGATGAACATCGAAGTTAACAACTTTTGTATGAAAAAGTCACTTTTAGTGAAGCTGCATACAAAAGTACAAAAATTGGATTGGATATTTGATGAACATCGAAGTTAACAACTTTTGTATGAAAAAGTCATTATTAGTGAAGCTGCATACAAAAGTACTAAGTTTGGATTGGATATTTGATGAACATCGAAGTCAACAACTTTTGTATGAAAAAGTCACTTTTAGTGAAGCTGCATACAAAAGTACTAAGTTTGGATTGGATATTTGATGAACATCGAAGTCAACAACTTTTGCATGAAAAAGTCACTTTTAGTGAAGCTGCATACAAAAGTACTAAGTTTGGATTGGATATTTGATGAACATCGAAGTTAACAACTTTTGTATGAAAAAGTCACTTTTAGTGAAGCTGCATACAAAAGTACAAAGTTTGGATTGGATATTTGATGAACATCGAAGTTAACAACTTTTGTATGAAAAAGTCACTTTTAGTGAAGCTGCATACAAAAGTACAAAGTTTGGATTGGATATTTGATGAACATCGAAGTTAACAACTTTTGTATGAAAAAGTCACTTTTAGTGAAGCTGCATACAAAAGTACTAAGTTTGGATTGGATATTTGATGAACATCGAAGTTAACAACTTTTGTATGAAAAAGTCACTTTTAGTGAAGCCACGTACAAAAGTACTAAGTTTGGATTGGATATTTGATGAACATCGAAGTTAACAACTTTTGTATGAAAAAGTCACTTTTAGTGAAGCTACGTACAAAAGTACAAAGTTTGGATTGGATATTTGATGAACATCGAAGTTAACAACTTTTGTATGAAAAAGTCACATTTAGTGAAGTTGCATACAAAAGTACTAAGTTTGGATTGGATATTTGATGAACATCGAAGTTAACAACTTTTGTATGAAAAAGTCACTTTTAGTGAAGCCACGTACAAAAGTACTAAGTTTGGATTGGATATTTGATGAACATCGAAGTTAACAACTTTTGTATGAAAAAGTCACTTTTAGTGAAGCTACGTACAAAAGTACTAAGTTTGGATTGGATATTTGATGAACATCGAAGTTTACAACTTTTGTATGAAAAGTCACTTTTAGTGAAGTTGCATACAAAAGTACTAAGTTTGGATTGGATATTTGATGAACATCGAAGTTAACAACTTTTGTATGAAAAAGTCACTTTTAGTGAAGCTGCATACAAAAGTACTAAGTTTGGATTGGATATTTGATGAACATCGAAGTTAACAACTTTTGTATGAAAAAGTCACTTTTAGTGAAGCTGCATACAAAAGTACTAAGTTTGGATTGAATATTTGATGAACATCGAAGTTAACAACTTTTGTATGAAAAAGTCACTTTTAGTGAAGTTTCATACAAAAGTACTAAGTTTGGATTGGATATTTGATGAACATCGAAGTTAACAACTTTTGTATGAAAAAGTCACTTTTAGTAAAGCTACGTACAAAAGTACTAAGTTTGGATTGGATATTTGATGAACATCGAAGTTAACAACTTTTGTATGAAAAAGTCACTTTTAGTGAAGTTGCATACAAAAGTACTAAGTTTGGATTGGATATTTGATGAACATCGAAGTTAACAACTTTTGTATGAAAAAGTCACTTTTAGTGAAGCTGCATACAAAAGTACTAAGTTTGGATTGGATATTTGATGAACATCGAAGTTAACAACTTTTGTATGAAAAAGTCACTTTTAGTGAAGCTGCATACAAAAGTACTAAGTTTGGATTGGATATTTGATGAACATCGAAGTTAACAACTTTTGTATGAAAAAGTCACTTTTAGTGAAGCTGCATACAAAAGTACTAAGTTTGGATTGGATATTTGATGAACATCGAAGTTAACAACTTTTGTATGAAAAAGTCACTTTTAGTGAAGCTGCATACAAAAGTACTAAGTTTGGATTGAATATTTGATGAACATCGAGGTTAACAACTTTTGTATGAAAAAGTCACTTTTAGTGAAGTTTCATACAAAAGTACTAAGTTTGGATTGGATATTTGATGAACATCGAAGTTAACAACTTTTGTATGAAAAAGTCACTTTTAGTGAAGCTACGTACAAAAGTACTAAGTTTGGATTGGATATTTGATGAACATCGAAGTTAACAACTTTTGTATGAAAAAGTCACTTTTAGTAAAGCTACGTACAAAAGTACTAAGTTTGGATTGGATATTTGATGAACATCGAAGTTAACAACTTTTGTATGAAAAAGTCACTTTTAGTGAAGTTGCATACAAAAGTACTAAGTTTGGATTGGATATTTGATGAACATCGAAGTTAACAACTTTTGTATGAAAAAGTCACTTTCAGTGAAGCTGCATACAAAAGTACTACGTTTGGATTGGATATTTGATGAACATCGAAGTAAACAACTTTTGTATGAAAAAGTCACTTTTAGTGAAGCTACGTACAAAAGTACTAAGTTTGGATTGGATATTTGATGAACATCGAAGTTAACAACTTTTGTATGAAAAAGTCACTTTTAGTGAAGTTGCATACAAAAGTACTAAGTTTGGATTGGATATTTGATTAACATCGAAGTTAACAACTTTTGTATGAAAAAGTCACTTTAAGTGAAGCTACGTACAAAAGTACTAAGTTTGGATTGGATATTTGATGAACATTGAAGTTAACAACTTTTGTATGAAAAAGTCACTTTTAGTGAAGCTGCATACAAAAGTACTAAGTTTGGATTGGATATTTGATGAACATTGAAGTTAACAACTTTTGTATGAAAAAGTCACTTTTAGTGAAGCTGCATACAAAAGTACTAAGTTTGGATTGGATATTTGATAAACATTGAAGTAAGCAACTTTTGTATGAAAAAGTCACTTTTAGTGAAGCTGCATACAAAAGTACTAAGTTTGGATTGGATATTTGATGAACATTGAAGTTAACAACTTTTGTATGAAAAAGTCACTTTTAGTGAAGCTGCATACAAAAGTACTAAGTTTGGATTGGATATTTGATTAACATCGAAGTTAACAACTTTTGTATGAAAAAGTCACTTTTAGTGAAGCTACGTACAAAAGTACTAAGTTTGGATTGGATATTTGATGAACATCGAAGTTAACAACTTTTGTATGAAAAAGTCACTTTTAGTGAAGTTGCATACAAAAGTACTAAGTTTGGATTGGATATTTGATTAACATCGAAGTTAACAACTTTTGTATGAAAAAGTCACTTTTAGTGAAGCTACGTACAAAAGTACTAAGTTTGGATTGGATATTTGATGAACATCGAAGTTAACAACTTTTGTATGAAAAAGTCACTTTAAGTGAAGTTGCATACAAAAGTACTAAGTTTGGATTGGATATTTGATGAACATCGAAGTTAACAACTTTTGTATGAAAAGTCACTTTTAGTGAAGCTGCATACAAAAGTACTAAGTTTGGATTGGATATTTGATTAACATCGAAGTTAACAACTTTTGTATGAAAAAGTCACTTTTAGTGAAGCTACGTACAAAAGTACTAAGTTTGGATTGGATATTTGATGAACATTGAAGTTAACAACTTTTGTATGAAAAAGTCACTTTTAGTGAAGCTGCATACAAAAGTACTAAGTTTGGATTGGATATTTGATGAACATTGAAGTTAACAACTTTTGTATGAAAAAGTCACTTTTAGTGAAGCTGCATACAAAAGTACTAAGTTTGGATTGGATATTTGATAAACATTGAAGTTAGCAACTTTTGTATGAAAAAGTCACTTTTAGTGAAGCTGCATACAAAAGTACTAAGTTTGGATTGGATATTTGATGAACATTGAAGTTAACAACTTTTGTATGAAAAAGTCACTTTTAGTGAAGCTACGTACAAAAGTACTAAGTTTGGATTGGATATTTGATGAACATCGAAGTTAACAACTTTTGTATGAAAAAGTCACTTTTAGTGAAGCTACGTACAAAAGTACTAAGTTTGGATTGGATATTTGATGAACATCGAAGTTAACAACTTTTGTATGAAAAAGTCACTTTTAGTGAAGCTGCATACAAAAGTACTAAGTTTGGATTGGATATTTGATGAACATCGAAGTTAACAACTTTTGTATGAAAAAGTCACTTTTAGTGAAGCTACGTACAAAAGTACTAAGTTTGGATTGGATATTTGATGAACATCGAAGTTAACAACTTTTGTATGAAAAAGTCACTTTTAGTGAAGCTGCATACAAAAGTACTAAGTTTGGATTGGATATTTGATGAACATCGAAGTTAACAACTTTTGTATGAAAAAGTCACTTTTAGTGAAGCTACGTACAAAAGTACTAAGTTTGGATTGGATATTTGATGAACATCGAAGTTAACAACTTTTGTATGAAAAAGTCACTTTTAGTGAAGCTGCATACAAAAGTACTAAGTTTGGATTGGATATTTGATGAACATCGAAGTTAACAACTTTTGTATGAAAAAGTCACTTTTAGTGAAGCTACGTACAAAAGTACTAAGTTTGGATTGGATATTTGATGAACATCGAAGTTAACAACTTTTGTATGAAAAAGTCACTTTTAGTGAAGCTGCATACAAAAGTACTAAGTTTGGATTGGATATTTGATGAACATCGAAGTTAACAACTTTTGTATGAAAAAGTCACTTTTAGTGAAGCTGCATACAAAAGTACTAAGTTTGGATTGGATATTTGATGAACATCGAAGTTAACAACTTTTGTATGAAAAAGTCACTTTTAGTGAAGCTGCATACAAAAGTACTAAGTTTGGATTGGATATTTGATGAACATCGAAGTTAACAACTTTTGTATGAAAAAGTCACTTTTAGTGAAGCTGCATACAAAAGTACTAAGTTTGGATTGGATATTTGATGAACATCGAAGTTAACAACTTTTGTATGAAAAAGTCACTTTTAGTGAAGCTGCATACAAAAGTACTAAGTTTGGATTGGATATTTGATGAACATCGAAGTTAACAACTTTTGTATGAAAAAGTCACTTTTAGTGAAGCTGCATACAAAAGTACTAAGTTTGGATTGGATATTTGATGAACATCGAAGTTAACAACTTTTGTATGAAAAAGTCACTTTTAGTGAAGCTGCATACAAAAGTACTAAGTTTGGATTGGATATTTGATGAACATCGAAGTTAACAACTTTTGTATGAAAAAGTCACTTTTAGTGAAGCTACGTACAAAAGTACTAAGTTTGGATTGGATATTTGATGAACATCGAAGTTAACAACTTTTGTATGAAAAAGTCACTTTTAGTGAAGCTGCATACAAAAGTACTAAGTTTGGATTGGATATTTGATGAACATCGAAGTTAACAACTTTTGTATGAAAAAGTCACTTTTAGTGAAGCTGCATACAAAAGTACTAAGTTTGGATTGGATATTTGATGAACATCGAAGTTAACAACTTTTGTATGAAAAAGTCACTTTTAGTGAAGCTACGTACAAAAGTACTAAGTTTGGATTGGATATTTGATGAACATCGAAGTTAACAACTTTTGTATGAAAAAGTCACTTTTAGTGAAGCTACGTACAAAAGTACTAAGTTTGGATTGGATATTTGATTAACATCGAAGTTAACAACTTTTGTTTGAAAAAGTCACTTTTAGTGAAGCTACGTACAAAAGTACTAAGTTTGGATTGGATATTTGATGAACATCGAAGTTAACAACTTTTGTATGAAAAAGTCACTTTTAGTGAAGCTACGTACAAAAGTACTAAGTTTGGATTGGATATTTGATGAACATCGAAGTTAACAACTTTTGTATGAAAAAGTCACTTTTAGTGAAGCTGCATACAAAAGTACTAAGTTTGGATTGGATATTTGATGAACATCGAAGTTAACAACTTTTGTATGAAAAAGTCACTTTTAGTGAAGCTGCATACAAAAGTACTAAGTTTGGATTGGATATTTGATGAACATCGAAGTTAACAACTTTTGTATGAAAAAGTCACTTTTAGTGAAGCTGCATACAAAAGTACTAAGTTTGGATTGGATATTTGATGAACATCGAAGTTAACAACTTTTGTATGAAAAAGTCACTTTTAGTGAAGCTACGTACAAAAGTACTAAGTATGGATTGGATATTTGATGAACATCGAAGTTAACAACTTTTGTATGAAAAAGTCACTTTTAGTGAAGCTGCATACAAAAGTACTAAGTTTGGATTGGATATTTGATGATCATCGAAGTTAACAACTTATGTATGAAAAAGTCACTTTTAGTGAAGCTGCATACAAAAGTACAAAGTTTGGATTGGATATTTGATGAACATCGAAGTTAACAACTTTTGTATGAAAAAGTCATTATTAGTGAAGCTGCATACAAAAGTACTAAGTACGGTTTGGATATTTGATGAACATCGAAGTTAACAACTTATGTATGAAAAAGTCACTTTTAGTGAAGCTGCATACAAAAGTACTAAGTTTGGATTGGATATTTGATGAACATCGAAGTTAACAACTTTTGTATGTAAAAGTCACTTTTAGTGAAGCTGCATACAAAAGTACTAAGTTTGGATTGGATATTTGATGAACATCGAAGTTTACAACTTTTGTATGAAAAAGTCATTATTAGTGAAGCTGCATACAAAAGTACTAAGTATGGATTGGATATTTGATGAACATCGAAGTTAACAACTTTTGTATGAAAAAGTCACTTTTAGTGAAGCTGCATACAAAAGTACTAAGTTTGGATTGGATATTTGATGAACATCGAAGTTAACAACTTTTGTATGAAAAAGTCATTATTAGTGAAGCTGCATACAAAAGTACTAAGTTTGGATTGGATATTTGATGAACATCGAAGTTAACAACTTTTGTATGAAAAAGTCATTATTAGTGAAGCTGCATACAAAAGTACTAAGTATGGATTGGATATTTGATGAACATCGAAGTTAACAACTTATGTATGAAAAAGTCACTTTTAGTGAAGCTGCATACAAAAGTACTAAGTTTGGATTGGATATTTGATGAACATCGAAGTTAACAACTTTTGTATGAAAAAGTCACTTTTAGTGAAGCTGCATACAAAAGTACTAAGTTTGGATTGGATATTTGATGAACATCGAAGTTAACAACTTTTGTATGAAAAAGTCATTATTAGTGAAGCTGCATACAAAAGTACTAAGTTTGGATTGGATATTTGATGAACATCGAAGTTAACAACTTTTGTATGAAAAAGTCACTTTTAGTGAAGCTGCATACAAAAGTACTAAGTTTGGATTGGATATTTGATGAACATCGAAGTTAACAACTTTTGTATGAAAAAGTCATTATTAGTGAAGCTGCATACAAAAGTACTAAGTTTGGATTGGATATTTGATGAACATCGAAGTTAACAACTTTTGTATGAAAAAGTCACTTTTAGTGGAGCTGCATACAAAAGTACTAAGTATGGATTGGATATTTGATGAACATCGAAGTTAACAACTTTTGTATGAAAAAGTCACTTTTAGTGAAGTTGCATACAAAAGTACTAAGTTTGGATTGGATATTTGATGAACATCGAAGTTAACAACTTTTGTATGAAAAAGTCACTTTTAGTGAAGTTGCATACAAAAGTACTAAGTTTGGATTGGATATTTGATGAACATCGAAGTTAACAACTTTTGTATGAAAAAGTCACTTTAAGTGAAGCTACGTACAAAAGTACTAAGTTTGGATTGGATATTTGATGAACATCGAAATTAGCAACTTTTGTATGAAAAAGTCACTTTTAGTGAAGCTACGTACAAAAGTACTAAGTTTGGATTGGATATTTGATGAACATCGAAGTTAACAACTTTTGTATGAAAAAGTCACTTTTAGTGAAGCTACGTACAAAAGTACTAAGTTTGGATTGGATATTTGATGAACATCGAAGTTAACAACTTTTGTATGAAAAAGTCACTTTTAGTGAAGCTACGTACAAAAGTACTAAGTTTGGATTGGATATTTGATGAACATCGAAGTTAACAACTTTTGTATGAAAAAGTCACTTTTAGTGAAGTTGCATACAAAAGTACTAAGTTTGGATTGGATATTTGATGAACATCGAAGTTAACAACTTTTGTATGAAAAAGTCACTTTTAGTGAAGCTACGTACAAAAGTACTAAGTTTGGATTGGATATTTGATGAACATCGAAGTTAACAACTTTTGTTTGAAAAAGTCACTTTTAGTGAAGCTACGTACGAAAGTACTAAGTTTGGATTGGATATTTGATGAACATCGAAGTTAACAACTTTTGTATGAAAAAGTCACTTTTAGTGAAGCTACGTACAAAAGTACTAAGTTTGGATTGGATATTTGATGAACATCGAAGTTAACAACTTTTGTTTGAAAAAGTCACTTTTAGTGAAGCTACGTACAAAAGTACTAAGTTTGGATTGGATATTTGATGAACATCGAAGTTAACAACTTTTGTATGAAAAAGTCACTTTTAGTGAAGCTACGTACAAAAGTACTAAGTTTGGATTGGATATTTGATGAACATCGAAGTAAACAACGTTTGTTTGAAAAAGTCACTTTTAGTGAAGCTACGTACAAAAATACTAAGTTTGGATTGGATATTTGATGAACATCGAAGTTAACAACTTTTGTATGAAAAAGTCACTTTTAGTGAAGCTACGTACAAAAGTACTAAGTTTGGATTGGATATTTGATGAACATCGAAGTTAACAACTTTTGTATGAAAAAGTCACTTTTAGTGAAGCCACGTACAAAAGTACTAAGTTTGGATTGGATATTTGATGAACATCGAAGTTAACAACTTTTGTTTGAAAAAGTCACTTTTAGTGAAGCTACGTACAAAAGTACTAAGTTTGGATTGGATATTTGATGAACATCGAAGTTAACAACTTTTATTTGAAAAAGTCACTTTTAGTGAAGCTACGTACAAAAGTACTAAGTTTGGATTGGATATATGATGAACATCGAAGTTAACAACTTTTGTTTGAAAAAGTCACTTTTAGTGAAGCTACGTACAAAAGTACTAAGTTTGGATTGGATATTTGATGAACATCGAAGTTAACAACTTTTGTTTGAAAAAGTCACTTTTAGTGAAGCTACGTACAAAAGTACAAAGTTTGGATTGGATATTTAATGAACATCGAAGTTAACAACTTTTGTTTGAAAAAGTCACTTTTAGTGAAGCTACGTACAAAAGTACTAAGTTTGGATTGGATATTTGATGAACATCGAAGTTAACAACTTTTGTATGAAAAAGTCACTTTTAGTGAAGCTACGTACAAAAGTACTAAGTTTGGATTGGATATTTGATGAACATCGAAGTTAACAACTTTTGTATGAAAAAGTCACTTTTAGTGAAGTTGCATACAAAAGTACTAAGTTTGGATTGGATATTTGATGAACATCGAAGTTAACAACTTTTGTTTGAAAAAGTCACTTTTAGTGAAGCTACGTACAAAAGTACTAAGTTTGGATTGGATATATGATGAACATCGAAGTTAACAACTTTTGTATGAAAAAGTCATTTTTAGTGAAGCTACGTACAAAAGTACTAAGTTTGGATTGGATATTTGATGAACATCGAAGTTAACAACATTTGTTTGAAAAAGTCACTTTTAGTGAAGCTACGTACGAAAGTACTAAGTTTGGATTGGATATTTGATGAACATCGAAGTTAACAACTTTTGTTTGAAAAAGTCACTTTTAGTGAAGCTACGTACAAAAGTACTAAGTTTGGATTGGATATTTGATGAACATCGAAGTTAACAACTTTTGTTTGAAAAAGTCACTTTTAGTGAAGCTACGTACGAAAGTACTAAGTTTGGATTGGATATTTGATGAACATCGAAGTTAACAACTTTTGTATGAAAAAGTCACTTTTAGTGAAGCTGCATACAAAAGTACTAAGTTTGGATTGGATATTTGATGAACATCGAAGTTAACAACTTTTGTATGAAAAAGTCATTATTAGTGAAGCTGCATACAAAAGTACTAAGTTTGGATTGGATATTTGATGAACATCGAAGTTAACAACTTTTGTATGAAAAAGTCATTATTAGTGAAGCTGCATACAAAAGTACTAAGTATGGATTGGATATTTGATGAACATCGAAGTTAACAACTTATGTATGAAAAAGTCACTTTTAGTGAAGCTACGTACAAAAGTACTAAGTTTGGATTGGATATTTGATGAACATCGAAGTTAACAACTTTTGTATGAAAAAGTCACTTTTAGTGAAGTTGCATACAAAAGTACTAAGTTTGGATTGGATATTTGATGAACATCGAAGTTAACAACTTTTGTATGAAAAAGTCACTTTTAGTGAAGCTACGTACAAAAGTACTAAGTTTGGATTGGATATTTGATGAACATCGAAGTTAACAACTTTTGTTTGAAAAAGTCACTTTTAGTGAAGCTACGTACGAAAGTACTAAGTTTGGATTGGATATTTGATGAACATCGAAGTTAACAACTTTTGTATGAAAAAGTCACTTTTAGTGAAGCTACGTACAAAAGTACTAAGTTTGGATTGGATATTTGATGAACATCGAAGTTAACAACTTTTGTTTGAAAAAGTCACTTTTAGTGAAGCTACGTACAAAAGTACTAAGTTTGGATTGGATATTTGATGAACATCGAAGTTAACAACTTTTGTATGAAAAAGTCACTTTTAGTGAAGCTACGTACAAAAGTACTAAGTTTGGATTGGATATTTGATGAACATCGAAGTAAACAACGTTTGTTTGAAAAAGTCACTTTTAGTGAAGCTACGTACAAAAATACTAAGTTTGGATTGGATATTTGATGAACATCGAAGTTAACAACTTTTGTATGAAAAAGTCACTTTTAGTGAAGCTACGTACAAAAGTACTAAGTTTGGATTGGATATTTGATGAACATCGAAGTTAACAACTTTTGTTTGAAAAAGTCACTTTTAGTGAAGCTACGTACAAAAGTACAAAGTTTGGATTGGATATTTAATGAACATCGAAGTTAACAACTTTTGTTTGAAAAAGTCACTTTTAGTGAAGCTACGTACAAAAGTACTAAGTTTGGATTGGATATTTGATGAACATCGAAGTTAACAACTTTTGTATGAAAAAGTCACTTTTAGTGAAGCTACGTACAAAAGTACTAAGTTTGGATTGGATATTTGATGAACATCGAAGTTAACAACTTTTGTATGAAAAAGTCACTTTTAGTGAAGTTGCATACAAAAGTACTAAGTTTGGATTGGATATTTGATGAACATCGAAGTTAACAACTTTTGTATGAAAAAGTCACTTTTAGTGAAGCTACGTACAAAAGTACTAAGTTTGGATTGGATATTTGATGAACATCGAAGTTAACAACTTTTGTTTGAAAAAGTCACTTTTAGTGAAGCTACGTACGAAAGTACTAAGTTTGGATTGGATATTTGATGAACATCGAAGTTAACAACTTTTGTATGAAAAAGTCACTTTTAGTGAAGCTACGTACAAAAGTACTAAGTTTGGATTGGATATTTGATGAACATCGAAGTTAACAACTTATGTATGAAAAAGTCACTTTTAGTGAAGCTGCATACAAAAGTACTAAGTTTGGATTGGATATTTGATGAACATCGAAGTTAACAACTTTTGTATGAAAAAGTCACTTTTAGTGAAGCAACGTACAAAAGTACTAAGTTTGGATTGGATATTTGATGAACATCGAAGTTAACAACTTTTGTATGAAAAAGTCACTTTTAGTGAAGCTACGTACAAAAGTACTAAGTTTGGATTGGATATTTGATGAACATCGAAGTTAACAACTTTTGTATGAAAAAGTCACTTTTAGTGAAGCAACGTACAAAAGTACTAAGTTTGGATTGGATATTTGATGAACATCGAAGTTAACAACTTTTGTTTGAAAAAGTCACTTTTAGTGAAGCTACGTACAAAAGTACAAAGTTTGGATTGGATATTTAATGAACATCGAAGTTAACAACTTTTGTTTGAAAAAGTCACTTTTAGTGAAGCTACGTACAAAAGTACTAAGTTTGGATTGGATATTTGATGAACATCGAAGTTAACAACTTTTGTATGAAAAAGTCACTTTTAGTGAAGCTGCATCCAAACGTACAAAGTTTGGATTGGATATTTGATGAACATCGAAGTTAACAACTTTTGTATGAAAAAGTCACTTTTAGTGAAGCTGCATACAAAAGTACAAAGTTTGGATTGGATATTTGATGAACATCGAAGTTAACAACTTTTGTATGAAAAAGTCATTATAAGTGAAGCTGCATACAAAAGTACTAAGTTTGGATTGGATATTTGATGAACATCGAAGTTAACAACTTTTGTATGAAAAAGTCACTTTTAGTGAAGCTGCATACAAAAGTACAAAGTTTGGATTGGATATTTGATGAACATCGAAGTTAACAACTTTTGTATGAAAAAGTCACTTTTAGTGAAGCTGCATACAAAAGTACTAAGTTTGGATTGGATATTTGATTAACATCGAAGTTAACAACTTTTGCATGAAAAAGTCACTTTTAGTGAAGCTGCATACAAAAGTACTAAGTTTGGATTGGATATTTGATGAACATCGAAGTTTACAACTTTTGTATGAAAAAGTCACTTTTAGTGAAGCTACGTACAAAAGTACTAAGTTTGGATTGGATATTTGATGAACATCGAAGTTAACAACTTTTGTATGAAAAAGTCACTTTTAGTGAAGCTGCATACAAAAGTACTAAGTTTGGATTGGATATTTGATGAATATCGAAGTTAACAACTTTTGTATGAAAAAGTCACTTTTAGTGAAGCTACGTACAAAAGTACTAAGTTTGGATTGGATATTTGATGAACATCGAAGTTAACAACTTTTGTATGAAAAAGTCACTTTTAGTGAAGCTGCATACAAAAGTACTAAGTTTGGATTGGATATTTGATTAACATAGAAGTTAACAACTTTTGTATGAAAAAGTCACTTTTAGTGAAGCTACGTACAAAAGTACTAAGTTTGGATTGGATATTTGATGAACATCGAAGTTAACAACTTTTGTATGAAAAAGTCATTATTAGTGAAGCTGCATACAAAAGTACTAAGTTTGGATTGGATATTTGATGAACATCGAAGTTAACAACTTTTGTATGAAAAAGTCACTTTTAGTGAAGCTGCATACAAAAGTACTAAGTTTGGATTGGATATTTGATGAACATAGAAGTTAACAACTTTTGTATGAAAAAGTCACTTTTAGTGAAGCTACGTACAAAAGTACTAAGTTTGGATTGGATATTTGATGAACATCGAAGTTAACAACTTTTGTATGAAAAAGTCATTATTAGTGAAGCTGCATACAAAAGTACTAAGTTTGGATTGGATATTTGATGAACATAGAAGTTAACAACTTTTGTATGAAAAAGTCACTTTTAGTGAAGCTGCATACAAAAGTACTAAGTTTGGATTGGATATTTGATGAACATCGAAGTTAACAACTTTTGTATAAAAAAGTCACTTTTAGTGAAGCTACGTACAAAAGTACTAAGTTTGGATTGGATATTTGATGAACATCGAAATTAACAACTTTTGTATGAAAAAGTCACTTTTAGTGAAGCTGCATACAAAAGTACTAAGTTTGGATTGGATATTTGATGAACATCGAAGTTAACAACTTTTGTATGAAAAAGTCACTTTTAGTGAAGCTGCATACAAAAGTACTAAGTTTGGATTGGATATTTGATGAATATCGAAGTTAACAACTTTTGTATGAAAAAGTCACTTTTAGTGAAGCTACGTACAAAAGTACTAAGTTTGGATTGGATATTTGATGAACATCGAAGTTAACAACTTTTGTATGAAAAAGTCACTTTTAGTGAAGCTGCATACAAAAGTACTAAGTTTGGATTGGATATTTGATGAATATCGAAGTTAACAACTTTTGTATGAAAAAGTCACTTTTAGTGAAGCTGCATACAAAAGTACTAAGTTTGGATTGGATATTTGATGAACATCGAAGTTAACAACTTTTGTATAAAAAAGTCACTTTTAGTGAAGCTACGTACAAAAGTACTAAGTTTGGATTGGATATTTGATGAACATCGAAGTTAACAACTTTTGTATGAAAAAGTCACTTTTAGTGAAGCTACGTACAAAAGTACTAAGTTTGGATTGGATATTTGATGAACATCGAAGTTAACAACTTTTGTATGAAAAAGTCACTTTTAGTGAAGCTGCATACAAAAGTACTAAGTTTGGATTGGATATTTGATGAACATCGAAATTAACAACTTTTGTATGAAAAAGTCACTTTTAGTGAAGCTGCATACAAAAGTACTAAGTTTGGATTGGATATTTGATGAACATCGAAGTTAACAACTTTTGTATAAAAAAGTCACTTTTAGTGAAGCTACGTACAAAAGTACTAAGTTTGGATTGGATATTTGATGAACATCGAAATTAACAACTTTTGTATGAAAAAGTCACTTTTAGTGAAGCTACGTACAAAAGTACTAAGTTTGGATTGGATATTTGATGAACATCGAAGTTAACAACTTTTGTATGAAAAAGTCACTTTTAGTGAAGCTGCATACAAAAGTACTAAGTTTGGATTGGATATTTGATGAATATCGAAGTTAACAACTTTTGTATGAAAAAGTCACTTTTAGTGAAGCTACGTACAAAAGTACTAAGTTTGGATTGGATATTTGATGAACATCGAAGTTAACAACTTTTGTATGAAAAAGTCACTTTTAGTGAAGCTGCATACAAAAGTACTAAGTTTGGATTGGATATTTGATGAACATCGAAGTTAACAACTTTTGTATGAAAAAGTCACTTTTAGTGAAGCTGCATACAAAAGTACTAAGTTTGGATTGGATATTTGATGAACATCGAAGTTAACAACTTTTGTATGAAAAAGTCATTATTAGTGAAGCTGCATACAAAAGTACTAAGTTTGGATTGGATATTTGATGAACATCGAAGTTAACAACTTTTGTATGAAAAAGTCACTTTTAGTGAAGCTGCATACAAAAGTACTAAGTTTGGATTGGATATTTGATGAACATCGAAGTTAACAACTTTTGTATGAAAAAGTCACTTTTAGTGAAGCTGCATACAAAAGTACTAAGTTTGGATTGGATATTTGATGAACATCGAAGTTAACAACTTTTGTATAAAAAAGTCACTTTTAGTGAAGCTACGTACAAAAGTACTAAGTTTGGATTGGATATTTGATGAACATCGAAATTAACAACTTTTGTATGAAAAAGTCACTTTTAGTGAAGCTACGTACAAAAGTACTAAGTTTGGATTGGATATTTGATGAACATCGAAGTTAACAACTTTTGTATGAAAAAGTCACTTTTAGTGAAGCTACGTACAAAAGTACTAAGTTTGGATTGGATATTTGATGAATATCGAAGTTAACAACTTTTGTATGAAAAAGTCACTTTTCGTGAAGCTACGTACAAAAGTACTAAGTTTGGATTGGATATTTGATGAACATCGAAGTTAACAACTTTTGTATGAAAAAGTCACTTTTAGTGAAGCTACGTACAAAAGTACTAAGTTTGGATTGGATATTTGATGAACATCGAAGTTAACAACTTTTGTATGAAAAAGTCACTTTTAGTGAAGCTGCATACAAAAGTACTAAGTTTGGATTGGATATTTGATGAACATCGAAGTTAACAACTTTTGTATAAAAAAGTCACTTTTAGTGAAGCTACGTACAAAAGTACTAAGTTTGGATTGGATATTTGATGAACATCGAAGTTAACAACTTTTGTATGAAAAAGTCACTTTTAGTGAAGCTACGTACAAAAGTACTAAGTTTGGATTGGATATTTGATGAACATCGAAGTTAACAACTTTTGTATGAAAAAGTCACTTTTAGTGAAGCTACGTACAAAAGTACTAAGTTTGGATTGGATATTTGATGAACATCGAAGTTAACAACTTTTGTATGAAAAAGTCACTTTTAGTGAAGCTACGTACAAAAGTACTAAGTTTGGATTGGATATTTGATGAATATCGAAGTTAACAACTTTTGTATGAAAAAGTCACTTTTAGTGAAGCTACGTACAAAAGTACTAAGTTTGGATTGGATATTTGATGAACATCGAAGTTAACAACTTTTGTATGAAAAAGTCACTTTTAGTGAAGCTACGTACAAAAGTACTAAGTTTGGATTGGATATTTGATGAACATCGAAGTTAACAACTTTTGTATGAAAAAGTCACTTTTAGTGAAGCTGCATACAAAAGTACTAAGTTTGGATTGGATATTTGATGAACATCGAAGTTAACAACTTTTGTATAAAAAAGTCACTTTTAGTGAAGCTACGTACAAAAGTACTAAGTTTGGATTGGATATTTGATGAACATCGAAGTTAACAACTTTTGTATGAAAAAGTCACTTTTAGTGAAGCTACGTATAAAAGTACTAAGTTTGGATTGGATATTTGATGAACATCGAAGTTAACAACTTTTGTATGAAAAAGTCACTTTTAGTGAAGCTACGTACAAAAGTACTAAGTTTGGATTGGATATTTGATGAATATCGAAGTTAACAACTTTTGTATGAAAAAGTCACTTTTAGTGAAGCTACGTACAAAAGTACTAAGTTTGGATTGGATATTTGATGAACCTCGAAGTTAACAACTTTTGTATGAAAAAGTCACTTTTAGTGAAGCTACGTACAAAAGTACTAAGTTTGGATTGGATATTTGATGAACCTCGAAGTTAACAACTTTTGTATGAAAAAGTCACTTTTAGTGAAGCTACGTACAAAAGTACTAAGTTTGGATTGGATATTTGATGAACATCGAAGTTAACAACTTTTGTATGAAAAAGTCACTTTTAGTGAAGCTGCATACAAAAGTACTAAGTTTGGATTGGATATTTGATGAACATCGAAGTTAACAACTTTTGTATGAAAAAGTCACTTTTAGTGAAGCTGCATACAAAAGTACTAAGTTTGGATTGGATATTTGATGAACATCGAAGTTAACAACTTTTGTATGAAAAAGTCACTTTTAGTGAAGCTGCATACAAAAGTACTAAGTTTGGATTGGATATTTGATGAACATCGAAGTTAACAACTTTTGTATGAAAAAGTCACTTTTAGTGAAGCTGCATACAAAAGTACTAAGTTTGGATTGGATATTTGATGAACATCGAAGTTAACAACTTTTGTATGAAAAAGTCACTTTTAGTGAAGCTGCATACAAAAGTACTAAGTTTGGATTGGATATTTGATGAACATCGAAGTTAACTACTTTTGTATGAAAAAGTCACTTTTAGTGAAGCTGCATACAAAAGTACAAAAATTGGATTGGATATTTGATGAACATCGAAGTTAACAACTTTTGTATGAAAAAGTCACTTTTAGTGAAGCTGCATACAAAAGTACAAAAATTGGATTGGATATTTGATGAACATCGAAGTTAACAACTTTTGTATGAAAAAGTCACTTTTAGTGAAGCTACGTATAAAAGTACTAAGTTTGGATTGGATATTTGATGAACATCGAAGTTAACAACTTTTGTATGAAAAAGTCACTTTTAGTAAAGTTGCATACAAAAGTACTAAGTTTGGATTGGATATTTGATGAACATCGAAGTTAACAACTTTTGTATGAAAAAGTCACTTTTAGTGAAGCTGCATACAAAAGTACAAAAATTGGATTGGATATTTGATGAACATCGAAGTTAACAACTTTTGTATGAAAAAGTCACTTTTAGTGAAGCTACGTACAAAAGTACTAAGTTTGGATTGGATATTTGATGAATATCGAAGTTAACAACTTTTGTATGAAAAAGTCACTTTTCGTGAAGCTACGTACAAAAGTACTAAGTTTGGATTGGATATTTGATGAACATCGAAGTTAACAACTTTTGTATGAAAAAGTCACTTTTAGTGAAGCTACGTACAAAAGTACTAAGTTTGGATTGGATATTTGATGAACATCGAAGTTAACAACTTTTGTATGAAAAAGTCACTTTTAGTGAAGCTGCATACAAAAGTACTAAGTTTGGATTGGATATTTGATGAACATCGAAGTTAACAACTTTTGTATAAAAAAGTCACTTTTAGTGAAGCTACGTACAAAAGTACTAAGTTTGGATTGGATATTTGATGAACATCGAAGTTAACAACTTTTGTATGAAAAAGTCACTTTTAGTGAAGCTGCATACAAAAGTACTAAGTTTGGATTGGATATTTGATGAACATCGAAGTTAACAACTTTTGTATGAAAAAGTCACTTTTAGTGAAGCTGCATACAAAAGTACTAAGTTTGGATTGGATATTTGATGAACATCGAAGTTAACAACTTTTGTATGAAAAAGTCACTTTTAGTGAAGCTACGTATAAAAGTACTAAGTTTGGATTGGATATTTGATGAACATCGAAGTTAACAACTTTTGTATGAAAAAGTCACTTTTAGTGAAGCTACGTACAAAAGTACTAAGTTTGGATTGGATATTTGATGAACATCGAAGTTAACAACTTTTGTATGAAAAAGTCACTTTTAGTGAAGCTACGTACAAAAGTACTAAGTTTGGATTGGATATTTGATGAACATCGAAGTTAACAACTTTTGTATGAAAAAGTCACTTTTAGTGAAGCTGCATACAAAAGTACTAAGTTTGGATTGGATATTTGATGAACATCGAAGTTAACAACTTTTGTATAAAAAAGTCACTTTTAGTGAAGCTACGTACAAAAGTACTAAGTTTGGATTGGATATTTGATGAACATCGAAGTTAACAACTTTTGTATGAAAAAGTCACTTTTAGTGAAGCTACGTATAAAAGTACTAAGTTTGGATTGGATATTTGATGAACATCGAAGTTAACAACTTTTGTATGAAAAAGTCACTTTTAGTGAAGCTACGTACAAAAGTACTAAGTTTGGATTGGATATTTGATGAATATCGAAGTTAACAACTTTTGTATGAAAAAGTCACTTTTAGTGAAGCTACGTACAAAAGTACTAAGTTTGGATTGGATATTTGATGAACCTCGAAGTTAACAACTTTTGTATGAAAAAGTCACTTTTAGTGAAGCTACGTACAAAAGTACTAAGTTTGGATTGGATATTTGATGAACCTCGAAGTTAACAACTTTTGTATGAAAAAGTCACTTTTAGTGAAGCTACGTACAAAAGTACTAAGTTTGGATTGGATATTTGATGAACATCGAAGTTAACAACTTTTGTATGAAAAAGTCACTTTTAGTGAAGCTGCATACAAAAGTACTAAGTTTGGATTGGATATTTGATGAACATCGAAGTTAACAACTTTTGTATGAAAAAGTCACTTTTAGTGAAGCTGCATACAAAAGTACTAAGTTTGGATTGGATATTTGATGAACATCGAAGTTAACAACTTTTGTATGAAAAAGTCACTTTTAGTGAAGCTGCATACAAAAGTACTAAGTTTGGATTGGATATTTGATGAACATCGAAGTTAACAACTTTTGTATGAAAAAGTCACTTTTAGTGAAGCTGCATACAAAAGTACTAAGTTTGGATTGGATATTTGATGAACATCGAAGTTAACAACTTTTGTATGAAAAAGTCACTTTTAGTGAAGCTGCATACAAAAGTACTAAGTTTGGATTGGATATTTGATGAACATCGAAGTTAACTACTTTTGTATGAAAAAGTCACTTTTAGTGAAGCTGCATACAAAAGTACAAAAATTGGATTGGATATTTGATGAACATCGAAGTTAACAACTTTTGTATGAAAAAGTCACTTTTAGTGAAGCTGCATACAAAAGTACAAAAATTGGATTGGATATTTGATGAACATCGAAGTTAACAACTTTTGTATGAAAAAGTCACTTTTAGTGAAGCTACGTATAAAAGTACTAAGTTTGGATTGGATATTTGATGAACATCGAAGTTAACAACTTTTGTATGAAAAAGTCACTTTTAGTGAAGCTGCATACAAAAGTACTAAGTTTGGATTGGATATTTGATGAACATCGAAGTTAACTACTTTTGTATGAAAAAGTCACTTTTAGTGAAGCTGCATACAAAAGTACAAAAATTGGATTGGATATTTGATGAACATCGAAGTTAACAACTTTTGTATGAAAAAGTCACTTTTAGTGAAGCTACGTACAAAAGTACTAAGTTTGGATTGGATATTTGATGAATATCGAAGTTAACAACTTTTGTATGAAAAAGTCACTTTTCGTGAAGCTACGTACAAAAGTACTAAGTTTGGATTGGATATTTGATGAACATCGAAGTTAACAACTTTTGTATGAAAAAGTCACTTTTAGTGAAGCTACGTACAAAAGTACTAAGTTTGGATTGGATATTTGATGAACATCGAAGTTAACAACTTTTGTATGAAAAAGTCACTTTTAGTGAAGCTGCATACAAAAGTACTAAGTTTGGATTGGATATTTGATGAACATCGAAGTTAACAACTTTTGTATAAAAAAGTCACTTTTAGTGAAGCTACGTACAAAAGTACTAAGTTTGGATTGGATATTTGATGAACATCGAAGTTAACAACTTTTGTATGAAAAAGTCACTTTTAGTGAAGCTGCATACAAAAGTACTAAGTTTGGATTGGATATTTGATGAACATCGAAGTTAACAACTTTTGTATGAAAAAGTCACTTTTAGTGAAGCTGCATACAAAAGTACTAAGTTTGGATTGGATATTTGATGAACATCGAAGTTAACAACTTTTGTATGAAAAAGTCACTTTTAGTGAAGCTACGTATAAAAGTACTAAGTTTGGATTGGATATTTGATGAACATCGAAGTTAACAACTTTTGTATGAAAAAGTCACTTTTAGTGAAGCTACGTACAAAAGTACTAAGTTTGGATTGGATATTTGATGAATATCGAAGTTAACAACTTTTGTATGAAAAAGTCACTTTTAGTGAAGCTACGTACAAAAGTACTAAGTTTGGATTGGATATTTGATGAACCTCGAAGTTAACAACTTTTGTATGAAAAAGTCACTTTTAGTGAAGCTACGTACAAAAGTACTAAGTTTGGATTGGATATTTGATGAACATCGAAGTTAACAACTTTTGTATAAAAAAGTCACTTTTAGTGAAGCTACGTACAAAAGTACTAAGTTTGGATTGGATATTTGATGAACATCGAAGTTAACAACTTTTGTATGAAAAAGTCACTTTTAGTGAAGCTGCATACAAAAGTACTAAGTTTGGATTGGATATTTGATGAACATCGAAGTTAACAACTTTTGTATGAAAAAGTCACTTTTAGTGAAGCTGCATACAAAAGTACTAAGTTTGGATTGGATATTTGATGAACATCGAAGTTAACAACTTTTGTATGAAAAAGTCACTTTTAGTGAAGCTGCATACAAAAGTACTAAGTTTGGATTGGATATTTGATGAACATCGAAGTTAACTACTTTTGTATGAAAAAGTCACTTTTAGTGAAGCTGCATACAAAAGTACAAAAATTGGATTGGATATTTGATGAACATCGAAGTTAACAACTTTTGTATGAAAAAGTCATTATTAGTGAAGCTGCATACAAAAGTACAAAGTTTGGATTGGATATTTGATGAACATCGAAGTCAACAACTTTTGTATGAAAAAGTCACTTTTAGTGAAGCTGCATACAAAAGTACTAAGTTTGGATTGGATATTTGATGAACATCGAAGTTAACAACTTTTGTATGAAAAAGTCACTTTTAGTGAAGTTGCATACAAAAGTACTAAGTTTGGATTGGATATTTGATGAACATCGAAGTTAACAACTTTTGTATGAAAAAGTCACTTTTAGTGAAGCTGCATACAAAAGTACAAAAATTGGATTGGATATTTGATGAACATCGAAGTTAACAACTTTTGTATGAAAAAGTCACTTTTAGTGAAGCTGCATACAAAAGTACAAAAATTGGATTGGATATTTGATGAACATCGAAGTTAACAACTTTTGCATAAAAAAGTCACTTTTAGTGAAGCTGCATACAAAAGTACTAAGTTTGGATTGGATATTTGATGAACATCGAAGTTAACTACTTTTGTATGAAAAAGTCACTTTTAGTGAAGCTGCATACAAAAGTACAAAAATTGGATTGGATATTTGATGAACATCGAAGTTAACAACTTTTGTATGAAAAAGTCACTTTTAGTGAAGCTGCATACAAAAGTACTAAGTTTGGATTGGATATTTGATGAACATCGAAGTCAACAACTTTTGTATGAAAAAGTCACTTTTAGTGAAGTTGCATACAAAAGTACTAAGTTTGGATTGGATATTTGATGAACATCGAAGTTAACAACTTTTGTATGAAAAAGTCACTTTTAGTAAAGTTGCATACAAAAGTACTAAGTTTGGATTGGATATTTGATGAACATCGAAGTTAACAACTTTTGTATGAAAAAGTCACTTTTAGTAAAGTTGCATACAAAAGTACTAAGTTTGGATTGGATATTTGATGAACATCGAAGTCAACAACTTTTGTATGAAAAAGTCACTTTTAGTGAAGTTGCATACAAAAGTACTAAGTTTGGATTGGATATTTGATGAACATCGAAGTTAACAACTTTTGTATGAAAAAGTCACTTTTAGTGAAGCTGCATACAAAAGTACAAAAATTGGATTGGATATTTGATGAACATCGAAGTTAACAACTTTTGCATAAAAAAGTCACTTTTAGTGAAGCTGCATACAAAAGTACTAAGTTTGGATTGGATATTTGATGAACATCGAAGTTAACTACTTTTGTATGAAAAAGTCACTTTTAGTGAAGCTGCATACAAAAGTACAAAAATTGGATTGGATATTTGATGAACATCGAAGTTAACAACTTTTGTATGAAAAAGTCACTTTTAGTGAAGCTGCATACAAAAGTACTAAGTTTGGATTGGATATTTGATGAACATCGAAGTTAACAACTTTTGTATGAAAAAGTCACTTTTAGTGAAGCTGCATACAAAAGTACAAAAATTGGATTGGATATTTGATGAACATCGAAGTTAACAACTTTTGTATGAAAAAGTCATTATTAGTGAAGCTGCATACAAAAGTACTAAGTTTGGATTGGATATTTGATGAACATCGAAGTCAACAACTTTTGTATGAAAAAGTCACTTTTAGTGAAGCTGCATACAAAAGTACTAAGTTTGGATTGGATATTTGATGAACATCGAAGTCAACAACTTTTGCATGAAAAAGTCACTTTTAGTGAAGCTGCATACAAAAGTACTAAGTTTGGATTGGATATTTGATGAACATCGAAGTTAACAACTTTTGTATGAAAAAGTCACTTTTAGTGAAGCTGCATACAAAAGTACAAAGTTTGGATTGGATATTTGATGAACATCGAAGTTAACAACTTTTGTATGAAAAAGTCACTTTTAGTGAAGCTGCATACAAAAGTACAAAGTTTGGATTGGATATTTGATGAACATCGAAGTTAACAACTTTTGTATGAAAAAGTCACTTTTAGTGAAGCTGCATACAAAAGTACTAAGTTTGGATTGGATATTTGATGAACATCGAAGTTAACAACTTTTGTATGAAAAAGTCACTTTTAGTGAAGCCACGTACAAAAGTACTAAGTTTGGATTGGATATTTGATGAACATCGAAGTTAACAACTTTTGTATGAAAAAGTCACTTTTAGTGAAGCTACGTACAAAAGTACAAAGTTTGGATTGGATATTTGATGAACATCGAAGTTAACAACTTTTGTATGAAAAAGTCACATTTAGTGAAGTTGCATACAAAAGTACTAAGTTTGGATTGGATATTTGATGAACATCGAAGTTAACAACTTTTGTATGAAAAAGTCACTTTTAGTGAAGCCACGTACAAAAGTACTAAGTTTGGATTGGATATTTGATGAACATCGAAGTTAACAACTTTTGTATGAAAAAGTCACTTTTAGTGAAGCTACGTACAAAAGTACTAAGTTTGGATTGGATATTTGATGAACATCGAAGTTTACAACTTTTGTATGAAAAGTCACTTTTAGTGAAGTTGCATACAAAAGTACTAAGTTTGGATTGGATATTTGATGAACATCGAAGTTAACAACTTTTGTATGAAAAAGTCACTTTTAGTGAAGCTGCATACAAAAGTACTAAGTTTGGATTGGATATTTGATGAACATCGAAGTTAACAACTTTTGTATGAAAAAGTCACTTTTAGTGAAGCTGCATACAAAAGTACTAAGTTTGGATTGAATATTTGATGAACATCGAAGTTAACAACTTTTGTATGAAAAAGTCACTTTTAGTGAAGTTTCATACAAAAGTACTAAGTTTGGATTGGATATTTGATGAACATCGAAGTTAACAACTTTTGTATGAAAAAGTCACTTTTAGTAAAGCTACGTACAAAAGTACTAAGTTTGGATTGGATATTTGATGAACATCGAAGTTAACAACTTTTGTATGAAAAAGTCACTTTTAGTGAAGTTGCATACAAAAGTACTAAGTTTGGATTGGATATTTGATGAACATCGAAGTTAACAACTTTTGTATGAAAAAGTCACTTTTAGTGAAGCTGCATACAAAAGTACTAAGTTTGGATTGGATATTTGATGAACATCGAAGTTAACAACTTTTGTATGAAAAAGTCACTTTTAGTGAAGTTGCATACAAAAGTACTAAGTTTGGATTGGATATTTGATGAACATCGAAGTTAACAACTTTTGTATGAAAAAGTCACTTTTAGTGAAGCTGCATACAAAAGTACTAAGTTTGGATTGGATATTTGATGAACATCGAAGTTAACAACTTTTGTATGAAAAAGTCACTTTTAGTGAAGCTGCATACAAAAGTACTAAGTTTGGATTGAATATTTGATGAACATCGAGGTTAACAACTTTTGTATGAAAAAGTCACTTTTAGTGAAGTTTCATACAAAAGTACTAAGTTTGGATTGGATATTTGATGAACATCGAAGTTAACAACTTTTGTATGAAAAAGTCACTTTTAGTGAAGCTACGTACAAAAGTACTAAGTTTGGATTGGATATTTGATGAACATCGAAGTTAACAACTTTTGTATGAAAAAGTCACTTTTAGTAAAGCTACGTACAAAAGTACTAAGTTTGGATTGGATATTTGATGAACATCGAAGTTAACAACTTTTGTATGAAAAAGTCACTTTTAGTGAAGTTGCATACAAAAGTACTAAGTTTGGATTGGATATTTGATGAACATCGAAGTTAACAACTTTTGTATGAAAAAGTCACTTTCAGTGAAGCTGCATACAAAAGTACTACGTTTGGATTGGATATTTGATGAACATCGAAGTAAACAACTTTTGTATGAAAAAGTCACTTTTAGTGAAGCTACGTACAAAAGTACTAAGTTTGGATTGGATATTTGATGAACATCGAAGTTAACAACTTTTGTATGAAAAAGTCACTTTTAGTGAAGTTGCATACAAAAGTACTAAGTTTGGATTGGATATTTGATTAACATCGAAGTTAACAACTTTTGTATGAAAAAGTCACTTTAAGTGAAGCTACGTACAAAAGTACTAAGTTTGGATTGGATATTTGATGAACATTGAAGTTAACAACTTTTGTATGAAAAAGTCACTTTTAGTGAAGCTGCATACAAAAGTACTAAGTTTGGATTGGATATTTGATGAACATTGAAGTTAACAACTTTTGTATGAAAAAGTCACTTTTAGTGAAGCTGCATACAAAAGTACTAAGTTTGGATTGGATATTTGATAAACATTGAAGTAAGCAACTTTTGTATGAAAAAGTCACTTTTAGTGAAGCTGCATACAAAAGTACTAAGTTTGGATTGGATATTTGATGAACATTGAAGTTAACAACTTTTGTATGAAAAAGTCACTTTTAGTGAAGCTGCATACAAAAGTACTAAGTTTGGATTGGATATTTGATTAACATCGAAGTTAACAACTTTTGTTTGAAAAAGTCACTTTTAGTGAAGCTACGTACAAAAGTACTAAGTTTGGATTGGATATTTGATGAACATCGAAGTTAACAACTTTTGTATGAAAAAGTCACTTTTAGTGAAGTTGCATACAAAAGTACTAAGTTTGGATTGGATATTTGATTAACATCGAAGTTAACAACTTTTGTATGAAAAAGTCACTTTTAGTGAAGCTACGTACAAAAGTACTAAGTTTGGATTGGATATTTGATGAACATCGAAGTTAACAACTTTTGTATGAAAAAGTCACTTTAAGTGAAGTTGCATACAAAAGTACTAAGTTTGGATTGGATATTTGATGAACATCGAAGTTAACAACTTTTGTATGAAAAGTCACTTTTAGTGAAGCTGCATACAAAAGTACTAAGTTTGGATTGGATATTTGATTAACATCGAAGTTAACAACTTTTGTATGAAAAAGTCACTTTTAGTGAAGCTACGTACAAAAGTACTAAGTTTGGATTGGATATTTGATGAACATTGAAGTTAACAACTTTTGTATGAAAAAGTCACTTTTAGTGAAGCTGCATACAAAAGTACTAAGTTTGGATTGGATATTTGATGAACATTGAAGTTAACAACTTTTGTATGAAAAAGTCACTTTTAGTGAAGCTGCATACAAAAGTACTAAGTTTGGATTGGATATTTGATAAACATTGAAGTTAGCAACTTTTGTATGAAAAAGTCACTTTTAGTGAAGCTGCATACAAAAGTACTAAGTTTGGATTGGATATTTGATGAACATTGAAGTTAACAACTTTTGTATGAAAAAGTCACTTTTAGTGAAGCTACGTACAAAAGTACTAAGTTTGGATTGGATATTTGATGAACATCGAAGTTAACAACTTTTGTATGAAAAAGTCACTTTTAGTGAAGCTACGTACAAAAGTACTAAGTTTGGATTGGATATTTGATGAACATCGAAGTTAACAACTTTTGTATGAAAAAGTCACTTTTAGTGAAGCTGCATACAAAAGTACTAAGTTTGGATTGGATATTTGATGAACATCGAAGTTAACAACTTTTGTATGAAAAAGTCACTTTTAGTGAAGCTACGTACAAAAGTACTAAGTTTGGATTGGATATTTGATGAACATCGAAGTTAACAACTTTTGTATGAAAAAGTCACTTTTAGTGAAGCTGCATACAAAAGTACTAAGTTTGGATTGGATATTTGATGAACATCGAAGTTAACAACTTTTGTATGAAAAAGTCACTTTTAGTGAAGCTACGTACAAAAGTACTAAGTTTGGATTGGATATTTGATGAACATCGAAGTTAACAACTTTTGTATGAAAAAGTCACTTTTAGTGAAGCTGCATACAAAAGTACTAAGTTTGGATTGGATATTTGATGAACATCGAAGTTAACAACTTTTGTATGAAAAAGTCACTTTTAGTGAAGCTACGTACAAAAGTACTAAGTTTGGATTGGATATTTGATGAACATCGAAGTTAACAACTTTTGTATGAAAAAGTCACTTTTAGTGAAGCTGCATACAAAAGTACTAAGTTTGGATTGGATATTTGATGAACATCGAAGTTAACAACTTTTGTATGAAAAAGTCACTTTTAGTGAAGCTGCATACAAAAGTACTAAGTTTGGATTGGATATTTGATGAACATCGAAGTTAACAACTTTTGTATGAAAAAGTCACTTTTAGTGAAGCTGCATACAAAAGTACTAAGTTTGGATTGGATATTTGATGAACATCGAAGTTAACAACTTTTGTATGAAAAAGTCACTTTTAGTGAAGCTGCATACAAAAGTACTAAGTTTGGATTGGATATTTGATGAACATCGAAGTTAACAACTTTTGTATGAAAAAGTCACTTTTAGTGAAGCTGCATACAAAAGTACTAAGTTTGGATTGGATATTTGATGAACATCGAAGTTAACAACTTTTGTATGAAAAAGTCACTTTTAGTGAAGCTGCATACAAAAGTACTAAGTTTGGATTGGATATTTGATGAACATCGAAGTTAACAACTTTTGTATGAAAAAGTCACTTTTAGTGAAGCTGCATACAAAAGTACTAAGTTTGGATTGGATATTTGATGAACATCGAAGTTAACAACTTTTGTATGAAAAAGTCACTTTTAGTGAAGCTACGTACAAAAGTACTAAGTTTGGATTGGATATTTGATGAACATCGAAGTTAACAACTTTTGTATGAAAAAGTCACTTTTAGTGAAGCTGCATACAAAAGTACTAAGTTTGGATTGGATATTTGATGAACATCGAAGTTAACAACTTTTGTATGAAAAAGTCACTTTTAGTGAAGCTGCATACAAAAGTACTAAGTTTGGATTGGATATTTGATGAACATCGAAGTTAACAACTTTTGTATGAAAAAGTCACTTTTAGTGAAGCTACGTACAAAAGTACTAAGTTTGGATTGGATATTTGATGAACATCGAAGTTAACAACTTTTGTATGAAAAAGTCACTTTTAGTGAAGCTACGTACAAAAGTACTAAGTTTGGATTGGATATTTGATTAACATCGAAGTTAACAACTTTTGTTTGAAAAAGTCACTTTTAGTGAAGCTACGTACAAAAGTACTAAGTTTGGATTGGATATTTGATGAACATCGAAGTTAACAACTTTTGTATGAAAAAGTCACTTTTAGTGAAGCTACGTACAAAAGTACTAAGTTTGGATTGGATATTTGATGAACATCGAAGTTAACAACTTTTGTATGAAAAAGTCACTTTTAGTGAAGCTGCATACAAAAGTACTAAGTTTGGATTGGATATTTGATGAACATCGAAGTTAACAACTTTTGTATGAAAAAGTCACTTTTAGTGAAGCTGCATACAAAAGTACTAAGTTTGGATTGGATATTTGATGAACATCGAAGTTAACAACTTTTGTATGAAAAAGTCACTTTTAGTGAAGCTGCATACAAAAGTACTAAGTTTGGATTGGATATTTGATGAACATCGAAGTTAACAACTTTTGTATGAAAAAGTCACTTTTAGTGAAGCTACGTACAAAAGTACTAAGTATGGATTGGATATTTGATGAACATCGAAGTTAACAACTTTTGTATGAAAAAGTCACTTTTAGTGAAGCTGCATACAAAAGTACTAAGTTTGGATTGGATATTTGATGATCATCGAAGTTAACAACTTATGTATGAAAAAGTCACTTTTAGTGAAGCTGCATACAAAAGTACAAAGTTTGGATTGGATATTTGATGAACATCGAAGTTAACAACTTTTGTATGAAAAAGTCATTATTAGTGAAGCTGCATACAAAAGTACTAAGTACGGTTTGGATATTTGATGAACATCGAAGTTAACAACTTATGTATGAAAAAGTCACTTTTAGTGAAGCTGCATACAAAAGTACTAAGTTTGGATTGGATATTTGATGAACATCGAAGTTAACAACTTTTGTATGTAAAAGTCACTTTTAGTGAAGCTGCATACAAAAGTACTAAGTTTGGATTGGATATTTGATGAACATCGAAGTTTACAACTTTTGTATGAAAAAGTCATTATTAGTGAAGCTGCATACAAAAGTACTAAGTATGGATTGGATATTTGATGAACATCGAAGTTAACAACTTTTGTATGAAAAAGTCACTTTTAGTGAAGCTGCATACAAAAGTACTAAGTTTGGATTGGATATTTGATGAACATCGAAGTTAACAACTTTTGTATGAAAAAGTCATTATTAGTGAAGCTGCATACAAAAGTACTAAGTTTGGATTGGATATTTGATGAACATCGAAGTTAACAACTTTTGTATGAAAAAGTCATTATTAGTGAAGCTGCATACAAAAGTACTAAGTATGGATTGGATATTTGATGAACATCGAAGTTAACAACTTATGTATGAAAAAGTCACTTTTAGTGAAGCTGCATACAAAAGTACTAAGTTTGGATTGGATATTTGATGAACATCGAAGTTAACAACTTTTGTATGAAAAAGTCACTTTTAGTGAAGCTGCATACAAAAGTACTAAGTTTGGATTGGATATTTGATGAACATCGAAGTTAACAACTTTTGTATGAAAAAGTCATTATTAGTGAAGCTGCATACAAAAGTACTAAGTTTGGATTGGATATTTGATGAACATCGAAGTTAACAACTTTTGTATGAAAAAGTCACTTTTAGTGAAGCTGCATACAAAAGTACTAAGTTTGGATTGGATATTTGATGAACATCGAAGTTAACAACTTTTGTATGAAAAAGTCATTATTAGTGAAGCTGCATACAAAAGTACTAAGTTTGGATTGGATATTTGATGAACATCGAAGTTAACAACTTTTGTATGAAAAAGTCACTTTTAGTGGAGCTGCATACAAAAGTACTAAGTATGGATTGGATATTTGATGAACATCGAAGTTAACAACTTTTGTATGAAAAAGTCACTTTTAGTGAAGTTGCATACAAAAGTACTAAGTTTGGATTGGATATTTGATGAACATCGAAGTTAACAACTTTTGTATGAAAAAGTCACTTTTAGTGAAGTTGCATACAAAAGTACTAAGTTTGGATTGGATATTTGATGAACATCGAAGTTAACAACTTTTGTATGAAAAAGTCACTTTAAGTGAAGCTACGTACAAAAGTACTAAGTTTGGATTGGATATTTGATGAACATCGAAATTAGCAACTTTTGTATGAAAAAGTCACTTTTAGTGAAGCTACGTACAAAAGTACTAAGTTTGGATTGGATATTTGATGAACATCGAAGTTAACAACTTTTGTATGAAAAAGTCACTTTTAGTGAAGCTACGTACAAAAGTACTAAGTTTGGATTGGATATTTGATGAACATCGAAGTTAACAACTTTTGTATGAAAAAGTCACTTTTAGTGAAGCTACGTACAAAAGTACTAAGTTTGGATTGGATATTTGATGAACATCGAAGTTAACAACTTTTGTATGAAAAAGTCACTTTTAGTGAAGTTGCATACAAAAGTACTAAGTTTGGATTGGATATTTGATGAACATCGAAGTTAACAACTTTTGTATGAAAAAGTCACTTTTAGTGAAGCTACGTACAAAAGTACTAAGTTTGGATTGGATATTTGATGAACATCGAAGTTAACAACTTTTGTTTGAAAAAGTCACTTTTAGTGAAGCTACGTACGAAAGTACTAAGTTTGGATTGGATATTTGATGAACATCGAAGTTAACAACTTTTGTATGAAAAAGTCACTTTTAGTGAAGCTACGTACAAAAGTACTAAGTTTGGATTGGATATTTGATGAACATCGAAGTTAACAACTTTTGTTTGAAAAAGTCACTTTTAGTGAAGCTACGTACAAAAGTACTAAGTTTGGATTGGATATTTGATGAACATCGAAGTTAACAACTTTTGTATGAAAAAGTCACTTTTAGTGAAGCTACGTACAAAAGTACTAAGTTTGGATTGGATATTTGATGAACATCGAAGTAAACAACGTTTGTTTGAAAAAGTCACTTTTAGTGAAGCTACGTACAAAAATACTAAGTTTGGATTGGATATTTGATGAACATCGAAGTTAACAACTTTTGTATGAAAAAGTCACTTTTAGTGAAGCTACGTACAAAAGTACTAAGTTTGGATTGGATATTTGATGAACATCGAAGTTAACAACTTTTGTATGAAAAAGTCACTTTTAGTGAAGCCACGTACAAAAGTACTAAGTTTGGATTGGATATTTGATGAACATCGAAGTTAACAACTTTTGTTTGAAAAAGTCACTTTTAGTGAAGCTACGTACAAAAGTACTAAGTTTGGATTGGATATTTGATGAACATCGAAGTTAACAACTTTTATTTGAAAAAGTCACTTTTAGTGAAGCTACGTACAAAAGTACTAAGTTTGGATTGGATATATGATGAACATCGAAGTTAACAACTTTTGTTTGAAAAAGTCACTTTTAGTGAAGCTACGTACAAAAGTACTAAGTTTGGATTGGATATTTGATGAACATCGAAGTTAACAACTTTTGTTTGAAAAAGTCACTTTTAGTGAAGCTACGTACAAAAGTACAAAGTTTGGATTGGATATTTAATGAACATCGAAGTTAACAACTTTTGTTTGAAAAAGTCACTTTTAGTGAAGCTACGTACAAAAGTACTAAGTTTGGATTGGATATTTGATGAACATCGAAGTTAACAACTTTTGTTTGAAAAAGTCACTTTTAGTGAAGCTACGTACGAAAGTACTAAGTTTGGATTGGATATTTGATGAACATCGAAGTTAACAACTTTTGTATGAAAAAGTCACTTTTAGTGAAGCTGCATACAAAAGTACTAAGTTTGGATTGGATATTTGATGAACATCGAAGTTAACAACTTTTGTATGAAAAAGTCATTATTAGTGAAGCTGCATACAAAAGTACTAAGTTTGGATTGGATATTTGATGAACATCGAAGTTAACAACTTTTGTATGAAAAAGTCATTATTAGTGAAGCTGCATACAAAAGTACTAAGTATGGATTGGATATTTGATGAACATCGAAGTTAACAACTTATGTATGAAAAAGTCACTTTTAGTGAAGCTACGTACAAAAGTACTAAGTTTGGATTGGATATTTGATGAACATCGAAGTTAACAACTTTTGTATGAAAAAGTCACTTTTAGTGAAGTTGCATACAAAAGTACTAAGTTTGGATTGGATATTTGATGAACATCGAAGTTAACAACTTTTGTATGAAAAAGTCACTTTTAGTGAAGCTACGTACAAAAGTACTAAGTTTGGATTGGATATTTGATGAACATCGAAGTTAACAACTTTTGTTTGAAAAAGTCACTTTTAGTGAAGCTACGTACGAAAGTACTAAGTTTGGATTGGATATTTGATGAACATCGAAGTTAACAACTTTTGTATGAAAAAGTCACTTTTAGTGAAGCTACGTACAAAAGTACTAAGTTTGGATTGGATATTTGATGAACATCGAAGTTAACAACTTTTGTTTGAAAAAGTCACTTTTAGTGAAGCTACGTACAAAAGTACTAAGTTTGGATTGGATATTTGATGAACATCGAAGTTAACAACTTTTGTATGAAAAAGTCACTTTTAGTGAAGCTACGTACAAAAGTACTAAGTTTGGATTGGATATTTGATGAACATCGAAGTAAACAACGTTTGTTTGAAAAAGTCACTTTTAGTGAAGCTACGTACAAAAATACTAAGTTTGGATTGGATATTTGATGAACATCGAAGTTAACAACTTTTGTATGAAAAAGTCACTTTTAGTGAAGCTACGTACAAAAGTACTAAGTTTGGATTGGATATTTGATGAACATCGAAGTTAACAACTTTTGTATGAAAAAGTCACTTTTAGTGAAGCCACGTACAAAAGTACTAAGTTTGGATTGGATATTTGATGAACATCGAAGTTAACAACTTTTGTTTGAAAAAGTCACTTTTAGTGAAGCTACGTACAAAAGTACTAAGTTTGGATTGGATATTTGATGAACATCGAAGTTAACAACTTTTATTTGAAAAAGTCACTTTTAGTGAAGCTACGTACAAAAGTACTAAGTTTGGATTGGATATATGATGAACATCGAAGTTAACAACTTTTGTTTGAAAAAGTCACTTTTAGTGAAGCTACGTACAAAAGTACTAAGTTTGGATTGGATATTTGATGAACATCGAAGTTAACAACTTTTGTTTGAAAAAGTCACTTTTAGTGAAGCTACGTACAAAAGTACAAAGTTTGGATTGGATATTTAATGAACATCGAAGTTAACAACTTTTGTTTGAAAAAGTCACTTTTAGTGAAGCTACGTACAAAAGTACTAAGTTTGGATTGGATATTTGATGAACATCGAAGTTAACAACTTTTGTATGAAAAAGTCACTTTTAGTGAAGCTACGTACAAAAGTACTAAGTTTGGATTGGATATTTGATGAACATCGAAGTTAACAACTTTTGTATGAAAAAGTCACTTTTAGTGAAGTTGCATACAAAAGTACTAAGTTTGGATTGGATATTTGATGAACATCGAAGTTAACAACTTTTGTATGAAAAAGTCACTTTTAGTGAAGCTACGTACAAAAGTACTAAGTTTGGATTGGATATTTGATGAACATCGAAGTTAACAACTTTTGTTTGAAAAAGTCACTTTTAGTGAAGCTACGTACGAAAGTACTAAGTTTGGATTGGATATTTGATGAACATCGAAGTTAACAACTTTTGTATGAAAAAGTCACTTTTAGTGAAGCTACGTACAAAAGTACTAAGTTTGGATTGGATATTTGATGAACATCGAAGTTAACAACTTATGTATGAAAAAGTCACTTTTAGTGAAGCTGCATACAAAAGTACTAAGTTTGGATTGGATATTTGATGAACATCGAAGTTAACAACTTTTGTATGAAAAAGTCACTTTTAGTGAAGCAACGTACAAAAGTACTAAGTTTGGATTGGATATTTGATGAACATCGAAGTTAACAACTTTTGTATGAAAAAGTCACTTTTAGTGAAGCTACGTACAAAAGTACTAAGTTTGGATTGGATATTTGATGAACATCGAAGTTAACAACTTTTGTATGAAAAAGTCACTTTTAGTGAAGCAACGTACAAAAGTACTAAGTTTGGATTGGATATTTGATGAACATCGAAGTTAACAACTTTTGTTTGAAAAAGTCACTTTTAGTGAAGCTACGTACAAAAGTACTAAGTTTGGATTGGATATTTGATGAATATCGAAGTTAACAAATTTTGTATGAAAAAGTCACTTTTAGTGAAGCTACGTACAAAAGTACTAAGTTTGGATTGGATATTTGATGAACATCGAAGTTAACAACTTTTGTATGAAAAAGTCACTTTTAGTGAAGCTACGTACAAAAGTACTAAGTTTGGATTGGATATTTGATGAATATCGAAGTTAACAACTTTTGTATGAAAAAGTCACTTTTAGTGAAGCTACGTACAAAAGTACTAAGTTTGGATTGGATATTTGATGAACATCGAAGTTAACAACTTTTGTATGAAAAAGTCACTTTTAGTGAAGCTACGTACAAAAGTACTAAGTTTGGATTGGATATTTGATGAACATCGAAGTTAACAACTTTTGTATGAAAAAGTCACTTTTAGTGAAGCTACGTACAAAAGTACAAAGTTTGGATTGGATATTTGATGAACATCGAAGTTAACAACTTTTGTATGAAAAAGTCACTTTTAGTGAAGCTACGTACACAAGTACTAAGTTTGGATTGGATATTTGATGAACATCGAAGTTAACAACTTTTGTATGAAAAAGTCACTTTTAGTGAAGCAACGTACAAAAGTACTAAGTTTGGATTGGATATTTGATGAACATCGAAGTTAACAACTTTTGTATGAAAAAGTCACTTTTAGTGAAGCTACGTACAAAAGTACTAAGTTTGGATTGGATATTTGATGAATATCGAAGTTAACAACTTTTGTATGAAAAAGTCACTTTTAGTGAAGCTACGTACAAAAGTACTAAGTTTGGATTGGATATTTGATGAACATCGAAGTTAACAACTTTTGTATGAAAAAGTCTCTTTTAGTGAAGCTACGTACAAAAGTACTAAGTTTGGATTGGATATTTGATGAATATCGAAGTTAACAACTTTTGTATGAAAAAGTCACTTTTAGTGAAGCTACGTACAAAAGTACTAAGTTTGGATTGGATATTTGATGAACATCGAAGTTAACAACTTTTGTATGAAAAAGTCACTTTTAGTGAAGCTACGTACAAAAGTACTAAGTTTGGATTGGATATTTGATGAACATCGAAGTTAACAACTTTTGTATGAAAAAGTCACTTTTAGTGAAGCTACGTACAAAAGTACTAAGTTTGGATTGGATATTTGATGAATATCGAAGTTAACAACTTTTGTATGAAAAAGTCACTTTTAGTGAAGCTACGTACAAAAGTACTAAGTTTGGATTGGATATTTGATGAACATCGAAGTTAACAACTTTTGTATGAAAAAGTCACTTTTAGTGAAGCTACGTACAAAAGTACTAAGTTTGGATTGGATATTTGATGAATATCGAAGTTAGCAACTTTTGTATGAAAAAGTCACTTTTAGTGAAGCTACGTACAAAAGTACTAAGTTTGGATTGGATATTTGATGAACATCGAAGTTAACAACTTTTGTATGAAAAAGTCACTTTTAGTGAAGCTACGTACAAAAGTACTAAGTTTGGATTGGATATTTGATGAATATCGAAGTTAACAAATTTTGTATGAAAAAGTCACTTTTAGTGAAGCTACGTACAAAAGTACTAAGTTTGGATTGGATATTTGATGAATATCGAAGTTAACAACTTTTGTATGAAAAAGTCACTTTTAGTGAAGCTACGTACAAAAGTACTAAGTTTGGATTGGATATTTGATGAATATCGAAGTTAACAAATTTTGTATGAAAAAGTCACTTTTAGTGAAGCTACGTACAAAAGTACTAAGTTTGGATTGGATATTTGATGAATATCAAAGTTAACAACTTTTGTATGAAAAAGTCACTTTTAGTGAAGCTACGTACAAAAGTACTAAGTTTGGATTGGATATTTGATGAACATCGAAGTTAACAACTTTTGTATGAAAAAGTCACTTTTAGTGAAGCTGCATACAAAAGTACTAAGTTTGGATTGGATATTTGATGAACATCGAAGTTAACAACTTTTGTATGAAAAAGTCACTTTTAGTGAAGCTGCATACAAAAGTACTAAGTTTGGATTGGATATTTGATGAACATCGAAGTCAAAAACTTTTGTATGAAAAAGTCACTTTTAGTGAAGCTGCATACAAAAGTACTAAGTTTGGATTGGATATTTGATGAACATCGAAGTTAACAACTTTTGTATGAAAAGTCACTTTTAGTGAAGCTGCATACAAAAGTACTAAGTTTGGATTGGATATTTGATGAACATCGAAGTTAACAACTTTTGTATGAAAAAGTCACTTTTAGTGAAGCTGCATACAAAAGTACTAAGTTTGGATTGGATATTTGATGAACATCGAAGTTAACAACTTTTGTATGAAAAAGTCACTTTTAGTGAAGCTGCATACAAAAGTACTAAGTTTGGATTGGATATTTGATGAACATCGAAGTCAAAAACTTTTGTATGAAAAAGTCACTTTTAGTGAAGCTGCATACAAAAGTACTAAGTTTGGATTGGATATTTGATGAACATCGAAGTTAACAACTTTTGTATGAAAAAGTCACTTTTAGTGAAGCTGCATACAAAAGTACTTAGTTTGGATTGGATATTTGATGAACATCGAAGTTAACAACTTTTGTATGAAAAAGTCACTTTTAGTGAAGCTACGTACAAAAGTACTAAGTTTGGATTGGATATTTGATGAACCTCGAAGTTAACAACTTTTGTATGAAAAAGTCACTTTTAGTGAAGCTACGTACAAAAGTACTAAGTTTGGATTGGATATTTGATGAACATCGAAGTTAACAACTTTTGTATGAAAAAGTCACTTTTAGTGAAGCTACGTACAAAAGTACTAAGTTTGGATTGGATATTTGATGAACATCGAAGTTAACAACTTTTGTATGAAAAAGTCACTTTTAGTGAAGCTACGTACAAAAGTACTAAGTTTGGATTGGATATTTGATGAACATCGAAGTTAACAACTTTTGTATGAAAAAGTCACTTTTAGTGAAGCTACGTACAAAAGTACTAAGTTTGGATTGGATATTTGATGAACATCGAAGTTAACAACTTTTGTATGAAAAAGTTACTTTTAGTGAAGCTACGTACAAAAGTACTAAGTTTGGATTGGATATTTGATGAACATCGAAGTTAACAACTTTTGTATGAAAAAGTCACTTTTAGTGAAGCTACGTACAAAAGTACTAAGTTTGGATTGGATATTTGATGAACATCGAAGTTAACAACTTTTGTATGAAAAAGTCACTTTTAGTGAAGCTACGTACAAAAGTACTAAGTTTGGATTGGATATTTGATGAACATTGAAGTTAACAACTTTTGTATGAAAAAGTCACTATTAGTGAAGCTACGTACAAAAGTAATAAGTATGGATTGGATATTTGATGAACATCGAAGTTAACAACTTTTGTATGAAAAAGTCACTTTTAGTGAAGCTACGTACAAAAGTACTAAGTTTGGATTGGATATTTGATGAACATCGAAGTTAACAACTTTTGTATGAAAAAGTCACTTTTAGTGAAGCTGCATCCAAACGTACAAAGTTTGGATTGGATATTTGATGAACATCGAAGTTAACAACTTTTGTATGAAAAAGTCACTTTTAGTGAAGCTGCATACAAAAGTACAAAGTTTGGATTGGATATTTGATGAACATCGAAGTTAACAACTTTTGTATGAAAAAGTCACTTTTAGTGAAGCTACGTACAAAAGTACTAAGTTTGGATTGGATATTTGATGAACATCGAAGTTAACAACTTTTGTATGAAAAAGTCACTTTTAGTGAAGCCGCATACAAAAGTACTAAGTTTGGATTGGATATTTGATGAACATCGAAGTTAACAATTTTTGTATGAAAAAGTCACTTTTAGTGAAGCTACGTACAAGAGTACAAAGTTTGGATTGGATATTTGATGAACATCGAAGTTAACAACTTTTGTATGAAATAGTCACTTTTAGTGAAGCTACGTACAAAAGTACTAAGTTTGGATTGGATATTTGATGAACATCGAAGTTAACAACTTTTGTATGAAAAAGTCACTTTTAGTGAAGCTACGTACAAAAGTACTAAGTTTGGATTGGATATTTGATGAACATCGAAGTTAACAACTTTTGTATGAAAAAGTCACTTTTAGTGAAGCCGCATACAAAAGTACTAAGTTTGGATTGGATATTTGATGAACATCGAAGTTAACAATTTTTGTATGAAAAAGTCACTTTTAGTGAAGCTACGTACAAAAGTACTAAGTTTGGATTGGATATTTGATGAACATCGAAGTTAACAACTTTTGTATGAAAAAGTCACTTTTAGTGAAGCCGCATACAAAAGTACTAAGTTTGGATTGGATATTTGATGAACATCGAAGTTAACAATTTTTGTATGAAAAAGTCACTTTTAGTGAAGCCGCATACAAAAGTACTAAGTTTGGATTGGATATTTGATGAACATCGAAGTTAACAATTTTTGTATGAAAAAGTCATTATAAGTGAAGCTACGTACAAAAGTACTAAGTTTGGATTGGATATTTGATGAACATCGAAGTTAACAACTTTTGTATGAAAAAGTCACTATTAGTGAAGCTACGTACAAAAGTACTAAGTTTGGATTGGATATTTGATGAACATCGAAGTTAACAACTTTTGTATGAAAAAGTCACTTTTAGTGAAGCTACGTACAAAAGTACTAAGTTTGGATTGGATATTTGATGAACATCGAAGTTAACAACTTTTGTATGAAAAAGTCACTTTTAGTGAAGCCGCATACAAAAGTACTAAGTTTGGATTGGATATTTGATGAACATCGAAGTTAACAATTTTTGTATGAAAAAGTCACTTTTAGTGAAGTTGCATACAAAAGTACTAAGTTTGGATTGTATATTTGATGAACATCGAAGTTAACAACTTTTGTATGAAAAAGTCACTTTTAGTGAAGTTGCATACAAAAGTACTAAGTTTGGATTGGATATTTGATTAAAATCGAAGTTAACAACTTTTGTATGAAAAAGTCACTTTTAGTGAAGTTGCATACAAAAGTACTAAGTTTGGATTGGATATTTGATTAAAATCGAAGTTAACAACTTTTGTATGAAAAAGTCACTTTTAGTGAAGCTACGTACAAAAGTACTAAGTTTGGATTGGATATTTGATGAACATCGAAGTTAACAACTTTTGTATGAAAAAGTCACTTTTAGTGAAGCTGCATACAAAAGTACTAAGTTTGGATTGGATATTTGATGAACATCGAAGTTAACAACTTTTGTATGAAAAAGTCACTTTTAGTGAAGCTGCATACAAAAGTACTAAGTTTGGATTGGATATTTGATGAACATCGAAGTTAACAACTTTTGTATGAAAAAGTCACTTTTAGTGAAGCTGCATACAAAAGTACTAAGTTTGGATTGGATATTTGATTAACATCGAAGTTAACAACTTATGTATGAAAAAGTCACTTTTAGTGAAGCTGCATACAAAAGTACTAAGTTTGGATTGGATATTTGATGAACATCGAAGTTAACAACTTTTGTATGTAAAAGTCACTTTTAGTGAAGCTGCATACAAAAGTACTAAGTTTGGATTGGATATTTGATGAACATCGAAGTTAACAACTTTTGTATGAAAAAGTCATTATTAGTGAAGCTGCATACAAAAGTACTAAGTATGGATTGGATATTTGATGAACATCGAAGTTAACAACTTTTGTATGAAAAAGTCACTTTTAGTGAAGCTGCATACAAAAGTACTAAGTTTGGATTGGATATTTGATGAACATCGAAGTTAACAACTTTTGTATGAAAAAGTCATTATTAGTGAAGCTGCATACAAAAGTACTAAGTTTGGATTGGATATTTGATGAACATCGAAGTTAACAACTTTTGTATGAAAAAGTCACTTTTAGTGAAGCTGCATACAAAAGTACTAAGTTTGGATTGGATATTTGATGAACATCGAAGTTAACAACTTTTATATGAAAAAGTCATTATTAGTGAAGCTGCATACAAAAGTACTAAGTTTGGATTGGATATTTGATTAACATCGAAGTTAACAACTTATGTATGAAAAAGTCACTTTTAGTGAAGCTGCATACAAAAGTACAAAGTTTGGATTGGATATTTGATGAACATCGAAGTTAACAACTTTTGTATGAAAAAGTCATTATTAGTGAAGCTGCATACAAAAGTACTAAGTTTGGATTGGATATTTGATGAACATCGAAGTTAACAACTTTTGTATGAAAAAGTCATTATTAGTGAAGCTGCATACAAAAGTACTAAGTTTGGATTGGATATTTGATGAACATCGAAGTTAACAACTTTTGTATGAAAAAGTCATTATTAGTGAAGCTGCATACAAAAGTACTAAGTTTGGATTGGATATTTGATGAACATCGAAGTTAACAACTTTTGTATGAAAAAGTCACTTTTAGTGAAGCTGCATACAAAAGTACTAAGTTTGGATTGGATATTTGATGAACATCGAAGTTAACAACTTTTGTATGAAAAAGTCATTATTAGTGAAGCTGCATACAAAAGTACTAAGTATGGATTGGATATTTGATGAACATCGAAGTTAACAACTTTTGTATGAAAAAGTCACTTTTAGTGAAGCTGCATACAAAAGTACTAAGTTTGGATTGGATATTTGATGAACATCGAAGTTAACAACTTTTGTATGAAAAAGTCATTATTAGTGAAGCTGCATACAAAAGTACTAAGTTTGGATTGGATATTTGATGAACATCGAAGTTAACAACTTTTGTATGAAAAAGTCATTATTAGTGAAGCTGCATACAAAAGTACTAAGTATGGATTGGATATTTGATGAACATCGAAGTTAACAACTTTTGTATGAAAAAGTCACTTTTAGTGAAGCTGCATACAAAAGTACTAAGTTTGGATTGGATATTTGATGAACATCGAAGTTAACAACTTTTGTATGAAAAAGTCATTATTAGTGAAGCTGCATACAAAAGTACAAAGTTTGGATTGGATATTTGATGAACATCGAAGTTAACAACTTTTGTATGAAAAAGTCACTTTTAGTGAAGCTGCATACAAAAGTACTAAGTTTGGATTGGATATTTGATGAACATCGAAGTTAACAACTTTTGTATGAAAAAGTCATTATTAGTGAAGCTGCATACAAAAGTACTAAGTTTGGATTGGATATTTGATTAACATCGAAGTTAACAACTTATGTATGAAAAAGTCACTTTTAGTGAAGCTGCATACAAAAGTACAAAGTTTGGATTGGATATTTGATGAACATCGAAGTTAACAACTTTTGTATGAAAAAGTCATTATTAGTGAAGCTGCATACAAAAGTACTAAGTACGGTTTGGATATTTGATGAACATCGAAGTTAACAACTTATGTATGAAAAAGTCACTTTTAGTGAAGCTGCATACAAAAGTACTAAGTTTGGATTGGATATTTGATGAACATCGAAGTTAACAACTTTTGTATGTAAAAGTCACTTTTAGTGAAGCTGCATACAAAAGTACTAAGTTTGGATTGGATATTTGATGAACATCGAAGTTTACAACTTTTGTATGAAAAAGTCATTATTAGTGAAGCTGCATACAAAAGTACTAAGTATGGATTGGATATTTGATGAACATCGAAGTTAACAACTTTTGTATGAAAAAGTCACTTTTAGTGAAGCTGCATACAAAAGTACTAAGTTTGGATTGGATATTTGATGAACATCGAAGTTAACAACTTTTGTATGAAAAAGTCATTATTAGTGAAGCTGCATACAAAAGTACTAAGTTTGGATTGGATATTTGATGAACATCGAAGTTAACAACTTTTGTATGAAAAAGTCATTATTAGTGAAGCTGCATACAAAAGTACTAAGTATGGATTGGATATTTGATGAACATCGAAGTTAACAACTTATGTATGAAAAAGTCACTTTTAGTGAAGCTGCATACAAAAGTACTAAGTTTGGATTGGATATTTGATGAACATCGAAGTTAACAACTTTTGTATGAAAAAGTCACTTTTAGTGAAGCTGCATACAAAAGTACTAAGTTTGGATTGGATATTTGATGAACATCGAAGTTAACAACTTTTGTATGAAAAAGTCATTATTAGTGAAGCTGCATACAAAAGTACTAAGTTTGGATTGGATATTTGATGAACATCGAAGTTAACAACTTTTGTATGAAAAAGTCACTTTTAGTGAAGCTGCATACAAAAGTACTAAGTTTGGATTGGATATTTGATGAACATCGAAGTTAACAACTTTTGTATGAAAAAGTCATTATTAGTGAAGCTGCATACAAAAGTACTAAGTTTGGATTGGATATTTGATGAACATCGAAGTTAACAACTTTTGTATGAAAAAGTCACTTTTAGTGGAGCTGCATACAAAAGTACTAAGTATGGATTGGATATTTGATGAACATCGAAGTTAACAACTTTTGTATGAAAAAGTCACTTTTAGTGAAGTTGCATACAAAAGTACTAAGTTTGGATTGGATATTTGATGAACATCGAAGTTAACAACTTTTGTATGAAAAAGTCACTTTTAGTGAAGTTGCATACAAAAGTACTAAGTTTGGATTGGATATTTGATGAACATCGAAGTTAACAACTTTTGTATGAAAAAGTCACTTTAAGTGAAGCTACGTACAAAAGTACTAAGTTTGGATTGGATATTTGATGAACATCGAAATTAGCAACTTTTGTATGAAAAAGTCACTTTTAGTGAAGCTACGTACAAAAGTACTAAGTTTGGATTGGATATTTGATGAACATCGAAGTTAACAACTTTTGTATGAAAAAGTCACTTTTAGTGAAGCTACGTACAAAAGTACTAAGTTTGGATTGGATATTTGATGAACATCGAAGTTAACAACTTTTGTATGAAAAAGTCACTTTTAGTGAAGCTGCATACAAAAGTACTAAGTTTGGATTGGATATTTGATGAACATCGAAGTTAACAACTTTTGTATGAAAAAGTCACTTTTAGTGAAGCTACGTACAAAAGTACTAAGTTTGGATTGGATATTTGATGAACATCGAAGTTAACAACTTTTGTTTGAAAAAGTCACTTTTAGTGAAGCTACGTACGAAAGTACTAAGTTTGGATTGGATATTTGATGAACATCGAAGTTAACAACTTTTGTATGAAAAAGTCACTTTTAGTGAAGCTACGTACAAAAGTACTAAGTTTGGATTGGATATTTGATGAACATCGAAGTTAACAACTTTTGTTTGAAAAAGTCACTTTTAGTGAAGCTACGTACAAAAGTACTAAGTTTGGATTGGATATTTGATGAACATCGAAGTTAACAACTTTTGTATGAAAAAGTCACTTTTAGTGAAGCTACGTACAAAAGTACTAAGTTTGGATTGGATATTTGATGAACATCGAAGTAAACAACGTTTGTTTGAAAAAGTCACTTTTAGTGAAGCTACGTACAAAAATACTAAGTTTGGATTGGATATTTGATGAACATCGAAGTTAACAACTTTTGTATGAAAAAGTCACTTTTAGTGAAGCTACGTACAAAAGTACTAAGTTTGGATTGGATATTTGATGAACATCGAAGTTAACAACTTTTGTATGAAAAAGTCACTTTTAGTGAAGCCACGTACAAAAGTACTAAGTTTGGATTGGATATTTGATGAACATCGAAGTTAACAACTTTTGTTTGAAAAAGTCACTTTTAGTGAAGCTACGTACAAAAGTACTAAGTTTGGATTGGATATTTGATGAACATCGAAGTTAACAACTTTTATTTGAAAAAGTCACTTTTAGTGAAGCTACGTACAAAAGTACTAAGTTTGGATTGGATATATGATGAACATCGAAGTTAACAACTTTTGTTTGAAAAAGTCACTTTTAGTGAAGCTACGTACAAAAGTACTAAGTTTGGATTGGATATTTGATGAACATCGAAGTTAACAACTTTTGTTTGAAAAAGTCACTTTTAGTGAAGCTACGTACAAAAGTACAAAGTTTGGATTGGATATTTAATGAACATCGAAGTTAACAACTTTTGTTTGAAAAAGTCACTTTTAGTGAAGCTACGTACAAAAGTACTAAGTTTGGATTGGATATTTGATGAACATCGAAGTTAACAACTTTTGTATGAAAAAGTCACTTTTAGTGAAGCTACGTACAAAAGTACTAAGTTTGGATTGGATATTTGATGAACATCGAAGTTAACAACTTTTGTTTGAAAAAGTCACTTTTAGTGAAGCTACGTACAAAAGTACTAAGTTTGGATTGGATATTTGATGAACATCGAAGTTAACAACTTTTGTATGAAAAAGTCACTTTTAGTGAAGCTACGTACAAAAGTACTAAGTTTGGATTGGATATTTGATGAACATCGAAGTTAACAACTTTTGTATGAAAAAGTCACTTTTAGTGAAGCTACGTACAAAAGTACTAAGTTTGGATTGGATATTTGATGAACATCGAAGTTAACAACTTTTGTTTGAAAAAGTCACTTTTAGTGAAGCTACGTACAAAAGTACTAAGTTTGGATTGGATATTTGATGAACATCGAAGTTAACAACTTTTGTATGAAAAAGTCACTTTTAGTGAAGCAACGTACAAAAGTACTAAGTTTGGATTGGATATTTGATGAACATCGAAGTTAACAACTTTTGTTTGAAAAAGTCACTTTTAGTGAAGCTACGTACAAAAGTACTAAGTTTGGATTGGATATTTGATGAACATCGAAGTTAACAACTTTTGTTTGAAAAAGTCACTTTTAGTGAAGCTACGTACAAAAGTACTAAGTTTGGATTGGATATTTGATGAACATCGAAGTTAACAACTTTTGTATGAAAAAGTCACTTTTAGTGAAGCTACGTACAAAAGTACTAAGTTTGGATTGGATATTTGATGAACATCGAAGTTAACAACTTTTGTATGAAAAAGTCACTTTTAGTGAAGCTACGTACAAAAGTACTAAGTTTGGATTGGATATTTCATGAACATCGAAGTTAACAACTTTTGTTTGAAAAAGTCACTTTTAGTGAAGCTACGTACAAAAGTACTAAGTTTGGATTGGATATTTGATGAACATCGAAGTTAACAACTTTTGTATGAAAAAGTCACTTTTAGTGAAGCAACGTACAAAAGTACTAAGTTTGGATTGGATATTTGATGAACATCGAAGTTAACAACTTTTGTTTGAAAAAGTCACTTTTAGTGAAGCTACGTACAAAAGTACTAAGTTTGGATTGGATATTTGATGAACATCGAAGTTAACAACTTTTGTTTGAAAAAGTCACTTTTAGTGAAGCTACGTACAAAAGTACTAAGTTTGGATTGGATATTTGATGAACATCGAAGTAAACAACTTTTGTTTGAAAAAGTCACTTTTAGTGAAGCTACGTACAAAAGTACTAAGTTTGGATTGGATATTTGATGAACATCGAAGTTAACAACTTTTGTATGAAAAAGTCACTTTTAGTGAAGCTACGTACAAAAGTACTAAGTTTGGATTGGATATTTGATGAACATCGAAGTTAACAACTTTTGTTTGAAAAAGTCACTTTTAGTGAAGCTACGTACAAAAGTACTAAGTTTGGATTGGATATTTGATGAACATCGAAGTTAACAACTTTTGTATGAAAAAGTCACTTTTAGTGAAGCTACGTACAAAAGTACTAAGTTTGGATTGGATATTTGATGAACATCGAAGTTAACAACTTTTGTATGAAAAAGTCACTTTTAGTGAAGCTACGTACAAAAGTACTAAGTTTGGATTGGATATTTGATGAACATCGAAGTTAACAACTTTTGTTTGAAAAAGTCACTTTTAGTGAAGCTACGTACAAAAGTACTAAGTTTGGATTGGATATTTGATGAACATCGAAGTTAACAACTTTTGTATGAAAAAGTCACTTTTAGTGAAGCAACGTACAAAAGTACTAAGTTTGGATTGGATATTTGATGAACATCGAAGTTAACAACTTTTGTTTGAAAAAGTCACTTTTAGTGAAGCTACGTACAAAAGTACTAAGTTTGGATTGGATATTTGATGAACATCGAAGTTAACAACTTTTGTTTGAAAAAGTCACTTTTAGTGAAGCTACGTACAAAAGTACTAAGTTTGGATTGGATATTTGATGAACATCGAAGTTAACAACTTTTGTATGAAAAAGTCACTTTTAGTGAAGCTACGTACAAAAGTACTAAGTTTGGATTGGATATTTGATGAACATCGAAGTTAACAACTTTTGTTTGAAAAAGTCACTTTTAGTGAAGCTACGTACAAAAGTACTAAGTTTGGATTGGATATTTGATGAACATCGAAGTTAACAACTTTTGTATGAAAAAGTCACTTTTAGTGAAGCTACGTACAAAAGTACTAAGTTTTGATTGGATATTTGATGAACATCGAAGTTAACAACTTTTGTATGAAAAAGTCACTTTTAGTGAAGCTACGTACAAAAGTACTAAGTTTGGATTGGATATTTGATGAATATCGAAGTTAACAACTTTTGTATGAAAAAGTCACTTTTAGTGAAGCTACGTACAAAAGTACTAAGTTTGGATTGGATATTTGATGAACATCGAAGTTAACAACTTTTGTATGAAAAAGTCACTTTTAGTGAAGCTACGTACAAAAGTACTAAGTTTGGATTGGATATTTGATGAACATCGAAGTTAACAACTTTTGTATGAAAAAGTCACTTTTAGTGAAGCTACGTACAAAAGTACTAAGTTTGGATTGGATATTTGATGAACATCGAAGTTAACAACTTTTGTTTGAAAAAGTCACTTTTAGTGAAGCTACGTACAAAAGTACTAAGTTTGGATTGGATATTTGATGAACATCGAAGTTAACAACTTTTGTATGAAAAAGTCACTTTTAGTGAAGCTACGTACAAAAGTACTAAGTTTGGATTTGATATTTGATGAACATCGAAGTTAACAACTTTTGTTTGAAAAAGTCACTTTTTGTGAAGCTACGTACAAAAGTACTAAGTTTGGATTGGATATTTGATGAACATCGAAGTTAACAAATTTTGTATGAAAAAGTCACTTTTAGTGAAGCTACGTACAAAAGTACTAAGTTTGGATTGGATATTTGATGAACATCGAAGTTAACAACTTTTGTTTGAAAAAGTCACTTTTAGTGAAGCTACGTACAAAAGTACTAAGTTTGGATTGGATATTTGATGAACATCGAAGTTAACAACTTTTGTATGAAAAAGTCACTTTTAGTGAAGCTACGTACAAAAGTACTAAGTTTGGATTGGATATTTGATGAACATCGAAGTTAACAACTTTTGTATGAAAAAGTCACTTTTAGTGAAGCTACGTACAAAAGTACTAAGTTTGGATTGGATATTTGATGAACATCGAAGTTAACAACTTTTGTATGAAAAAGTCACTTTTAGTGAAGCTACGTACAAAAGTACTAAGTTTGGATTGGATATTTGATGAACATCGAAGTTAACAACTTTTGTATGAAAAAGTCACTTTTAGTGAAGCTACGTACAAAAGTACTAAGTTTGGATTGGATATTTGATGAATATCGAAGTTAACAACTTTTGTATGAAAAAGTCACTTTTAGTGAAGCTACGTACAAAAGTACTAAGTTTGGATTGGATATTTGATGAACATCGAAGTTAACAACTTTTGTATGAAAAAGTCACTTTTAGTGAAGCTACGTACAAAAGTACTAAGTTTGGATTGGATATTTGATGAACATCGAAGTTAACAACTTTTGTATGAAAAAGTCACTTTTAGTGAAGCTACGTACAAAAGTACTAAGTTTGGATTGGATATTTGATGAACATCGAAGTTAACAACTTTTGTATGAAAAAGTCACTTTTAGTGAAGCAACGTACAAAAGTACTAAGTTTGGATTGGATATTTGATGAACATCGAAGTTAACAACTTTTGTATGAAAAAGTCACTTTTAGTGAAGCTACGTACAAAAGTACTAAGTTTGGATTGGATATTTGATGAATATCGAAGTTAACAACTTTTGTATGAAAAAGTCACTTTTAGTGAAGCAACGTACAAAAGTACTAAGTTTAGATTGGATATTTGATGAACATCGAAGTTAACAACTTTTGTATGAAAAAGTCACTTTTAGTGAAGCTACGTACAAAAGTACTAAGTTTGGATTGGATATTTGATGAACATCGAAGTTAACAACTTTTGTATGAAAAAGTCACTTTTAGTGAAGCTACGTACAAAAGTACAAAGTTTGGATTGGATATTTGATGAACATCGAAATTAACAACTTTTGTATGAAAAAGTCACTTTTAGTGAAGCTGCATACAAAAGTACTAAGTTTGGATTGGATATTTGATGAACATCGAAGTTAACAACTTTTGTATGAAAAAGTCACTTTTAGTGAAGCTACGTACAAAAGTACTAAGTTTGGATTGGATATTTGATGAACATCGAAGTTAACAACTTTTGTTTGAAAAAGTCACTTTTAGTGAAGCAACGTACAAAAGTACTAAGTTTGGATTGGATATTTGATGAACATCGAAGTTAACAACTTTTGTATGAAAAAGTCACTTTTAGTGAAGCTACGTACAAAAGTACTAAGTTTGGATTGGATATTTGATGAACATCGAAGTTAACAACTTTTGTATGAAAAAGTCACTTTTAGTGAAGCTACGTACAAAAGTATTAAGTTTGGATTGGATATTTGATGAACATCGAAGTTAACAACTTTTGTATGAAAAAGTCACTTTTAGTGAAGCTACGTACAAAAGTACTAAGTTTGGATTGGATATTTGATGAACATCGAAGTTAACAACTTTTGTATGAAAAAGTCACTTTTAGTGAAGCTACGTACAAAAGTACTAAGTTTGGATTGGATATATGATGAACATCGAAGTTAACAACTTTTGTTTGAAAAAGTCACTTTTAGTGAAGCTACGTACAAAAGTACTAAGTTTGGATTGGATATTTGATGAACATCGAAGTTAACAACTTATGTATGAAAAAGTCACTTTTAGTGAAGCTACGTACAAAAGTACTAAGTATGGATTGGATATTTGATGAACATCGAAGTTAACAACTTTTGTATGAAAAAGTCACTTTTAGTGAAGCTACGTACAAAAGTACTAAGTTTGGATTGGATATTTGATGAACATCGAAGTTAACAACTTTTGTATGAAAAAGTCACTTTTAGTGAAGCTACGTACAAAAGTACAAAGTTTGGATTGGATATTTGATGAACATCGAAATTAACAACTTTTGTATGAAAAAGTCACTTTTAGTGAAGCTGCATACAAAAGTACAAAGTTTGGATTGGATATTTGATGAACATCGAAGTTAACAACTTTTGTATGAAAAAGTCACTTTTAGTGAAGCTGCATACAAAAGTACTAAATTTGGATTGGATATTTGATGAACATCGAAGTTAACAACTTTTGTATGAAAAAGTCACTTTTAGTGAAGTTGCATACAAAAGTACTAAGTTTGGATTGGATATTTGATGAACATCGAAGTTAACAACTTTTGTATGAAAAAGTCACTTTTAGTGAAGCTGCATACAAAAGTACTAAGTTTGGATTGGATATTTGATTAACATCGAAGTTAACAACTTTTGTATGAAAAAGTCATTATTAGTGAAGCTGCATACAAAAGTACAAAGTTTGGATTGGATATTTGATGAACATCGAAGTTAACAACTTTTGTATGAAAAAGTCATTATTAGTGAAGCTGCATACAAAAGTACTAAGTTTGGATTGGATATTTGATTAACATCGAAGTTTACAACTTTTGTATGAAAAAGTCACTTTTAGTGAAGCTACGTACAATAGTACTAAGTTTGGATTGGATATTTGATGAACATCGAAGTTAACAACTTTTGTATGAAAAAGTCACTTTTAGTGAAGCTACGTACAAAAGTACTAAGTTTGGATTGGATATTTGATTAACATCGAAGTTAACAACTTTTGTATGAAAAAGTCACTTTTAGTGAAGCTGCATACAAAAGTACTAAGTTTGGATTGGATATTTGATGAACATCGAAGTTAACAACTTTTGTATGAAAAAGTCATTATTAGTGAAGCTGCATACAAAAGTACTAAGTTTGGATTGGATATTTGATTAACATCGAAGTTAACAACTTTTGTATGAAAAAGTCACTTTTAGTGAAGCTACGTACAAAAGTACTAAGTTTGGATTGTATATTTGATGAACATCGAAGTTAACAACTTTTGTATGAAAAAGTCATTATTAGTGAAGCTGCATACAAAAGTTCTAAGTTTGGATTGGATATTTGATTAACATCGAAGTTAACAACTTTTGTATGAAAAAGTCACTTTTAGTGAAGCTACGTACAAAAGTACTAAGTTTGAATTGGATATTTGATGAACATCGAAGTTAACAACTTTTGTATGAAAAAGTCACTTTTAGTGAAGCTACGTACAAAAGTACTAAGTTTGGATTGGATATTTGATGAACATCGAAGTTAACAACTTTTGTATGAAAAAGTCACTTTTAGTGAAGCTGCATACAAAAGTACTAAGTATGGATTGGATATTTGATGAACATCGAAGTTAACAACTTTTGTATGAAAAAGTCACTTTTAGTGAAGCTGCATACAAAAGTACTACGTTTGGATTGGATATTTGATGAACATCGAAGTTAGCAACTTTTGTATGAAAAAGTCACTTTTAGTGAAGCTACGTACAAAAGTACTAAGTTTGGATTGGATATTTGATGAACATCGAAGTTAACAACTTTTGTATGAAAAAGTCACTTTTAGTGAAGCTGCATACAAAAGTACTAAGTATGGATTGGATATTTGATGAACATCGAAGTTAACAACTTTTGTATGAAAAAGTCATTATTACTGAAGCTGCATACAAAAGTACTAAGTTTGGATTGGATATTTGATGAACATCGAAGTTAACAACTTTTGTATGAAAAAGTCACTTTTAGTGAAGCTGCATACAAAAGTACTAAGTTTGGATTGGATATTTGATGAACATCGAAGTTAACAACTTTTGTATGAAAAAGTCACTTTTAGTGAAGTTGCATACAAAAGTACTAAGTTTGGATTGGATATTTGATGAACATCGAAGTTAACAACTTTTGTATGAAAAAGTCACTTTTAGTGAAGCTGCATACAAAAGTACTAAGTTTGGATTGGATATTTGATTAACATCGAAGTTAACAACTTTTGTATGAAAAAGTCACTTTTAGTGAAGCTGCATACAAAAGTACTAAGTTTGGATTGGATATTTGATGAACATCGAAGTTAACAACTTTTGTATGAAAAAGTCACTTTTAGTGAAGTTGCATACAAAAGTACTAAGTTTGGATTGGATATTTGATGAACATCGAAGTTAACAACTTTTGTATGAAAAAGTCACTTTTAGTGAAGCTGCATACAAAAGTACTAAGTTTGGATTGGATATTTGATTAACATCGAAGTTAACAACTTTTGTATGAAAAAGTCACTTTTAGTGAAGCTGCATACAAAAGTACTAAGTTTGGATTGGATATTTGATGAACATCGAAGTTAACAACTTTTGTATGAAAAAGTCACTTTTAGTGAAGCTGCATACAAAAGTACTAAGTTTGGATTGGATATTTGATGAACATCGAAGTTAACAACTTTTGTATGAAAAAGTCACTTTTAGTGAAGTTGCATACAAAAGTACTAAGTTTGGATTGGATATTTGATGAACATCGAAGTTAACAACTTTTGTATGAAAAAGTCATTATTACTGAAGCTGCATACAAAAGTACTAAGTTTGGATTGGATATTTGATGAACATCGAAGTTAACAACTTTTGTATGAAAAAGTCACTTTTAGTGAAGCTGCATACAAAAGTACTAAGTTTGGATTGGATATTTGATGAACATCGAAGTTAACAACTTTTGTATGAAAAAGTCACTTTTAGTGAAGCTGCATACAAAAGTACTAAGTTTGGATTGGATATTTGATGAACATCGAAGTTAACAACTTTTGCATGAAAAAGGCACTTTTAGTGAAGCTGCATACAAAAGTACAAAGTTTGGATTGGATATTTGATGAACATCGAAGTTAACAACTTTTGCATGAAAAAGTCACTTTTAGTGAAGCTGCATACAAAAGTACTAAGTTTGGATTGGATATTTGATGAACATCGAAGTTAACAACTTTTGTATGAAAAAGTCACTTTTAGTGAAGCTACGTACAAATGTACTAAGTTTGGATTGGATATTTGATGAACATCGAAGTCAACAACTTTTGTATGAAAAAATCACTTTTAGTGAAGCTGCATACAAAAGTACAAAGTTTGGATTGGATATTTGATGAACATCGAAGTTAACAACTTTTGCATGAAAAAGTCACTTTTAGTGAAGCTGCATACAAAAGTACTAAGTTTGGATTGGATATTTGATGAACATCGAAGTTAACAACTTTTGTATGAAAAAGTCACTTTTAGTGAAGCTGCATACAAAAGTACTAAGTTTGGATTGGATATTTGATGAACATCGAAGTTAACAACTTTTGCATGAAAAAGGCACTTTTAGTGAAGCTACGTACAAAAGTACTAAGTTTGGATTGGATATTTGATGAACATCGAAGTTAGCAACTTTTGTATGAAAAAGTCACTTTTAGTGAAGCTACGTACAAAAGTACTAAGTTTGGATTGGATATTTGATGAACATCGAAGTTAACAACTTTTCTATGAAAAAGTCACTTTTAGTGAAGCTGCATACAAAAGTACTAAGTTTGGATTGGATATTTGATGAACATCGAAGTTAACAACTTTTGCATGAAAAAGGCACTTTTAGTGAAGCTGCATACAAAAGTACAAAGTTTGGATTGGATATTTGATGAACATCGAAGTTAACAACTTTTGCATGAAAAAGTCACTTTTAGTGAAGCTGCATACAAAAGTACTAAGTTTGGATTGGATATTTGATGAACATCGAAGTTAACAACTTTTGTATGAAAAAGTCACTTTTAGTGAAGCTGCATACAAAAGTACTAAGTTTGGATTGGATATTTGATGAACATCGAAGTTAACAACTTTTGCATGAAAAAGTCACTTTTAGTGAAGCTGCATACAAAAGTACAAAGTTTGGATTGGATATTTGATGAACATCGAAGTTAACAACTTTTGCATGAAAAAGTCACTTTTAGTGAAGCTGCATACAAAAGTACTAAGTTTGGATTGGATATTTGATGAACATCGAAGTTAACAACTTTTGTATGAAAAAGTCACTTTTAGTGAAGCTGCATACAAAAGTACTAAGTTTGGATTGGATATTTGATGAACATCGAAGTTAACAACTTTTGTATGAAAAAGTCACTTTTAGTGAAGCTACGTACAAAAGTACTAAGTTTGGATTGGATATTCGATGAACATCGAAGTTAACAACTTTTGTATGAAAAAGTCACTTTAAGTGAAGCTACGTACAAAAGTACCAAGTTTGGATTGGATATTTGATGAACATCGAAGTTAACAACTTTTGTATGAAAAAGTCACTTTTAGTGAAGCTACGTACAAAAGTACTAAGTTTGGATTGGATATTTGATGAACATCGAAGTTAACAACTTTTGTATGAAAAAGTCACTTTTAGTGAAGCTACGTACAAAAGTACTAAGTTTGGATTGGATATTTGATGAACATCGAAGTTAACAACTTTTGCATGAAAAAGTCACTTTTAGTGAAGCTGCATACAAAAGTACAAAGTTTGGATTGGATATTTGATGAACATCGAAGTTAACAACTTTTGCATGAAAAAGTCACTTTTAGTGAAGCTACGTACAAAAGTACTAAGTTTGGATTGGATATTCGATGAACATCGAAGTTAACAACTTTTGTATGAAAAAGTCACTTTAAGTGAAGCTACGTACAAAAGTACCAAGTTTGGATTGGATATTTGATGAACATCGAAGTTAACAACTTTTGTATGAAAAAGTCACTTTTAGTGAAGCTACGTACAAAAGTACTAAGTTTGGATTGGATATTTGATGAACATCGAAGTTAACAACTTTTGTATGAAAAAGTCACTTTTAGTGAAGCTACGTACAAAAGTACCAAGTTTGGATTGGATATTTGATGAACATCGAAGTTAACAACTTTTGTATGAAAAAGTCACTTTTAGTGAAGCTACGTACAAAAGTACTAAGTTTGGATTGGATATTTGATGAACATCGAAGTTAACAACTTTTGCATGAAAAAGTCACTTTTAGTGAAGCTGCATACAAAAGTACAAAGTTTGGATTGGATATTTGATGAACATCGAAGTTAACAACTTTTGCATGAAAAAGTCACTTTTAGTGAAGCTACGTACAAAAGTACTAAGTTTGGATTGGATATTCGATGAACATCGAAGTTAACAACTTTTGTATGAAAAAGTCACTTTAAGTGAAGCTACGTACAAAAGTACCAAGTTTGGATTGGATATTTGATGAACATCGAAGTTAACAACTTTTGTATGAAAAAGTCACTTTTAGTGAAGCTACGTACAAAAGTACTAAGTTTGGATTGGATATTTGATGAACATCGAAGTTAACAACTTTTGTATGAAAAAGTCACTTTTAGTGAAGCTACGTACAAAAGTACTAAGTTTGGATTGGATATTTGATGAACATCGAAGTTAACAACTTTTGCATGAAAAAGTCACTTTTAGTGAAGCTGCATACAAAAGTACAAAGTTTGGATTGGATATTTGATGAACATCGAAGTTAACAACTTTTGCATGAAAAAGTCACTTTTAGTGAAGCTGCATACAAAAGTACTAAGTTTGGATTGGATATTTGATGAACATCGAAGTCAACAACTTTTGTATGAAAAAGTCACTTTTAGTGAAGCTGCATACAAAAGTACTAAGTTTGGATTGGATATTTGATGAACATCGAAGTTAACAACTTTTGTATGAAAAAGTCACTTTTAGTGAAGCTACGTACAAAAGTACTAAGTTTGGATTGGATATTCGATGAACATCGAAGTTAACAACTTTTGTATGAAAAAGTCACTTTAAGTGAAGCTACGTACAAAAGTACCAAGTTTGGATTGGATATTTGATGAACATCGAAGTTAACAACTTTTGTATGAAAAAGTCACTTTTAGTGAAGCTACGTACAAAAGTACTAAGTTTGGATTGGATATTTGATGAACATCGAAGTTAACAACTTTTGTATGAAAAAGTCACTTTTAGTGAAGCTACGTACAAAAGTACTAAGTTTGGATTGGATATTTGATGAACATCGAAGTTAACAACTTTTGTATGAAAAAGTCACTTTTAGTGAAGCTGCTTACAAAAGTACTTAGTTTGGATTGGATATTTGATGAACATAGAAGTTAACAACTTTTGTATGAAAAAGTCACTTTTAGTGAAGCTACGTACAAAAGTACTAAGTTTGGATTGGATATTTGATGAACATCGAAGTTAACAACTATTGTATGAAAAAGTCACTTTTAGTGAAGTTGCATACAAAAGTACTAAGTTTGGATTGGATATTTGATTAACATCGAAGTTAACAACTGTTGTATGAAAAAGTCACTTTTAGTGAAGTTGCATACAAAAGTACTAAGTATGGATTGGATATTTGATGAACATCGAAGTTAACAACTTTTGTATGAAAAAGTCACTTTTAGTGAAGCTACGTACAAAAGTACTAAGTTTGGATTGGATATTTGATGAACATCGAAGTTAACATTTTTTGTATGAAAAAGTCACTTTTAGTGAAGCTGCATACAAAAGTACTAAGTATGGATTGGATATTTGATGAACATCGAAGTTAACAACTTTTGTATGAAAAAGTCACTTTTAATGAAGCTGCTTACAAAAGTACTTAGTTTGGATTGGATATTTGATGAACATAGAAGTTAACAACTTTTGTTTGAAAAAGTCACTTTTAGTGAAGCTACGTACAAAAGTACTAAGTTTGGATTGGATATTTGATGAACATCGAAGTTAACAACTTTTGTATGAAAAAGTCACTTTTAGTGAAGCTACGTACAAAAGTACTAAGTTTGGATTGGATATTCGATGAACATCGAAGTTAACAACTTTTGTATGAAAAAGTCACTTTTAGTGAAGTTGCATACAAAAGTACTAAGTATGGATTGGATATTTGATGAACATCGAAGTTAACAACTTTTGTATGAAAAAGTCACTTTTAGTGAAGCTACGTACAAAAGTACTAAGTTTGGATTGGATATTTGATGAACATCGAAGTTAACAACTTTTGTATGAAAAAGTCACTTTTAGTGAAGCTACGTACAAAAGTACTAAGTTTGGATTGGATATTTGATGAACATCGAAGTTAACAACTTTTGTATGAAAAAGTCACTTTTAGTGAAGCTGCTTACAAAAGTACTTAGTTTGGATTGGATATTTGATGAACATAGAAGTTAACAACTTTTGTTTGAAAAAGTCACTTTTAGTGAAGCTACGTACAAAAGTACTAAGTTTGGATTGGATATTTGATGAACATCGAAGTTAACAACTTTTGTATGAAAAAGTCACTTTTAGTGAAGCTACGTACAAAAGTACTAAGTTTGGATTGGATATTTGATGAACATCGAAGTCAACAACTTTTGTATGAAAAAGTCACTTTTAGTGAAGCTGCATACAAAAGTACTAAGTTTGGATTGGATATTTGATGAACATCGAAGTTAACAACTTTTGTATGAAAAAGTCACTTTTAGTGAAGCTACGTACAAAAGTACTAAGTTTGGATTGGATATTCGATGAACATCGAAGTTAACAACTTTTGTATGAAAAAGTCACTTTTAGTGAAGTTGCATACAAAAGTACTAAGTATGGATTGGATATTTGATGAACATCGAAGTTAACAACTTTTGTATGAAAAAGTCACTTTTAGTGAAGCTACGTACAAAAGTACTAAGTTTGGATTGGATATTTGATGAACATCGAAGTTAACATTTTTTGTATGAAAAAGTCACTTTTAGTGAAGCTACGTACAAAAGTACTAAGTTTGGATTGGATATTTGATGAACATCGAAGTTAACAACTTTTGTATGAAAAAGTCACTTTTAGTGAAGCTGCTTACAAAAGTACTTAGTTTGGATTGGATATTTGATGAACATAGAAGTTAACAACTTTTGTTTGAAAAAGTCACTTTTAGTGAAGCTACGTACAAAAGTACTAAGTTTGGATTGGATATTTGATGAACATCGAAGTTAACAACTTTTGTATGAAAAAGTCACTTTTAGTGAAGCTACGTACAAAAGTACTAAGTTTGGATTGGATATTTGATGAACATCGAAGTCAACAACTTTTGTATTAAAAAGTCACTTTTAGTGAAGTTGCATACAAAAGTACTAAGTTTGGATTGGATATTTGATGAACATCGAAGTTAACAACTTTTGTATGAAAAAGTCACTTTTAGTGAAGCTACGTACAAAAGTACTAAGTTTGGATTGGATATTTGATGAACATCGAAGTTAACATTTTTTGTATGAAAAAGTCACTTTTAGTGAAGCTGCATACAAAAGTACTAAGTATGGATTGGATATTTGATGAACATCGAAGTTAACAACTTTTGTATGAAAAAGTCACTTTTAATGAAGCTGCATACAAAAGTACTAAGTATGGATTGGATATTTGATGAACATCGAAGTTAACAACTTTTGTATGAAAAAGTCACTTTTAGTGAAGCTACGTACAAAAGTACTAACTTTGGATTGGATATTTGATGAACATCGAAGTTAACAACTTTTGTATGAAAAAGTCACTTTTAGTGAAGCTGCATACAAAAGTACTAAGTTTGGATTGGATATTTGATGAACATCGAAGTTAACAACTTTTGTATGAAAAAGTCACTTTTAGTGAAGCTGCATACAAAAGTACTAAGTATGGATTGGATATTTGATGAACATCGAAGTTAACAACTTTTGTATGAAAAAGTCACTTTTAGTGAAGCTGCATACAAAAGTACTAAGTTTGGATTGGATATTTGATGAACATCGAAGTTAACAACTTTTGTATGAAAAAGTCACTTTTAGTGAAGCTGCATACAAAAGTACTACGTTTGGATTGGATATTTGATGAACATCGAAGTTAACAACTTTTGTATGAAAAAGTCACTTTTAGTGAAGCTGCATACAAAAGTACTAAGTTTGGATTGGATATTTGATGAACATCGAAGTTAACAACTTTTGTATGAAAAAGTCACTTTTAGTGAAGCTGCATACAAAAGTACTAAGTTTGGATTGGATATTTGATGAACATCGAAGTTAACAACTTTTGTATGAAAAAGTCACTTTTAGTGAAGCTGCATACAAAAGTACTAAGTTTGGATTGGATATTTGATGAACATCGAAGTTAACAACTTTTGTATGAAAAAGTCACTTTTAATGAAGCTGCATACAAAAGTACTAAGTTTGGATTGGATATTTGATGAACATCGAAGTTAACAACTTTTGTATGAAAAAGTCACTTTTAATGAAGCTGCATACAAAAGTACTAAGTATGGATTGGATATTTGATGAACATCGAAGTTAACAACTTTTGTATGAAAAAGTCACTTTTAATGAAGCTGCATACAAAAGTACTACGTTTGGATTGGATATTTGATGAACATCGAAGTTAACATCTTTTGTATGAAAAAGTCATTATTAGTGAAGCTGCATACGAAAGTACTAAGTTTGGATTGGATATTTGATGAATATCGAAGTTAACAACTTTTGTATGAAAAAGTCACTTTTAGTGAAGCTGCATACAAAAGTACTAAGTTTGGATTGGATATTTGATGAACATCGAAGTTAACAACTTTTGTATGAAAAAGTCACTTTTAGTGAAGCTACGTACAAAAGTACTAAGTTTGAATTGGATATTTGATGAACATCGAAGTTAACAACTTTTGTATGAAAAAGTCACTTTTAGTGAAGCTGCATACAAAAGTACTAAGTTTGGATTGGATATTTGATGAACATCGAAGTTAACAACTTTTGTATGAAAAAGTCACTTTTAGTGAAGCTGCATACAAAAGTACTAAGTTTGGATTGGATATTTGATGAACATCGAAGTTAACAACTTTTGTATGAAAAAGTCACTTTTAGTGAAGCTGCATACAAAAGTACTAAGTTTGAATTGGATATTTGATGAACATCGAAGTTAACAACTTTTGTATGAAAAAGTCACTTTTAGTGAAGCTACGTACAAAAGTACTAAGTTTGGATTGGATATTTGATGAATATCGAAGTGAACAACTTTTGTATGAAAAAGTCACTTTTAGTGAAGCTTCGTACAAAAGTACTAAGTTTGGATTGGATATTTGATGAACATCGAAGTTAACAACTTTTGTATGAAAAAGTCACTTTTAGTGAAGCTACGTACAAAAGTACTAAGTTTGGATTGGATATTTGATGAACATCGAAGTTAACAACTTTTGTATGAAAAAGTCACTTTTAGTGAAGCTACGTACAAAAGTACTAAGTTTGGATTGGATATTTGATGAATATCGAAGTTAACAACTTTTGTATGAAAAAGTCACTTTTAGTGAAGCTACGTACAAAAGTACTAAGTTTGGATTGGATATTTGATGAATATCGAAGTTAACAACTTTTGTATGAAAAAGTCACTTTTAGTGAAGCTGCATACAAAAGTACTAAGTTTGGATTGGATATTTGATGAACATCGAAGTTAACAACTTTTGTATGAAAAAGTCACTTTTAGTGAAGCTACGTACAAAAGTACTAAGTTTGGATTGGATATTTGATGAATATCGAAGTTCACAACTTTTGTATGAAAAAGTCACTTTTAGTGAAGCTACGTACAAAAGTACTAAGTTTGGATTGGATATTTGATGAATATCGAAGTTAACAAATTTTGTATGAAAAAGTCACTTTTAGTGAAGCTACGTACAAAAGTACTAAGTTTGGATTGGATATTTGATGAACATCGGAGTTAACAACTTTTGTATGAAAAAGTCACTTTTAGTGAAGCTACGTACAAAAGTACTAAGTTTGGATTGGATATTTGATGAATATCGAAGTTAACAACTTTTGTATGAAAAAGTCACTTTTAGTGAAGCTACGTACAAAAGTACTAAGTTTGGATTGGATATTTGATGAACATCGAAGTTAACAACTTTTGTATGAAAAAGTCACTTTTTGTGAAGCTACGTACAAAAGTACTAAGTTTGGATTGGATATTTGATGAACATCGAAGTTAACAACTTTTGTATGAAAAAGTCACTTTTAGTGAAGCTACGTACAAAAGTACTAAGTTTGGATTGGATATTTGATGAACATCGAAGTTAACAACTTTTGTATGAAAAAGTCACTTTTAGTGAAGCTACGTACAAAAGTACTAAGTTTGGATTGGATATTTGATGAACATCGAAGTTAACAACTTTTGTTTGAAAAAGTCACTTTTAGTGAAGCTACGTACAAAAGTACTAAGTTTGGATTGGATATTTGATGAACATCGAAGTTAACAACTTTTGTATGAAAAAGTCACTTTTAGTGAAGCTACGTACAAAAGTACTAAGTTTAGATTGGATATTTGATGAACATCGAAGTTAACAACTTTTGTATGAAAAAGTCACTTTTTGTGAAGCTACGTACAAAAGTACTAAGTTTGGATTGGATATTTGATGAATATCGAAGTTAACAACTTTTGTATGAAAAAGTCACTTTTAGTGAAGCTACGTACAAAAGTACTAAGTTTGGATTGGATATTTGATGAACATCGAAGTTAACAACTTTTGTATGAAAAAGTCACTTTTTGTGAAGCTGCATACAAAAGTACTAAGTTTGGATTGGATATTTGATGAATATCGAAGTTAACAACTTTTGTATGAAAAAGTCACTTTTAGTGAAGCTGCATACAAAAGTACTAAGTTTGGATTGGATATTTGATGAATATCGAAGTTAACAACTTTTGTATGAAAAAGTCACTTTTAGTGAAGCTGCATACAAAAGTATTAAGTTTGGATTGGATATTTGATGAACATCGAATTTAACAACTTTTGTATGAAAAAGTCACTTTAAGTGAAGCTACGTACAAAAGTACTAAGTTTGGATTGGATATTTGATGAACATCGAAGTTAACAACTTTTGTATGAAAAAGTCACTTTTAGTGAAGTTGCATACAAAAGTACTAAGTTTGGATTGGATATTTGATGAACATCGAAGTTAACAACTTTTGTATGAAAAAGTCACTTTTAGTGAAGCTACGTACAAAAGTACTAAGTTTGGATTGGATATTTGATGAACATCGAATTTAACAACTTTTGTATGAAAAAGTCACTTTTAGTGAAGCTACGTACAAAAGTACCAAGTTTGGATTGGATATTTAATGAACATCGAAGTTAACAACTTTTGTATGAAAAAGTCACTTTTAGTGAAGCTGCATACAAAAGTACTAAGTATGGATTGGATATTTGATGAACATCGAAGTTAACAACTTTTGTATGAAAAAGTCACTTTTAGTGAAGCTACGTACAAAAGTACCAAGTTTGGATTGGATATTTAATGAACATCGAAGTTAACAACTTTTGTATGAAAAAGTCACTTTTAGTGAAGCTGCATACAAAAGTACTAAGTTTGGATTGGATATTTGATGAACATCGAAGTTAACAACTTTTGTATGAAAAAGTCACTTTTAGTGAAGCTACGTACAAAAGTACTAAGTTTGGATTGGATATTTGATGAACATCGAATTTAACAACTTTTGTATGAAAAAGTCACTTTTAGTGAAGCTACGTACAAAAGTACTAAGTTTGGATTGGATATTTGATGAACATCGAAGTTAACAACTTTTGTATGAAAAAGTCACTTTTAGTGAAGCTGCATACAAAAGTACTAAGTATGGATTGGATATTTGATGAACATCGAAGTTAACAACTTTTGTATGAAAAAGTCACTTTTAGTGAAGCTACGTACAAAAGTACTAAGTTTGGATTGGATATTTGATGAACATCGAAGTTAACAACTTTTGTATGAAAAAGTCACTTTTAGTGAAGCTGCATACAAAAGTACTAAGTTTGGATTGGATATTTGATGAACATCGAAGTTAACAACTTTTGTATGAAAAAGTCACTTTTAGTGAAGCTACGTACAAAAGTACTAAGTTTGAATTGGATATTTGATTCACATCGAAGTTAACAACTTTTGTATGAAAAAGTCACTTTTAGTGAAGCTACGTACAAAAGTACTAAGTTTGGATTGGATATTTGATGAACATCGAAGTTAACAACTTTTGTATGAAAAAGTCACTTTTAGTGAAGCTACGTACAAAAGTACTAAGTTTGGATTGGATATTTGATGAACATCGAAGTTAACAACTTTTGTATGAAAAAGTCACTTTTAGTGAAGCTGCATACAAAAGTACTAAGTATGGATTGGATATTTGATGAACATCGAAGTTAACAACTTTTGTATGAAAAAGTCACTTTAAGTGAAGCTACGTACAAAAGTACTAAGTTTGGATTGGATATTTGATGAACATCGAAGTTAACAACTTTTGTATGAAAAAGTCACTTTTAGTGAAGCTGCATACAAAAGTACTAAGTTTGGATTGGATATTTGATGAACATCGAAGTTAACAACTTTTGTATGAAAAAGTCACTTTTAGTGAAGCTACGTACAAAAGTACTAAGTTTGAATTGGATATTTGATTCACATCGAAGTTAACAACTTTTGTATGAAAAAGTCACTTTTAGTGAAGCTACGTACAAAAGTACTAAGTTTGGATTGGATATTTGATGAACATCGAAGTTAACAACTTTTGTATGAAAAAGTCACTTTTAGTGAAGCTGCATACAAAAGTACTACGTTTGGATTGGATATTTGATGAACATCGAAGTTAACAACTTTTGTATGAAAAAGTCATTATTAGTGAAGCTGCATACAAAAGTACTAAGTATGGATTGGATATTTGATGAACATCGAAGTTAACAACTTTTGTATGAAAAAGTCACTTTTAGTGAAGCTACGTACAAAAGTACTAAGTTTGGATTGGATATTTGATTAACATCGAAGTTAACAACTTTTGTATGAAAAATTCACTTTTAGTGAAGCTACGTACAAAAGTACTAAGTTTGGATTGGATATTTGATGAACATCGAAGTCAACAACTTTTGTATGAAAAAGTCACTTTTAGTGAAGTTGCATACAAAAGTACTAAGTTTGGATTGGATATTTGATGAACATCGAAGTTAACAACTTTTGTATGAAAAAGTCACTTTTAGTGAAGCTACGTACAAAGGTACTAAGTTTGGATTGGATATTTGATGAACATCGAAGTTAACAACTTTTGTATGAAAAAGTCATTATTAGTGAAGCTGCATACAAAAGTACTAAGTTTGGATTGGATATTTGATGAACATCGAAGTTAACAACTTTTGTATGAAAAAGTCACTTTTAGTGAAGCTGCATACAAAAGTACTAAGTTTGGATTGGATATTTGATGAACATCGAAGTTAACAACTTTTGTATGAAAAATTCACTTTTAGTGAAGCTACGTACAAAAGTACTAAGTTTGGATTGGATATTTGATGAACATCGAAGTCAACAACTTTTGTATGAAAAAGTCACTTTTAGTGAAGTTGCATACAAAAGTACTAAGTTTGGATTGGATATTTGATGAACATCGAAGTTAACAACTTTTGTATGAAAAAGTCACTTTTAGTGAAGCTACGTACAAAAGTACTAAGTTTGGATTGGATATTTGATGAACATCGAAGTCAACAACTTTTGTATGAAAAAGTCATTATTAGTGAAGCTGCATACAAAAGTACTAAGTATGGATTGGATATTTGATGAACATCGAAGTTAACAACTTTTGTATGAAAAAGTCATTATTAGTGAAGCTACGTACAAAAGTACTAAGTTTGGATTGGATATTTGATGAACATCGAAGTTAACAACTTTTGTATGAAAAAGTCACTTTTAGTGAAGCTGCATACAAAAGTACTACGTTTGGATTGGAAATTTGATGAACATCGAAGTTAACAACTTTTGTATGAAAAAGTCATTATTAGTGAAGCTGCATACAAAAGTACTAAGTATGGATTGGATATTTGATGAACATCGAAGTTAACAACTTTTGTATGAAAAAGTCACTTTTAGTGAAGTTGCATACAAAAGTACTAAGTTTGGATTGGATATTTGATGAACATCGAAGTTAACAACTTTTGTATGAAAAAGTCACTTTTAGTGAAGCTACGTACAAAAGTACTAAGTTTGGATTGGATATTTGATGAACATCGAAGTTAACAACTTTTGTATGAAAAAGTCATTATTAGTGAAGCTACGTACAAAAGTACTAAGTTTGGATTGGATATTTGATGAACATCGAAGTCAACAACTTTTGTATGAAAAAGTCACTTTTAGTGAAGTTGCATACAAAAGTACTAAGTTTGGATTGGATATTTGATTAACATCGAAGTTAACAACTTTTGTATGAAAAATTCACTTTTAGTGAAGCTACGTACAAAAGTACTAAGTTTGGATTGGATATTTGATGAACATCGAAGTCAACAACTTTTGTATGAAAAAGTCACTTTTAGTGAAGTTGCATACAAAAGTACTAAGTTTGGATTGGATATTTGATGAACATCGAAGTTAACAACTTTTGTATGAAAAAGTAACTTTAAGTGAAGCTGCATACAAAAGTACTAAGTTTGGATTGGATATTTGATGAACATCGAAGTTAACAACTTTTGTATGCAAAAGTCATTATTAGTGAAGCTGCATACAAAAGTACTAAGTTTGGATTGGATATTTGATGAACATCGAAGTTAACAACTTTTGTATGAAAAAGTCATTATTAGTGAAGCTGCATACAAAAGTACTAAGTATGGATTGGATATTTGATGAACATCGAAGTTAACAACTTTTGTATGAAAAAGTCACTTTTAGTGAAGCTACGTACAAATGTACTAAGTTTGGATTGGATATTTGATGAACATCGAAGTAAACAACTTTTGTATGAAAAAGTCACTTTTATTGAAGCTACGTACAAAAGTACTAAGTTTGGAATGGATATTTGATGAATATCGAAGTTAACAACTTTTGTATGAAAAAGTCACTTTTAGTGAAGCTACGTACAAAAGTACTAAGTTTGAATTGGATATTTGATGAACATCGAAGTTAACAACTTTTGTATGAAAAAGTCACTTTTAGTGAAGCTTCGTACAAAAATACTAAGTTTGGATTGGATATTTGATGAACATCGAAGTTAACAACTTTTGTATGAAAAAGTCACTTTTAGTGAAGCTACGTACAAAAGTACTTAGTTTGGATCGGATATTTGATGAACATCGAAGTTAACAACTTTTGTATGAAAAAGTCACTTTTAGTGAAGCTACGTACAAAAGTACTAAGTTTGGATTGGATATTTGATGAACATCGAAGTTAACAACTTTTGTATGAAAAAGTCACTTTTAGTGAAGCTACGTACAAAAGTACTAAGTTTGGATTGGATATTTGATGAACATCGAAGTTAACAACTTTTGTATGAAAAAGTCACTTTTAGTGAAGCTACGTACAAAAGTACTAAGTTTGGATTGGATATTTGATGAACATCGAAGTTAACAACTTTTGTATGAAAAAGTCACTTTTAGTGAAGCTACGTACAAAAGTACTAAGTTTGGATTGGATATTTGATGAACATCGAAGTAAACAACTTTTGTATGAAAAAGTCACTTTTAGTGAAGCTACGTACAAAAGTACTAAGTTTGGATTGGATATTTGATGAACATCGAAGTTAACAACTTTTGTATGAAAAAGTCACTTTTAGTGAAGCTACGTACAAAAGTACTAAGTTTGGATTGGATATTTGATGAACATCGAAGTTAACAACTTTTGTATGAAAAAGTCACTTTTAGTGAAGCTACGTACAAAAGTACTAAGTTTAGATTGGATATTTGATGAACATCGAAGTTAACAACTTTTGTATGAAAAAGTCACTTTTAGTGAAGCTACGTACAAAAGTACTAAGTTTGGATTGGATATTTGATGAACATCGAAGTAAACAACTTTTGTATGAAAAAGTCACTTTTAGTGAAGCTACGTACAAAAGTACTAAGTTTGGATTGGATATTTGATGAACATCGAAGTTAACAACTTTTGTATGAAAAAGTCACTTTTAGTGAAGCTACGTACAAAAGTACTAAGTTTGGAATGGATATTTGATGAATATCGAAGTTAACAACTTTTGTATGAAAAAGTCACTTTTAGTGAAGCTACGTACAAAAGTACTAAGTTTGAATTGGATATTTGATGAACATCGAAGTTAACAACTTTTGTATGAAAAAGTCACTTTTAGTGAAGCTTCGTACAAAAATACTAAGTTTGGATTGGATATTTGATGAACATCGAAGTTAACAACTTTTGTATGAAAAAGTCACTTTTAGTGAAGCTACGTACAAAAGTACTAAGTTTGGATTGGATATTTGATGAACATCGAAGTTAACAACTTTTTTATGAAAAAGTCACTTTTAGTGAAGCTACGTACAAAAGTACTAAGTTTGGATTGGATATTTGATGAACATCGAAGTTAACAACTTTTGTATGAAAAAGTCACTTTTAGTGAAGCTACGTACAAAAGTACTAAGTTTCGATTGGATATTTGATGAACATCGAAGTTAACAACTTTTGTATGAAAAAGTCACTTTTAGTGAAGCTACGTACAAAAGTACTAAGTTTGGATTGGATATTTGATGAATATCGAAGTTAACAACTTTTGTATGAAAAAGTCACTTTTAGTGAAGCTACGTACAAAAGTACTAAGTTTGGATTGGATATTTGATGAATATCGAAGTTAACAACTTTTGTATGAAAAAGTCACTTTTAGTGAAGCTACGTACAAAAGTACTAAGTTTGGATTGGATGTTTGATGAACATCGAAGTAAACAACTTTTGTATGAAAAAGTCACTTTTAGTGAAGCTACGTACAAAAGTACTAAGTTTGGATTGAATATTTGATGAACATCGAAGTTAACAACTTTTGTATGAAAAAGTCACTTTTAGTGAAGCTTCGTACAAAAATACTAAGTTTGGATTGGATATTTGATGAACATCGAAGTTAACAACTTTTGTATGAAAAAGTCACTTTTAGTGAAGCTACGTACAAAAGTACTAAGTTTGGATTGGATATTTGATGAACATCGAAGTTAACAACTTTTGTATGAAAAAGTCACTTTTAGTGAAGCTACGTACAAAAGTACTAAGTTTGGATTGGATATTTGATGAACATCGAAGTTAACAACTTTTGTATGAAAAAGTCACTTTTAGTGAAGCAACGTACAAAAGTACTAAGTTTGGATTGGATATTTGATGAACATCGAAGTTAACAACTTTTGTATGAAAAAGTCACTTTTAGTGAAGCTACCTACAAAAGTACTAAGTTTGGATTGGATATTTGATGAATATCGAAGTTAACAACTTTTGTTTGAAAAAGTCACATTTAGTGAAGCTACGTACAAAAGTACTAAGTTTGGATTGGATATTTGATGAACATCGAAGTTAACAACTTTTGTATGAAAAAGTCACTTTTAGTGAAGCTGCATACAAAAGTACTAAGTTTGGATTGGATATTTGATGAACATCGAAGTTAACAACTTTTGTATGAAAAAGTCATTATAAGTGAAGCTACGTACAAAAGTACTAAGTTTGGATTGGATATTTGATGAATATCGAAGTTAACAACTTTTGTACGAAAAAGTCACTTTTAGTGAAGCTACGTACAAAAGTACTAAGTTTGGATTGGATATTTGATGAACATCGAAGTTAACAACTTTTGTATGAAAAAGTCACTTTTAGTGAAGCTACGTACAAAAGTACTAAGTTTGGATTGGATATTTGATGAACATCGAAGTTAACAACTTTTGTATGAAAAAGTCACTTTTAGTGAAGCTGCATACAAAAGTACTGAATTTGGATTGGATATTTGATGAACATCGAAGTTAACAACTTTTGTATGAAAAAGTCACTTTTAGTGAAGCTACGTACAAAAGTACAAAGTTTGGATTGGATATTTGATGAACATCGAAGTTAACAACTTTTGTATGAAAAAGTCATTATATGTGAAGCTGCATACAAAAGTACTAAGTTTGGATTGGATATTTGATGAACATCGAAGTTAACAACTTTTGTATGAAAAAGTCATTATAAGTGAAGCTACGTACAAAAGTACTAAGTTTGGATTGGATATTTGATGAACATCGAAGTTAACAACTTTTGTACGAAAAAGTCACTTTTAGTGAAGCTACGTACAAAAGTACTAAGTTTGGATTGGATATTTGATGAACATCGAAGTTAACAACTTTTGTATGAAAAAGTCACTTTTAGTGAAGCTACGTACAAAAGTACTAAGTTTGGATTGGATATTTGATGAACATCGAAGTTAACAACTTTTGTATGAAAAAGTCACTTTTAGTGAAGCTGCATACAAAAGTACTGAATTTGGATTGGATATTTGATGAACATCGAAGTTAACAACTTTTGTATGAAAAAGTCACTTTTAGTGAAGCTACGTACAAAAGTACTAAGTTTGGATTGGATATTTGATGAACATCGAAGTTAACAACTTTTGTATGAAAAAGTCACTTTTAGTGAAGCTACGTACAAAAGTACTAAGTTTGGATTGGATATTTGATGAACATCGAAGTTAACAACTTTTGTATGAAAAAGTCACTTTTAGTGAAGCTGCATACAAAAGTACTAAGTTTGGATTGGATATTTGATGAACATCGAAGTTAACAACTTTTGCATGAAAAAGTCACTTTTAGTGAAGCTGCATACAAAAGTACAAAGTTTGGATTGGATATTTGATGAACATCGAAGTTAACAACTTTTGCATGAAAAAGTCACTTTTAGTGAAGCTGCATACAAAAGTACTAAGTTTGGATTGGATATTTGATGAACATCGAAGTTAACAACTTTTGTATGAAAAAGTCATTATTAGTGAAGCTGCATACAAAAGTACAAAGTATGGATTGGATATTTGATTAACATCGAAGTTAACAACTTATGTATGAAAAAGTCACTTTTAGTGAAGCTGCATACAAAAGTACTAAGTTTGGATTGGATATTTGATGAACATCGAAGTTAACAACTTTTGTATGAAAAAGTCACTTTTAGTGAAGTTGCATACAAAAGTACTAAGTTTGGATTGGATATTTGATGAACATCGAAGTTAACAACTTTTGTATGAAAAAGTCACTTTTAGTGAAGCTGCATACAAAAGTACTAAGTTTGGATTGGATATTTGATGAACATCGAAGTTAACAACTTTTGTATGAAAAAGTCACTTTTAGTGAAGCTGCATACAAAAGTACTAAGTTTGGATTGGATATTTGATGAACATCGAAGTTAACAACTTTTGTATGAAAAAGTCACTTTTAGTGAAGCTGCATACAAAAGTACTAAGTTTGGATTGGATATTTGATTAACATCGAAGTTAACAACTTTTGTATGAAAAAGTCACTTTTAGTGAAGCTACGTACAAAAGTACTACGTTTGGATTGGATATTTGATGAACATCGAAGTTAACAACTTTTGTATGAAAAAGTCACTTTTAGTGAAGCTGCATACAAAAGTACTAAGTTTGGATTGGATATTTGATGAACATCGAAGTTAACAACTTTTGTATGAAAAAGTCACTTTTAGTAAAGCTACGTACAAAAGTACTAAGTTTGGATTGGATATTTGATGAACATCGAAGTTAACAACTTTTGTATGAAAAAGTCACTTTTAGTAAAGCTACGTACAAAAGTACTACGTTTGGATTGGATATTTGATGAACATCGAAGTTAACAACTTTTGTATGAAAAAGTCACTTTTAGTGAAGCTGCATACAAAAGTACTAAGTTTGGATTGGATATTTGATGAACATCGAAGTTAACAACTTTTGTATGAAAAAGTCACTTTTAGTGAAGCTGCATACAAAAGTACTAAGTTTGGATTGGATATTTGATGAACATCGAAGTTAACAACTTTTGTATGAAAAAGTCACTTTTAGTGAAGCTGCATACAAAAGTACTAAGTTTGGATTGGATATTTGATGAACATCGAAGTTAACAACTTTTGTATGAAAAAGTCACTTTTAGTGAAGCTGCATACAAAAGTGATAAGTTTGGATTGGATATTTGATGAACATCGAAGTTAACAACTTTTGTATGAAAAAGTCACTTTTAGTGAAGCTGCATACAAAAGTACTAAGTATGGATTGGATATTTGATGAACATCGAAGTTAACAACTTTTGTATGAAAAAGTCACTTTTAGTGAAGCTGCATACAAAAGTACTAAGTTTGGATTGGATATTTGATGTACATCGAAGTTAACAACTTTTGTATGAAAAAGTCACTTTTAGTGAAGCTACGTACAAAAGTACTAAGTTTGGATTGGATATTTGATGAACATCGAAGTTAACAACTTTTGTATGAAAAAGTCACTTTTAGTGAAACTACGTACAAAAGTACTAAGTTTGGATTGGATATTTGATGAACATCGAAGTTAACAACTTTTGTATGAAAAAGTCACTTTTAGTGAAGCTGCATACAAAAGTACTAAGTTTGGATTGGATATTTGATGAACATCGAAGTTAACAACTTTTGTATGAAAAAGTCACTTTTAGTGAAGCTACGTACAAAAGTACTAAGTTTGGATTGGATATTTGATGAACATCGAAGTTAACAACTTTTGTATGAAAAAGTCACTTTTAGTGAAGCTACGTACAAAAGTACTAAGTTTGGATTGGATATTTGATGAACATCGAAGTTAACAACTTTTGTATGAAAAAGTCACTTTTAGTGAAGCTGCATACAAAAGTACAAAATTTGGATTGGATATTTGATGAACATCGAAGTTAACAACTTTTGTATGAAAAAGTCACTTTTAGTGAAGTTGCATACAAAAGTACTAAGTTTGGATTGGATATTTGATGAACATCGAAGTTAACAACTTTTGTATGAAAAAGTCACTTTTAGTGAAGCTGCATAGAAAAGTACTAAGTTTGGATTGGATATTTGATGAACATCGAAGTTAACAACTTTTGTATGAAAAAGTCATTATTAGTGAAGCTGCATACAAAAGTACAAAGTTTGGATTGGATATTTGATGAACATCGAAGTTAACAACTTTTGTATGAAAAAGTCACTTTTAGTGAAGCTACGTACAAAAGTACTAAGTTTGGATTGGATATTTGATGAACATCGAAGTTAACAACTTTTGTATGAAAAAGTCACTTTTAGTGAAGCTGCATACAAAAGTACTAAATTTGGATTGGATATTTGATGAACATCGAAGTTAACAACTTTTGTATGAAAAAGTCACTTTTAGTGAAGCTGCATACAAAAGTACAAAGTTTGGATTGGATATTTGATGAACATCGAAGTTAACAACTTTTGTATGAAAAAGTCACTTTTAGTGAAGCTGCATACAAAAGTACTAAGTTTGGATTGGATATTTGATGAACATCGAAGTCAACAAATTTTGTTTGAAAAAGTCACTTTTAGTGAAGCTACGTACAAAAGTACTAAGTTTGGATTGGATATTTGATGAACATCGAAGTTAACAACTTTTGTTTGAAAAAGTCACTTTTAGTGAAGCTACGTACAAAAGTACTAAGTTTGGATTGGATATTTGATGAACATCGAAGTTAACAACTTTTGTATGAAAAAGTCACTTTTAGTGAAGCAACGTACAAAAGTACTAAGTTTGGATTGGATATTTGATGAACATCGAAGTTAACAACTTTTGTATGAAAAAGTCACTTTTAGTGAAGCTACGTACAAAAGTACTAAGTTTGGATTGGATATTTGATGAACATCGAAGTTAACAACTTTTGTATGAAAAAGTCACTTTAAGTGAAGCAACGTACAAAAGTACTAAGTTTGGATTGGATATTTGATGAACATCGAAGTTAACAACTTTTGTATGAAAAAGTCACTTTTAGTGAAGCTACGTACAAAAGTACTAAGTTTGGATTGGATATTTGATGAACATCGAAGTTAACAACTTTTGTATGAAAAAGTCACTTTTAGTGAAGTTGCATACAAAAGTACTAAGTTTGGATTGGATATTTGATGAACATCGAAGTCAACAAATTTTGTTTGAAAAAGTCACTTTTAGTGAAGCTACGTACAAAAGTACTAAGTTTGGATTGGATATTTGATGAATATCGAAGTTAACAACTTTTGTATGAAAAAGTCACTTTTAGTGAAGCAACGTACAAAAGTACTAAGTTTGGATTGGATATTTGATGAACATCGAAGTTAACAACTTTTGTATGAAAAAGTCACTTTTAGTGAAGCTACGTACAAAAGTACTAAGTTTGGATTGGATATTTGATGAACATCGAAGTTAACAACTTTTGTTTGAAAAAGTCACTTTTAGTGAAGCTACGTACAAAAGTACTAAGTTTGGATTGGATATTTGATGAACATCGAAGTTAACAACTTTTGTTTGAAAAAGTCACTTTTAGTGAAGCAACGTACAAAAGTACTAAGTTTGGATTGGATATTTGATGAACATCGAAGTTAACAACTTTTGTATGAAAAAGTCACTTTTAGTGAAGCTACGTACAAAAGTACTAAGTTTGGATTGGATATTTGATGAACATCGAAGTTAACAAATTTTGTATGAAAAAGTCACTTTTAGTGAAGCAACGTACAAAAGTACTAAGTTTGGATTGGATATTTGATGAATATCGAAGTTAACAACTTTTGTATGAAAAAGTCACTTTTAGTGAAGCAACGTACAAAAGTACTAAGTTTGGATTGGATATTTGATGAACATCGAAGTTAACAACTTTTGTATGAAAAAGTCACTTTTAGTGAAGCTACGTACAAAAGTACTAAGTTTGGATTGGATATTTGATGAACATCGAAGTTAACAACTTTTGTTTGAAAAAGTCACTTTTAGTGAAGCTACGTACAAAAGTACTAAGTTTGGATTGGATATTTGATGAATATCGAAGTTAACAACTTTTGTATGAAAAAGTCACTTTTAGTGAAGCTACGTACAAAAGTACTAAGTTTGGATTGGATATTTGATGAACATCGAAGTTAACAACTTTTGTATGAAAAAGTCACTTTTAGTGAAGCTACGTACAAAAGTACTAAGTTTGGATTGGATATTTGATGAACATCGAAGTTAACAACTTTTGTATGAAAAAGTCACTTTTAGTGAAGCTACGTACAAAAGTACTAAGTTTGGATTGGATATTTGATGAACATCGAAGTTAACAAATTTTGTATGAAAAAGTCACTTTTAGTGAAGCAACGTACAAAAGTACTAAGTTTGGATTGGATATTTGATGAACATCGAAGTTAACAACTTTTGTTTGAAAAAGTCACTTTTAGTGAAGCTACGTACAAAAGTACTAAGTTTGGATTGGATATTTCATGAACATCGAAGTTAACAACTTTTGTATGAAAAAGTCACTTTTAGTGAAGCAACGTACAAAAGTACTAAGTTTGGATTGGATATTTGATGAACATCGAAGTTAACAACTTTTGTATGAAAAAGTCACTTTTAGTGAAGCAACGTACAAAAGTACTAAGTTTGGATTGGATATTTGATGAACATCGAAGTTAACAACTTTTGTATGAAAAAGTCACTTTTAGTGAAGCAACGTACAAAAGTACTAAGTTTGGATTGGATATTTGATGAACATCGAAGTTAACAACTTTTGTATGAAAAAGTCACTTTTAGTGAAGCAACGTACAAAAGTACTAAGTTTGGATTGGATATTTGATGAACATCGAAGTTAACAACTTTTGTATGAAAAAGTCACTTTTAGTGAAGCTACGTACAAAAGTACTAAGTTTGGATTGGATATTTGATGAACATCGAAGTTAACAACTTTTGTATGAAAAAGTCACTTTTAGTGAAGCAACGTACAAAAGTACTAAGTTTGGATTGGATATTTGATGAACATCGAAGTTAACAACTTTTGTTTGAAAAAGTCACTTTTAGTGAAGCTACGTACAAAAGTACTAAGTTTGGATTGGATATTTCATGAACATCGAAGTTAACAACTTTTGTATGAAAAAGTCACTTTTAGTGAAGCTACGTACAAAAGTACTAAGTTTGGATTGGATATTTGATGAACATCGAAGTAAACAACTTTTGTATGAAAAAGTCACTTTTAGTGAAGCTACGTACAAAAGTACTAAGTTTGGATTGGATATTTGATGAACATCGAAGTTAACAACTTTTGCATGAAAAAGTCACTTTTAGTGAAGCTACGTACAAAAGTACTAAGTTTGGATTGGATATTTGATGAACATCGAAGTCAACAACTTTTGTATGAAAAAGTCACTTTTAGTGAAGCTGCATACAAAAGTACAAAGTTTGGATTGGATATTTGATGAACATCGAAGTTAACAACTTTTGCATGAAAAAGTCACTTTTAGTGAAGCTGCATACAAAAGTACAAAGTTTGGATTGGATATTTGATGAACATCGAAGTTAACAACTTTTGCATGAAAAAGTCACTTTTAGTGAAGCTACGTACAAAAGTACTAAGTTTGGATTGGATATTTGATGAACATCGAAGTCAACAACTTTTGTATGAAAAAGTCACTTTTAGTGAAGCTGCATACAAAAGTACAAAGTTTGGATTGGATATTTGATGAACATCGAAGTTAACAACTTTTGCATGAAAAAGTCACTTTTAGTGAAGCTGCATACAAAAGTACTAAGTTTGGATTGGATATTTGATGAACATCGAAGTTAACAACTTTTGCATGAAAAAGTCATTATTAGTGAAGCTGCATACAAAAGTACTAAGTTTGGATTGGATATTTGATGAACATCGAAGTTAACAACTTTTGTATGAAAAAGTCACTTTTAGTGAAGCTACGTACAAAAGTACTAAGTATGGATTGGATATTTGATGAACATCGAAGTTAACAACTTTTGTATGAAAAAGTCACTTTTAGTGAAGTTGCATACAAAAGTACTAAGTTAGGATTGGATATTTGATGAACATCGAAGTTAACAACTTTTGTATGAAAAAGTCACTTTTAGTGAAGCTACGTACAAAAGTACTAAGTTTGGATTGGATATTTGATGAACATCGAAGTAAACAACTTTTGTATGAAAAAGTCACTTTTAGTGAAGCTGCATACAAAAGTACTAAGTTTGGATTGGATATTTGATGAACATCGAAGTTAACAACTTTTGTATGAAAAAGTCACTTTTAGTGAAGCTACGTACAAAAGTACTAAGTTTGGATTGGATATTTGATGAACATCGAAGTCAACAACTTTTGTATGAAAAAGTCACTTTTAGTGAAGCTGCATACAAAAGTACAAAGTTTGGATTGGATATTTGATGAACATCGAAGTTAACAACTTTTGCATGAAAAAGTCACTTTTAGTGAAGCTGCATACAAAAGTACAAAGTTTGGATTGGATATTTGATGAACATCGAAGTTAACAACTTTTGCATGAAAAAGTCACTTTTAGTGAAGCTACGTACAAAAGTACTAAGTTTGGATTGGATATTTGATGAATATCGAAGTTAACAACTTTTGTATGAAAAAGTCACTTTTAGTGAAGCTGCATACAAAAGTACTAAGTTTGGATTGGATATTTGATGAACATCGAAGTTAACAACTTTTGTATGAAAAAGTCACTTTTAGTGAAGCTACGTACAAAAGTACTAAGTATGGATTGGATATTTGATGAACATCGAAGTTAACAACTTTTGTATGAAAAAGTCACTTTTAGTGAAGTTGCATACAAAAGTACTAAGTTAGGATTGGATATTTGATGAACATCGAAGTTAACAACTTTTGTATGAAAAAGTCACTTTTAGTGAAGCTACGTACAAAAGTACTAAGTTTGGATTGGATATTTGATGAACATCGAAGTTAACAACTTTTGTATGAAAAAGTCACTTTTAGTGAAGCTACGTACAAAAGTACTAAGTTTGGATTGGATATTTGATGAACATCGAAGTTAACAACTTTTGTATGAAAAAGTCACTTTTAGTGAAGCTACGTACAAAAGTACTAAGTATGGATTGGATATTTGATGAACATCGAAGTTAACAACTTTTGTATGAAAAAGTCACTTTTAGTGAAGCTACGTACAAAAGTACTAAGTTTGGATTGGATATTTGATGAACATCGAAGTTAACAACTTTTGTATGAAAAAGGCACTTTTAGTGAAGCTACGTACAAAAGTACTAAGTTTGGATTGGATATTTGATGAACATCGAAGTTAACAACTTTTGTATGAAAAAGTCACTTTTAGTGAAGCTACGTACAAAAGTACTAAGTATGGATTGGATATTTGATGAACATCGAAGTTAACAACTTTTGTATGAAAAAGTCACTTTTAGTGAAGCTACGTACAAAAGTACTAAGTTTGGATTGGATATTTGATGAACATCGAAGTTAACAACTTTTGTATGAAAAAGGCACTTTTAGTGAAGCTACGTACAAAAGTACTAAGTTTGGATTGGATATTTGATGAACATCGAAGTTAACAACTTTTGTATGAAAGAGTCACTTTTAGTGAAGCTGCATACAAAAGTACTAAGTTTGGATTGGATATTTGATGAACATCGAAGTCAACAACTTTTGTATGAAAAAGTCACTTTTAGTGAAGCTGCATACAAAAGTACAAAGTTTGGATTGGATATTTGATGAACATCGAAGTTAACAACTTTTGTATGAAAAAGTCACTTTTAGTGAAGCTACGTACAAAAGTACTAAGTTTGGATTGGATATTTGATGAACATCGAAGTAAACAACTTTTGTATGAAAAAGTCACTTTTAGTGAAGCTGCATACAAAAGTACTAAGTTTGGATTGGATATTTGATGAACATCGAAGTTAACAACTTTTGCATGAAAAAGTCATTATTAGTGAAGCTGCATACAAAAGTACTAAGTTTGGATTGGATATTTGATGAACATCGAAGTTAACAACTTTTGTATGAAAAAGTCACTTTTAGTGAAGCTGCATACAAAAGTACTAAGTTTGGATTGGATATTTGATGAACATCGAAGTTAACAACTTTTGTATGAAAAAGTCACTTTTAGTGAAGCTGCATACAAAAGTACTAAGTTAGGATTGGATATTTGATGAACATCGAAGTTAACAACTTTTGTATGAAAAAGTCACTTTTAGTGAAGCTACGTACAAAAGTACTAAGTTTGGATTGGATATTTGATGAACATCGAAGTTAACAACTTTTGTATGAAAAAGTCACTTTTAGTGAAGCTACGTACAAAAGTACTAAGTTTGGATTGGATATTTGATGAACATCGAAGTTAACAACTTTTGTATGAAAAAGTCACTTTTAGTGAAGCTACGTACAAAAGTACTAAGTATGGATTGGATATTTGATGAACATCGAAGTTAACAACTTTTGTATGAAAAAGTCACTTTTAGTGAAGCTACGTACAAAAGTACTAAGTTTGGATTGGATATTTGATGAACATCGAAGTTAACAACTTTTGTATGAAAAAGGCACTTTTAGTGAAGCTACGTACAAAAGTACTAAGTTTGGATTGGATATTTGATGAACATCGAAGTTAACAACTTTTGTATGAAAAAGTCACTTTTAGTGAAGCTACGTACAAAAGTACTAAGTATGGATTGGATATTTGATGAACATCGAAGTTAACAACTTTTGTATGAAAAAGTCACTTTTAGTGAAGCTACGTACAAAAGTACTAAGTTTGGATTGGATATTTGATGAACATCGAAGTTAACAACTTTTGTATGAAAAAGGCACTTTTAGTGAAGCTACGTACAAAAGTACTAAGTTTGGATTGGATATTTGATGAACATCGAAGTTAACAACTTTTGTATGAAAGAGTCACTTTTAGTGAAGCTGCATACAAAAGTACTAAGTTTGGATTGGATATTTGATGAACATCGAAGTCAACAACTTTTGTATGAAAAAGTCACTTTTAGTGAAGCTGCATACAAAAGTACAAAGTTTGGATTGGATATTTGATGAACATCGAAGTTAACAACTTTTGTATGAAAAAGTCACTTTTAGTGAAGCTACGTACAAAAGTACTAAGTTTGGATTGGATATTTGATGAACATCGAAGTAAACAACTTTTGTATGAAAAAGTCACTTTTAGTGAAGCTACGTACAAAAGTACTAAGTTTGGATTGGATATTTGATGAATATCGAAGTTAACAACTTTTGTATGAAAAAGTCACTTTTAGTGAAGCTGCATACAAAGGTACTAAGTTTGGATTGGATATTTGATGAACATCGAAGTTAACAACTTTTGTATGAAAAAGTCACTTTTAGTGAAGCTACGTACAAAAGTACTAAGTTTGGATTGGATATTTGATGAACATCGAAGTTAACAACTTTTGTTTGAAAAAGTCACTTTTAGTGAAGCTACGTACAAAAGTACTAAGTTTGGATTGGATATTTGATGAATATCGAAGTTAACAACTTTTGTATGAAAAAGTCACTTTTAGTGAAGCTACGTACAAAAGTACTAAGTTTGGATTGGATATTTGATGAACATCGAAGTTAACAACTTTTGTATGAAAAAGGCACTTTTAGTGAAGCTACGTACAAAAGTACTAAGTTTGGATTGGATATTTGATGAATATCGAAGTTAACAACTTTTGTATGAAAAAGTCACTTTTAGTGAAGCTACGTACAAAAGTACTAAGTTTGGATTGGATATTTGATGAACATCGAAGTTAACAACTTTTGTATGAAAAAGTCACTTTTAGTGAAGCTACGTACAAAAGTACTAAGTTTGGATTGGATATTTGATGAACATCGAAGTTAACAACTTTTGTTTGAAAAAGTCACTTTTAGTGAAGCAACGTACAAAAGTACTAAGTTTGGATTGGATATTTGATGAATATCGAAGTTAACAACTTTTGTATGAAAAAGTCACTTTTAGTGAAGCTACGTACAAAAGTACTAAGTTTGGATTGGATATTTGATGAACATCGAAGTTAACAACTTTTGTATGAAAAAGTCACTTTTAGTGAAGCTACGTACAAAAGTACTAAGTTTGGATTGGATATTTGATGAACATCGAAGTTAACAACTTTTGTATGAAAAAGTCACTTTTAGTGAAGCTACGTACAAAAGTACTAAGTTTGGATTGGATATTTGATGAATATCGAAGTTAACAACTTTTGTATGAAAAAGTCACTTTTAGTGAAGCTACGTACAAAAGTACTAAGTTTGGATTGGATATTTGATGAACATCGAAGTTAACAACTTTTGTATGAAAAAGTCACTTTTAGTGAAGCAACGTACAAAAGTACTAAGTTTGAATTGGATATTTGATGAACATCGAAGTTAACAACTTTTGTATGAAAAAGTCACTTTTAGTGAAGCTACGTACAAAAGTACTAAGTTTGGATTGGATATTTGATGAACATCGAAGTTAACAACTTTTGCATGAAAAAGTCATTATTAGTGAAGCTGCATACAAAAGTACTAAGTTTGGATTGGATATTTGATGAACATCGAAGTTAACAACTTTTGTTCGAAAAAGTCACTTTTAGTGAAGCTACGTACAAAAGTACTAAGTTTGGATTGGATATTTGATGAACATCGAAGTTAACAACTTTTGTATGAAAAAGTCACTTTTAGTGAAGCTACGTACAAAAGTACTAAGTTTGGATTGGATATTTGATGAATATCGAAGTTAACAACTTTTGTATGAAAAAGTCACTTTTAGTGAAGCTACGTACAAAAGTACTAAGTTTGGATTGGATATTTGATGAACATCGAAGTTAACAACTTTTGTATGAAAAAGTCACTTTTAGTGAAGCTACGTACAAAAGTACTAAGTTTGGATTGGATATTTGATGAACATCGAAGTTAACAACTTTTGTATGAAAAAGTCACTTTTAGTGAAGCTACGTACAAAAGTACTAAGTTTGGATTGGATATTTGATGAATATCGAAGTTAACAACTTTTGTATGAAAAAGTCACTTTTAGTGAAGCTACGTACAAAAGTACTAAGTTTGGATTGGATATTTGATGAATATCGAAGTTAACAACTTTTGTATGAAAAAGTCACTTTTAGTGAAGCTACGTACAAAAGTACTAAGTTTGGATTGGATATTTGATGAACATCGAAGTTAACAACTTTTGTATGAAAAAGTCACTTTTAGTGAAGCTACGTACAAAAGTACTAAGTTTGGATTGGATATTTGATGAACATCGAAGTTAACAACTTTTGCATGAAAAAGTCATTATTAGTGAAGCTGCATACAAAAGTACTAAGTTTGGATTGGATATTTGATGAACATCGAAGTTAACAACTTTTGTTCGAAAAAGTCACTTTTAGTGAAGCTACGTACAAAAGTACTAAGTTTGGATTGGATATTTGATGAACATCGAAGTTAACAACTTTTGTTCGAAAAAGTCACTTTTAGTGAAGCTACGTACAAAAGTACTAAGTTTGGATTGGATATTTGATGAACATCGAAGTTAACAACTTTTGTATGAAAAAGTCACTTTTAGTGAAGCTACGTACAAAAGTACTAAGTTTGGATTGGATATTTGATGAATATCGAAGTTAACAACTTTTGTATGAAAAAGTCACTTTTAGTGAAGCTACGTACAAAAGTACTAAGTTTGGATTGGATATTTGATGAACATCGAAGTTAACAACTTTTGTATGAAAAAGTCACTTTTAGTGAAGCTACGTACAAAAGTACTAAGTTTGGATTGGATATTTGATGAATATCGAAGTTAACAACTTTTGTATGAAAAAGTCACTTTTAGTGAAGCTACGTACAAAAGTACTAAGTTTGGATTGGATATTTGATGAATATCGAAGTTAACAACTTTTGTATGAAAAAGTCACTTTTAGTGAAGCTACGTACAAAAGTACTAAGTTTGGATTGGATATTTGATGAACATCGAAGTTAACAACTTTTGTATGAAAAAGTCACTTTTAGTGAAGCAACGTACAAAAGTACTAAGTTTGAATTGGATATTTGATGAACATCGAAGTTAACAACTTTTGTATGAAAAAGTCACTTTTAGTGAAGCTACGTACAAAAGTACTAAGTTTGGATTGGATATTTGATGAACATCGAAGTTAACAACTTTTGCATGAAAAAGTCATTATTAGTGAAGCTGCATACAAAAGTACTAAGTTTGGATTGGATATTTGATGAACATCGAAGTTAACAACTTTTGTTCGAAAAAGTCACTTTTAGTGAAGCTACGTACAAAAGTACTAAGTTTGGATTGGATATTTGATGAACATCGAAGTTAACAACTTTTGCATGAAAAAGTCATTATTAGTGAAGCTGCATACAAAAGTACTAAGTTTGGATTGGATATTTGATGAACATCGAAGTTAACAACTTTTGTTCGAAAAAGTCACTTTTAGTGAAGCTACGTACAAAAGTACTAAGTTTGGATTGGATATTTGATGAACATCGAAGTTAACAACTTTTGTATGAAAAAGTCACTTTTAGTGAAGCTACGTACAAAAGTACTAAGTTTGGATTGGATATTTGATGAATATCGAAGTTAACAACTTTTGTATGAAAAAGTCACTTTTAGTGAAGCTACGTACAAAAGTACTAAGTTTGGATTGGATATTTGATGAACATCGAAGTTAACAACTTTTGTATGAAAAAGTCACTTTTAGTGAAGCAACGTACAAAAGTACTAAGTTTGAATTGGATATTTGATGAACATCGAAGTTAACAACTTTTGTTCGAAAAAGTCACTTTTAGTGAAGCTACGTACAAAAGTACTAAGTTTGGATTGGATATTTGATGAACATCGAAGTTAACAACTTTTGTTTGAAAAAGTCACTTTTAGTGAAGCAACGTACAAAAGTACTAAGTTTGGATTGGATATTTGATGAATATCGAAGTTAACAACTTTTGTATGAAAAAGTCACTTTTAGTGAAGCTACGTACAAAAGTACTAAGTTTGGATTGGATATTTGATGAACATCGAAGTTAACAACTTTTGTATGAAAAAGTCACTTTTAGTGAAGCTACGTACAAAAGTACTAAGTTTGAATTGGATATTTGATGAACATCGAAGTTAACAACTTTTGTTCGAAAAAGTCACTTTTAGTGAAGCTACGTACAAAAGTACTAAGTTTGGATTGGATATTTGATGAACATCGAAGTTAACAACTTTTGTTTGAAAAAGTCACTTTTAGTGAAGCAACGTACAAAAGTACTAAGTTTGGATTGGATATTTGATGAATATCGAAGTTAACAACTTTTGTATGAAAAAGTCACTTTTAGTGAAGCTACGTACAAAAGTACTAAGTTTGAATTGGATATTTGATGAACATCGAAGTTAACAACTTTTGTTCGAAAAAGTCACTTTTAGTGAAGCTACGTACAAAAGTACTAAGTTTGGATTGGATATTTGATGAATATCGAAGTTAACAACTTTTGTATGAAAAAGTCACTTTTAGTGAAGCTACGTACAAAAGTACTAAGTTTGGATTGGATATTTGATGAATATCGAAGTTAACAACTTTTGTATGAAAAAGTCACTTTTAGTGAAGCTACGTACAAAAGTACTAAGTTTGGATTGGATATTTGATGAACATCGAAGTTAACAACTTTTGTATGAAAAAGTCACTTTTAGTGAAGCTACGTACAAAAGTACTAAGTTTGAATTGGATATTTGATGAACATCGAAGTTAACAACTTTTGTTCGAAAAAGTCACTTTTAGTGAAGCTACGTACAAAAGTACTAAGTTTGGATTGGATATTTGATGAACATCGAAGTTAACAACTTTTGTTTGAAAAAGTCACTTTTAGTGAAGCAACGTACAAAAGTACTAAGTTTGGATTGGATATTTGATGAATATCGAAGTTAACAACTTTTGTATGAAAAAGTCACTTTTAGTGAAGCTACGTACAAAAGTACTAAGTTTGGATTGGATATTTGATGAACATCGAAGTTAACAACTTTTGTTTGAAAAAGTCACTTTTAGTGAAGCAACGTACAAAAGTGCTAAGTTTGGATTGGATATTTGATGAATATCGAAGTTAACAACTTTTGTTTGAAAAAGTCACTTTTAGTGAAGCTACGTACAAAAGTACTAAGTTTGGATTGGATATTTGATGAATATCGAAGTTAACAACTTTTGTATGAAAAAGTCACTTTTAGTGAAGCTACGTACAAAAGTACTAAGTTTGAATTGGATATTTGATGAACATCGAAGTTAACAACTTTTGTTCGAAAAAGTCACTTTTAGTGAAGCTACGTACAAAAGTACTAAGTTTGGATTGGATATTTGATGAACATCGAAGTTAACAACTTTTGTTTGAAAAAGTCACTTTTAGTGAAGCAACGTACAAAAGTACTAAGTTTGGATTGGATATTTGATGAATATCGAAGTTAACAACTTTTGTATGAAAAAGTCACTTTTAGTGAAGCTACGTACAAAAGTACTAAGTTTGGATTGGATATTTGATGAACATCGAAGTTAACAACTTTTGTATGAAAAAGTCACTTTTAGTGAAGCTACGTACAAAAGTACTAAGTTTGGATTGGATATTTGATGAATATCGAAGTTAACAACTTTTGTATGAAAAAGTCACTTTTAGTGAAGCTACGTACAAAAGTACTAAGTTTGGATTGGATATTTGATGAATATCGAAGTTAACAACTTTTGTATGAAAAAGTCACTTTTAGTGAAGCTACGTACAAAAGTACTAAGTTTGGATTGGATATTTGATGAATATCGAAGTTAACAACTTTTGTATGAAAAAGTCACTTTTAGTGAAGCTACGTACAAAAGTACTAAGTTTGGATTGGATATTTGATGAACATCGAAGTTAACAACTTTTGTATGAAAAAGTCACTTTTAGTGAAGCTACGTACAAAAGTACTAAGTTTGGATTGGATATTTGATGAATATCGAAGTTAACAACTTTTGTATGAAAAAGTCACTTTTAGTGAAGCTACGTACAAAAGTACTAAGTTTGGATTGGATATTTGATGAACATCGAAGTTAACAACTTTTGTTTGAAAAAGTCACTTTTAGTGAAGCTACGTACAAAAGTACTAAGTTTCGATTGGATATTTGATGAACATCGAAGTTAACAACTTTTGTATGAAAAAGTCACTTTTAGTGAAGCTACGTACAAAAGTACTAAGTTTGGATTGGATATTTGATGAATATCGAAGTTAACAACTTTTGTATGAAAAAGTCACTTTTAGTGAAGCTACGTACAAAAGTACTAAGTTTGGATTGGATATTTGATGAACATCGAAGTTAACAACTTTTGTTTGAAAAAGTCACTTTTAGTGAAGCTACGTGCAAAAGTACTAAGTTTGGATTGGATATTTGATGAATATCGAAGTTAACAACTTTTGTATGAAAAAGTCACTTTTAGTGAAGCTACGTACAAAAGTACTAAGTTTGGATTGGATATTTGATGAACATCGAAGTTAACAACTTTTGTATGAAAAAGTCACTTTTAGTGAAGCTACGTACAAAAGTACTAAGTTTGGATTGGATATTTGATGAATATCGAAGTTAACAACTTTTGTATGAAAAAGTCACTTTTAGTGAAGCTACGTACAAAAGTACTAAGTTTGGATTGGATATTTGATGAATATCGAAGTTAACAACTTTTGTATGAAAAAGTCACTTTTAGTGAAGCTACGTACAAAAGTACTAAGTTTGGATTGGATATTTGATGAACATCGAAGTTAACAACTTTTGTTTGAAAAAGTCATTATAAGTGAAGCTGCATACAAAAGTACTTGGTTTGGATTGGATATTTGATGAACATCGAAGTTAGCAACTTTTGTATGAAAAAGTCACTTTTAGTGAAGCTACGTACAAAAGTACTAAGTTTGGATGGGATATTTGATGAACATCGAAGTTAGCAACTTTTGTATGAAAAAGTCACTTTTAGTGAAGCTACGTACAAAAGTACTAAGTTTGGATTGGATGTTTGATGAACATCGAAGTTAACAACTTTTGTATGAAAAAATCACTTTTAGTGAAGCTACGTACAAAAGTACTAAGTTTGGATTGGATATTTGATGAACATCGAAGTTAACAACTTTTGTATGAAAAAGTCACTTTTAGTGAAGCTACGTACAAAAATACTAAGTTTGGATTGGATATTTGATGAACATCGAAGTTAACAACTTTTGTATGAAAAAGTCACTTTTAGTGAAGCTACGTACAAAAGTACTAAGTTTGGATTGGATATTTGATGAACATCGAAGTTAACAACTTTTGTATGAAAAAGTCACTTTTAGTGAAGCTACGTACAAAAGTACTAAGTTTGGATTGGATATTTGATGAATATCGAAGTTAACAACTTTTGTATGAAAAAGTCACTTTTAGTGAAGCTACGTACAAAAGTACTAAGTTTGGATTGGATATTTGATGAACATCGAAGTTAACAACTTTTGTATGAAAAAGTCACTTTTAGTGAAGCTACGTACAAAAGTACTAAGTTTGGATTGGATATTTGATGAACATCGAAGTTAACAACTTTTGTATGAAAAAGTCACTTTTAGTGAAGCTACGTACAAAAGTACTAAGTTTGGATTGGATATTTGATGAACATCGAAGTTAACAACTTTTGTATGAAAAAGTCACTTTTAGTGAAGCTACGTACAAAAGTATTAAGTTTGGATTGGATATTTGATGAACATCGAAGTTAACAACTTTTGTATGAAAAAGTCACTTTTAGTGAAGCTACGTACAAAAGTACTAAGTTTGGATTGGACATTTGATGAACATCGAAGTTAACAACTTTTGTATGAAAAAGTCACTTTTAGTGAAGCTACGTACAAAAGTACTAAGTTTGGATTGGATATTTGATGAACATCGAAGTTAACAACTTTTGTTTGAAAAAGTCACTTTTAGTGAAGCTACGTACAAAAGTACTAAGTTTGGATTGGACATTTGATGAACATCGAAGTTAACAACTTTTGTATGAAAAAGTCACTTTTAGTGAAGCTACGTACAAAAGTACTAAGTTTGGATTGGATATTTGATGAACATCGAAGTTAACAACTTTTGTTTGAAAAAGTCACTTTTAGTGAAGCTACGTACAAAAGTACTAAGTTTGGATTGGATATTTGATGAACATCGAAGTTAACAACTTTTGTATGAAAAAGTCACTTTTAGTGAAGCTACGTACAAAAGTATTAAGTTTGGATTGGATATTTGATGAACATCGAAGTTAACAACTTTTGTATGAAAAAGTCACTTTTAGTGAAGCTACGTACAAAAGTACTAAGTTTGGATTGGATATTTGATGAACATCGAAGTTAACAACTTTTGTATGAAAAAGTCACTTTTAGTGAAGCTACGTACAAAAGTATTAAGTTTGGATTGGATATTTGATGAACATCGAAGTTAACAACTTTTGTATGAAAAAGTCACTTTTAGTGAAGCTACGTACAAAAGTACTAAGTTTGGATTGGACATTTGATGAACATCGAAGTTAACAACTTTTGTATGAAAAAGTCACTTTTAGTGAAGCTACGTACAAAAGTACTAAGTTTGGATTGGATATTTGATGAACATCGAAGTTAACAACTTTTGTTTGAAAAAGTCACTTTTAGTGAAGCTACGTACAAAAGTACTAAGTTTGGATTGGACATTTGATGAACATCGAAGTTAACAACTTTTGTATGAAAAAGTCACTTTTAGTGAAGCTACGTACAAAAGTACTAAGTTTGGATTGGATATTTGATGAACATCGAAGTTAACAACTTTTGTTTGAAAAAGTCACTTTTAGTGAAGCTACGTACAAAAGTACTAAGTTTGGATTGGATATTTGATGAACATCGAAGTTAACAACTTTTGTATGAAAAAGTCACTTTTAGTGAAGCTACGTACAAAAGTACTAAGTTTGGATTGGATATTTGATGAACATCGAAGTTAACAACTTTTGTTTGAAAAAGTCACTTTTAGTGAAGCAACGTACAAAAACACTAAGTTTGGATTGGATATTTGATGAACATCGAAGTTAACAACTTTTGTTTGAAAAAGTCACTTTTAGTGACAAAAGTACTAAGTTTGGATTGGATGTTTGATGAACATCGAAGTTAACAACTTTTGTATGAAAAAGTCACTTTTAGTGAAGCTACGTACAAAAGTACTAAGTTTGGATTGGATATTTGATGAATATCGAAGTTAACAACTTTTGTATGAAAAAGTCACTTTTAGTGAAGCTACGTACAAAAGTACTAAGTTTGGATTGGATATTTGATGAACATCGAAGTTAACAACTTTTGAATGAAAAAGTCACTTTTAGTGAAGCTACGTACAAAAATACTAAGTTTGGATTGGATATTTGATGAACATCGAAGTTAACAACTTTTGTATGAAAAAGTCACTTTTAGTGAAGCTACGTACAAAAGTACTAAGTTTGGATTGGATATTTGATGAACATCGAAGTTAACAACTTTTGTATGAAAAAGTCACTTTTAGTGAAGCTACGTACAAAAGTACTAAGTTTGGATTGGATATTTGATGAATATCGAAGTTAACAACTTTTGTATGAAAAAGTCACTTTTAGTGAAGCTACGTACAAAAGTACTAAGTTTGGATTGGATATTTGATGAACATCGAAGTTAACAACTTTTGTATGAAAAAGTCACTTTTAGTGAAGCTACGTACAAAAGTACTAAGTTTGGATTGGATATTTGATGAATATCGAAGTTAACAACTTTTGTATGAAAAAGTCACTTTTAGTGAAGCTACGTACAAAAGTACTAAGTTTGGATTGGATATTTGATGAACATCGAAGTTAACAACTTTTGTATGAAAAAGTCACTTTTAGTGAAGCTACGTACAAAAGTACTAAGTTTGGATTGGATATTTGATGAATATCGAAGTTAACAACTTTTGTATGAAAAAGTCACTTTTAGTGAAGCTACGTACAAAAGTACTAAGTTTGGATTGGATATTTGATGAACATCGAAGTTAACAACTTTTGTATGAAAAAGTCACTTTTAGTGAAGCTACGTACAAAAGTACTAAGTTTGGATTGGATATTTGATGAACATCGAAGTTAACAACTTTTGAATGAAAAAGTCACTTTTAGTGAAGCTACGTACAAAAGTACTAAGTTTGGATTGGATATTTGATGAACATCGAAGTTAACAACTTTTGTATGAAAAAGTCACTTTTAGTGAAGCTACGTACAAAAGTACTAAGTTTGGATTGGATATTTGATGAACATCGAAGTTAACAACTTTTGTATGAAAAAGTCACTCTTAGTGAAGCTACGTACAAAAGTACTAAGTTTGGATTGGATATTTGATGAACATCGAAGTTAACAACTTTTGTATGAAAAAGTCACTTTTAGTGAAGCTACGTACAAAAGTACTAAGTTTGGATTGGATATTTGATGAACATCGAAGTTAACAACTTTTGTTTGAAAAAGTCACTTTTAGTGAAGCTACGTACAAAAGTACTAAGTTTGGATTGGATATTTGATGAACATCGAAGTTAACAACTTTTGTATGAAAAAGTCACTTTTAGTGAAGCTACGTACAAAAGTACTAAGTTTGGATTGGATATTTGATGAACATCGAAGTTAACAACTTTTGTATGAAAAAGTCACTCTTAGTGAAGCTACGTACAAAAGTACTAAGTTTGGATTGGATATTTGATGAACATCGAAGTTAACAACTTTTGTATGAAAAAGTCACTTTTAGTGAAGCTACGTACAAAAGTACTAAGTTTGGATTGGATATTTGATGAACATCGAAGTTAACAACTTTTGTTTGAAAAAGTCACTTTTAGTGAAGCTACGTACAAAAGTACTAAGTTTGGATTGGATATTTGATGAACATCGAAGTTAACAACTTTTGTATGAAAAAGTCACTTTTAGTGAAGCTACGTACAAAAGTACTAAGTTTGGATTGGATATTTGATGAACATCGAAGTTAACAACTTTTGTATGAAAAAGTCACTTTTAGTGAAGCTACGTACAAAAGTACTAAGTTTGGATTGGATATTTGATGAACATCGAAGTTAACAACTTTTGTATGAAAAAGTCACTTTTAGTGAAGCTGCATACAAAAGTACTAAGTTTGGATTGGATATTTCATGAACATCGAAGTTAACAACTTTTGTATGAAAAAGTCACTTTTAGTGAAGTTGCATACAAAAGTACTAAGTTTGGATTGGATATTTGATGAACATCGAAGTTAACAACTTTTGTATGAAAAAGTCATTATTAGTGAAGCTGCATACAAAAGTACTAAGTTTGGATTGGATATTTGATGAATATCGAAGTTAACAACTTTTGTATGAAAAAGTCACTTTTAGTGAAGCTACGTACAAAAGTACTAAGTTTGGATTGGATATTTGATGAACATCGAAGTTAACAACTTTTGTATGAAAAAGTCACTTTTAGTGAAGCTACGTACAAAAGTACTAAGTTTGGATTGGATATTTGATGAATATCGAAGTTAACAACTTTTGTATGAAAAAGTCACTTTTAGTGAAGCTACGTACAAAAGTACTAAGTTTGGATTGGATATTTGATGAACATCGAAGTTAACAACTTTTGTATGAAAAAGTCACTTTTAGTGAAGCTACGTACAAAAGTACTAAGTTTGGATTGGATATTTGATGAATATCGAAGTTAACAACTTTTGTATGAAAAAGTCACTTTTAGTGAAGCTACGTACAAAAGTACTAAGTTTGGATTGGATATTTGATGAACATCGAAGTTAACAACTTTTGTATGAAAAAGTCACTTTTAGTGAAGCTACGTACAAAAGTACTAAGTTTGGATTGGATATTTGATGAACATCGAAGTTAACAACTTTTGAATGAAAAAGTCACTTTTAGTGAAGCTACGTACAAAAGTACTAAGTTTGGATTGGATATTTGATGAACATCGAAGTTAACAACTTTTGTATGAAAAAGTCACTTTTAGTGAAGCTACGTACAAAAGTACTAAGTTTGGATTGGATATTTGATGAACATCGAAGTTAACAACTTTTGTATGAAAAAGTCACTCTTAGTGAAGCTACGTACAAAAGTACTAAGTTTGGATTGGATATTTGATGAACATCGAAGTTAACAACTTTTGTATGAAAAAGTCACTTTTAGTGAAGCTACGTACAAAAGTACTAAGTTTGGATTGGATATTTGATGAACATCGAAGTTAACAACTTTTGTTTGAAAAAGTCACTTTTAGTGAAGCTACGTACAAAAGTACTAAGTTTGGATTGGATATTTGATGAACATCGAAGTTAACAACTTTTGTATGAAAAAGTCACTTTTAGTGAAGCTACGTACAAAAGTACTAAGTTTGGATTGGATATTTGATGAACATCGAAGTTAACAACTTTTGTATGAAAAAGTCACTCTTAGTGAAGCTACGTACAAAAGTACTAAGTTTGGATTGGATATTTGATGAACATCGAAGTTAACAACTTTTGTATGAAAAAGTCACTTTTAGTGAAGCTACGTACAAAAGTACTAAGTTTGGATTGGATATTTGATGAACATCGAAGTTAACAACTTTTGTTTGAAAAAGTCACTTTTAGTGAAGCTACGTACAAAAGTACTAAGTTTGGATTGGATATTTGATGAACATCGAAGTTAACAACTTTTGTATGAAAAAGTCACTTTTAGTGAAGCTACGTACAAAAGTACTAAGTTTGGATTGGATATTTGATGAACATCGAAGTTAACAACTTTTGTATGAAAAAGTCACTTTTAGTGAAGCTACGTACAAAAGTACTAAGTTTGGATTGGATATTTGATGAACATCGAAGTTAACAACTTTTGTATGAAAAAGTCACTTTTAGTGAAGCTGCATACAAAAGTACTAAGTTTGGATTGGATATTTGATGAACATCGAAGTTAACAACTTTTGTATGAAAAAGTCACTTTTAGTGAAGTTGCATACAAAAGTACTAAGTTTGGATTGGATATTTGATGAACATCGAAGTTAACAACTTTTGTATGAAAAAGTCATTATTAGTGAAGCTGCATACAAAAGTACTAAGTTTGGATTGGATATTTGATGAACATCGAAGTCAACAACTTTTGTATGAAAAAGTCACTTTTAGTGAAGCTGCATACAAAAGTACAAAGTTTGGATTGGATATTTGATGAACATCGAAGTCAACAACTTTTGTATGAAAAAGTCACTTTTAGTGAAGTTGCATACAAAAGTACTAAGTTTGGATTGGATATTTGATGAACATCGAAGTTAACAACTTTTGTATGAAAAAGTCATTATTAGTGAAGCTGCATACAAAAGTACTAAGTTTGGATTGGATATTTGATGAACATCGAAGTTAACAACTTTTGTATGAAAAAGTCATTATTAGTGAAGCTGCATACAAAAGTACTAAGTTTGGATTGGATATTTGATGAACATCGAAGTTAACAACTTTTGTATGAAAAAGTCATTATTAGTGAAGCTGCATACAAAAGTACTAAGTTTGGATTGGATATTTGATGAACATCGAAGTCAACAACTTTTGTATGAAAAAGTCACTTTTAGTGAAGCTGCATACAAAAGTACTAAGTTTGGATTGGATATTTGATGAACATCGAAGTCAACAACTTTTGTATGAAAAAGTCACTTTTAGTGAAGTTGCATACAAAAGTACTAAGTTTGGATTGGATATTTGATGAACATCGAAGTTAACAACTTTTGTATGAAAAAGTCACTTTTAGTGAAGCTACGTACAAAAGTACTAAGTTTGGATTGGATATTTGATGAACATCGAAGTTAACAACTTTTGTATGAAAAAGTCACTTTTAGTGAAGCTGCATACAAAAGTACTAAGTTTGGATTGGATATTTGATGAACATCGAAGTTAACAACTTTTGTTTGAAAAAGTCACTTTTAGTGAAGCTACGTACAAAAGTACTAAGTTTGGATTGGATATTTGATTAACATCGAAGTTAACAACTTTTGTATGAAAAAGTCACTTTTAGTGAAGTTGCATACAAAAGTACTAAGTTTGGATTGGATATTTGATGAACATCGAAGTTAACATCTTTTGTATGAAAAAGTCACTTTTAGTGAAGCTGCATACAAAAGTACTAAGTTTGGATTGGATATTTGATGAACATCGAAGTTAACAACTTTTGTATGAAAAAGTCACTTTTAGTGAAGCTACGTACAAAAGTACTAAGTTTGGATTGGATATTTGATGAACATCGAAGTTAACAACTTTTGTATGAAAAAGTCATTATAAGTGAAGCTGCATACAAAAGTACTAAGTTTGGATTGGATATTTGATGAACATCGAAGTTAACAACTTTTGTATGAAAAAGTCACTTTTAGTGAAGCTACGTACAAAAGTACTAAGTTTGGATTGGATATTTGATGAACATCGAAGTTAACAACTTTTGTATGAAAAAGTCACTTTTAGTGAAGCTACGTACAAAAGTACTAAGTTTGGATTGGATATTTGATGAACATCGAAGTTAACAACTTTTGTTTGAAAAAGTCACTTTTAGTGAAGCTACGTACAAAAGTACTAAGTTTGGATTGGATATTTGATTAACATCGAAGTTAACAACTTTTGTATGAAAAAGTCACTTTTAGTGAAGTTGCATACAAAAGTACTAAGTTTGGATTGGATATTTGATGAACATCGAAGTTAACAACTTTTGTATGAAAAAGTCACTTTTAGTGAAGCTACGTACAAAAGTACTAAGTTTGGATTGGATATTTGATGAACATCGAAGTTAACAACTTTTGTATGAAAAAGTCACTTTTAGTGAAGCTGCATACAAAAGTACTAAGTTTGGATTGGATATTTGATGAACATCGAAGTTAACAACTTTTGTATGAAAAAGTCATTATTAGTGAAGCTGCATACAAAAGTACAAAGTTTGGATTGGATATTTGATGAACATCGAAGTTAACAACTTTTGTATGAAAAAGTCACTTTTAGTGAAGCTACGTACAAAAGTACTAAGTTTGGATTGGATATTTGATGAACATCGAAATTAACAACTTTTGTATGAAAAAGTCACTTTTAGTGAAGCTACGTACAAAAGTACTAAGTTTGGATTGGATATTTGATGAACATCGAAGTTAACAACTTTTGTATGAAAAAGTCACTTTTAGTGAAGCTGCATACAAAAGTACTAAGTTTGGATTGGATATTTGATTAACATCGAAGTTAACAACTTTTGTATGAAAAAGTCACTTTTAGTGAAGCTACGTACAAAAGTACTAAGTTTGGATTGGATATTTGATGAACATCGAAGTTAACAACTTTTGTATGAAAAAGTCACTTTTAGTGAAGCTACGTACAAAAGTACTAAGTTTGGATTGGATATTTGATGAACATCGAAGTTAACAACTTTTGTATGAAAAAGTCACTTTTAGTGAAGCTACGTACAAAAGTACTAAGTATGGATTGGATATTTGATGAACATCGAAGTTAACAACTTTTGTATGAAAAAGTCACTTTTAGTGAAGTTGCATACAAAAGTACTAAGTTTGGATTGGATATTTGATGAACATCGAAGTTAACAACTTTTGTATGAAAAAGTCACTTTTAGTGAAGCTGCATACAAAAGTACTAAGTTTGGATTGGATATTTGATGAACATCGAAGTTAACAACTTTTGTATGAAAAAGTCACTTTTAGTGAAGCTGCATACAAAAGTACAAAGTTTGGATTGGATATTTGATGAACATCGAAGTTAACAACTTTTGTATGAAAAAGTCACTTTTAGTGAAGCTACGTACAAAAGTACTAAGTTTGGATTGGATATTTGATGAACATCGAAGTTAACAACTTTTGTATGAAAAAGTCACTTTTAGTGAAGCTACGTACAAAAGTACTAAGTTTGGATTGGATATTTGATGAACATCGAAGTTAACAACTTTTGTATGAAAAAGTCACTTTTAGTGAAGCTACGTACAAAAGTACTAAGTTTGGATTGGATATTTGATGAACATCGAAGTTAACAACTTTTGTATGAAAAAGTCACTTTTAGTGAAGCTGCATACAAAAGTACTAAGTTTGGATTGGATATTTGATGAACATCGAAGTTAACAACTTTTGTATGAAAAAGTCACTTTTAGTGAAGCTGCATACAAAAGTACAAAGTTTGGATTGGATATTTGATGAACATCGAAGTTAACAACTTTTGTATGAAAAAGTCACTTTTAGTGAAGCTACGTACAAAAGTACTAAGTTTGGATTGGATATTTGATGAACATCGAAGTTAACAACTTTTGTATGAAAAAGTCACTTTTAGTGAAGCTACGTACAAAAGTACTAAGTTTGGATTGGATATTTGATGAACATCGAAGTTAACAACTTTTGTATGAAAAAGTCACTTTTAGTGAAGCTACGTACAAAAGTACTAAGTTTGGATTGGATATTTGATGAACATCGAAGTTAACAACTTTTGTATGAAAAAGTCACTTTTAGTGAAGCTGCATACAAAAGTACAAAGTTTGGATTGGATATTTGATGAACATCGAAGTTAACAACTTTTGTATGAAAAAGTCACTTTTAGTGAAGCTGCATACAAAAGTACTAAGTTTGGCTTGGATATTTGATGAACATCGAAGTTAACAACTTTTGTATGAAAAAGTCACTTTTAGTGAAGCTGCATACAAAAGTACTAAATTTGGATTGGATATTTGATGAACATCGAAGTTAACAACTTTTGTATGAAAAAGTCACTTTTAGTGAAGCTACGTACAAAAGTACTAAGTTTGGATTGGATATTTGATGAACATCGAAGTTAACAACTTTTGTATGAAAAAGTCACTTTTAGTGAAGCTACGTACAAAAGTACTAAGTTTGGATTGGATATTTGATGAACATCGAGGTCAACAACTTTTGTATGAAAAAGTCACTTTTAGTGAAGCTGCATACAAAAGTACTAAGTTTGGATTGGATATTTGATGAACATCGAAGTCAACAACTTTTGTATGAAAAAGTCACTTTTAGTGAAGCTACGTACAAAAGTACTAAGTTTGGATTGGATATTTGATGAACATCGAAGTTAACAACTTTTGTTTGAAAAAGTCACTTTTAGTGAAGCTACGTACAAAAGTACTAAGTTTGAATTGGATATTTGATGAACATCGAAGTTAACAACTTTTGTATGAAAAAGTCACTTTTAGTGAAGCAACGTACAAAAGTACTAAGTTTGGATTGGATATTTGATGAACATCGAAGTTAACAACTTTTGTATGAAAAAGTCACTTTTAGTGAAGCTACGTACAAAAGTACTAAGTTTGGATTGGATATTTGATGAACATCGAAGTTAACAACTTTTGTATGAAAAAGTCACTTTTAGTGAAGCTACGTACAAAAGTACTAAGTTTGGATTGGATATTTGATGAACATCGAAGTTAACAACTTTTGTTTGAAAAAGTCACTTTTAGTGAAGCTACGTACAAAAGTACTAAGTTTGGATTGGATATTTGATGAACATCGAAGTTAACAACTTTTGTATGAAAAAGTCACTTTTAGTGAAGCTACGTACAAAAGTACTAAGTTTGGATTGGATATTTGATGAACATCGAAGTTAACAACTTTTGTATGAAAAAGTCACTTTTAGTGAAGCTACGTACAAAAGTACTAAGTTTGGATTGGATATTTGATGAACATCGAGGTCAACAACTTTTGTATGAAAAAGTCACTTTTAGTGAAGCTGCATACAAAAGTACTAAGTTTGGATTGGATATTTGATGAACATCGAAGTCAACAACTTTTGTATGAAAAAGTCACTTTTAGTGAAGCTACGTACAAAAGTACTAAGTTTGGATTGGATATTTGATGAACATCGAAGTTAACAACTTTTGTATGAAGTAGTCACTTTTAGTGAAGCTGCATACAAAAGTACTACGTTTGGATTGGATATTTGATGAACATCGAAGTTAACAACTTTTGTATGAAAAAGTCACTTTTAGTGAAGCTGCATACAAAAGTACTAAGTTTGGATTGGATATTTGATGAACATCGAAGTTAACAACTTTTGTATGAAAAAGTCATTATTAGTGAAGCTGCATACAAAAGTACTAAGTATGGATTGGATATTTGATGAACATCGAAGTTAACAACTTTTGTATGAAAAAGTCACTTTTAGTGAAGCTGCATACAAAAGTACCAAGTTTGGATTGGATATTTGATGAACATCGAAGTTAACAACTTTTGTATGAAAAAGTCACTTTTAGTGAAGCTGCATACAAAAGTACTAAGTATGGATTGGATATTTGATGAACATCGAAGTTAACAACATTTGTATGAAAAAGTCATTATTAGTGAAGCTGCATACAAAAGTACTAAGTTTGGATTGGATATATGATGAACATCGAAGTTAACAACTTTTGTATGAAAAAGTCACTTTTAGCGAAGCTGCATACAAAAGTATTAAGTTTGGATTGGATATTTGATGAACATCGAAGTCAACAACTTTTGTATGAAAAAGTCACTTTTAGTGAAGCTGCATACAAAAGTACTAAGTTTGGATTGGATATTTGATGAACATCGAAGTTAACAACTTTTATATGAAAAAGTCACTTTTAGTGAAGCTGCATACAAAAGTACTAAGGTTGGATTGGATATTTGATGAACATCGAAGTTAACAACTTTTGTATGAAAATGTCACTTTTAGTGAAGCTACGTACAAAAGTACTAAGTTTGGATTGGATATTTGATGAACATCGAAGTTAACAACTTTTGTATGAAAAAGTCACTTTTAGTGAAGCTACGTACAAAAGTACTAAGTTTGGATTGGATATTTGATGAACATCGAAGTTAACAACTTTTGTATGAAAAAGTCACTTTTAGTGAAGCTACGTACAAAAGTACTAAGTTTGGATTGGATATTTGATGAATATCGAAGTTAACAACTTTTGTATGAAAAAGTCACTTTTAGTGAAGCAACGTACAAAAGTACTAAGTTTGGATTGGATATTTGATGAACATCGAAGTTAACAACTTTTGTATGAAAAAGTCACTTTTAGTGAAGCTACGTACAAAAGTACTAAGTTTGGATTGGATATTTGATGAACATCGAAGTTAACAACTTTTGTATGAAAAAGTCACTTTTAGTGAAGCTACGTACAAAAGTACTAAGTTTGGATTGGATATTTGATGAACATCGAAGTTAACAACTTTTGTTTGAAAAAGTCACTTTTAGTGAAGCTACGTACAAAAGTACTAAGTTTGGATTGGATATTTGATGAACATCGAAGTTAACAACTTTTGTATGAAAAAGTCACTTTTAGTGAAGCTACGTACAAAAGTACTAAGTTTGGATTGGATATTTGATGAATATCGAAGTTAACAAATTTTGTATGAAAAAGTCACTTTTAGTGAAGCTACGTACAAAAGTACTAAGTTTGGATTGGATATTTGATGAACATCGAAGTTAACAACTTTTGTATGAAAAAGTCACTTTTAGTGAAGCTACGTACAAAAGTACTAAGTTTGGATTGGATATTTGATGAATATCGAAGTTAACAACTTTTGTATGAAAAAGTCACTTTTAGTGAAGCAACGTACAAAAGTACTAAGTTTGGATTGGATATTTGATGAACATCGAAGTTAACAACTTTTGTTTGAAAAAGTCACTTTTAGTGAAGCTACGTACAAAAGTACTAAGTTTGGATTGGATATTTGATGAATATCGAAGTTAACAAATTTTGTATGAAAAAGTCACTTTTAGTGAAGCTACGTACAAAAGTACTAAGTTTGGATTGGATATTTGATGAACATCGAAGTTAACAACTTTTGTATGAAAAAGTCACTTTTAGTGAAGCTACGTACAAAAGTACTAAGTTTGGATTGGATATTTGATGAATATCGAAGTTAACGACTTTTGTATGAAAAAGTCACTTTTAGTGAAGCAACGTACAAAAGTACTAAGTTTGGATTGGATATTTGATGAACATCGAAGTTAACAACTTTTGTTTGAAAAAGTCACTTTTAGTGAAGCTACGTACAAAAGTACTAAGTTTGGATTGGATATTTGATGAACATCGAAGTTAACAACTTTTGTATGAAAAAGTCACTTTTAGTGAAGCTACGGACAAAAGTACTAAGTTTGGATTGGATATTTGATGAATATCGAAGTTAACAACTTTTGTATGAAAAAGTCACTTTTAGTGAAGCAACGTACAAAAGTACTAAGTTTGGATTGGATATTTGATGAACATCGAAGTTAACAACTTTTGTATGAAAAAGTCTCTTTTAGTGAAGCTACGTACAAAAGTACTAAGTTTGGATTGGATATTTGATGAACATCGAAGTTAACAACTTTTGTATGAAAAAGTCACTTTTAGTGAAGCTACGTACAAAAGTACTAAGTTTGGATTGGATATTTGATGAACATCGAAGTTAACAACTTTTGTATGAAAAAGTCACTTTTAGTGAAGCTACGTACAAAAGTACTAAGTTTGGATTGGATATTTGATGAATATCGAAGTTAACAACTTTTGTATGAAAAAGTCACTTTTAGTGAAGCTACGTACAAAAGTACTAAGTTTGGATTGGATATTTGATGAATATCGAAGTTAACAACTTTTGTATGAAAAAGTCACTTTTAGTGAAGCTACGTACAAAAGTACTAAGTTTGGATTGGATATTTGATGAACATCGAAGTTAACAACTTTTGTATGAAAAAGTCACTTTTAGTGAAGCTACGTACAAAAGTACTAAGTTTGGATTGGATATTTGATGAACATCGAAGTTAACAACTTTTGTATGAAAAAGTCACTTTTAGTGAAGCTACGTACAAAAGTACTAAGTTTGGATTGGATATTTGATGAACATCGAAGTTAACAACTTTTGTTTGAAAAAGTCACTTTTAGTGAAGCTACGTACAAAAGTACTCAGTTTGGATTGGATATTTGATGAATATCGAAGTTAACAACTTTTGTATGAAAAAGTCACTTTTAGTGAAGCTGCGTACAAAAGTACTAAGTTTGGATTGGATATTTGATGAACATCGAAGTTAACAACTTTTGTATGAAAAAGTCACTTTTAGTGAAGCTACGTACAAAAGTATTAAGTTTGGATTGGATATTTGATGAACATCGAAGTTAACAACTTTTGTATGAAAAAGTCACTTTTAGTGAAGCTACGTACAAAAGTACTAAGTTTGGATTGGATATTTGATGAACATCGAAGTTAACAACTTTTGTATGAAAAAGTCACTTTTAGTGAAGCTACGTACAAAAGTACTAAGTTTGGATTGGATATTTGATGAACATCGAAGTTAACAACTTTTGTATGAAAAAGTCACTTTTAGTGAAGCTACGTACAAAAGTACTAAGTTTGGATTGGATATTTGATGAACATCGAAGTTAACAACTTTTGTATGAAAAAGTCACTTTTAGTGAAGCTACGTACAAAAGTACTAAGTTTGGATTGGATATTTGATGAACATCGAAGTTAACAACTTTTGTATGAAAAAGTCACTTTTAGTGAAGCTACGTACAAAAGTACTAAGTTTGGATTGGATATTTGATGAACATCGAAGTTAACAACTTTTGTATGAAAAAGTCACTTTTAGTGAAGCTACGTACAAAAGTACTAAGTTTGGATTGGATATTTGATGAATATCGAAGTTAACAACTTTTGTATGAAAAAGTCACTTTTAGTGAAGCTACGTACAAAAGTACTAAGTTTGGATTGGATATTTGATGAATATCGAAGTTAACAACTTTTGTATGAAAAAGTCACTTTTAGTGAAGCTACGTACAAAAGTACTAAGTTTGGATTGGATATTTGATGAATATCGAAGTTAACAACTTTTGTATGAAAAAGTCACTTTTAGTGAAGCTACGTACAAAAGTACTAAGTTTGGATTGGATATTTGATGAACATCGAAGTTAACAACTTTTGTATGAAAAAGTCACTTTTAGTGAAGCTACGTACAAAAGTACTAAGTTTGGATTGGATATTTGATGAATATCGAAGTTAACAACTTTTGTATGAAAAAGTCACTTTTAGTGAAGCTACGTACAAAAGTACTAAGTTTGGATTGGATATTTGATGAACATCGAAGTTAACAACTTTTGTATGAAAAAGTCACTTTTAGTGAAGCTACGTACAAAAGTACTAAGTTTGGATTGGATATTTGATGAACATCGAAGTTAACAACTTTTGTATGAAAAAGTCACTTTTAGTGAAGCTACGTACAAAAGTACTAAGTTTGGATTGGATATTTGATGAACATCGAAGTTAACAACTTTTGTATGAAAAAGTCACTTTTAGTGAAGCTACGTACAAAAGTACTAAGTTTGGATTGGATATTTGATGAACATCGAAGTTAACAACTTTTGTATGAAAAAGTCACTTTTAGTGAAGCTACGTACAAAAGTACTAAGTTTGGATTGGATATTTGATGAATATCGAAGTTAACAACTTTTGTATGAAAAAGTCACTTTTAGTGAAGCTACGTACAAAAGTACTAAGTTTGGATTGGATATTTGATGAATATCGAAGTTAACAACTTTTGTATGAAAAAGTCACTTTTAGTGAAGCTACGTACAAAAGTACTAAGTTTGGATTGGATATTTGATGAACATCGAAGTTAACAACTTTTGTATGAAAAAGTCACTTTTAGTGAAGCTACGTACAAAAGTACTAAGTTTGGATTGGATATTTGATGAATATCGAAGTTAACAACTTTTGTATGAAAAAGTCACTTTTAGTGAAGCTACGTACAAAAGTACTAAGTTTGGATTGGATATTTGATGAACATCGAAGTTAACAACTTTTGTATGAAAAAGTCACTTTTAGTGAAGCTACGTACAAAAGTACTAAGTTTGGATTGGATATTTGATGAACATCGAAGTTAACAACTTTTGTATGAAAAAGTCACTTTTAGTGAAGCTACGTACAAAAGTACTAAGTTTGGATTGGATATTTGATGAATATCGAAGTTAACAACTTTTGTATGAAAAAGTCACTTTTAGTGAAGCTACGTACAAAAGTACTAAGTTTGGATTGGATATTTGATGAACATCGAAGTTAACAACTTTTGTATGAAAAAGTCACTTTTAGTGAAGCTACGTACAAAAGTACTAAGTTTGGATTGGATATTTGATGAACATCGAAGTTAACAACTTTTGTATGAAAAAGTCACTTTTAGTGAAGCTACGTACAAAAGTACTAAGTTTGGATTGGATATTTGATGAACATCGAAGTTAACAACTTTTGTATGAAAAAGTCACTTTTAGTGAAGCTACGTACAAAAGTACTAAGTTTGGATTGGATATTTGATGAACATCGAAGTTAACAACTTTTGTATGAAAAAGTCACTTTTAGTGAAGCTACGTACAAAAGTACTAAGTTTGGATTGGATATTTGATGAACATCGAAGTTAACAACTTTTGTATGAAAAAGTCACTTTTAGTGAAGCTACGTACAAAAGTACTAAGTTTGGATTGGATATTTGATGAACATCGAAGTTAACAACTTTTGTATGAAAAAGTCACTTTTAGTGAAGCTACGTACAAAAGTACTAAGTTTGGATTGGATATTTGATGAACATCGAAGTTAACAACTTTTGTATGAAAAGTCACTTTTAGTGAAGCTATGTACAAAAGTACTAAGTTTGGATTGGATATTTGATGAACATCGAAGTTAACAACTTTTGTATGAAAAAGTCACTTTTAGTGAAGCTACGTACAAAAGTACTAAGTTTGGATTGGATATTTGATGAACATCGAAGTTAACAACTTTTGTATGAAAAAGTCACTTTTAGTGAAGCTACGTACAAAAGTACTAAGTTTGGATTGGATATTTGATGAACATCGAAGTTAACAAATTTTGTATGAAAAAGTCACTTTTAGTGAAGCTACGTACAAAAGTACTAAGTTTGGATTGGATATTTGATGAATATCGAAGTTAACAAATTTTGTATGAAAAAGTCACTTTTAGTGAAGCTACGTACAAAAGTACTAAGTTTGGATTGGATATTTGATGAACATCGAAGTTAACAACTTTTGTATGAAAAAGTCACTTTTAGTGAAGCTACGTACAAAAGTACTAAGTTTGGATTGGATATTTGATGAACATCGAAGTTAACAACTTTTGTATGAAAAAGTCACTTTTAGTGAAGCAACGTACAAAAGTACTAAGTTTGGATTGGATATTTGATGAACATCGAAGTTAACAACTTTTGTATGAAAAAGTCACTTTTAGTGAAGCTACGTACAAAAGTACTAAGTTTGGATTGGATATTTGATGAACATCGAAGTTAACAACTTTTGTATGAAAAAGTCACTTTTAGTGAAGCTACGTACAAAAGTACTAAGTTTGGATTGGATATTTGATGAATATCGAAGTTAACAAATTTTGTATGAAAAAGTCACTTTTAGTGAAGCTACGTACAAAAGTACTAAGTTTGGATTGGATATTTGATGAATATCGAAGTTAACAAATTTTGTATGAAAAAGTCACTTTTAGTGAAGCTACGTACAAAAGTACTAAGTTTGGATTGGATTTTTGATGAACATCGAAGTTAACAACTTTTGTATGAAAAAGTCACTTTTAGTGAAGCTACGTACAAAAGTACTAAGTTTGGATTGGATATTTGATGAATATCGAAGTTAACAAATTTTGTATGAAAAAGTCACTTTTAGTGAAGCTACGTACAAAAGTACTAAGTTTGGATTGGATATTTGATGAACATCGAAGTTAACAACTTTTGTATGAAAAAGTCACTTTTAGTGAAGCTACGTACAAAAGTACTAAGTTTGGATTGGATATTTGATGAACATCGAAGTTAACAACTTTTGTATGAAAAAGTCACTTTTAGTGAAGCTACGTACAAAAGTACTAAGTTTGGATTGGATATTTGATGAACATCGAAGTTAACAACTTTTGTATGAAAAAGTCACTTTTAGTGAAGCTACGTACAAAAGTACTAAGTTTGGATTGGATATTTGATGAACATCGAAGTTAACAACTTTTGTTTGAAAAAGTCACATTTAGTGAAGCTACGTACAAAAGTACTAAGTTTGGATTGGATATTTGATGAACATCGAAGTTAACAACTTTTGTATGAAAAAGTCACTTTTAGTGAAGCTACGTACAAAAGTACTAAGTTTGGATTGGATATTTGATGAACATCGAAGTTAACAACTTTTGTATGAAAAAGTCACTTTTAGTGAAGCTACGTACAAAAGTACTAAGTTTGGATTGGATATTTGATGAACATCGAAGTTAACAAATTTTGTATGAAAAAGTCACTTTTAGTGAAGCTACGTACAAAAGTACTAAGTTTGGATTGGATATTTGATGAATATCGAAGTTAACTAATTTTGTATGAAAAAGTCACTTTCAGTGAAGCTACGTACAAAAGTACTAAGTTTGGATTGGATATTTGATGAACATCGAAGTTAACAACTTTTGTATGAAAAAGTCACTTTTAGTGAAGCTACGTACAAAAGTACTAAGTTTGGATTGGATATTTGATGAACATCGAAGTTAACAACTTTTGTATGAAAAAGTCACTTTTAGTGAAGCTACGTACAAAAGTACTAAGTTTGGATAGGATATTTGATGAACATCGAAGTTAACAACTTTTGTATGAAAAAGTCACTTTTAGTGAAGCTACGTACAAAAGTACTAAGTTTGGATTGGATATTTGATTAACATCGAAGTTAACAACTTTTGTATGAAAAAGTCACTTTTAGTGAATCTACGTACAAAAGTACTAAGTTTGGATTGGATATTTGATGAACATCGAAGTTAACAACTTTTGTATGAAAAAGTCACTTTTAGTGAAGCTACGTACAAAAGTACTAAGTTTGGATTGGATATTTGATGAACATCGAAGTTAACAACTTTTGTATGAAAAAGTCACTTTTAGTGAAGCTACGTACAAAAGTACTAAGTTTGGATTGGATATTTGATGAACATCGAAGTTAACAACTTTTGTATGAAAAAGTCACTTTTAGTGAAGCTACGTACAAAAGTACTAAGTTTGGATTGGATATTTGATGAACATCGAAGTTAACAACTTTTGTATGAAAAAGTCACTTTTAGTGAAGCTACGTACAAAAGTACTAAGTTTGGATTGGATATTTGATGAACATCGAAGTTAACAACTTTTGTATGAAAAAGTCACTTTAAGTGAAGCTACGTACAAAAGTACTAAGTTTGGATTGGATATTTGATGAACATCGAAGTTAACAACTTTTGTATGAAAAAGTCACTTTTAGTGAAGTTGCATACAAAAGTACTAAGTTTGGATTGGATATTTGATTAACATCGAAGTTAACAACTTTTGTATGAAAAAGTCACTTTTAGTGAATCTACGTACAAAAGTACTAAGTTTGGATTGGATATTTGATGAACATCGAAGTTAACAACTTTTGTATGAAAAAGTCACTTTTAGTGAAGCTACGTACAAAAGTACTAAGTTTGGATTGGATATTTGATGAACATCGAAGTTAACAACTTTTGTATGAAAAAGTCACTTTTAGTGAAGCTGCATACAAAAGTACTAAGTTTGGATTGGATATTTGATGAACATCGAAGTTAACAACTTTTGTATGAAAAAGTCACTTTTAGTGAAGCTACGTACAAAAGTACTAAGTTTGGATTGGATATTTGATGAACATCGAAGTTAACAACTTTTGTATGAAAAAGTCACTTTTAGTGAAGCTACGTACAAAAGTACTAAGTTTGGATTGGATATTTGATGAACATCGAAGTTAACAACTTTTGTATGAAAAAGTCACTTTAAGTGAAGCTACGTACAAAAGTACTAAGTTTGGATTGGATATTTGATGAACATCGAAGTTAACAACTTTTGTATGAAAAAGTCACTTTTAGTGAAGCTACGTACAAAAGTACTAAGTTTGGATTGGATATTTGATGAACATCGAAGTTAACAACTTTTGTATGAAAAAGTCATTATAAGTGAAGCTGCATACAAAAGTACTTAGTTTGGATTGGATATTTGATGAACATCGAAGTTAACAACTTTTGTATGAAAAAGTCACTTTTAGTGAAGCTGCATACAAAAGTACTAAGTATGGATTGGATATTTGATGAACATCGAAGTTAACAACTTTTGTATGAAAAAGTCATTATTAGTGAAGCTGCATACAAAAGTACTAAGTTTGGATTGGATATTTGATGAACATCGAAGTTAACAACTTTTGTATGAAAAAGTCACTTTTAGTGAAGCTACGTACAAAAGTACTAAGTTTGGATTGGATATTTGATGAACATCGAAGTTAACAACTTTTGTATGAAAAAGTCACTTTTAGTGAAGCTGCATACAAAAGTACTTAGTTTGGATTGGATATTTGATGAACATCGAAGTTAACAACTTTTGTATGAAAAAGTCACTTTTAGTGAAGCTACGTACAAAAGTACTAAGTTTGGATTGGATATTTGATGAACATCGAAGTTAACAACTTTTGTATGAAAAAGTCACTTTTAGTGAAGCTGCATACAAAAGTACTAAGTTTGGATTGGATATTTGATGAACATCGAAGTTAACAACTTTTGTATGAAAAAGTCACTTTTAGTGAAGCTACGTACAAAAGTACTAAGTTTGGATTGGATATTTGATTAACATCGAATTTAACAACTTTTGTATGAAAAAGTCACTTTTAGTGAAGCTACGTACAAAAGTACTACGTTTGGATTGGATATTTGAGAACATCGAAGTTAACAACTTTTTATGAAAAAGTCACTTTTAGTGAAGCTACGTACAAAAGTACTAAGTTTGGATTGGATATTTGATGAACATCGAAGTTAACAACTTTTGTATGAAAAAGTCACTTTTAGTGAAGTTGCATACAAAAGTACTAAGTTTGGATTGGATATTTGATGAACATCGAAGTTAACAACTTTTGTATGAAAAAGTCACTTTTAGTGAAGTTGCATACAAAAGTACTAAGTTTGGATTGGATATTTGATTAACATCGAAGTTAACAACTTTTGTATGAAAAAGTCATTATTAGTGAAGCTGCATACAAAAGTACTAAATTTGGATTGGATATTTGATGAACATCGAAGTTAACAACTTTTGTATGAAAAAGTCACTTTTAGTGAAGTTGCATACAAAAGTACTAAGTTTGGATTGGATATTTGATGAACATCGAAGTTAACAACTTTTGTATGAAAAACTCACTTTTAGTGAAGCTGCATACAAAAGTACTACGTTTGGATTGGATATTTGATGAACATCGAAGTTAACAACTTTTGTATGAAAAAGTCACTTTTAGTGAAGCTGCATACAAAAGTACTACGTTTGGATTGGATATTTGATGAACATCGAAGTAAACAACTTTTGTATGAAAAAGTCATTATTAGTGAAGCTGCATACAAAAGTACTAAGTTTGGATTGGATATTTGATGAACATCGAAGTTAACAACTTTTGTATGAAAAAGTCACTTTTAGTGAAGCTGCATACAAAAGTACAAAGTTTGGATTGGATAGTTGATGAACATCGAAGTTAACAACTTTTGTATGAAAAAGTCACTTTTAGTGAAGCTGCATACAAAAGTACAAAGTTTGGATTGGATATTTGATGAACATCGAAGTTAACAACTTTTGTTTGAAAAACTCACTTTTAGTGAAGCTGCATACAAAAGTACTAAGTTTGGATTGGATATTTGATGAACATCGAAGTTAACAACTTTTGAATGAAAAAGTCACTTTTAGTGAAGCTGCATACAAAAGTACTAAGTTTGGATTGGATATTTGATGAACATCGAAGTTAACAACTTTTGTATGAAAAAGTCACTTTTAGTGAAGCTACGTACAAAAGCACTAAGTTTGGATTGGATATTTGATGAACATCGAAGTTAACAACTTTTGTATGAAAAAGTCACTTTTAGTGAAGCTACGTACAAAAGTACTAAGTTTGGATTGGATATTTGATGAACATCGAAGTTAACAACTTTTGTATGAAAAAGTCACTTTTAGTGAAGCTACGTACAAAAGTACTAAGTTTGGATTGGATATTTGATGAACATCGAAGTTAACAACTTTTGTATGAAAAAGTCACTTTTAGTGAAGCTGCATACAAAAGTACTAAGTTTGGATTGGATATTTGATGAACATCGAAGTTAACAACTTTTGTATGAAAAAGTCACTTTTAGTGAAGTTGCATACAAAAGTACTAAGTTTGGATTGGATATTTGATTAACATCGAAGTTAACAACTTTTGTATGAAAAAGTCACTTTTAGTGAAGTTGCATACAAAAGTACTAAGTTTGGATTGGATATTTAATTAACATCGAAGTTAACAACTTTTGTATGAAAAAGTCACTTTTAGTGAAGTTGCATACAAAAGTACTAAGTTTGGATTGGATATTTGATTAACATCGAAGTTAACAACTTTTGTATGAAAAAGTCACTTTTAGTGAAGCTGCATACAAAAGTACAAAGTTTGGATTGGATAGTTGATGAACATCGAAGTTAACAACTTTTGTATGAAAAAGTCACTTTTAGTGAAGCTGCATACAAAAGTACAAAGTTTGGATTGGATATTTGATTAACATCGAAGTTAACAACTTTTGTTTGAAAAACTCACTTTTAGTGAAGCTGCATACAAAAGTACTAAGTTTGGATTGGATATTTGATGAACATCGAAGTTAACAACTTTTGAATGAAAAAGTCACTTTTAGTGAAGCTGCATACAAAAGTACTAAGTTTGGATTGGATATTTGATGAACATCGAAGTTAACAACTTTTGTATGAAAAAGTCACTTTTAGTGAAGCTACGTACAAAAGCACTAAGTTTGGATTGGATATTTGATGAACATCGAAGTTAACAACTTTTGTATGAAAAAGTCACTTTTAGTGAAGCTACGTACAAAAGTACTAAGTTTGGATTGGATATTTGATGAACATCGAAGTTAACAACTTTTGTATGAAAAAGTCACTTTTAGTGAAGCTACGTACAAAAGTACTAAGTTTGGATTGGATATTTGATGAACATCGAAGTTAACAACTTTTGTATGAAAAAGTCACTTTTAGTGAAGCTGCATACAAAAGTACTAAGTTTGGATTGGATATTTGATGAACATCGAAGTTAACAACTTTTGTATGAAAAAGTCACTTTTAGTGAAGTTGCATACAAAAGTACTAAGTTTGGATTGGATATTTGATTAACATCGAAGTTAACAACTTTTGTATGAAAAAGTCACTTTTAGTGAAGTTGCATACAAAAGTACTAAGTTTGGATTGGATATTTAATTAACATCGAAGTTAACAACTTTTGTATGAAAAAGTCACTTTTAGTGAAGTTGCATACAAAAGTACTAAGTTTGGATTGGATATTTGATTAACATCGAAGTTAACAACTTTTGTATGAAAAAGTCACTTTTAGTGAAGTTGCATACAAAAATACTAAGTTTGGATTGGATATTTGATGAATATCGAAGTTAACAACTTTTGTATGAAAAAGTCACTTTTAGTGAAGCTACGTACAAAAGTACTAAGTTTGGATTGGATATTTGATGAACATCGAAGTTAACAACTTTTGTATGAAAAAGTCACTTTTAGTGAAGCTACGTACAAAAGTACTAAGTTTTGATTGGATATTTGATGAACATCGAAGTTAACAACTTTTGTATGAAAAAGTCACTTTTAGTGAAGCTACGTACAAAAGTACTAAGTTTGGATTGGATATTTGATGAACATCGAAGTTAACAACTTTTGTATGAAAAAGTCACTTTTAGTGAAGCTGCATACAAAAGTACTAAGTATGGATTGGATATTTGATGAACATCGAAGTTAACATCTTTTGTATGAAAAAGTCATTATTAGTGAAGCTACGTACAAAAGTACTAAGTTTGGATTGGATATTTGATGAACATCGAAGTTAACAACTTTTGTATGAAAAAGTCACTTTAAGTGAAGCTACGTACAAAAGTACTAAGTTTGGATTGGATATTTGATGAACATCGAGGTTAACAACTTTTGTATGAAAAAGTCATTATTAGTGAAGCTGCATACAAAAGTACTAAGTATGGATTGGATATTTGATGAACATCGAAGTTAACAACTTTTGTATGAAAAAGTCACTTTTAGTGAAGCTGCATACAAAAGTACTAAGTATGGATTGGATATTTGATGAACATCGAAGTTAACATCTTTTGTATGAAAAAGTCATTATTAGTGAAGCTACGTACAAAAGTACTAAGTTTGGATTGGATATTTGATGAACATCGAAGTTAACAACTTTTGTATGAAAAAGTCACTTTAAGTGAAGCTACGTACAAAAGTACTAAGTTTGGATTGGATATTTGATGAACATCGAGGTTAACAACTTTTGTATGAAAAAGTCACTTTTAGTGAAGCTGCATACAAAAGTACTAAGTTTGGATTGGATATTTGATGAACATCGAAGTTAACAACTTTTGTATGAAAAAGTCATTATTAGTGAAGCTGCATACAAAAGTACTAAGTTTGGATTGGATATTTGATGAACATCGAAGTTAACAACTTTTGTATGAAAAAGTCATTATTAGTGAAGCTGCATACAAAAGTACTAAGTTTGGATTGGATATTTGATGAACATCGAAGTTAACAACTTTTGTATGAAAAAGTCATTATTAGTGAAGCTGCATACAAAAGTACTAAGTTTTGATTGGATATTTGATGAACATCGAAGTTAACAACTTTTGTATGAAAAAGTCACTTTTAGTGAAGCTACGTACAAAAGTACTAAGTTTGGATTGGATATTTGATGAACATCGAAGTTAACAACTTTTGTATGAAAAAGTCACATTTAGTGAAGCTACGTACAAAAGTACTAAGTTTGGATTGGATATTTGATGAACATCGAAGTTAACAACTTTTGTTTGAAAAAGTCACTTTTAGTGAAGCTGCATACAAAAGTACTAAGTTTGGATTGGATATTTGATGAACATCGAAGTTAACAACTTTTGCATGAAAAAGTCACTTTTAGTGAAGCTGCATACAAAAGTACAAAGTTTGGATTGGATATTTGATGAACATCGAAGTCAACAACTTTTGTATGAAAAAGTCACTTTTAGTGAAGCTGCATACAAAAGTACTAAGTTTGGATTGGATATTTGATGAACATCGAAGTTAACAACTTTTGCATGAAAAAGTCACTTTTAGTGAAGCTGCATACAAAAGTACTAAGTATGGATTGGATATTTGATGAACATCGAAGTTAACAACTTTTGTATGAAAAAGTCACTTTTAGTGAAGCTGCAAACAAAAGTACTAAGTTTGGATTGGATATTTGATGAACATCGAAGTTAACAACTTTTGCATGAAAAAGTCACTTTTAGTGAAGCTGCATACAAAAGTACTAAGTATGGATTGGATATTTGATGAACATCGAAGTTAACAACTTTTGTATGAAAAAGTCACTTTTAGTGAAGCTGCATACAAAAGTACTAAGTTTGGATTGGATATTTGATGAACATCGAAGTTAACAACTTTTGCATGAAAAAGTCACTTTTAGTGAAGCTGCATACAAAAGTACAAAGTTTGGATTGGATATTTGATGAACATCGAAGTCAACAACTTTTGTATGAAAAAGTCACTTTTAGTGAAGCTGCATACAAAAGTACAAAGTATGGATTGGATATTTGATGAACATCGAAGTTAACAACTTTTGCATGAAAAAGTCACTTTTTATGAAGCTGCATACAAAAGTACTAAGTATGGATTGGATATTTGATGAACATCGAAGTTAACAACTTTTGTATGAAAAAGTCACTTTTAGTGAAGCTGCATACAAAAGTACTAAGTTTGGATTGGATATTTGATGAACATCGAAGTTAACAACTTTTGTATGAAAAAGTCACTTTTTATGAAGCTGCATACAAAAGTACTAAGTATGGATTGGATATTTGATGAACATCGAAGTTAACAACTTTTGTATGAAGTAGTCACTTTTAGTGAAGCTGCATACAAAAGTACTACGTTTGGATTGGATATTTGATGAACATCGAAGTTAACAACTTTTGTATGAAAAAGTCACTTTTTATGAAGCTGCATACAAAAGTACTAAGTATGGATTGGATATTTGATTAACATCGAAGTTAACAACTTTTGTATGAAAAAGTCACTTTTAGTGAAGCTACGTACAAAAGTACTAAGTTTGGATTGGATATTTGAAGAACATCGAAGTTAACAACTTTTGTATGAAAAAGTCACTTTTAGTGAAGTTGCATACAAAAGTACTAAGTTTGGATTGGATATTTGATGAACATCGAAGTTAGCAACTTTTGTATGAAAAAGTCATTATTAGTGAAGCTGCATACAAAAGTACTAAGTTTGGATTGGATATTTGATGAACATCGAAGTTAACAACTTTTGTATGAAAAAGTCATTATTAGTGAAGCTGCATACAAAAGTACTTAGTTTGGATTGGATATTTGATGAACATCGAAGTTAGCAACTTTTGTATGAAAAAGTCACTTTTAGTGAAGCTACGTACAAAAGTACTAAGTTTGGATTGGATATTTGATTAACATCGAAGTTAACAACTTTTGTATGAAAAAGTCACTTTTAGTGAAGCTACGTACAAAAGTACTAAGTTTGGATTGGATATTTGATGAACATCGAAGTTAACAACTTTTGTATGAAAAAGTCATTATTAGTGAAGCTGCATACAAAAGTACTAAGTTTGGATTGGATATTTGATGAACATCGAAGTTAACAACTTTTGTATGAAAAAGTCATTATTAGTGAAGTTGCATACAAAAGTACTAAGTTTGGATTGGATATTTGATGAACATCGAAGTTAGCAACTTTTGTATGAAAAAGTCATTATTAGTGAAGCTGCATACAAAAGTACTAAGTTTGGATTGGATATTTGATGAACATCGAAGTTAACAACTTTTGTATGAAAAAGTCATTATTAGTGAAGCTGCATACAAAAGTACTTAGTTTGGATTGGATATTTGATGAACATCGAAGTTAGCAACTTTTGTATGAAAAAGTCACTTTTAGTGAAGCTACGTACAAAAGTACTAAGTTTGGATTGGATATTTGATTAACATCGAAGTTAACAACTTTTGTATGAAAAAGTCACTTTTAGTGAAGCTACGTACAAAAGTACTAAGTTTGGATTGGATATTTGATGAACATCGAAGTTAACAACTTTTGTATGAAAAAGTCATTATTAGTGAAGCTGCATACAAAAGTACTAAGTTTGGATTGGATATTTGATGAACATCGAAGTTAACAACTTTTGTATGAAAAAGTCATTATTAGTGAAGCTGCATACAAAAGTACTTAGTTTGGATTGGATATTTGATGAACATCGAAGTTAGCAACTTTTGTATGAAAAAGTCACTTTTAGTGAAGCTACGTACAAAAGTACTAAGTTTGGATTGGATATTTGATTAACATCGAAGTTAACAACTTTTGTATGAAAAAGTCACTTTTAGTGAAGCTACGTACAAAAGTACTAAGTTTGGATTGGATATTTGATGAACATCGAAGTTAACAACTTTTGTATGAAAAAGTCACTTTTAGTGAAGCTACGTACAAAAGTACTAAGTTTGGATTGGATATTTGATGAACATCGAAGTTAACAACTTTTGTATGAAAAAGTCACTTTTAGTGAAGCTACGTACAAAAGTACTAAGTTTGGATTGGATATTTGATGAACATCGAAGTTAACAACTTTTGTATGAAAAAGTCACTTTTAGTGAAGCTACGTACAAAAGTACTAAGTTTGGATTGGACATTTGATGAACATCGAAGTTAACAACTTTTGTATGAAAAAGTCACTTTTAGTGAAGCTACGTACAAAAGTACTAAGTTTGGATTGGATATTTGATGAACATCGAAGTTAACAACTTTTGTATGAAAAAGTCACATTTAGTGAAGCTACGTACAAAAGTACTAAGTTTGGATTGGATATTTGATGAACATCGAAGTTAACAACTTTTGTATGAAAAAGTCACTTTTAGTGAAGCTACGTACAAAAGTACTAAGTTTGGATTGGATATTTGATGAATATCGAAGTTAACAACTTTTGTATGAAAAAGTCACTTTTAGTGAAGCTACGTACAAAAGTACTAAGTTTGGATTGGATATTTGATGAACATCGAAGTTAACAACTTTTGTATGAAAAAGTCACTTTTAGTGAAGCTACGTACAAAAGTACTAAGTTTGGATTGGATATTTGATGAACATCGAAGTTAACAACTTTTGTATGAAAAAGTCACATTTAGTGAAGCTACGTACAAAAGTACTAAGTTTGGATTGGATATTTGATGAACATCGAAGTTAACAACTTTTGTTTGAAAAAGTCACTTTTAGTGAAGCTGCATACAAAAGTACTAAGTTTGGATTGGATATTTGATGAACATCGAAGTTAACAACTTTTGCATGAAAAAGTCACTTTTAGTGAAGCTGCATACAAAAGTACAAAGTTTGGATTGGATATTTGATGAACATCGAAGTCAACAACTTTTGTATGAAAAAGTCACTTTTAGTGAAGCTGCATACAAAAGTACTAAGTTTGGATTGGATATTTGATGAACATCGAAGTTAACAACTTTTGCATGAAAAAGTCACTTTTAGTGAAGCTGCATACAAAAGTACTAAGTATGGATTGGATATTTGATGAACATCGAAGTTAACAACTTTTGTATGAAAAAGTCACTTTTAGTGAAGCTGCAAACAAAAGTACTAAGTTTGGATTGGATATTTGATGAACATCGAAGTTAACAACTTTTGCATGAAAAAGTCACTTTTAGTGAAGCTGCATACAAAAGTACTAAGTATGGATTGGATATTTAATGAACATCGAAGTTAACAACTTTTGTATGAAAAAGTCACTTTTAGTGAAGCTGCATACAAAAGTACTAAGTTTGGATTGGATATTTGATGAACATCGAAGTTAACAACTTTTGCATGAAAAAGTCACTTTTAGTGAAGCTGCATACAAAAGTACAAAGTTTGGATTGGATATTTGATGAACATCGAAGTCAACAACTTTTGTATGAAAAAGTCACTTTTAGTGAAGCTGCATACAAAAGTACAAAGTATGGATTGGATATTTGATGAACATCGAAGTTAACAACTTTTGCATGAAAAAGTCACTTTTTATGAAGCTGCATACAAAAGTACTAAGTATGGATTGGATATTTGATGAACATCGAAGTTAACAACTTTTGTATGAAAAAGTCACTTTTAGTGAAGCTGCATACAAAAGTACTAAGTTTGGATTGGATATTTGATGAACATCGAAGTTAACAACTTTTGTATGAAAAAGTCACTTTTTATGAAGCTGCATACAAAAGTACTAAGTATGGATTGGATATTTGATGAACATCGAAGTTAACAACTTTTGTATGAAGTAGTCACTTTTAGTGAAGCTGCATACAAAAGTACTACGTTTGGATTGGATATTTGATGAACATCGAAGTTAACAACTTTTGTATGAAAAAGTCACTTTTTATGAAGCTGCATACAAAAGTACTAAGTATGGATTGGATATTTGATTAACATCGAAGTTAACAACTTTTGTATGAAAAAGTCACTTTTAGTGAAGCTACGTACAAAAGTACTAAGTTTGGATTGGATATTTGAAGAACATCGAAGTTAACAACTTTTGTATGAAAAAGTCACTTTTAGTGAAGTTGCATACAAAAGTACTAAGTTTGGATTGGATATTTGATGAACATCGAAGTTAGCAACTTTTGTATGAAAAAGTCATTATTAGTGAAGCTGCATACAAAAGTACTAAGTTTGGATTGGATATTTGATGAACATCGAAGTTAACAACTTTTGTATGAAAAAGTCATTATTAGTGAAGCTGCATACAAAAGTACTTAGTTTGGATTGGATATTTGATGAACATCGAAGTTAGCAACTTTTGTATGAAAAAGTCACTTTTAGTGAAGCTACGTACAAAAGTACTAAGTTTGGATTGGATATTTGATTAACATCGAAGTTAACAACTTTTGTATGAAAAAGTCACTTTTAGTGAAGCTACGTACAAAAGTACTAAGTTTGGATTGGATATTTGATGAACATCGAAGTTAACAACTTTTGTATGAAAAAGTCATTATTAGTGAAGCTGCATACAAAAGTACTAAGTTTGGATTGGATATTTGATGAACATCGAAGTTAACAACTTTTGTATGAAAAAGTCATTATTAGTGAAGTTGCATACAAAAGTACTAAGTTTGGATTGGATATTTGATGAACATCGAAGTTAGCAACTTTTGTATGAAAAAGTCATTATTAGTGAAGCTGCATACAAAAGTACTAAGTTTGGATTGGATATTTGATGAACATCGAAGTTAACAACTTTTGTATGAAAAAGTCATTATTAGTGAAGCTGCATACAAAAGTACTTAGTTTGGATTGGATATTTGATGAACATCGAAGTTAGCAACTTTTGTATGAAAAAGTCACTTTTAGTGAAGCTACGTACAAAAGTACTAAGTTTGGATTGGATATTTGATTAACATCGAAGTTAACAACTTTTGTATGAAAAAGTCACTTTTAGTGAAGCTACGTACAAAAGTACTAAGTTTGGATTGGATATTTGATGAACATCGAAGTTAACAACTTTTGTATGAAAAAGTCATTATTAGTGAAGCTGCATACAAAAGTACTAAGTTTGGATTGGATATTTGATGAACATCGAAGTTAACAACTTTTGTATGAAAAAGTCATTATTAGTGAAGCTGCATACAAAAGTACTTAGTTTGGATTGGATATTTGATGAACATCGAAGTTAGCAACTTTTGTATGAAAAAGTCACTTTTAGTGAAGCTACGTACAAAAGTACTAAGTTTGGATTGGATATTTGATTAACATCGAAGTTAACAACTTTTGTATGAAAAAGTCACTTTTAGTGAAGCTACGTACAAAAGTACTAAGTTTGGATTGGATATTTGATGAACATCGAAGTTAACAACTTTTGTATGAAAAAGTCACTTTTAGTGAAGCTACGTACAAAAGTACTAAGTTTGGATTGGATATTTGATGAACATCGAAGTTAACAACTTTTGTATGAAAAAGTCACTTTTAGTGAAGCTACGTACAAAAGTACTAAGTTTGGATTGGATATTTGATGAACATCGAAGTTAACAACTTTTGTATGAAAAAGTCACTTTTAGTGAAGCTACGTACAAAAGTACTAAGTTTGGATTGGACATTTGATGAACATCGAAGTTAACAACTTTTGTATGAAAAAGTCACTTTTAGTGAAGCTACGTACAAAAGTACTAAGTTTGGATTGGATATTTGATGAACATCGAAGTTAACAACTTTTGTATGAAAAAGTCACTTTTAGTGAAGCTACGTACAAAAGTACTAAGTTTGGATTGGATATTTGATGAACATCGAAGTTAACAACTTTTGTATGAAAAAGTCACTTTTAGTGAAGCTACGTACAAAAGTACTAAGTTTGGATTGGATATTTGATGAACATCGAAGTTAACAACTTTTGTATGAAAAAGTCACTTTTAGTGAAGCTACGTACAAAAGTACTAAGTTTGGATTGGATATTTGATGAACATCGAAGTTAACAACTTTTGTATGAAAAAGTCACTTTTAGTGAAGCTACGTACAAAAGTACTAAGTTTGGATTGGATATTTGATGAACATCGAAGTTAACAACTTTTGATTGAAAAAGTCACTTTTAGTGAAGCTACGTACAAAAGTACTAAGTTTGGATTGGATATTTGATGAACATCGAAGTTAACAACTTTTGTATGAAAAAGTCACTTTTAGTGAAGTTGCATACAAAAGTACTAAGTTTGGATTGGATATTTGATGAACATCGAAGTTAACAACTTTTATATGAAAAAGTCACTTTTAGTGAAGCTACGTACAAAAGTACTAAGTTTGGATTGGATATTTGATGAACATCGAAGTTAACAACTTTTGTATGAAAAAGTCACTTTTAGTGAAGCTACGTACAAAAGTACTAAGTTTGGATTGGATATTTGATGAACATCGAAGTTAACAACTTTTGTATGAAAAAGTCACTTTTAGTGAAGCTACGTACAAAAGTACTAAGTTTGGATTGGATATTTGATGAACATCGAAGTTAACAACTTTTGTATGAAAAAGTCACTTTTAGTGAAGCTTCGTACAAAAGTACTAAGTTTGGATTGGATATTTGATGAACATCGAAGTTAACAACTTTTGTATGAAAAAGTCACTTTTAGTGAAGCTACGTACAAAAGTACTAAGTTTGGATTGGATATTTGATGAACATCGAAGTTAACAACTTTTGTATGAAAAAGTCACTTTTAGTGAAGCTACGTACAAAAGTACTAAGTTTGGATTGGATATTTGATGAACATCGAAGTTAACAACTTTTGTATGAAAAAGTCACTTTTAGTGAAGCTACGTACAAAAGTACTAAGTTTGGATTGGATTTATTGATGAATATCGAAGTTAACAACTTTTGTATGAAAAAGTCACTTTTAGTGAAGCTACGTACAAAAGTACTAAGTTTGGATTGGATATTTGATGAACATCGAAGTTAACAACTTTTGTATGAAAAAGTCACTTTTAGTGAAGCTTCGTACAAAAGTACTAAGTTTGGATTGGATATTTGATGAACATCGAAGTTAACAACTTTTGTATGAAAAAGTCACTTTTAGTGAAGCTACGTACAAAAGTACTAAGTTTGGATTGGATATTTGATGAACATCGAAGTTAACAACTTTTGTATGAAAAAGTCACTTTTAGTGAAGCTACGTACAAAAGTACTAAGTTTGGATTGGATATTTGATGAACATCGAAGTTAACAACTTTTGTATGAAAAAGTCACTTTTAGTGAAGCTACGTACAAAAGTACTAAGTTTGGATTGGATATTTGATGAACATCGAAGTTAACAACTTTTGTATGAAAAAGTCACTTTTAGTGAAGCTACGTACAAAAGTACTAAGTTTGGATTGGATATTTGATGAATATCGAAGTTAACAACTTTTGTATGAAAAAGTCACTTTTAGTGAAGCTACGTACAAAAGTACTAAGTTTGGATTGGATATTTGATGAACATCGAAGCTAACAACTTTTGTATGAAAAAGTCACTTTTAGTGAAGCTACGTACAAAAGTACTAAGTTTGGATTGGATATTTGATGAACATCGAAGTTAACAACTTTTGTATGAAAAAGTCACATTTAGTGAAGCTACGTACAAAAGTACTAAGTTTGGATTGGATATTTGATGAACATCGAAGTTAACAACTTTTGTATGAAAAAGTCACTTTTAGTGAAGCTACGTACAAAAGTACTAAGTTTGGATTGGATATTTGATGAATATCGAAGTTAACAACTTTTGTATGAAAAAGTCACTTTTAGTGAAGCTACGTACAAAAGTACTAAGTTTGGATTGGATATTTGATGAACATCGAAGTTAACAACTTTTGTATGAAAAAGTCACTTTTAGTGAAGCTACGTACAAAAGTACTAAGTTTGGATTGGATATTTGATGAACATCGAAGTTAACAACTTTTGTATGAAAAAGTCACATTTAGTGAAGCTACGTACAAAAGTACTAAGTTTGGATTGGATATTTGATGAACATCGAAGTTAACAACTTTTGTTTGAAAAAGTCACTTTTAGTGAAGCTGCATACAAAAGTACTAAGTTTGGATTGGATATTTGATGAACATCGAAGTTAACAACTTTTGCATGAAAAAGTCACTTTTAGTGAAGCTGCATACAAAAGTACAAAGTTTGGATTGGATATTTGATGAACATCGAAGTCAACAACTTTTGTATGAAAAAGTCACTTTTAGTGAAGCTGCATACAAAAGTACTAAGTTTGGATTGGATATTTGATGAACATCGAAGTTAACAACTTTTGCATGAAAAAGTCACTTTTAGTGAAGCTGCATACAAAAGTACTAAGTATGGATTGGATATTTGATGAACATCGAAGTTAACAACTTTTGTATGAAAAAGTCACTTTTAGTGAAGCTGCAAACAAAAGTACTAAGTTTGGATTGGATATTTGATGAACATCGAAGTTAACAACTTTTGCATGAAAAAGTCACTTTTAGTGAAGCTGCATACAAAAGTACTAAGTATGGATTGGATATTTGATGAACATCGAAGTTAACAACTTTTGTATGAAAAAGTCACTTTTAGTGAAGCTGCATACAAAAGTACTAAGTTTGGATTGGATATTTGATGAACATCGAAGTTAACAACTTTTGCATGAAAAAGTCACTTTTAGTGAAGCTGCATACAAAAGTACAAAGTTTGGATTGGATATTTGATGAACATCGAAGTCAACAACTTTTGTATGAAAAAGTCACTTTTAGTGAAGCTGCATACAAAAGTACAAAGTATGGATTGGATATTTGATGAACATCGAAGTTAACAACTTTTGCATGAAAAAGTCACTTTTTATGAAGCTGCATACAAAAGTACTAAGTATGGATTGGATATTTGATGAACATCGAAGTTAACAACTTTTGTATGAAAAAGTCACTTTTAGTGAAGCTGCATACAAAAGTACTAAGTTTGGATTGGATATTTGATGAACATCGAAGTTAACAACTTTTGTATGAAAAAGTCACTTTTTATGAAGCTGCATACAAAAGTACTAAGTATGGATTGGATATTTGATGAACATCGAAGTTAACAACTTTTGTATGAAGTAGTCACTTTTAGTGAAGCTGCATACAAAAGTACAAAGTATGGATTGGATATTTGATGAACATCGAAGTTAACAACTTTTGCATGAAAAAGTCACTTTTTATGAAGCTGCATACAAAAGTACTAAGTATGGATTGGATATTTGATGAACATCGAAGTTAACAACTTTTGTATGAAAAAGTCACTTTTAGTGAAGCTGCATACAAAAGTACTAAGTTTGGATTGGATATTTGATGAACATCGAAGTTAACAACTTTTGTATGAAAAAGTCACTTTTTATGAAGCTGCATACAAAAGTACTAAGTATGGATTGGATATTTGATGAACATCGAAGTTAACAACTTTTGTATGAAGTAGTCACTTTTAGTGAAGCTGCATACAAAAGTACTACGTTTGGATTGGATATTTGATGAACATCGAAGTTAACAACTTTTGTATGAAAAAGTCACTTTTTATGAAGCTGCATACAAAAGTACTAAGTATGGATTGGATATTTGATTAACATCGAAGTTAACAACTTTTGTATGAAAAAGTCACTTTTAGTGAAGCTACGTACAAAAGTACTAAGTTTGGATTGGATATTTGAAGAACATCGAAGTTAACAACTTTTGTATGAAAAAGTCACTTTTAGTGAAGTTGCATACAAAAGTACTAAGTTTGGATTGGATATTTGATGAACATCGAAGTTAGCAACTTTTGTATGAAAAAGTCATTATTAGTGAAGCTGCATACAAAAGTACTAAGTTTGGATTGGATATTTGATGAACATCGAAGTTAACAACTTTTGTATGAAAAAGTCATTATTAGTGAAGCTGCATACAAAAGTACTTAGTTTGGATTGGATATTTGATGAACATCGAAGTTAGCAACTTTTGTATGAAAAAGTCACTTTTAGTGAAGCTACGTACAAAAGTACTAAGTTTGGATTGGATATTTGATTAACATCGAAGTTAACAACTTTTGTATGAAAAAGTCACTTTTAGTGAAGCTACGTACAAAAGTACTAAGTTTGGATTGGATATTTGATGAACATCGAAGTTAACAACTTTTGTATGAAAAAGTCATTATTAGTGAAGCTGCATACAAAAGTACTAAGTTTGGATTGGATATTTGATGAACATCGAAGTTAACAACTTTTGTATGAAAAAGTCATTATTAGTGAAGCTGCATACAAAAGTACTTAGTTTGGATTGGATATTTGATGAACATCGAAGTTAGCAACTTTTGTATGAAAAAGTCACTTTTAGTGAAGCTACGTACAAAAGTACTAAGTTTGGATTGGATATTTGATTAACATCGAAGTTAACAACTTTTGTATGAAAAAGTCACTTTTAGTGAAGCTACGTACAAAAGTACTAAGTTTGGATTGGATATTTGAGGAATATCGAAGTCAACAACTTTTGTATGAAAAAGTCACTTTTAGTGAAGCTACGTACAAAAGTACTAAGTTTGGATTGGATATTTGATGAACATCGAAGTTAACAACTTTTGTATGAAAAAGTCACTTTTAGTGAAGCAACGTACAAAAGTACTAAGTTTGGATTGGATATTTGATGAACATCGAAGTTAACAACTTTTGTATGAAAAAGTCACTTTTAGTGAAGCTACGTACAAAAGTACTAAGTTTGGATTGGATATTTGATGAACATCGAAGTTAACAACTTTTGTATGAAAAAGTCACTTTTAGTGAAGCAACGTACAAAAGTACTAAGTTTGGATTGGATATTTGATGAACATCGAAGTTAACAACTTTTGTATGAAAAAGTCACTTTTAGTGAAGCTACGTACAAAAGAACTAAGTTTGGATTGGATATTTGATGAACATCGAAGTTAACAACTTTTGTATGAAAAAGTCACTTTTAGTGAAGCAACGTACAAAAGTACTAAGTTTGGATTGGATATTTGAGGAATATCGAAGTCAACAACTTTTGTATGAAAAAGTCACTTTTAGTGAAGCAACGTACAAAAGTACTAAGTTTGGATTGGATATTTGATGAACATCGAAGTTAACAACTTTTGTATGGAAAAGTCACTTTTAGTGAAGCTACGTACAAAAGTACTAAGTTTGGATTGGATATTTGATGAATATCGAAGTTAACAACTTTTGTATGAAAAAGTCACTTTTAGTGAAGCTACGTACAAAAGTACTAAGTTTGGATTGGGTATTTGATGAACATCGAAGTTAACAACTTTTGTATGAAAAAGTCACTTTTAGTGAAGCTACGTACAAAAGTACTAAGTTTGGATTGGATAATTGATGAACAACGAAGTCAACAACTTTTGTATGAAAAAGTCACTTTTCGTGAAGCTACGTACAAAAGTACAAAGTTGGGATTGGATATTTGATGAACATCGAAGTTAACAACTTTTGTATGAAAAAGTCACTTTTAGTGAAGCTACGAACAAAAGTACTAAGTTTGGATTGGATATTTGATGAACATCGAAGTTAACAACTTTTGTATGAAAAAGTCACTTTTAGTGAAGCTACGTACAAAAGTACTAAGTTTGGATTGGATAATTGATGAACAACGAAGTTAACAACTTTTGTATGAAAAAGTCACTTTTCGTGAAGCTACGTACAAAAGTACAAAGTTGGGATTGGATATTTGATGAAAATCGAAGTTAACAACTTTTGTATGAAAAAGTCACTTTTAGTGAAGCTACGTACAAAAGTACTAAGTTTGGATTGGATATTTGATGAACATCGAAGTTAACAACTTTTGTATGAAAAAGTCACTTTTAGTGAAGCTACGTACAAAAGTACTAAGTTTGGATTGGATAATTGATGAACAACGAAGTTAACAACTTTTGTATGAAAATGTCACTTTTAGTGAAGCTGCATACAAAAGTACTAAGTTTGGATTGGATATTTGATGAACATCGAAGTTAACAACTTTTGTATGAACAAGTCACTTTTAGTGAAGCTGCATACAAAAGTACTAAGTTTGGATTGGATAATTGATGAACAACGAAGTTAACAACTTTTGTATGAAAATGTCACTTTTAGTGAAGCTGCATACAAAAGTACTAAGTTTGGATTGGATATTTGATGAACATCGAAGTTAACAACTTTTGTATGAAAAAGTCACTTTTAGTGAAGCTGCATACAAAAGTACTAAGTTTGGATTGGATATTTGATGAACATCGAAGTTAACAACTTTTGTATGAAAAAGTCACTTTTAGTGAAGCTACGTACAAAAGTACTAAGTTTGGATTGGATATTTGATGAACATCGAAGTTAACAACTTTTGTATGAAAAAGTCACTTTTAGTGAAGCTACGTACAAAAGTACAAAGTTTGGATTGGATATTTGATGAACATCGAAGTTAACAACTTTTGTATGAAAAAGTCATTATTAGTGAAGCTGCATACAAAAGTACTTAGTTTGGATTGGATATTTGATGAACATCGAAGTTAACAACTTTTGTATGAAAAAGTCATTATTAGTGAAGCTGCATACAAAAGTACAAAGTTGGGATTGGATATTTGATGAACATCGAAGTTAACAACTTTTGTATGAAAAAGTCACTTTTAGTGAAGCTACGTACAAAAGTACTAAGTTTGGATTGGATATTTGATGAACATCGAAGTTAACAACTTTTGTATGAAAAAGTCACTTTTAGTGAAGCTACGTACAAAAGTACTAAGTTTGGATTGGATATTTGATGAACATCGAAGTTAACAACTTTTGTATGAAAAAGTCACTTTTAGTGAAGCTACGTACAAAAGTACTAAGTTTGGATTGGATAATTGATGAACAACGAAGTTAACAACTTTTGTATGAAAAAGTCACTTTTAGTGAAGTTGCATACAAAAGTACTAAGTTTGGATTGGATATTTGATGAACATCGAAGTTAACAACTTTTGTATGAAAAAGTCACTTTTAGTGAAGTTGCATACAAAAGTACTAAGTTTGGATTGGATATTTGATTAACATCGAAGTTAACAACTTTTGTATGAAAAAGTCACTTTTAGTGAAGCTGCATACAAAAGTACTAAGTTTGGATTGGATATTTGATGAACATCGAAGTTAACAACTTTTGTATGAAAAAGTCACTTTTAGTGAAGCTACGTACAAAAGTACTAAGTATGGATTGGATATTTGATTAACATCGAAGTTAACAACTTTTGTATGAAAAAGTCACTTTTAGTGAAGTTGCATACAAAAGTACTAAGTATGGATTGGATATTTGATGAACATCGAAGTTAACAACTTTTGTATGAAAAAGTCATTATTACTGAAGCTGCATACAAAAGTACTAAGTTTGGATTGGATATTTGATGAACATCGAAGTTAACAACTTTTGTATGAAAAAGTCACTTTTAGTGAAGCTGCATACAAAAGTACTACGTTTGGATTGGATATTTGATGAACATCGAAGTTAACAACTTTTGTATGAAAAAGTCACTTTTAGTGAAGTTGCATACAAAAGTACTAAGTTTGGATTGGATATTTGATGAACATCGAAGATAACAACTTTTGTATGAAAAAGTCACTTTTAGTGAAGCTGCATACAAAAGTACTAAGTTTGGATTGGATATTTGATGAACATCGAAGTTAACAACTTTTGTATGAAAAAGTCACTTTTAGTGAAGCTGCATACAAAAGTACTAAGTTTGGATTGGATATTTGATGAACATCGAAGTTCACAACTTTTGTATGAAAAAGTCACTTTTAGTGAAGCTGCATACAAAAGTACAAAGTTTGGATTGGATATTTGATGAACATCGAAGTTAACAACTTTTGTATGAAAAAGTCACTTTTAGTGAAGCTGCATACAAAAGTACTAAGTTTGGATTGGATATTTGATGAACATCGAAGTTAACAACTTTTGTATGAAAAAGTCACTTTTAGTGAAGCTGCATACAAAAGTACTAAGTTTGGATTGGATATTTGATGAACATCGAAGTTCACAACTTTTGTATGAAAAAGTCACTTTTAGTGAAGCTACGTACAAAAGTACTAAGTTTGGATTGGATATTTGATGAACATCGAAGTTAACAACTTTTGTATGAAAAACTCACTTTTAGTGAAGCTGCATACAAAAGTACTAAGTTTGGATTGGATATTTGATGAACATCGAAGTTAACAATTTTTGTATGAAAAAGTCACTTTTAGTAAAGTTGCATACAAAAGTACTAAGTTTGGATTGGATATTTGATGAACATCGAAGTTAACAACTTTTGTATGAAAAAGTCATTATTAGTGAAGGTGCATACAAAAGTACTAAGTTTGGATTGGATATTTGATGAACATCGAAGTTAACAACTTTGGTATGAAAAAGTCACTTTTAGTGAAGCTGCATACAAAAGTACTAAGTTTAAATTGGATATTTGATGAACATCGAAGTTAACAACTTTTGTATGAAAAAGTCACTTTTAGTGAAGCTGCATACAAAAGTACTAAGTTTGGATTGGATATTTGATGAACATCGAAGTTAACAACTTTTGTATGAAAAAGTCACTTTTAGTGAAGCTGCATACAAAAGTACTAAGTTTGGATTGGATATTTGATGAACATCGAAGTTAACAACTTTTGTATGAAAAAGTCACTTTTAGTGAAGCTGCATACAAAAGTACTAAGTTTGGATTGGATATTTGATGAACATCGAAGTTAACAACTTTTGTATGAAAAAGTCACTTTTAGTGAAGCTGCATACAAAAGTACTAAGTTTGGATTGGATATTTGATGAACATCGAAGTTAACAACTTTTGTATGAAAAAGTCACTTTTAGTGAAGCTACGTACAAAAGTACTCAGTTTGGATTGGATATTTGATGAACATCGAAGTTAACAACTTTTGTATGAAAAAGTCACTTTTAGTGAAGCTGCATACAAAAGTACTAAGTTTGGATTGGATATTTGAGGAACATCGAAGTTAACAACTTTTGCATGAAAAAGTCATTATTAGTGAAGCTGCATACAAAAGTACTAAGTTTGGATTGGATATATGATGAACATCGAAATTAACAACTTTTGTTTGAAAAAGTCATTATTAGTGAAGCTGCATACAAAAGTACAAAGTTTGGATTGGATATTTGATTAACATCGAAGTTAACAACTTTTGTATGAAAAAGTCACTTTTAGTGAAGCTACGTACAAAAGTACTAAGTTTGGATTGGATATTTGATGAACATCGAAGTTAACAACTTTTGTATGAAAAAGTCACTTTTAGTGAAGCTACGTACAAAAGTACTAAGTTTGGATTGGATATTTGATGAACATCGAAGTTAACAACTTTTGTATGAAAAAGTCACTTTTAGTGAAGCTGCATACAAAAGTGCTAAGTTTGGATTGGATATTTGATGAACATCGAAGTTAACAACTTTTGTATGAAAAAGTCACTTTTAGTGAAGCTGCATACAAAAGTACTAAGTTTGGATTGGATATTTGATGAACATCGAAGTTAACAACTTTTGTATGAAAAAGTCACTTTTAGTGAAGCTGCATACAAAAGTACAAAGTTTGGATTGGATATTTGATGAACATCGAAGTTAACAACTTTTGTATGAAAAAGTCATTATTAGTGAAGCTGCATACAAAAGTACAAAGTTTGGATTGGATATTTGATTAACATCGAAGTTAACAACTTTTGTATGAAAAAGTCACTTTTAGTGAAGCTACGTACAAAAGTACTAAGTTTGGATTGGATATTTGATGAACATCGAAGTTAACAACTTTTGTATGAAAAAGTCACTTTTAGTGAAGCTACGTACAAAAGTACTAAGTTTGGATTGGATATTTGATGAACATCGAAGTTAACAACTTTTGTATGAAAAAGTCACTTTTAGTGAAGCTGCATACAAAAGTGCTAAGTTTGGATTGGATATTTGATGAACATCGAAGTTAACAACTTTTGTATGAAAAAGTCACTTTTAGTGAAGCTGCATACAAAAGTACTAAGTTTGGATTGGATATTTGATGAACATCGAAGTTAACAACTTTTGTATGAAAAAGTCACTTTTAGTGAAGCTGCATACAAAAGTACAAAGTTTGGATTGGATATTTGATGAACATCGAAGTTAACAACTTTTGTATGAAAAAGTCACTTTTAGTGAAGCTACGTACAAAAGTACTAAGTTTGGATTGGATATTTGATTAACATCGAAGTTAACAACTTTTGTATGAAAAAGTCACTTTTAGTGAAGCTACGTACAAAAGTACTAAGTTTGGATTGGATATTTGATGAACATCGAAGTTAACAACTTTTGTATGAAAAAGTCACTTTTAGTGAAGCTACGTACAAAAGTACTAAGTTTGGATTGGATATTTGATTAACATCGAAGTTAACAACTTTTGCATGAAAAAGTCACTTTTAGTGAAGCTGCATACAAAAGTACTAAGTTTGGATTGGATATTTGATTAACATCGAAGTTAACAACTTTTGTATGAAAAAGTCACTTTTAGTGAAGCTACGTACAAAAGTACTAAGTTTGGATTGGATATTTGATGAACATCGAAGTTAACAACTTTTGTATGAAAAAGTCACTTTTAGTGAAGCTACGTACAAAAGTACTAAGTTTGGATTGGATATTTGATTAACATCGAAGTTAACAACTTTTGTATGAAAAAGTCACTTTTAGTGAAGCTATGTACAAAAGTACTAAGTTTGGATTGGATATTTGATGAACATCGAAGTTAACAACTTTTGTATGAAAAAGTCACTTTTAGTGAAGCTACGTACAAAAGTACTAAGTTTGGATTGGATATTTGATGAACATCGAAGTTAACAACTTTTGTATGAAAAAGTCACTTTTAGTGAAGCTACGTACAAAAGTACTAAGTTTGGATTGGATATTTGATGAATATCGAAGTTAACAAATTTTGTATGAAAAAGTCACTTTTAGTGACGCTACGTACAAAAGTACTAAGTTTGGATTGGATATTTGATGAACATCGAAGTTAACAAATTTTGTATGAAAAAGTCACTTTTAGTGAAGCTACGTACAAAAGTACTAAGTTTGGATTGGATATTTGATGAACATCGAAGTTAACAAATTTTGTATGAAAAAGTCACTTTTAGTGAAGCTACGTACAAAAGTACTAAGTTTGGATTGGATATTTGATGAATATCGAAGTTAACAAATTTTGTATGAAAAAGTCACTTTTAGTGAAGCTACGTACAAAAGTACTAAGTTTGGATTGGATATTTGAGGAATATCGAAGTTAACAACTTTTGTATGAAAAAGTCACTTTTAGTGAAGCTACGTACAAAAGTACTAAGTTTGGATTGGATATTTGATGAACATCGAAGTTAACAACTTTTGTATGAAAAAGTCACTTTTAGTGAAGCTACGTACAAAAGTACTAAGTTTGGATTGGATATTTGATGAACATCGAAGTTAACAACTTTTGTATGAAAAAGTCACTTTTAGTGAAGCTACGTACAAAAGTACTAAGTTTGGATTGGATATTTGATGAACATCGAAGTTAACAACTTTTGTATGAAAAAGTCACTTTTAGTGAAGCTACGTACAAAAGTACTAAGTTTGGATTGGATATTTGATGAATATCGAAGTTAACAACTTTTGTATGAAAAAGTCACTTTTAGTGAAGCTACGTACAAAAGTACTAAGTTTGGATTGGATATTTGAGGAATATCGAAGTTAACAACTTTTGTATGAAAAAGTCACTTTTAGTGAAGCTACGTACAAAAGTACTAAGTTTGGATTGGATATTTGATGAACATCGAAGTTAACAACTTTTGTATGAAAAAGTCACTTTTAGTGAAGTTGCATACAAAAGTACTAAGTTTGGATTGGATATTTGATGAACATTGAAGTTAGCAACTTTTGTATGAAAAAGTCACTTTTAGTGAAGTTGCATACAAAAGTACTAAGTTAGGATTGGATATTTGATTAACATCGAAGTTAATAACTTTTGTATGAAAAAGTCACTTTTAGTGAAGCTACGTACAAAAGTACTAAGTTTGGATTGGATATTTGATGAACATCGAAGTTAACAACTTTTGTATGAAAAAGTCACTTTTAGTGAAGCTACGTACAAAAGTACTAAGTTTGGATTGGATATTTGATGAACATCGAAGTTAACAACTTTTGTATGAAAAAGTCACTTTTAGTGAAGCTGCATACAAAAGTACTAAGTTTGGATTGGATATTTGATGAACATCGAAGTTAACAACTTTTGTATGAAAAAGTCACTTTTAGTGAAGCTACGTACAAAAGTACTAAGTTTGGATTGGATATTTGATGAACATCGAAGTTAACAACTTTTGTTTGAAAAAGTCACTTTTAGTGAAGCTACGTACAAAAGTACTAAGTTTGGATTGGATATTTGATGAACATCGAAGTTAACAACTTTTGTATGAAAAAGTCACTTTTAGTGAAGCAACGTACAAAAGTACTAAGTTTGGATTGGATATTTGATGAACATCGAAGTTAGCAACTTTTGTATGAAAAAGTCACTTTTAGTGAAGCTACGTACAAAAGTACTAAGTTTGGATTGGATATTTGATGAACATCGAAGTTAACAACTTTTGTATGAAAAAGTCACTTTTAGTGAAGCTACGTACAAAAGTACTAAGTTTGGATTGGATATTTGATGAACATCGAAGTTAACAACTTTTGTATGAAAAAGTCACTTTTAGTGAAGCAACGTACAAAAGTACTAAGTTTGGATTGGATATTTGATGAACATCGAAGTTAGCAACTTTTGTATGAAAAAGTCACTTTTAGTGAAGCTACGTACAAAAGTACTAAGTTTGGATTGGATATTTGATGAACATCGAAGTTAACAACTTTTGTTTGAAAAAGTCACTTTTAGTGAAGCTACGTACAAAAGTACTAAGTTTGGATTGGATATTTGATGAATATCGAAGTTAACAACTTTTGTATGAAAAAGTCACTTTTAGTGAAGCTACGTACAAAAGTACTAAGTTTGGATTGGATATTTGATGAATATCGAAGTTAACAAATTTTGTATGAAAAAGTCACTTTTAGTGAAGCTACGTACAAAAGTACTAAGTTTGGATTGGATATTTGATGAATATCGAAGTTAACAAATTTTGTATGAAAAAGTCACTTTTAGTGAAGCTACGTACAAAAGTACTAAGTTTGGATAGGATATTTGATGAACATCGAAGTTAACAACTTTTGTATGAAAAAGTCACTTTTAGTGAAGCTACGTACAAAAGTACTAAGTTTGGATTGGATATTTGATGAATATCGAAGTTAACAAATTTTGTATGAAAAAGTCACTTTTAGTGACGCTACGTACAAAAGTACTAAGTTTGGATTGGATATTTGATGAACATCGAAGTTAACAAATTTTGTATGAAAAAGTCACTTTTAGTGAAGCTACGTACAAAAGTACTAAGTTTGGATTGGATATTTGATGAACATCGAAGTTAACAAATTTTGTATGAAAAAGTCACTTTTAGTGAAGCTACGTACAAAAGTACTAAGTTTGGATTGGATATTTGATGAATATCGAAGTTAACAAATTTTGTATGAAAAAGTCACTTTTAGTGAAGCTACGTACAAAAGTACTAAGTTTGGATTGGATATTTGAGGAATATCGAAGTTAACAACTTTTGTATGAAAAAGTCACTTTTAGTGAAGCTACGTACAAAAGTACTAAGTTTGGATTGGATATTTGATGAACATCGAAGTTAACAACTTTTGTATGAAAAAGTCACTTTTAGTGAAGCTACGTACAAAAGTACTAAGTTTGGATTGGATATTTGATGAACATCGAAGTTAACAACTTTTGTATGAAAAAGTCACTTTTAGTGAAGCTACGTACAAAAGTACTAAGTTTGGATTGGATATTTGATGAACATCGAAGTTAACAACTTTTGTATGAAAAAGTCACTTTTAGTGAAGCTACGTACAAAAGTACTAAGTTTGGATTGGATATTTGATGAATATCGAAGTTAACAACTTTTGTATGAAAAAGTCACTTTTAGTGAAGCTACGTACAAAAGTACTAAGTTTGGATTGGATATTTGAGGAATATCGAAGTTAACAACTTTTGTATGAAAAAGTCACTTTTAGTGAAGCTACGTACAAAAGTACTAAGTTTGGATTGGATATTTGATGAACATCGAAGTTAACAACTTTTGTATGAAAAAGTCACTTTTAGTGAAGTTGCATACAAAAGTACTAAGTTTGGATTGGATATTTGATGAACATCGAAGTTAACAACTTTTGTATGAAAAAGTCACTTTTAGTGAAGCTACGTACAAAAGTACTAAGTTTGGATTGGATATTTGATGAACATCGAAGTTAACAACTTTTGTATGAAAAAGTCACTTTTAGTGAAGTTTCATACAAAAGTACTAAGTTTGGATTGGATATTTGATGAACATCGAAGTTAACAACTTTTGTATGAAAAAGTCACTTTTAGTGAAGCTACGTACAAAAGTACTAAGTTTGGATTGGATATTTGATGAACATCGAAGTTAACAACTTTTGTATGAAAAAGTCACTTTTAGTGAAGCTACGTACAAAAGTACTAAGTTTGGATTGGATATTTGATGAACATCGAAGTTAACAACTTTTGTATGAAAAAGTCACTTTTAGTGAAGCTGCATACAAAAGTACTAAGTTTGGATTGGATATTTGATGAACATCGAAGTTAACAACTTTTGTATGAAAAAGTCACTTTTAGTGAAGTTGCATACAAAAGTACTAAGTTTGGATTGGATATTTGATGAACATCGAAGTTAACAACTTTTGTATGAAAAAGTCACTTTTAGTGAAGTTGCATACAAAAGTACTAAGTTTGGATTGGATATTTGATGAACATCGAAGTTAACAACTTTTGTATGAAAAAGTCACTTTTAGTGAAGCTACGTACAAAAGTACTAAGTTTGGATTGGATATTTGATGAACATCGAAGTTAACAACTTTTGTATGAAAAAGTCACTTTTAGTGAAGTTGCATACAAAAGTACTAAGTTTGGATTGGATATTTGATGAACATCGAAGTTAACAACTTTTGTATGAAAAAGTCACTTTTAGTGAAGCTGCATACAAAAGTACTAAGTTTGGATTGGATATTTGATGAACATCGAAGTTAACAACTTTTGTATGAAAAAGTCACTTTTAGTGAAGCTACGTACAAAAGTACTAAGTTTGGATTGGATATTTGATGAACATCGAAGTTAACAACTTTTGTATGAAAAAGTCACTTTTAGTGAAGCTACGTACAAAAGTACTAAGTTTGGATTGGATATTTGATGAACATCGAAGTTAACAACTTTTGTATGAAAAAGTCACTTTTAGTGAAGCTGCATACAAAAGTACTAAGTTTGGATTGGATATTTGATGAACATCGAAGTTAACAACTTTTGTATGAAAAAGTCACTTTTAGTGAAGCTACGTACAAAAGTACTAAGTTTGGATTGGATATTTGATGAACATCGAAGTTAACAACTTTTGTATGAAAAAGTCACTTTTAGTGAAGTTGCATACAAAAGTACTAAGTTTGGATTGGATATTTGATGAATATCGAAGTTAACAACTTTTGTATGAAAAAGTCACTTTTAGTGAAGCTACGTACAAAAGTACTAAGTTTGGATTGGATATTTGATGAACATCGAAGTTAACAACTTTTGTATGAAAAAGTCACTTTTAGTGAAGCTACGTACAAAAGTACTAAGTTTGGATTGGATATTTGATGAACATCGAAGGTAACAACTTTTGTATGAAAAAGTCACTTTTAGTGAAGTTGCATACAAAAGTACTAAGTTTGGATTGGATATTTGATGAACATCGAAGTTAACAACTTTTGTATGAAAAAGTCACTTTTAGTGAAGCTACGTACAAAAGTACTAAGTTTGAATTGGATATTTGATGAACATCGAAGTTAACAACTTTTGTATGAAAAAGTCACTTTTAGTGAAGTTGCATACAAAAGTACTAAGTTTGGATTGGATATTTGATGAACATCGAAGTTAACAACTTTTGTATGAAAAAGTCACTTTTAGTGAAGCTACGTACAAAAGTACTAAGTTTGGATTGGATATTTGATGAACATCGAAGTTAACAACTTTTGTATGAAAAAGTCACTTTTAGTGAAGTTGCATACAAAAGTACTAAGTTTGGATTGGATATTTGATGAACATCGAAGTTAACAACTTTTGTATGAAAAAGTCACTTTTAGTGAAGCTACGTACAAAAGTACTAAGTTTGGATTGGATATTTGATGAACATCGAAGTTAACAACTTTTGTATGAAAAAGTCACTTTTAGTGAAGCTACGTACAAAAGTACTAAGTTTGGATTGGATATTTGATGAACATCGAAGTTAACAACTTTTGTATGAAAAAGTCACTTTTAGTGAAGCTACGTACAAAAGTACTAAGTTTGGATTGGATATTTGATGAACATCGAAGTTAACAACTTTTGTTTGAAAAAGTCACTTTTAGTGAAGCTACGTACAAAAGTACTAAGTTTGAATTGGATATTTGATGAACATCGAAGTTAACAACTTTTGTATGAAAAAGTCACTTTTAGTGAAGCTACGTACAAAAGTACTAAGTTTGGATTGGATATTTGATGAACATCGAAGTTAACAACTTTTGTATGAAAAAGTCACTTTTAGTGAAGCTACGTACAAAAGTACTAAGTTTGGATTGGATATTTGATGAACATCGAAGTTAACAACTTTTGTATGAAAAAGTCACTTTTAGTGAAGCTACGTACAAAAGTACTAAGTTTGGATTGGATATTTGATGAACATCGAAGTTAACAACTTTTGTATGAAAAAGTCACTTTTAGTGAAGCTGCATACAAAAGTACTAAGTTTGGATTGGATATTTGATGAACATCGAAGTTAACAACTTTTGTATGAAAAAGTCACTTTTAGTGAAGCTACGTACAAAAGTACTAAGTTTGGATTGGATATTTGATGAACATCGAAGTTAACAACTTTTGTATGAAAAAGTCACTTTTAGTGAAGTTGCATACAAAAGTACTAAGTTTGGATTGGATATTTGATGAACATCGAAGTTAACAACTTTTGTATGAAAAAGTCACTTTTAGTGAAGCAACGTACAAAAGTACTAAGTTTGGATTGGATATTTGATGAACATCGAAGTTAACAACTTTTGTATGAAAAAGTCACTTTTAGTGAAGTTGCATACAAAAGTACTAAGTTTGGATTGGATATTTGATGAACATCGAAGTTAACAACTTTTGTATGAAAAAGTCACTTTTAGTGAAGCTACGTACAAAGTACTAAGTTTGGATTGGATATTTGATGAACATCGAAGTTAACAACTTTTGTTTGAAAAAGTCACTTTTAGTGAAGCTACGTACAAAAGTACTAAGTTTGGATTGGATATTTGATGAACATCGAAGTTAACAACTTTTGTATGAAAAAGTCACTTTTAGTGAAGCAACGTACAAAAGTACTAAGTTTGGATTGGATATTTGATGAACATCGAAGTTAACAACTTTTGTATGAAAAAGTCACTTTTAGTGAAGTTGCATACAAAAGTACTAAGTTTGGATTGGATATTTGATGAACATCGAAGTTAATAACTTTTGTATGAAAAGTCACTTTTAGTGAAGCTACGTACAAAAGTACTAAGTTTGGATTGGATATTTGATGAACATCGAAGTTAACAACTTTTGTATGAAAAAGTCACTTTTAGTGAAGCAACGTACAAAAGTACTAAGTTTGGATTGGATATTTGATGAACATCGAAGTTAACAACTTTTGTTTGAAAAAGTCACTTTTAGTGAAGCTACGTACAAAAGTACTAAGTTTGGATTGGATATTTGATGAACATCGAAGTTAACAACTTTTGTATGAAAAAGTCACTTTTAGTGAAGCTACGTACAAAAGTACTAAGTTTGGATTGGATATTCGATGAATATCGAAGTTAACAACTTTTGTATGAAAAAGTCACTTTTAGTGAAGCTACGTACAAAAGTACTAAGTTTGGATTGGATATTTGATGAATATCGAAGTTAACAACTTTTGTATGAAAAAGTCACTTTTAGTGAAGCTACGTACAAAAGTACTAAGTTTGGATTGGATATTTGATGAACATCGAAGTTAACAACTTTTGTATGAAAAAGTCACTTTTAGTGAAGCTACGTACAAAAGTACTAAGTTTGGATTGGATATTTGATGAACATCGAAGTTAACAACTTTTGTATGAAAAAGTCACTTTTAGTGAAGCTACGTACAAAAGTACTAAGTTTGGATTGGATATTTGATGAACATCGAAGTTAACAACTTTTGTTTGAAAAAGTCACTTTTAGTGAAGCTACGTACAAAAGTACTAAGTTTGGATTGGAAATTTGATGAATATCGAAGTTAACAACTTTTGTATGAAAAAGTCACTTTTAGTGAAGCTACGTACAAAAGTACTAAGTTTGGATTGGATATTGGATGAACATCGAAGTTAACAACTTTTGTATGAAAAAGTCACTTTTAGTGAAGCTACGTACAAAAGTACTAAGTTTGGATTGGATATTTGATGAACATCGAAGTTAACAACTTTTGTATGAAAAAGTCACTTTTAGTGAAGCTACGTACAAAAGTACTAAGTTTGGATTGGATATTTGATGAACATCGAAGTTAACAACTTTTGTATGAAAAAGTCACTTTTAGTGAAGCTACGTACAAAAGTACTAAGTTTGGATTGGATATTTGATGAACATCGAAGTTAACAACTTTTGTTTGAAAAAGTCACTTTAAGTGAAGCTACGTACAAAAGTACTAAGTTTGGATTGGATATTTGATGAATATCGAAGTTAACAACTTTTGTATGAAAAAGTCACTTTTAGTGAAGCAACGTACAAAAGTACTAAGTTTGGATTGGATATTTGATGAACATCGAAGTTAACAACTTTTGTATGAAAAAGTCACTTTTAGTGAAGCTACGTACAAAAGTACTAAGTTTGGATTGGATATTTGATGAAAATCGAAGTTAACAACTTTTGTATGAAAAAGTCACTTTTAGTGAAGCTACGTACAAAAGTACTAAGTTTGGATTGGATATTTGATGAATATCGAAGTTAACAACTTTTGTATGAAAAAGTCACTTTTAGTGAAGCTACGTACAAAAGTACTAAGTTTGGATTGGATATTTGATGAACATCGAAGTTAACAACTTTTGTATGAAAAAGTCACTTTTAGTGAAGCTACGTACAAAAGTACTAAGTTTGGATTGGATATTTGATGAATATCGAAGTTAACAACTTTTTTATCAAAATGTCACTACTAGTGAAACTACATTCAAAAGTACTAAGTTTTGATTGGATATTTGATGAACATCGCAATCAACCACTTTTGTATGAAAAAGTCACTATTAGTGAAACTACATTCAAAAGTACTAAGTTTTGATTGGATATTTGATGAACATCTTAGTCAACAACTTTTGTATGAAAAAGTCACTATTAGTGAAACTACATTCAAAAGTACTAAGTTTGGATTGGATATTTGATGAACATCGCAATCAACCACTTTTTTATGAAAATGTCACTACTAGTGAAACTACATTCAAAAGTACTAAGTTTTGATTGGATATTTGATGAACATCGCAATCAACCACTTTTGTATGAAAAAGTCACTATTAGTGAAACTACATTCAAAAGTACTAAGTTTTGATTGGATATTTGATGAACATCTTAGTCAACAACTTTTGTATGAAAAAGTCACTATTAGCGAAACTACATTCAAAAGTACTAAGTTTGGATTGGATATTTGATGAACATCTTAGGCAACAACTTTTGTATGAAAAAGTCACTATTAATGAAACTACATTCAAAAGTACTAAGTTTGGATTGGATATTCGATGGTCATCGCAGTCAACAACTTTTGTATGAAAAAGTCACTATTAGTGAAACTACATTCAAAAGTACTAAGTTTGGATTGGATATTTGATGAACATCGCAATCAACCACTTTTTTATGAAAATGTCACTACTAGTGAAACTACATTCAAAAGTACTAAGTTTGGATTGGATATTTGATGAACATCGCAATCAACAACTTTTGTATGAAAAAGTCACTATTAGTGAAACTACATTCAAAAGTACTAAGTTTGGATTGGATATTTGATGAACATCGAAGTTAACAACTTTTGTATGAAAAAGTCACTTTTAGTGAAGCTACGTACAAAAGTACTGAGTTTGGATTGGATATTTGATGAACATCGAAGTTAACAACTTTTGTATGAAAAAGTCACTTTTAGTGAAGCTACGTACAAAAGTACTAAGTTTGGATTGGATATTTGATGAATATCGAAGTTAACAACTTTTGTATGAAAAAGTCACTTTTAGTGAAGCTACGTACAAAAGTACTAAGTTTGGATTGGATATTTGATGAACATCGCAATCAACCACTTTTTTATGAAAAAGTCACTTTAAGTGAAGCTACGTACAAAAGTACTAAGTTTGGATTGGATATTTGATGAACATCGAAGTTAACAACTTTTGTATGAAAAATTTACTTTTAGTGAAGCTACGTACAAAAGTACTAAGTTTGGATTGGATATTTGATGAATATCGAAGTTAACAACTTTTGTATGAAAAAGTCACTTTTAGTGAAGCTACGTACAAAAGTACTAAGTTTGGATTGGATATTTGATGAACATCGAAGTTAACAACTTTTGTATGAAAAAGTCCCTTTTAGTGAAGCAACGTACAAAAGTACTAAGTTTGGATTGGATATTTGATGAATATCGAAGTTAACAACTTTTGTATGAAAAAGTCACTTTTAGTGAAGCTACGTACAAAAGTACTAAGTTTGGATTGGATATTTGATGAATATTGAAGTTAACAACTTTTGTATGAAAAAGTCACTTTTAGTGAAGCTACGTACAAAAGTACTAAGTTTGGATTGGATATTTGATGAACATCGAAGTTAACAACTTTTGTATGAAAAAGTCACTTTTAGTGAAGCTACGTACAAAAGTACTAAGTTTGGATTGGATATTTGATGAATATCGAAGTTAACAACTTTTGTATGAAAAAGTCACTTTTAGTGAAGCTACGTACAAAAGTACTAAGTTTGAATTGGATATTTGATGAACATCGAAGTTAACAACTTTTGTATGAAAAAGTCACTTTTAGTGAAGCTACGTACAAAAGTACTAAGTTTGGATTTGATATTTGATAAATATCGAAGTTAACAACTTTTGTATGAAAAAGTCACTTTTAGTGAAGCAACGTACAAAAGTACTAAGTTTGGATTGGATATTTGATGAACATCGAAGTTAACAACTTTTGTATGAAAAAGTCACTTTTAGTGAAGCTACGTACAAAAGTACTAAGTTTGGATTGGATATTTGATGAATATCGAAGTTAACAACTTTTGTATGAAAAAGTCACTTTTAGTGAAGCTACGTACAAAAGTACTAAGTTTGGATTGGATATTTGATGAATATCGAAGTTAACAACTTTTGTATGAAAAAGTCACTTTTAGTGAAGCTACGTACAAAAGTACTAAGTTTGGATTGGATATTTGATGAACATCGAAGTTAACAACTTTTGTATGAAAAAGTCACTTTTAGTGAAGCTACGTACAAAAGTACTAAGTTTGGATTGGATATTTGATGAACATCGAAGTTAACAACTTTTGTATGAAAAAGTCACTTTTAGTGAAGCTACGTACAAAAGTACTAAGTTTGGATTGGATATTTGATGAACATCGAAGTTAACAACTTTTGTATGAAAAAGTCACTTTTAGTGAAGCTACGTACAAAAGTACTAAGTTTGGATTGGATATTTGATGAACATCGAAGTTAACAACTTTTGTATGAAAAAGTCACTTTTAGTGAAGCTACGTACAAAAGTACTAAGTTTGGATTGGATATTTGATGAACATCGAAGTTAACAACTTTTGTATGAAAAAGTCACTTTTAGTGAAGCTACGTACAAAAGTACTAAGTTTGGATTGGATATTTGATGAACATCGAAGTTAACAACTTTTGTATGAAAAAGTCACTTTTAGTGAAGCTACGTACAAAAGTACTAAGTTTGGATTGGATATTTGATGAACATCGAAGTTAACAACTTTTGTATGAAAAAGTCACTTTTAGTGAAGCTACGTACAAAAGTACTAAGTTTGGATTGGATATTTGATGAACATCGAAGTTAACAACTTTTGTATGAAAAAGTCACTTTTAGTGAAGCTACGTACAAAAGTACTAAGTTTGGATTGGATATTTGATGAATATCGAAGTTAACAACTTTTGTATGAAAAAGTCACTTTTAGTGAAGCTACGTACAAAAGTACTAAGTTTGGATTGGATATTTGATGAACATCGAAGTTAACAACTTTTGTATGAAAAAGTCACTTTTAGTGAAGCTACGTACAAAAGTACTAAGTTTGGATTGGATATTTGATGAACATCGAAGTTAACAACTTTTGTTTGAAAAAGTCACTTTTAGTGAAGCTACGTACAAAAGTACTAAGTTTGGATTGGATATTTGATGAACATCGAAGTTAACAACTTTTGTATGAAAAAGTCACTTTTAGTGAAGCTACGTACAAAAGTACTAAGTTTGGATTGGATATTTGATGAACATCGAAGTTAACAACTTTTGTATGAAAAAGTCACTTTTAGTGAAGCTACGTACAAAAGTACTAAGTTTGGATTGGATATTTGATGAACATCGAAGTAAAAAACAACTTTTGTTTGAAAAAGTCACTTTTAGTGAAGCTACGTACAAAAGTACTAAGTTTGGACTGGATATTTGATGAACATCGAAGTTAACAACTTTTGTATGAAAAAGTCACTTTTAGTGAAGCTACGTACAAAAGTACTAAGTTTGGATTGGATATTTGATGAACATCGAAGTTAACAACTTTTGTTTGAAAAAGTCACTTTTAGTGAAGCTACGTACAAAAGTACTAAGTTTGGATTGGATATTTGATGAACATCGAAGTTAACAACTTTTGTTTGAAAAAGTCACTTTTAGTGAAGCTACGTACAAAAGTACTAAGTTTGGATTGGATATTTGATGAATATCGAAGTTAACAACTTTTGTATGAAAAAGTCACTTTTAGTGAAGCTACGTACAAAAGTACTAAGTTTGGATTGGATATTTGATGAACATCGAAGTAAAAAACAACTTTTGTTTGAAAAAGTCACTTTTAGTGAAGCTACGTACAAAAGTACTAAGTTTGGATTGGATATTTGATGAACATCGAAGTTAACAACTTTTGTATGAAAAAGTCACTTTTAGTGAAGCTACGTACAAAAGTACTAAGTTTGGATTGGATATTTGATGAACATCGAAGTTAACAACTTTTGTTTGAAAAAGTCACTTTTAGTGAAGCTACGTACAAAAGTACTAAGTTTGGATTGGATATTTGATGAACATCGAAGTTAACAACTTTTGTTTGAAAAAGTCACTTTTAGTGAAGCTACGTACAAAAGTACTAAGTTTGGATTGGATATTTGATGAACATCGAAGTTAACAACTTTTGTTTGAAAAAGTCACTTTTAGTGAAGCTACGTACAAAAGTACTAAGTTTGGATTGGATATTTGATGAACATCGAAGTTAACAACTTTTGTATGAAAAAGTCACTTTTAGTGAAGCTACGTACAAAAGTACTAAGTTTGGATTGGATATTTGATGAACATCGAAGTTAACAACTTTTGTTTGAAAAAGTCACTTTTAGTGAAGCTACGTACAAAAGTACTAAGTTTGGATTGGATATTTGATGAATATCGAAGTTAACAACTTTTGTATGAAAAAGTCACTTTTAGTGAAGCTACGTACAAAAGTACTAAGTTTGGATTGGATATTTGATGAACATCGAAGTAAAAAACAACTTTTGTTTGAAAAAGTCACTTTTAGTGAAGCTACGTACAAAAGTACTAAGTTTGGATTGGATATTTGATGAACATCGAAGTTAACAACTTTTGTATGAAAAAGTCACTTTTAGTGAAGCTACGTACAAAAGTACTAAGTTTGGATTGGATATTTGATGAACATCGAAGTTAACAACTTTTGTATGAAAAAGTCACTTTTAGTGAAGCTACGTACAAAAGTACTAAGTTTGGATTGGATATTTGATGAACATCGAAGTTAACAACTTTTGTTTGAAAAAGTCACTTTTAGTGAAGCTACGTACAAAAGTACTAAGTTTGGATTGGATATTTGATGAACATCGAAGTTAACAACTTTTGTATGAAAAAGTCACTTTTAGTGAAGCTACGTACAAAAGTACTAAGTTTGGATTGGATATTTGATGAACATCGAAGTTAACAACTTTTGTTTGAAAAAGTCACTTTTAGTGAAGCTACGTACAAAAGTACTAAGTTTGGATTGGATATTTGATGAACATCGAAGTAAAAAACAACTTTTGTTTGAAAAAGTCACTTTTAGTGAAGCTACGTACAAAAGTACTAAGTTTGGATTGGATATTTGATGAACATCGAAGTTAACAACTTTTGTATGAAAAAGTCACTTTTAGTGAAGCTACGTACAAAAGTACTAAGTTTGGATTGGATATTTGATGAACATCGAAGTTAACAACTTTTGTTTGAAAAAGTCACTTTTAGTGAAGCTACGTACAAAAGTACTAAGTTTGGATTGGATATTTGATGAATATCGAAGTTAACAACTTTTGTATGAAAAAGTCACTTTTAGTGAAGCTACGTACAAAAGTACTAAGTTTGGATTGGATATTTGATGAACATCGAAGTAAAAAACAACTTTTGTTTGAAAAAGTCACTTTTAGTGAAGCTACGTACAAAAGTACTAAGTTTGGATTGGATATTTGATGAACATCGAAGTTAACAACTTTTGTATGAAAAAGTCACTTTTAGTGAAGCTACGTACAAAAGTACTAAGTTTGGATTGGATATTTGATGAACATCGAAGTTAACAACTTTTGTATGAAAAAGTCACTTTTAGTGAAGCTACGTACAAAAGTACTAAGTTTGGATTGGATATTTGATGAACATCGAAGTTAACAACTTTTGTTTGAAAAAGTCACTTTTAGTGAAGCTACGTACAAAAGTACTAAGTTTGGATTGGATATTTGATGAACATCGAAGTTAACAACTTTTGTATGAAAAAGTCACTTTTAGTGAAGCTACGTACAAAAGTACTAAGTTTGGATTGGATATTTGATGAATATCGAAGTTAACAACTTTTGTATGAAAAAGTCACTTTTAGTGAAGCTACGTACAAAAGTACTAAGTTTGGATTGGATATTTGATGAACATCGAAGTAAAAAACAACTTTTGTTTGAAAAAGTCACTTTTAGTGAAGCTACGTACAAAAGTACTAAGTTTGGATTGGATATTTGATGAACATCGAAGTTAACAACTTTTGTATGAAAAAGTCACTTTTAGTGAAGCTACGTACAAAAGTACTAAGTTTGGATTGGATATTTGATGAACATCGAAGTTAACAACTTTTGTATGAAAAAGTCACTTTTAGTGAAGCTACGTACAAAAGTACTAAGTTTGGATTGGATATTTGATGAACATCGAAGTTAACAACTTTTGTTTGAAAAAGTCACTTTTAGTGAAGCTACGTACAAAAGTACTAAGTTTGGATTGGATATTTGATGAACATCGAAGTTAACAACTTTTGTATGAAAAAGTCACTTTTAGTGAAGCTACGTACAAAAGTACTAAGTTTGGATTGGATATTTGATGAACATCGAAGTTAACAACTTTTGTTTGAAAAAGTCACTTTTAGTGAAGCTACGTACAAAAGTACTAAGTTTGGATTGGATATTTGATGAATATCGAAGTTAACAACTTTTGTATGAAAAAGTCACTTTTAGTGAAGCTACGTACAAAAGTACTAAGTTTGGATTGGATATTTGATGAACATCGAAGTTAACAACTTTTGTATGAAAAAGTCACTTTTAGTGAAGCTGCATACAAAAGTACTAAGTTTGGATTGGATATTTGATGAACATCGAAGTTAACAACTTTTGTATGAAAAAGTCACTTTTAGTGAAGCTGCATACAAAAGTACTAAGTATGGATTGGATATTTGATGAACATCGAAGTTAACAACTTTTGTATGAAAAAGTCACTTTTAGTGAAGCTACGTACAAAAGTACTTAGTTTGGATTGGATATTTGATGAACATCGAAGTTAACAACTTTTGTATGAAAAAGTCACTTTAAGTGAAGCTACGTACAAAAGTACCAAGTTTGGATTGGATATTTGATGAACATCGAAGTTAACAACTTTTGTATGAAAAAGTCACTTTTAGTGAAGCTACGTACAAAAGTACTAAGTTTGGATTGGATATTTGATGAACATCGAAGTTAACAACTTTTGTATGAAAAAGTCATTTTTAGTGGAGCCGCATACAAAAGTACTAAGTTTGGATTGGATATTTGATGAACATCGAAGTTAACAACTTTTGTATGAAAAAGTCACTTTTAGTGAAGCTACGTACAAAAGTACTAAGTTTGGATTGGATATTTGATGAACATCGAAGTTAACAACTTTTGTATGAAAAAGTCACTTTAAGTGAAGCAACGTACAAAAGTACTAAGTTTGGATTGGATATTTGATGAACATCGAAGTTAACAACTTTTGTATGAAAAAGTCACTTTTAGTGAAGCTGCATACAAAAGTACTAAGTATGGATTGGATATTTGATGAACATCGAAGTTAACAACTTTTGCATGAAAAAGTCACTTTTAGTGAAGCTGCATACAAAAGTACTAAGTATGGATTGGATATTTGATGAACATCGAAGTTAACAACTTTTGTATGAAAAAGTCACTTTAAGTGAAGCTACGTACAAAAGTACTAAGTTTGGATTGGATATTTGATGAACATCGAAGTTAACAACTTTTGTATGAAAAAGTCACTTTTAGTGAAGTTGCATACAAAAGTACTAAGTTTGGATTGGATATTTGATGAACATCGAAGTTAACAACTTTTGTATGAAAAAGTCACTTTTAGTGAAGTTGCATACAAAAGTACTAAGTTTGGATTGGATATTTGATTAACATCGAAGTTAACAACTTTTGTATGAAAAAGTCACTTTTAGTGAAGTTGCATACAAAAGTACTAAGTTTGGATTGGATATTTGATGAACATCGAAGTTAACAACTTTTGTATGAAAAAGTCACTTTTAGTGAAGCTACGTACAAAAGTACTAAGTTTGGATTGGATATTTGATGAACATCGAAGTTAACAACTTTTGTATGAAAAAGTCACTTTTAGTGAAGCTGCATACAAAAGTACTAAGTTTGGATTGGATATTTGATGAACATCGAAGTTAACAACTTTTGTATGAAAAAGTCACTTTTAGTGAAGCTACGTACAAAAGTACTAAGTTTGGATTGGATATTTGATGAACATCGAAGTTAACAACTTTTGTATGAAAAAGTCACTTTTAGTGAAGCTGCATACAAAAGTACTAAGTTTGGATTGGATATTTGATGAACATCGAAGTTAACAACTTTTGTATGAAAAAGTCACTTTTAGTGAAGCTACGTACAAAAGTACTAAGTTTGGATTGGATATTTGATGAACATCGAAGTTAACAACTTTTGTATGAAAAAGTCACTTTTAGTGAAGCTACGTACAAAAGTACTAAGTTTGGATTGGATATTTGATGAACATCGAAGTTAACAACTTTTGTATGAAAAAGTCACTTTTAGTGAAGCTACGTACAAAAGTACTAAGTTTGGATTGGATATTTGATGAACATCGAAGTTAACAACTTTTGTATGAAAAAGTCATTATAAGTGAAGCTGCATACAAAAGTACTTAGTTTGGATTGGATATTTGATGAACATCGAAGTTAACAACTTTTGTATGAAAAAGTCACTTTTAGTGAAGCTGCATACAAAAGTACTAAGTTTGGATTGGATATTTGATGAACATCGAAGTTAACAACTTTTGTATGAAAAAGTCACTTTTAGTGAAGCTGCATACAAAAGTACTAAGTTTGGATTGGATATTTGATGAACATCGAAGTTAAAAACTTTTGTATGAAAAAGTCACTTTAAGTGAAGCTACGTTCAAAAGTACTAAGTTTGGATTGGATATTTGATGAACATCGAAGTTAACAACTTTTGTATGAAAAAGTCACTTTTAGTGAAGCTGCATACAAAAGTACTAAGTTTGGATTGGATATTTGATGAACATCGAAGTTAACAACTTTTGTATGAAAAAGTCACTTTTAGTGAAGCTGCTTACAAAAGTACTAAGTTTGGATTGGATATTTGATGAACATCGAAGTTAACAACTTTTGTATGAAAAAGTCACTTTTAGTGAAGCTGCATACAAAAGTACTAAGTTTGGATTGGATATTTGATGAACATCGAAGTTAACAACTTTTGTATGAAAAAGTCACTTTTAGTGAAGCTACGTACAAAAGTACTAAGTTTGGATTGGATATTTGATGAACATCGAAGTTAACAACTTTTGTATGAAAAAGTCACTTTAAGTGAAGCTACGTACAAAAGTACTAAGTTTGGATTGGATATTTGATGAACATCGAAGTTAACAACTTTTGTATGAAAAAGTCATTTTTAGTGGAGCCGCATACAAAAGTACTAAGTTTGGATTGGATATTTGATGAACATCGAAGTTAACAACTTTTGTATGAAAAAGTCACTTTTAGTGAAGCTACGTACAAAAGTACTAAGTTTGGATTGGATATTTGATGAACATCGAAGTTAACAACTTTTGTATGAAAAAGTCACTTTAAGTGAAGCAACGTACAAAAGTACTAAGTTTGGATTGGATATTTGATGAACATCGAAGTTAACAACTTTTGTATGAAAAAGTCACTTTTAGTGAAGCTGCATACAAAAGTACTAAGTATGGATTGGATATTTGATGAACATCGAAGTTAACAACTTTTGCATGAAAAAGTCACTTTAAGTGAAGCTGCATACAAAAGTACTAAGTATGGATTGGATATTTGATGAACATCGAAGTTAACAACTTTTGTATGAAAAAGTCACTTTAAGTGAAGCTACGTACAAAAGTACTAAGTTTGGATTGGATATTTGATGAACATCGAAGTTAACAACTTTTGTATGAAAAAGTCACTTTTAGTGAAGTTGCATACAAAAGTACTAAGTTTGGATTGGATATTTGATGAACATCGAAGTTAACAACTTTTGTATGAAAAAGTCACTTTTAGTGAAGTTGCATACAAAAGTACTAAGTTTGGATTGGATATTTGATTAACATCGAAGTTAACAACTTTTGTATGAAAAAGTCACTTTTAGTGAAGTTGCATACAAAAGTACTAAGTTTGGATTGGATATTTGATGAACATCGAAGTTAACAACTTTTGTATGAAAAAGTCACTTTTAGTGAAGCTACGTACAAAAGTACTAAGTTTGGATTGGATATTTGATGAACATCGAAGTTAACAACTTTTGTATGAAAAAGTCACTTTTAGTGAAGCTGCATACAAAAGTACTAAGTTTGGATTGGATATTTGATGAACATCGAAGTTAACAACTTTTGTATGAAAAAGTCACTTTTAGTGAAGCTACGTACAAAAGTACTAAGTTTGGATTGGATATTTGATTAACATCGAAGTTAACAACTTTTGTATGAAAAAGTCACTTTTAGTGAAGCTGCATACAAAAGTACTAAGTTTGGATTGGATATTTGATGAACATCGAAGTTAACAACTTTTGTATGAAGTAGTCACTTTTAGTGAAGCTGCATACAAAAGTACTAAGTTTGGATTGGATATTTGATGAACATCGAAGTTAACAACTTTTGTATGAAAAAGTCACTTTTAGTGAAGCTACGTACAAAAGTACTAAGTTTGGATTGGATATTTGATGAACATCGAAGTTAACAACTTTTGTATGAAAAAGTCACTTTTAGTGAAGCTACGTACAAAAGTACTAAGTTTGGATTGGATATTTGATGAACATCGAAGTTAACAACTTTTGTATGAAAAAGTCACTTTTAGTGAAGCTACGTACAAAAGTACTAAGTTTGGATTGGATATTTGATGAACATCGAAGTTAACAACTTTTGTATGAAAAAGTCATTATAAGTGAAGCTGCATACAAAAGTACTTAGTTTGGATTGGATATTTGATGAACATCGAAGTTAACAACTTTTGTATGAAAAAGTCACTTTTAGTGAAGCTGCATACAAAAGTACTAAGTTTGGATTGGATATTTGATGAACATCGAAGTTAACAACTTTTGTATGAAAAAGTCACTTTTAGTGAAGCTGCATACAAAAGTACTAAGTTTGGATTGGATATTTGATGAACATCGAAGTTAAAAACTTTTGTATGAAAAAGTCACTTTAAGTGAAGCTACGTTCAAAAGTACTAAGTTTGGATTGGATATTTGATGAACATCGAAGTTAACAACTTTTGTATGAAAAAGTCACTTTTAGTGAAGCTGCATACAAAAGTACTAAGTTTGGATTGGATATTTGATGAACATCGAAGTTAACAACTTTTGTATGAAAAAGTCACTTTTAGTGAAGCTACGTACAAAAGTACTAAGTTTGGATTGGATATTTGATGAACATCGAATTTAACAACTTTTGTATGAAAAAGTCACTTTTAGTGAAGCTACGTACAAAAGTACTAAGTTTGGATTGGATATTTGATGAACATCGAAGTTAACAACTTTTGTATGAAAAAGTCACTTTTAGTGAAGCTACGTACAAAAGTACTAAGTTTGGATTGGATATTTGATGAATATCAAAGTTAACAACATTTGTATGAAAAAGTCACTTTTAGTGAAGCTACGTACAAAAGTACTAAGTTTGGATTGGATATTTGATGAACATCGAAGTTAACAACTTTTGTATGAAAAAGTCACTTTTAGTGAAGCTGCATACAAAAGTACTAAGTTTGGATTGGATATTTGATGAACATCGAAGTTAACAACTTTTGTATGAAAAAGTCACTTTTAGTGAAGCTGCATACAAAAGTACTAAGTTTGGATTGGATATTTGATGAACATCGAAGTTAACAACTTTTGTATGAAAAAGTCATTATTAGTGAAGCTGCATACAAAAGTACTAAGTTTGGATTGGATATTTGATGAACATCGAAGTTAACAACTTTTGTATGAAAAAGTCACTTTTAGTGAAGCTGCATACAAAAGTACTAAGTATGGATTGGATAATTGATGAACATCGAAGTTAACAACTTTTGTATGAAAAAGTCACTTTTAGTGAAGCTGCATACAAAAGTACTAAGTTTGGATTGGATATTTGATGAACATCGAAATTAACAACTTTTGTATGAAAAAGTCACTTTTAGTGAAGTTGCATACAAAAGTACTAAGTTTGGATTGGATATTTGATGAGCATCGAAGTTAACAACTTTTGTATGAAAAAGTCACTTTTAGTGACGCTGCATACAAAAGTACTAAGTATGGATTGGATATTTGATGAACATCGAAGTTAACAACTTTTGTATGAAAAAGTCACTTTTAGTGAAGCTACGTACAAAAGTACTAAGTTTGGATTGGATATTTGATGAATATCGAAGTTAACAACTTTTGTATGAAAAAGTCACTTTTAGTGAAGCTACGTACAAAAGTACTAAGTTTGGATTGGATATTTGATGAACATCGAAGTTAACAACTTTTGTATGAATAAGTCACTGTTAGTGAAGCTGCTTACAAAAGTACTAAGTTTGGATTGGATATTTGATGAACATCGAAGTTAACAACTTTTGTATGAAAAAGTCACTTTTAGTGAAGCTGCATACAAAAGTACTAAGTATGGATTGGATATTTGATGAACATCGAAGTTAACAACTTTTGTATGAAAAAGTCACTTTTAGTGAAGCTGCATACAAAAGTACTAAGTTTGGATTGGATATTTGATGAACATCGAAGTTAACAACTTTTGTATGAAAAAGTCACTTTTAGTGAAGCTGCATACAAAAGTACTAAGTTTGGATTGGATATTTGATGAACATCGAAGTTAACAACTTTTGTATGAAAAAGTCACTTTTAGTGAAGCTGCATACAAAAGTACAAAGTTTGGATTGGATATTTGATGAACATCGAAGTTAACAACTTTTGTATGAAAAAGTCACTGTTAGTGAAGCTGCTTACAAAAGTACTAAGTTTGGATTGGATATTTGATGAACATCGAAGTTAACAACTTTTGTATGAAAAAGTCACTTTTAGTGAAGCTGCATACAAAAGTACTAAGTATGGATTGGATATTTGATGAACATCGAAGTTAACAACTTTTGTATGAAAAAGTCACTTTTAGTGAAGTTGCATACAAAAGTACTAAGTTTGGATTGGATATTTGATGAACATCGAAGTTAACAACTTTTGTATGAAAAAGTCATTATTACTGAAGCTGCATACAAAAGTACTAAGTTTGGATTGGATATTTGATTAACATCGAAGTTAACAACTTTTGTATGAAAAAGTCATTATTAGTGAAGCTGCGTACAAAAGTACAAAGTTTGGATTGGATATTTGATGAACATCGAAGTTAACAACTTTTGTATGAAAAAGTCACTTTTAGTGAAGCTGCATACAAAAGTACTAAGTTTGGATTGGATATTTGATGAACATCGAAGTTAACAACTTTTGTATGAAAAAGTCACTTTTAGTGAAGCTGCATACAAAAGTACAAAGTTTGGATTGGATATTTGATGAACATCGAAGTAAACATCTTTTGTATGAAAAAGTCATTATTAGTGAAGCTGCATACAAAAGTACTTAGTTTGGATTGGATATTTGATGAACATCGAATTTAACAACTTTTGTATGAAAAAGTCACTTTTAGTGAAGCTACGTACAAAAGTACTAAGTTTGGATTGGATATTTGATGAGCATCGAAGTTAACAACTTTTGTATGAAAAAGTCACTTTAAGTGAAGCTGCATACAAAAGTACTAAGTTTGGATTGGATATTTGATGAGCATCGAAGTTAACAACTTTTGTATGAAAAAGTCACTTTTAGTGAAGCTGCATACAAAAGTACAAAGTTTGGATTGGATATTTGATGAACATCGAAGTTAACAACTTTTGTATGAAAAAGTCACTTTTAGTGAAGCTGCATACAAAAGTACAAAGTTTGGATTGGATATTTGATGAACATCGAAGTTAACATCTTTTGTATGAAAAAGTCATTATTAGTGAAGCTGCATACAAAAGTACTTAGTTTGGATTGGATATTTGATGAACATCGAAGTTAACAACTTTTGTATGAAAAAGTCATTATTAGTGAAGCTGCATACAAAAAAACTAAGTTTGGATTGGATATTTGATGAACATCGAAGTTAACAACTTTTGTATGAAAAAGTCATTATTAGTGAAGCTGCATACAAAAGTACTAAGTTTGGATTGGATATTTGATGAACATCGAAGTTAACAACTTTTGTATGAAAAAGTCACTTTTAGTGAAGCTGCATACAAAAGTACTAAGTTTGGATTGGATATTTGATGAACATCGAAGTTAACAACTTTTGTATGAAAAAGTCATTATTAGTGAAGCTGCATACAAAAGTACTAAGTTTGGATTGGATATTTGATGAACATCGAAGTTAACAACTTTTGTATGAAAAAGTCACTTTTAGTGAAGCTGCATACAAAAGTACTAAGTTTGGATTGGATATTTGATGAACATCGAAGTTAACAACTTTTGTATGAAAAAGTCACTTTTAGTGAAGCTGCATACAAAAGTACTAAGTTTGGATTGGATATTTGATGAACATCGAAGTTAACAACTTTTGTATGAAAAAGTCATTATTAGTGAAGCTGCATACAAAAGTACAAAGTTTGGATTGGATAATTGATGAACATCGAAGTTAACAACTTTTGTATGAAAAAGTCACTTTTAGTGAAGCTGCATACAAAAGTACTAAGTTTGGATTGGATATTTGATGAACATCGAAGTTAACAACTTTTGTATGAAAAAGTCACTTTTAGTGAAGCTGCATACAAAAGTACTAAGTTTGGATTGGATATTTGATGAACATCGAAGTTAACAACTTTTGTATGAAAAAGTCACTTTTAGTGAAGCTGCATACAAAAGTACAAAGTTTGGATTGGATATTTGATGAACATCGAAGTTAACAACTTTTGTATGAAAAAGTCATTATTAGTGAAGCTGCATACAAAAGTACTAAGTTTGGATTGGATATTTGATGAACATCGAAGTTAACAACTTTTGTATGAAAAAGTCATTATTAGTGAAGCTGCATACAAAAGTACTAAGTTTGGATTGGATATTTGATGAACATCGAAGTTAACAACTTTTGTATGAAAAAGTCACTTTTAGTGAAGCTGCATACAAAAGTACTAAGTTTGGATTGGATATTTGATGAACATCGAAGTTAACAACTTTTGTATGAAAAAGTCACTTTTAGTGAAGCTGCATACAAAAGTACAAAGTTTGGATTGGATATTTGATGAACATCGAAGTTAACAACTTTTGTATGAAAAAGTCACTTTTAGTGAAGCTGCATACAAAAGTACTAAGTTTGGATTGGATATTTGATGAACATCGAAGTTAACAACTTTTGTATGAAAAAGTCATTATTAGTGAAGCTGCATACAAAAGTACTAAGTTTGGATTGGATATTTGATGAACATCGAAGTTAACAACTTTTGTATGAAAAAGTCATTATTAGTGAAGCTGCATACAAAAGTACTAAGTTTGGATTGGATATTTGATGAACATCGAAGTTAACAACTTTTGTATGAAAAAGTCATTATTAGTGAAGCTGCATACAAAAGTACTAAGTTTGGATTGGATATTTGATGAACATCGAAGTTAACAACTTTTGTATGAAAAAGTCACTTTTAGTGAAGCTGCATACAAAAGTACAAAGTTTGGATTGGATAATTGATGAACATCGAAGTTAACAACTTTTGTATGAAAAAGTCACTTTTAGTGAAGCTGCATACAAAAGTACTAAGTTTGGATTGGATATTTGATGAACATCGAAGTTAACAACTTTTGTATGAAAAAGTCACTTTTAGTGAAGCTGCATACAAAAGTACTAAGTTTGGATTGGATATTTGATGAACATCGAAGTTAACAACTTTTGTATGAAAAAGTCACTTTTCACTAGCTAGCTTCACTAGCTGCATACAAAAGTACAAAGTTTGGATTGGATATTTGATGAACATCGAAGTTAACAACTTTTGTATGAAAAAGTCATTATTAGTGAAGCTGCATACAAAAGTACTAAGTTTGGATTGGATATTTGATGAACATCGAAGTTAACAACTTTTGTATGAAAAAGTCACTTTTAGTGAAGCTGCATACAAAAGTACTAAGTTTGGATTGGATATTTGATGAGCATCGAAGTTAACAACTTTTGTATGAAAAAGTCACTTTTAGTGAAGCTGCATACAAAAGTACTAAGTTTTAATTGGATATTTGATGAACATCGAAGTTAACAACTTTTGTATGAAAAAGTCATTATTAGTGAAGCTGCATACAAAAGTACTAAGTTTGGATTGGATATTTGATGAACATCGAAGTTAACAACTTTTGTATGAAAAAGTCACTTTTAGTGAAGCTGCATACAAAAGTACTAAGTTTGGATTGGATATTTGATGAACATCGAAGTTAACAACTTTTGTATGAAAAAGTCACTTTTAGTGAAGCTGCATACAAAAGTACAAAGTTTGGATTGGATATTTGATGAACATCGAAGTTAACAACTTTTGTATGAAAAAGTCATTATTAGTGAAGCTGCATACAAAAGTACTAAGTTTGGATTGGATATTTGATGAACATCGAAGTTAACAACTTTTGTATGAAAAAGTCACTTTTAGTGAAGCTGCATACAAAAGTACTAAGTTTGGATTGGATATTTGATGAGCATCGAAGTTAACAACTTTTGTATGAAAAAGTCACTTTTAGTGAAGCTGCATACAAAAGTACTAAGTTTGGATTGGATATTTGATGAACATCGAAGTTAACAACTTTTGTATGAAAAAGTCACTTTTAGTGAAGCTACGTACAAAAGTACTAAGTTTGGATTGGATATTTGATGAACATCGAAATTAACAACTTTTGTATGAAAAAGTCACTTTTAGTGAAGCTACGTACAAAAGTACAAAGTTTGGATTGGATATTTGATGAACATCGAAGTTAACAACTTTTGTATGAAAAAGTCACTTTTAGTGAAGTTGCATACAAAAGTACTAAGTATGGATTGGATATTTGATGAACATCGAAGTTAACAACTTTTGTATGAAAAAGTCATTATAAGTGAAGCTGCATACAAAAGTACTAAGTTTTGATTGGATATTTGATGAACATCGAAGTTAACAACTTTTGTATGAAAAAGTCATTATTAGTGAAGCTGCATACAAAAGTACTAAGTTTGGATTGGATATTTGATGAACATCGAAGTTAACAACTTTTGTATGAAAAAGTCACTTTTAGTGAAGCTACGTACAAAAGTACTAAGTTTGGATTGGATATTTGATGAACATCGAAGTTAACAACTTTTGTATGAAAAAGTCACTTTTAGTGAAGCTACGTACAAAAGTACTAAGTTTGGATTGGATATTTGATGAACATCGAAGTTAACAACTTTTGTATGAAAAAGTCACTTTTAGTGAAGCTACGTACAAAAGTACTAAGTTTGGATTGGATATTTGATGAACATCGAAGTTAACAACTTTTGTATGAAAAAGTCACTTTTAGTGAAGCTGCATACAAAAGTACTAAGTTTGGATTGGATATTTGATTAACATCGAAGTTAACAACTTTTGTATGAAAAAGTCACTTTAAGTGAAGCTACGTACAAAAGTACTAAGTTTGGATTGGATATTTGATGAAAATCGAAGTTAACAACTTTTGTATGAAAAAGGCACTTTTAGTGAAGCTACGTACAAAAGTACTAAGTTTGGATTGGATATTTGATTAACATCGAAGTTAACAACTTTTGTATGAAAAAGTCACTTTTAGTGAAGTTGCATACAAAAGTACTAAGTTTGGATTGGATATTTGATGAACATCGAAGTTAACAACTTTTGTATGAAAAAGGCACTTTTAGTGAAGCTACGTACAAAAGTACTAAGTTTGGATTGGATATTTGATTAACATCGAAGTTAGCAACTTTTGTATGAAAAAGTCACTTTTAATGAAGCTACGTACAAAAGTACTAAGTTTGGATTGGATATTTGATGAACATCGAAGTTAACAACTTTTGTATGAAAAAGTCACTTTTAGTGAAGCTACGTACAAAAGTACTAAGTTTGGATTGGATATTTGATGAACATCGAAGTTAACAACTTTTGTATGAAAAAGTCACTTTTAGTGAAGCTGCATACAAAAGTACTAAGTTTGGATTGGATATTTGATGAACATCGAAGTTAACAACTTTTGTATGAAAAAGTCACTTTTAGTGAAGCTACGTACAAAAGTACTAAGTTTGGATTGGATATTTGATGAACATCGAAGTTAACAACTTTTGTATGAAAAAGTCACTTTTAGTGAAGCTACGTACAAAAGTACTAAGTTTGGATTGGATATTTGATGAACATCGAAGTTAACAACTTTTGTATGAAAAAGTCACTTTTAGTGAAGCTACGTACAAAAGTACTAAGTTTGGATTGGATATTTGATGAACATCGAAGTTAACAACTTTTGTATGAAAAAGTCACTTTTAGTGAAGCAACGTACAAAAGTACTAAGTTTGGATTGGATATTTGATGAACATCGAAGTTAACAACTTTTGTATGAAAAAGTCACTTTTAGTGAAGCTACGTACAAAAGTACTAAGTTTGGATTGGATATTTGATGAATATCGAAGTTAACAACTTTTGTATGAAAAAGTCACTTTTAGTGAAGCTACGTACAAAAGTACTAAGTTTGGATTGGATATTTGATGAACATCGAAGTTAACAACTTTTGTATGAAAAAGTCACTTTTAGTGAAGCTGCATACAAAAGTACTAAGTATGGATTGGATATTTGATGAACATCGAAGTTAACAACTTTTGTACGAAAAAGTCACTTTTAGTGAAGCTACGTACAAAAGTACTAAGTTTGGATTGGATATTTGATGAACATCGAATTTAACAACTTTTGTATGAAAAAGTCATTATTAGTGAAGCTGCATACAAAAGTACTAAGTTTGGATTGGATATTTGATGAACATCGAAGTTAACAACTTTTGTATGCAAAAGTCATTATTAGTGAAGCTGCATACAAAAGTACTAAGTTTGGATTGGATATTTGATAAACATCGAAGTTAACAACTTTTGTATGAAAAAGTCACTTTTAGGGAAGCTACGTACAAAAGTACTAAGTTTGGATTGGATATTTGATGAACATCGAAGTTAACAACTTTTGTATGAAAAAGTCACTTTTAGTGAAGCTACGTACAAAAGTACTAAGTTTGGATTGGATATTTGATGAACATCGAAGTTAACAACTTTTGTATGAAAAAGTCACTTTTAGTGAAGCTGCATACAAAAGTACTAAGTTTGGATTGGATATTTGATGAACATCGAAGTTAACAACTTTTGTATGAAAAAGGCACTTTTAGTGAAGCTACGTACAAAAGTACTAAGATTGGATTGGATATTTGATGAACATCGAAGTCAACAACTTTTGTATGAAAAAGTCACTTTTAGTGAAGCTGCATACAAAAGTACTAAGTATGGATTGGATATTTGATGAACATCGAAGTTAACAACTTTTGTATGAAAAAGTCACTTTTAGTGAAGCTGCATACAAAAGTACTAAGTTTGGATTGGATATTTGATGAACATCGAAGTTAACAACTTTTGTATGAAAAAGTCACTTTTAGTGAAGCTGCATACAAAAGTACTAAGTTTGGATTGGATATTTGATTAACATCGAAGTTAACAACTTTTGTATGAAAAAGTCATTATTAGTGAAGCTACGTACAAAAGTACTAAGTTTGGATTGGATATTTGATGAACATCGAAGTTAACAACTTTTGTATGAAAAAGTCACTTTTAGTGAAGCTGCATACAAAAGTACTAAGTTTGGATTGGATATTTGATGAACATCGAAGTTAACAACTTTTGTATGAAAAAGTCACTTTAAGTGAAGCTACGTACAAAAGTACTAAGTTTGGATTGGATATTTGATGAACATCGAAGTTAACAACTTTTGTATGAAAAAGTCACTTTTAGTGAAGCTACGTACAAAAGTACTAAGTTTTGATTGGATATTTGATGAACATCGAAGTTAACAACTTTTGTATGAAAAAGTCACTTTTAGTGAAGCTGCATACAAAAGTACTAAGTTTGGATTGGATATTTGATGAACATCGAAGTTAACAACTTTTGTATGAAAAAGTCACTTTTAGTGAAGCTGCATACAAAAGTACTAAGTTTGGATTGGATATTTGATGAACATCGAAGTAAACAACTTTTGTATGAAAAAGTCATTATTAGTGAAGCTGCATACAAAAGTACTAAGTTTGGATTGGATATTTGATGAACATCGAAGTTAACAACTTTTGTATGAAAAAGTCATTTAGTGAAGCTGCATACAAAAGTACTAAGTTTGGATTGGATATTTGATGAACATCGAAGTTAACAACTTTTGTATGAAAAAGTCACTTTTAGTGAAGCTGCATACAAAAGTACTAAGTTTGGATTGGATATTTGATGAACATCGAAGTTAACAACTTTTGTATGAAAAAGTCACTTTTAGTGAAGCTGCATACAAAAGTACTACGTTTGGATTAGATATTTGATGAACATCGAAGTTAACAACTTTTGTATGAAAAAGTCATTATTAGTGAAGCTGCATACAAAAGTACTAAGTTTGGATTGGATATTTGATGAACATCGAAGTTAACAACTTTTGTATGAAAAAGTCACTTTTAGTGAAGCTGCATACAAAAGTACTAAGTTTGGATTGGATATTTGATGAACATCGAAGTTAACAACTTTTGTATGAAAAAGTCACTTTTAATGAAGCTGCATACAAAAGTACTAAATATGGATTGGATATTTGATGAACATCGAAGTTAACAACTTTTGTATGAAAAAGTCACTTTTAGTGAAGCTGCATACAAAAGTACTAAGTTTGGATTGGATATTTGATGAACATCGAAGTTAACAACTTTTGTATGAAAAAGTCATTATTAGTGAAGCTGCATACAAAAGTACTAAGTTTGGATTGGATATTTGATGAACATCGAAGTTAACAACTTTTGTATGAAAAAGTCACTTTTAGTGAAGCTGCATACAAAAGTACTAAGTTTGGATTGGATATTTGATGAACATCGAAGTTAACAACTTTTGTATGAAAAAGTCACTTTTAGTGAAGCTGCATACAAAAGTACTAAGTATGGATTGGATATTTGATGAACATCGAAGTTAACAACTTTTGTATGAAAAAGTCACTTTTAGTGAAGCTACGTACAAAAGTACTAAGTTTGGATTGGATATTTGATGAACATCGAAGTTAACAACTTTTGTATGAAAAAGTCACTTTTAGTGAAGCTACGTACAAAAGTACTAAGTTTGGATTGGATATTTGAGGAACATCGAAGTTAACAACTTTTGTATGAAAAAGTCACTTTTAGTGAAGCTGCATACAAAAGTACTAAGTTTGGATTGGATATTTGATGAACATCGAAGTTAACAACTTTTGTATGAAAAAGTCACTTTTAGTGAAGTTGCATACAAAAGTACTAAGTTTGGATTGGATATTTGATGAACATCGAAGTTAACAACTTTTGTATGAAAAAGTCACTTTTAGTGAAGCTGCATACAAAAGTACTAAGTTTGGATTGGATATTTGATGAACATCGAAGTTAACAACTTTTGTATGAAAAAGTCACTTTTAGTGAAGCTACGTACAAAAGTACTAAGTTTGGATTGGATATTTGATGAACATCGAAGTTAACAACTTTTGTATGAAAAAGTCACTTTTAGTGAAGTTGCATACAAAAGTACTAAGTTTGGATTGGATATTTGAGGAACATCGAAGTTAACAACTTTTGTATGAAAAAGTCACTTTTAGTGAAGTTGCATACAAAAGTACTAAGTTTGGATTGGATATTTGATGAACATCGAAGTTAACAACTTTTGTATGAAAAAGTCACTTTTAGTGAAGCTGCATACAAAAGTACTAAGTTTGGATTGGATATTTGATGAACATCGAAGTTAACAACTTTTGTATGAAAAAGTCACTTTTAGTGAAGCTACGTACAAAAGTACTAAGTTTGGATTGGATATTTGATGAACATCGAAGTAAACAACTTTTGTATGAAAAAGTCACTTTTAGTGAAGCTACGTACAAAAGTACTAAGTTTGGATTGGATATTTGATGAACATCGAAGTTAACAACTTTTGTATGAAAAAGTCACTTTTAGTGAAGTTGCATACAAAAGTACTAAGTTTGGATTGGATATTTGATGAACATCGAAGTTAACAACTTTTGTATGAAAAAGTCACTTTTAGTGAAGCTACGTACAAAAGTACTAAGTTTGGATTGGATATTTGATGAACATCGAAGTTAACAACTTTTGTTTGAAAAAGTCACTTTTAGTGAAGCTACGTACAAAAGTACTAAGTTTGGATTGGATATTTGATGAACAACGAAGTTAACAACTTTTGTTTGAAAAAGTCACTTTTAGTGAAGCTACGTACAAAAGTACTAAGTTTGGATTGGATATTTGATGAACAACGAAGTTAACAACTTTTGTTTGAAAAAGTCACTTTTAGTGAAGCTACGTACAAAAGTACTAAGTTTGGATTGGATATTTGATGAACATCGAAGTTAACAACTTTTGTATGAAAAAGTCACTTTTAGTGAAGCTACGTACAAAAGTACTAAGTTTGGATTGGATATTTGATGAACAACGAAGTTAACAACTTTTGTTTGAAAAAGTCACTTTTAGTGAAGCTACGTACAAAAGTACTAAGTTTGGATTGGATATTTGATGAACATCGAAGTTAACAACTTTTGTATGAAAAAGTCACTTTTAGTGAAGCTACGTACAAAAGTACTAAGTTTGGATTGGATATTTGATGAACATCGAAGTTAACAACTTTTGTATGAAAAAGTCACTTTTAGTGAAGCTACGTACAAAAGTACTAAGTTTGGATTGGATATTTGATGAACATCGAAGTTGACAACTTTTGTTTGAAAAAGTCACTTTTAGTGAAGCTACGTACAAAAGTACTAAGTTTGGATTGGATATTTGATGAACAACGAAGTTAACAACTTTTGTTTGAAAAAGTCACTTTTAGTGAAGCTACGTACAAAAGTACTAAGTTTGGATTGGATATTTGATGAACATCGAAGTTAACAACTTTGGTATGAAAAAGTCACTTTTAGTGAAGCTACGTACAAAAGTACTAAGTTTGGATTGGATATTTGATGAATATCGAAGTTAACAACTTTTGTATGAAAAAGTCACTTTTAGTGAAGCTACGTACAAAAGTACTAAGTTTGGATTGGATATTTGATGAACATCGAAGTTAACAACTTTTGTATGAAAAAGTCACTTTTAGTGAAGCTACGTACAAAAGTACTAAGTTTGGATTGGATATTTGATGAACATCGAAGTTAACAACTTTTGTATGAAAAAGTCACTTTTAGTGAAGCTACGTACAAAAGTACTAAGTTTGGATTGGATATTTGATGAATATCGAAGTTAACAAATTTTGTATGAAAAAGTCACTTTTAGTGAAGCTACGTACAAAAGTACTAAGTTTGGATTGGATATTTGATGAATTTCGAAGTTAACAACTTTTGTATGAAAAAGTCACTTTTAGTGAAGCTACGTACAAAAGTACTAAGTTTGGATTGGATATTTGATGAACATCGAAGTTAACAACTTTTGTATGAAAAAGTCACTTTTAGTGAAGCTACGTACAAAAGTACTAAGTTTGGATTGGATATTTGATGAATATCGAAGTTAACAACTTTTGTATGAAAAAGTCACTTTTAGTGAAGCAACGTACAAAAGTACTAAGTTTGGATTGGATATTTGTTGAACATCGAAGTTAACAACTTTTGTATGAAAAAGTCACTTTTAGTGAAGCTACGTACAAAAGTACTAAGTTTGGATTGGATATTTGATGAATATCGAAGTTAACAACTTTTGTATGAAAAAGTCACTTTTAGTGAAGCAACGTACAAAAGTACTAAGTTTGGATTGGATATTTGATGAACATCGAAGTTAACAACTTTTGTATGAAAAAGTCACTTTTAGTGAAGCTACGTACAAAAGTACTAAGTTTGGATTGGATATTTGATGAATATCGAAGTTAACAAATTTTGTATGAAAAAGTCACTTTTAGTGAAGCTACGTACAAAAGTACTAAGTTTGGATTGGATATTTGATGAACATCGAAGTTAACAACTTTTGTATGAAAAAGTCACTTTTAGTGAAGCTACGTACAAAAGTACTAAGTTTGGATTGGATATTTGATGAATATCAAAGTTAACAACTTTTGTATGAAAAAGTCACTTTTAGTGAAGCTACGTACAAAAGTACTAAGTTTGGATTGGATATTTGATGAACATCGAAGTTAACAACTTTTGTTTGAAAAAGTCACTTTTAGTGAAGCTACGTACAAAAGTACTAAGTTTGGATTGGATATTTGATGAATATCGAAGTTAACAACTTTTGTATGAAAAAGTCACTTTTAGTGAAGCTACGTACAAAAGTACTAAGTTTGGATTGGATATTTGATGAATATTGAAGTTAACAACTTTTGTATGAAAAAGTCACTTTTAGTGAAGCTACGTACAAAAGTACTAAGTTTGGATTGGATATTTGATGAACATCGGAGTTAACAACTTTTTCATGAAAAAGTCACTTTTAGTGAAGCTACGTACAAAAGTACTAAGTTTGGATTGGATATTTGATGAATAACGAAGTTAACAACTTTTGTATGAAAAAGTCACTTTTAGTGAAGCTACGTACAAAAGTACTAAGTTTGGATTGGATATTTGATGAACATCGAAGTTAACAACTTTTGTATGAAAAAGTCACTTTTAGTGAAGCTACGTACAAAAGTACTAAGTTTGGATTGGATATTTGATGAACATCGAAGTTAACAACTTTTGTATGAAAAAGTCACTTTTAGTGAAGCTACGTACAAAAGTAGTAAGTTTGGATTGGATATTTGATGAATATCGAAGTTAACAACTTTTGTATGAAAAAGTCACTTTAAGTGAAGCTACGTACAAAAGTAGTAAGTTTGGATTGGATATTTGATGAATATCGAAGTTAACAACTTTTGTATGAAAAAGTCACTTTTAGTGAAGCAACGTACAAAAGTACTAAGTTTGGATTGGATATTTGATGAATATCGAAGTTAACATCTTTTGTATGAAAAAGTCACTTTTAGTGAAGCTACGTACAAAAGTACTAAGTTTGGATTGGATATTTGATGAATATCGAAGTTAACAACTTTTGTATGAAAAAGTCACTTTAAGTGAAGCAACGTACAAAAGTACTAAGTTTGGATTGGATATTTGATGAACATCGAAGTTAACAACTTTTGTATGAAAAAGTCACTTTTAGTGAAGCTACGTACAAAAGTACTAAGTTTGGATTGGATATTTGATGAATAACGAAGTTAACAACTTTTGTATGAAAAAGTCACTTTTAGTGAAGCTACGTACAAAAGTACTAAGTTTGGATTGGATATTTGATGAATATCAAAGTTAACAACTTTTGTATGAAAAAGTAACTTTTAGTGAAGCAACGTACAAAAGTACTAAGTTTGGATTGGATATTTGATGAACATCGAAGTTAACAACTTTTGTTTGAAAAAGTCACTTTTAGTGAAGCTACGTACAAAAGTAGTAAGTTTGGATTGGATATTTGATGAATATCGAAGTTAACAACTTTTGTATGAAAAAGTCACTTTAAGTGAAGCTACGTACAAAAGTACTAAGTTTGGATTGGATATTTGATGAACATCGAAGTTAACAACTTTTGTTTGAAAAAGTCACTTTTAGTGAAGCTACGTACAAAAGTACTAAGTTTGGATTGGATATTTGATGAATATCGAAGTTAACATCTTTTGTATGAAAAAGTCACTTTTAGTGAAGCTACGTACAAAAGTACTAAGTTTGGATTGGATATTTGATGAATATCGAAGTTAACATCTTTTGTATGAAAAAGTCACTTTTAGTGAAGCTACGTACAAAAGTACTAAGTTTGGATTGGATATTTGATGAATATCGAAGTTAACATCTTTTGTATGAAAAAGTCACTTTTAGTGAAGCTACGTACAAAAGTAGTAAGTTTGGATTGGATATTTGATGAATATCGAAGTTAACAACTTTTGTATGAAAAAGTCACTTTTAGTGAAGCAACGTACAAAAGTACTAAGTTTGGATTGGATATTTGATGAATATCGAAGTTAACATCTTTTGTATGAAAAAGTCACTTTTAGTGAAGCTACGTACAAAAGTACTAAGTTTGGATTGGATATTTGATGAATATCGAAGTTAACATCTTTTGTATGAAAAAGTCACTTTTAGTGAAGCTACGTACAAAAGTACTAAGTTTGGATTGGATATTTGATGAATATCGAAGTTAACAACTTTTGTATGAAAAAGTCACTTTTAGTGAAGCTACGTACAAAAGTACTAAGTTTGGATTGGATATTTGATGAATATCGAAGTTAACATCTTTTGTATGAAAAAGTCACTTTTAGTGAAGCTACGTACAAAAGTACTAAGTTTGGATTGGATATTTGATGAATATCGAAGTTAACATCTTTTGTATGAAAAAGTCACTTTTAGTGAAGCTACGTACAAAAGTACTAAGTTTGGATTGGATATTTGATGAATATCGAAGTTAACATCTTTTGTATGAAAAAGTCACTTTTAGTGAAGCTACGTACAAAAGTACTAAGTTTGGATTGGATATTTGATGAACATCGAAGTTAACAACTTTTGTTTGAAAAAGTCACTTTTAGTGAAGCTACGTACAAAAGTACTAAGTTTGGATTGGATATTTGATGAATATCGAAGTTAACATCTTTTGTATGAAAAAGTCACTTTCAGTGAAGCTACGTACAAAAGTACTAAGTTTGGATTGGATATTTGATGAATATCGAAGTTAACATCTTTTGTATGAAAAAGTCACTTTTAGTGAAGCTACGTACAAAAGTAGTAAGTTTGGATTGGATATTTGATGAATATCGAAGTTAACATCTTTTGTATGAAAAAGTCACTTTTAGTGAAGCTACGTACAAAAGTAGTAAGTTTGGATTGGATATTTGATGAATATCGAAGTTAACATCTTTTGTATGAAAAAGTCACTTTTAGTGAAGCAACGTACAAAAGTACTAAGTTTGGATTGGATATTTGATGAATATCGAAGTTAACATCTTTTGTATGAAAAAGTCACTTTTAGTGAAGCTACGTACAAAAGTACTAAGTTTGGATTGGATATTTGATGAATATCGAAGTTAACATCTTTTGTATGAAAAAGTCACTTTTAGTGAAGCTACGTACAAAAGTAGTAAGTTTGGATTGGATATTTGATGAATATCGAAGTTAACAACTTTTGTATGAAAAAGTCACTTTTAGTGAAGCAACGTACAAAAGTACTAAGTTTGGATTGGATATTTGATGAATATCGAAGTTAACAAATTTTGTATGAAAAAGTCACTTTTAGTGAAGCTACGTACAAAAGTACTAAGTTTGGATTGGATATTTGATGAACATCGAAGTTAACAACTTTTGTATGAAAAAGTCACTTTTAGTGAAGCTACGTACAAAAGTACTAAGTTTGGATTGGATATTTGATGAATATCAAAGTTAACAAATTTTGTATGAAAAAGTCACTTTTAGTGAAGTTGCATACAAAAGTACTAAGTTTGGATTGGATATTTGATGAATATCGAAGTTAACAAATTTTGTATGAAAAAGTCATTATAAGTGAAGCTGCATACAAAAGTACTAAGTTTGGATTGGATATTTGATGAACATCGAAGTTAACAACTTTTGTATGAAAAAGTCACTTTTAGTGAAGCTGCATACAAAAGTACTAAGTTTGGATTGGATATTTGATGAACATCGAAGTCAACAACTTTTGTATGAAAAAGTCATTATTAGTGAAGCTGCATACAAAAGTACTAAGTTTGGATTGGATATTTGATGAACATCGAAGTCAACAACTTTTGTATGAAAAAGTCACTTTTAGTGAAGTTGCATACAAAAGTACTAAGTTTGGATTGGATATTTGATGAACATCGAAGTTAACAACTTTTGTATGAAAAAGTCATTATAAGTGAAGCTGCATACAAAAGTACTAAGTTTGGATTGGATATTTGATGAACATCGAAGTTAACAACTTTTGTATGAAAAAGTCACTTTTAGTGAAGCTGCATACAAAAGTACTAAGTTTGGATTGGATATTTGATGAACATCGAAGTCAACAACTTTTGTATGAAAAAGTCATTATTAGTGAAGCTGCATACAAAAGTACTAAGTTTGGATTGGATATTTGATGAACATCGAAGTCAACAACTTTTGTATGAAAAAGTCACTTTAAGTGAAGCTGCTTACAAAAGTACTAAGTTTGGATTGGATATTTGATTAACATCGAAGTTAACAACTTTTGTATGAAAAAGTCATTATTAGTGAAGCTGCATACAAAAGTACTAAGTTTGGATTGGATATTTGATGAACATCGAAGTTAACAACTTTTGTATGAAAAAGTCACTTTTAGTGAAGCTACGTACAAAAGTACTAAGTTTGGATTGGATATTTGATGAACATCGAAGTTAACAACTTTTGTATGAAAAAGTCACTTTAAGTGAAGCTGCTTACAAAAGTACTAAGTTTGGATTGGATATTTGATGAACATCGAAGTTAACAACTTTTGTATGAAAAAGTCACTTTTAGTGAAGCTGCATACAAAAGTACAAAGTTTGGATTGGATATTTGATGAACATCGAAGTTAACAACTTTTGTATGAAAAAGTCACTTTTAGTGAAGCTGCATACAAAAAAACTAAGTTTGGATTGGATATTTGATCAACATCGAAGTTAACAACTTTTGTATGAAAAAGTCACTTTTAGTGAAGCTGCATACAAAAGTACTAAGTTTGGATTGGATATTTGATTAACATCGAAGTTAACAACTTTTGTATGAAAAAGTCACTTTTAGTGAAGCTACGTACAAAAGTACTAAGTTTGGATTGGATATTTGATGAACATCGAAGTTAACAACTTTTGTATGAAAAAGTCACTTTTAGTGAAGCTACGTACAAAAGTACTAAGTTTGGATTGGATATTTGATGAACATCGAAGTTAACAACTTTTGTATGAAAAAGTCACTTTTAGTGAAGCTACGTACAAAAGTACTAAGTTTGGATTGGATATTTGATGAACATCGAAGTTAACAACTTTTGTATGAAAAAGTCACTTTTAGTGAAGCTACGTACAAAAGTACTAAGTTTGGATTGGATATTTGATGAACATCGAAGTTAACAACTTTTGTATGAAAAAGTCACTTTTAGTGAAGTTGCATACAAAAGTACTAAGTTTGGATTGGATATTTGATGAACATCGAAGTTAACAACTTTTGTATGAAAAAGTCACTTTTAGTGAAGCTACGTACAAAAGTACTAAGTTTGGATTGGATATTTGATGAACATCGAAGTTAACAACTTTTGTATGAAAAAGTCACTTTTAGTGAAGCTACGTACAAAAGTACTAAGTTTGGATTGGATATTTGATGAATATCGAAGTTAACAACTTTTGTATGAAAAAGTCACTTTTAGTGAAGCTACGTACAAAAGTACTAAGTTTGGATTGGATATTTGATGAATATCGAAGTTAACAACTTTTGTATGAAAAAGTCACTTTTAGTGAAGCTACGTACAAAAGTACTAAGTTTGGATTGGATATTTGATGAATATCGAAGTTAACAACTTTTGTATGAAAAAGTCACTTTTAGTGAAGCTACGTACAAAAGTACTAAGTTTGGATTGGATATTTGATGAATATCGAAGTTAACAACTTTTGTATGAAAAAGTCACTTTTAGTGAAGCTACGTACAAAAGTACTAAGTTTGGATTGGATATTTGATGAATATCGAAGTTAACAACTTTTGTATGAAAAAGTCACTTTTAGTGAAGCTACGTACAAAAGTACTAAGTTTGGATTGGATATTTGATGAATATCGAAGTTAACAACTTTTGTATGAAAAAGTCACTTTTAGTGAAGCTACGTACAAAAGTACTAAGTTTGGATTGGATATTTGATGAACATCGAAGTTAACAACTTTTGTATGAAAAAGTCACTTTTAGTGAAGCTACGTACAAAAATTCTAAGTTTGGATTGGATATTTGATGAATATCGAAGTTAACAACTTTTGTATGAAAAAGTCACTTTTAGTGAAGCTACGTACAAAAGTACTAAGTTTGGATTGGATATTTGATGAATATCGAAGTTAACAACTTTTGTATGAAAAAGTCACTTTTAGTGAAGCTACGTACAAAAGTACTAAGTTTGGATTGGATATTTGATGAACATCGAAGTTAACAACTTTTGTATGAAAAAGTCACTTTTAGTGAAGCTACGTACAAAAGTACTAAGTTTGGATTGGATATTTGATGAATATCGAAGTTAACAACTTTTGTATGAAAAAGTCACTTTTAGTGAAGCAACGTACAAAAGTACTAAGTTTGGATTGGATATTTGATGAACATCGAAGTTAACAACTTTTGTATGAAAAAGTCACTTTTAGTGAAGCTACGTACAAAAGTACTAAGTTTGGATTGGATATTTGATGAACATCGAAGTTAACAACTTTTGTATGAAAAAGTCACTTTTAGTGAAGCAACGTACAAAAGTACTAAGTTTGGATTGGATATTTGATGAACATCGAAGTTAACAACTTTTGTATGAAAAAGTCACTTTTAGTGAAGCTACGTACAAAAGTACTAAGTTTGGATTGGATATTTGATGAATATCGAAGTTTACAACTTTTGTATGAAAAAGTCACTTTTAGTGAAGCTACGTACAAAAGTACTAAGTTTGGATTGGATATTTGATGAATATCGAAGTTAACAACTTTTGTATGAAAAAGTCACTTTTAGTGAAGCTACGTACAAAAGTACTAAGTTTGGATTGGATATTTGATGAATATCGAAGTTAACAACTTTTGTATGAAAAAGTCACTTTTAGTGAAGCTACGTACAAAAGTACTAAGTTTGGATTGGATATTTGATGAACATCGAAGTTAACAACTTTTGTATGAAAAAGTCACTTTTAGTGAAGCTACGTACAAAAATTCTAAGTTTGGATTGGATATTTGATGAATATCGAAGTTAACAACTTTTGTATGAAAAAGTCACTTTTAGTGAAGCAACGTACAAAAGTACTAAGTTTGGATTGGATATTTGATGAACATCGAAGTTAACAACTTTTGTATGAAAAAGTCACTTTTAGTGAAGCTACGTACAAAAGTACTAAGTTTGGATTGGATATTTGATGAATATCGAAGTTAACAACTTTTGTATGAAAAAGTCACTTTTAGTGAAGCTACGTACAAAAGTACTAAGTTTGGATTGGATATTTGATGAACATCGAAGTTAACAACTTTTGTATGAAAAAGTCACTTTTAGTGAAGCAACGTACAAAAGTACTAAGTTTGGATTGGATATTTGATGAACATCGAAGTTAACAACTTTTGTATGAAAAAGTCACTTTTAGTGAAGCTACGTACAAAAGTACTAAGTTTGGATTGGATATTTGATGAATATCGAAGTTAACAACTTTTGTATGAAAAAGTCACTTTTAGTGAAGCTACGTACAAAAGTACTAAGTTTGGATTGGATATTTGATGAACATCGAAGTTAACAACTTTTGTATGAAAAAGTCACTTTTAGTGAAGCTACGTACAAAAGTACTAAGTTTGGATTGGATATTTGATGAATATCGAAGTTTACAACTTTTGTATGAAAAAGTCACTTTTAGTGAAGCTACGTACAAAAGTACTAAGTTTGGATTGGATATTTGATGAATATCGAAGTTAACAACTTTTGTATGAAAAAGTCACTTTTAGTGAAGCTACGTACAAAAGTACTAAGTTTGGATTGGATATTTGATGAATATCGAAGTTAACAACTTTTGTATGAAAAAGTCACTTTTAGTGAAGCTACGTACAAAAGTACTAAGTTTGGATTGGATATTTGATGAATATCGAAGTTAACAACTTTTGTATGAAAAAGTCACTTTTAGTGAAGCTACGTACAAAAGTACTAAGTTTGGATTGGATATTTGATGAATATCGAAGTTAACAACTTTTGTATGAAAAAGTCACTTTTAGTGAAGCTACGTACAAAAGTACTAAGTTTGGATTGGATATTTGATGAATATCGAAGTTAACAACTTTTGTATGAAAAAGTCACTTTTAGTGAAGCTACGTACAAAAGTACTAAGTTTGGATTGGATATTTGATGAATATCGAAGTTAACAACTTTTGTATGAAAAAGTCACTTTTAGTGAAGCTACGTACAAAAGTACTAAGTTTGGATTGGATATTTGATGAACATCGAAGTTAACAACTTTTGTATGAAAAAGTCACTTTTAGTGAAGCTACGTACAAAAATTCTAAGTTTGGATTGGATATTTGATGAATATCGAAGTTAACAACTTTTGTATGAAAAAGTCACTTTTAGTGAAGCTACGTACAAAAGTACTAAGTTTGGATTGGATATTTGATGAATATCGAAGTTAACAACTTTTGTATGAAAAAGTCACTTTTAGTGAAGCTACGTACAAAAGTACTAAGTTTGGATTGGATATTTGATGAACATCGAAGTTAACAACTTTTGTATGAAAAAGTCACTTTTAGTGAAGCTACGTACAAAAGTACTAAGTTTGGATTGGATATTTGATGAATATCGAAGTTAACAACTTTTGTATGAAAAAGTCACTTTTAGTGAAGCTGCATACAAAAGTACTAAGTTTGGATTGGATATTTGATGAACATCGAAGTTAACAACTTTTGTATGAAAAAGTCACTTTTAGTGAAGCTGCATACAAAAGTACAAAGTTTGGATTGGATATTTGATGAACATCGAAGTTATCAACTTTTGTATGAAAAAGTCACTTTTAGTGAAGCTGCATACAAAAGTACTAAGTTTGGATTGGATATTTGATGAATATCGAAGTTAACAACTTTTGTATGAAAAAGTCACTTTTAGTGAAGCAACGTACAAAAGTACTAAGTTTGGATTGGATATTTGATGAACATCGAAGTTAACAACTTTTGTATGAAAAAGTCACTTTTAGTGAAGCTACGTACAAAAGTACTAAGTTTGGATTGGCTATTTGATGAACATCGAAGTTAACAACTTTTGTATGAAAAAGTCACTTTTAGTGAAGCAACGTACAAAAGTACTAAGTTTGGATTGGATATTTGATGAACATCGAAGTTAACAACTTTTGTATGAAAAAGTCACTTTTAGTGAAGCTACGTACAAAAGTACTAAGTTTGGATTGGATATTTGATGAATATCGAAGTTAACAACTTTTGTATGAAAAAGTCACTTTTAGTGAAGCTACGTACAAAAGTACTAAGTTTGGATTGGATATTTGATGAACATCGAAGTTAACAACTTTTGTATGAAAAAGTCACTTTTAGTGAAGCAACGTACAAAAGTACTAAGTTTGGATTGGATATTTGATGAACATCGAAGTTAACAACTTTTGTATGAAAAAGTCACTTTTAGTGAAGCTACGTACAAAAGTACTAAGTTTGGATTGGATATTTGATGAATATCGAAGTTAACAACTTTTGTTTGAAAAAGTCACTTTTAGTGAAGCTACGTACAAAAGTACTAAGTTTGGATTGGATATTTGATGAATATCGAAGTTAACAACTTTTGTATGAAAAAGTCACTTTTAGTGAAGCAACGTACAAAAGTACTAAGTTTGGATTGGATATTTGATGAACATCGAAGTTAACAAATTTTGTATGAAAAAGTCACTTTTAGTGAAGCTACGTACAAAAGTACTAAGTTTGGATTGGATATATGATGAACATCGAAGTTAACAACTTTTGTTTGAAAAAGTCACTTTTAGTGAAGCTACGTACAAAAGTACTAAGTTTGGATTGGATATATGATGAACATCGAAGTTAACAACTTTTGTTTGAAAAAGTCACTTTTAGTGAAGCAACGTACAAAAGTACTAAGTTTGGATTGGATATTTGATGAACATCGAAGTTAACAACTTTTGTTTGAAAAAGTCACTTTTAGTGAAGCTACGTACAAAAGTACTAAGTTTGGATTGGATATTTGATGAACATCGAAGTTAACAACTTTTGTATGAAAAAGTCACTTTTAGTGAAGCTACGTACAAAAGTACTAAGTTTGGATTGGATATTTGATGAATATCGAAGTTAACAACTTTTGTATGAAAAAGTCACTTTTAGTGAAGCTACGTACAAAAGTACTAAGTTTGGATTGGATATTTGATGAACATCGAAGTTAACAACTTTTGTATGAAAAAGTCACTTTTAGTGAAGCTACGTACAAAAGTACTAAGTTTGGTTTGGATATTTGATGAACATCGAAGTTAACAACTTTTGTATGAAAAAGTCACTTTTAGTGAAGCTACGTACAAAAGTACTAAGTTTGGATTGGATATTTGATGAACATCGAAGTTAACAACTTTTGTATGAAAAAGTCACTTTTAGTGAAGCTACGTACAAAAGTACTAAGTTTGGATTGGATATTTGATGAACATCGAAGTTAACAACTTTTGTATGAAAAAGTCACTTTTAGTGAAGCTGCATACAAAAGTACTAAGTTTGGATTGGATATTTGATGTACATCGAAGCAAACAACTTTTGTATGAAAAAGTCACTTTTAGTGAAGCTACGTACAAAAGTACTAAGTTTGGATTGGATATTTGATGAACATCGAAGTTAACAACTTTTGTAAGAAAAAGTCACTTTTAGTGAAGCTACGTACAAAAGTACTAAGTTTGGATTGGATATTTGATGAACATCGAAGTTAACAACTTTTGTATGAAAAAGTCACTTTTAGTGAAGCTACGTACAAAAGTACTAAGTTTGGATTGGATATTTGATGAATATCGAAGTTAACAACTTTTGTATGAAAAAGTCACTTTTAGTGAAGCTACGTACAAAAGTACTAAGTTTGGATTGGATATTTGATGAATATCGAAGTTAACAACTTTTGTATGAAAAAGTCACTTTTAGTGAAGCTACGTACAAAAGTACTAAGTTTGGATTGGATATTTGATGAATATCGAAGTTAACAACTTTTGTATGAAAAAGTCACTTTTAGTGAAGCTACGTACAAAAGTACTAAGTTTGGATTGGATATTTGATGAACATCGAAGTTTACAACTTTTGTATGAAAAAGTCACTTTTAGTGAAGCTACGTACAAAAGTACTAAGTTTGGATTGGATATTTGATGAACATCGAAGTTAACAACTTTTGTAAGAAAAAGTCACTTTTAGTGAAGCTACGTACAAAAGTACTAAGTTTGGATTGGATATTTGATGAACATCGAAGTTAACAACTTTTGTATGAAAAAGTCACTTTTAGTGAAGCTACGTACAAAAGTACTAAGTTTGGATTGGATATTTGATGAACATCGAAGTTTACAACTTTTGTATGAAAAAGTCACTTTTAGTGAAGCTACGTACAAAAGTACTAAGTTTGGATTGGATATTTGATGAACATCGAAGTTAACAACTTTTGTAAGAAAAAGTCACTTTTAGTGAAGCTACGTACAAAAGTACTAAGTTTGGATTGGATATTTGATGAACATCGAAGTTAACAACTTTTGTATGAAAAAGTCACTTTTAGTGAAGCTACGTACAAAAGTACTAAGTTTGGATTGGATATTTGATGAACATCGAAGTTAACAACTTTTGTAAGAAAAAGTCACTTTTAGTGAAGCTACGTACAAAAGTACTAAGTTTGGATTGGATATTTGATGAACATCGAAGTTAACAACTTTTGTATGAAAAAGTCACTTTTAGTGAAGCTACGTACAAAAGTACTAAGTTTGGATTGGATATTTGATGAATATCGAAGTTAACAACTTTTGTATGAAAAAGTCACTTTTAGTGAAGCTACGTACAAAAGTACTAAGTTTGGATTGGATATTTGATGAATATCGAAGTTAACAACTTTTGTATGAAAAAGTCACTTTTAGTGAAGCTACGTACAAAAGTACTAAGTTTGGATTGGATATTTGATGAACATCGAAGTTAACAACTTTTGTATGAAAAAGTCACTTTTAGTGAAGCTACGTACAAAAGTACTAAGTTTGGATTGGATATTTGATGAATATCGAAGTTAACAACTTTTGTATGAAAAAGTCACTTTTAGTGAAGCTACGTACAAAAGTACTAAGTTTGGATTGGATATTTGATGAATATCGAAGTTAACAACTTTTGTATGAAAAAGTCACTTTTAGTGAAGCTACGTACAAAAGTACTAAGTTTGGATTGGATATTTGATGAACATCGAAGTTTACAACTTTTGTATGAAAAAGTCACTTTTAGTGAAGCTACGTACAAAAGTACTAAGTTTGGATTGGATATTTGATGAATATCGAAGTTAACAACTTTTGTATGAAAAAGTCACTTTTAGTGAAGCTACGTACAAAAGTACTAAGTTTGGATTGGATATTTGATGAACATCGAAGTTAACAACTTTTGTATGAAAAAGTCACTTTTAGTGAAGCTACGTACAAAAGTACTAAGTTTGGATTGGATATTTGATGAACATCGAAGTTAACAACTTTTGTAAGAAAAAGTCACTTTTAGTGAAGCTACGTACAAAAGTACTAAGTTTGGATTGGATATTTGATGAACATCGAAGTTAACAACTTTTGTATGAAAAAGTCACTTTTAGTGAAGCTACGTACAAAAGTACTAAGTTTGGATTGGATATTTGATGAACATCGAAGTTAACAACTTTTGTTTGAAAAAGTCACTTTTAGTGAAGCTACGTACAAAAGTACTAAGTTTGGATTGGATATTTGATGAACATCGAAGTTAACAACTTTTGTATGAAAAAGTCACTTTTAGTGAAGCTACGTACAAAAGTACTAAGTTTGGATTGGATATTTGATGAATATCGAAGTTAACAACTTTTGTATGAAAAAGTCACTTTTAGTGAAGCTACGTACAAAAGTACTAAGTTTGGATTGGATATTTGATGAACATCGAAGTTAACAACTTTTGTATGAAAAAGTCACTTTTAGTGAAGCTACGTACAAAAGTACTAAGTTTGGATTGGATATTTGATGAATATCGAAGTTAACAACTTTTGTATGAAAAAGTCACTTTTAGTGAAGCTACGTACAAAAGTACTAAGTTTGGATTGGATATTTGATGAACATCAAAGTTAACAACTTTTGTATGAAAAAGTCACTTTTAGTGAAGCTACGTACAAAAGTACTAAGTTTGGATTGGATATTTGATGAATATCGAAGTTAACAACTTTTGTATGAAAAAGTCACTTTTAGTGAAGCTACGTACAAAAGTACTAAGTTTGGATTGGATATTTGATGAACATCGAAGTTAACAACTTTTGTATGAAAAAGTCACTTTTAGTGAAGCTACGTACAAAAGTACTAAGTTTGGATTGGATATTTGATGAATATCGAAGTTAACAACTTTTGTATGAAAAAGTCACTTTTAGTGAAGCTACGTACAAAAGTACTTAGTTTGGATTGGATATTTGATGAATATCGAAGTTAACAACTTTTGTATGAAAAAGTCACTTTTAGTGAAGCTACGTACAAAAGTACTAAGTTTGGATTGGATATTTGATGAATATCGAAGTTAACAACTTTTGTATGAAAAAGTCACGTTTAGTGAAGCAACGTACAAAAGTACTAAGTTTGGATTGGATATTTGATGAACATCGAAGTTAACAACTTTTGTATGAAAAAGTCACTTTAAGTGAAGCTACGTACAAAAGTACTAAGTTTGGATTGGATATTTGATGAATATCGAAGTTAACAACTTTTGTATGAAAAAGTCACTTTTAGTGAAGCTACGTACAAAGGTACTAAGTTTGGATTGGATATTTGATGAATATCGAAGTTAACAACTTTTGTATGAAAAAGTCACTTTTAGTGAAGCTACGTACAAAGGTACTAAGTTTGGATTGGATATTTGATGAATATCGAAGTTAACAAATTTTGTATGAAAAAGTCACTTTTAGTGGAGCTACGTACAAAAGTACTAAGTTTGGATTGGATATTTGATGAATATCGAAGTTAACAACTTTTGTATGAAAAAGTCACTTTTAGTGAAGCTACGTACAAAAGTACTAAGTTTGGATTGGATATTTGATGAACATCGAAGTTAACAACTTTTGTATGAAAAAGTCACTTTTAGTGAAGCTACGTACAAAAGTACTAAGTTTGGATTGGATATTTGATGAATATCGAAGTTAACAACTTTTGTATGAAAAAGTCACTTTTAGTGAAGCTACGTACAAAGGTACTAAGTTTGGATTGGATATTTGATGAATATCGAAGTTAACAACTTTTGTATGAAAAAGTCACTTTTAGTGAAGCTACGTACAAAGGTACTAAGTTTGGATTGGATATTTGATGAATATCGAAGTTAACAAATTTTGTATGAAAAAGTCACTTTTAGTGGAGCTACGTACAAAAGTACTAAGTTTGGATTGGATATTTGATGAATATCGAAGTTAACAACTTTTGTATGAAAAAGTCACTTTTAGTGAAGCTACGTACAAAGGTACTAAGTTTGGATTGGATATTTGATGAATATCGAAGTTAACAAATTTTGTATGAAAAAGTCACTTTTAGTGGAGCTACGTACAAAAGTACTAAGTTTGGATTGGATATTTGATGAATATCGAAGTTAACAACTTTTGTATGAAAAAGTCACTTTTAGTGAAGCTACGTACAAAAGTACTAAGTTTGGATTGGATATTTGATGAACATCGAAGTTAACAACTTTTGTATGAAAAAGTCACTTTTAGTGAAGCTACGTACAAAAGTACTAAGTTTGGATTGGATATTTGATGAATATCGAAGTTAACAACTTTTGTATGAAAAAGTCACTTTTAGTGAAGCTACGTACAAAAGTACTAAGTTTGGATTGGATATTTGATGAATATCGAAGTTAACAACTTTTGTATGAAAAAGTCACTTTTAGTGAAGCTACGTACAAAGGTACTAAGTTTGGATTGGATATTTGATGAATATCGAAGTTAACAAATTTTGTATGAAAAAGTCACTTTTAGTGGAGCTACGTACAAAAGTACTAAGTTTGGATTGGATATTTGATGAATATCGAAGTTAACAACTTTTGTATGAAAAAGTCACTTTTAGTGAAGCTACGTACAAAAGTACTAAGTTTGGATTGGATATTTGATGAACATCGAAGTTAACAACTTTTGTATGAAAAAGTCACTTTTAGTGAAGCTACGTACAAAAGTACTAAGTTTGGATTGGATATTTGATGAATATCGAAGTTAACAACTTTTGTATGAAAAAGTCACTTTTAGTGAAGCTACGTACAAAGGTACTAAGTTTGGATTGGATATTTGATGAATATCGAAGTTAACAACTTTTGTATGAAAAAGTCGCTTTTAGTGAAGCTACGTACAAAAGTACTAAGTTTGGATTGGATATTTGATGAATTTCGAAGTTAACAACTTTTGTATGAAAAAGTCACTTTTAGTGAAGCTACGTACAAAAGTACTAAGTTTGGATTGGATATTTGATGAACATCGAAGTTAACAACTTTTGTATGAAAAAGTCACTTTTAGTGAAGCAACGTACAAAAGTACTAAGTTTGGATTGGATATTTGATGAACATCGAAGTTAACAACTTTTGTATGAAAAAGTCACTTTTAGTGAAGCTACGTACAAAAGTACTAAGTTTGGATTGGATATTTGATGAACATCGAAGTTAACAACTTTTGTATGAAAAAGTCACTTTTAGTGAAGCAACGTACAAAAGTACTAAGTTTGGATTGGATATTTGATGAACATCGAAGTTAACAACTTTTGTTTGAAAAAGTCACTTTTAGTGAAGCTACGTACAAAAGTACTAAGTTTGGATTGGATATTTGATGAACATCGAAGTTAACAACTTTTGTATGAAAAAGTCACTTTTAGTAAAGCTGCATACAAAAGTACTAAGTTTGGATTGGATATTTGATGAACATCGAAGTTAACAACTTTTGTATGAAAAAGTCACGTTTAGTGAAGCTACGTACAAAAGTACTAAGTTTGGATTGGATATTTGATGAACATCGAAGTTAACAACTTTTGTATGAAAAAGTCACTTTTAGTGAAGCAACGTACAAAAGTACTAAGTTTGGATTGGATATTTGATGAACATCGAAGTTAACAACTTTTGCATGAAAAAGTCACTTTTAGTGAAGCTACGTACAAAAGTACTAAGTTTGGATTGGATATTTGATGAACATCGAAGTTAACAACTTTTGTATGAAAAAGTCACTTTTAGTGAAGCTACGTACAAAAGTACTAAGTTTGGATTGGATATTTGATGAACATCGAAGTTAACAACTTTTGTATGAAAAAGTCACTTTTAGTGAAGCTGCATACAAAAGTACTAAGTTTGGATTGGATATTTGATGAACATCGAAGTTAACAACTTTTGTATGAAAAAGTCACTTTTAGTGAAGCTGCATACAAAAGTACTAAGTTTGGATTGGATATTTGATGAACATCGAAGTTAACAACTTTTGTATGAAAAAGTCACGTTTAGTGAAGCAACGTACAAAAGTACTAAGTTTGGATTGGATATTTGATGAACATCGAAGTTAACAACTTTTGTATGAAAAAGTCACTTTTAGTGAAGCTACGTACAAAAGTACTAAGTTTGGATTGGATATTTGATGAACATCGAAGTTAACAACTTTTGTATGAAAAAGTCACTTTTAGTGAAGCTACGTACAAAAGTACTAAGTTTGGATTGGATATTTGATGAATATCGAAGTTAACAACTTTTGTATGAAAAAGTCACTTTTAGTGAAGCTACGTACAAAGGTACTAAGTTTGGATTGGATATTTGATGAATATCGAAGTTAACAACTTTTGTATGAAAAAGTCGCTTTTAGTGAAGCTACGTACAAAAGTACTAAGTTTGGATTGGATATTTGATGAATATCGAAGTTAACAACTTTTGTATGAAAAAGTCACGTTTAGTGAAGCAACGTACAAAAGTACTAAGTTTGGATTGGATATTTGATGAACATCGAAGTTAACAACTTTTGTATGAAAAAGTCACTTTTAGTGAAGCAACGTACAAAAGTACTAAGTTTGGATTGGATATTTGATGAACATCGAAGTTAACAACTTTTGTATCAAAAAGTCACTTTTAGTGAAGCTACGTACAAAAGTACTAAGTTTGGATTGGATATTTGATGAACATCGAAGTTAACAACTTTTGTATGAAAAAGTCACTTTTAGTGAAGCAACGTACAAAAGTACTAAGTTTGGATTGGATATTTGATGAACATCGAAGTTAACAACTTTTGTATGAAAAAGTCACGTTTAGTGAAGCAACGTACAAAAGTACTAAGTTTGGATTGGATATTTGATGAACATCGAAGTTAACAACTTTTGTATGAAAAAGTCACTTTTAGTGAAGCAACGTACAAAAGTACTAAGTTTGGATTGGATATTTGATGAATATCGAAGTTAACAACTTTTGTATGAAAAAGTCATTTTTAGTGAAGCTACGTACAAAAGTACTAAGTTTGGATTGGATATTTGATGAACATCGAAGTTAACAACTTTTGTATGAAAAAGTCACTTTTAGTGAAGCTACGTACAAAAGTACTAAGTTTGGATTGGATATTTGATGAACATCGAAGTTAACAACTTTTGTATGAAAAAGTCACTTTTAGTGAAGCTACGTACAAAAGTACTAAGTTTGGATTGGATATTTGATGAACATCGAAGTTAACAACTTTTGTATGAAAAAGTCACTTTTAGTGAAGCTGCGTACAAAAGTACTAAGTTTGGATTGGATATTTGATGAATATCGAAGTTAACAACTTTTGTATGAAAAAGTCACTTTTAGTGAAGTTGCATACAAAAGTACTAAGTTTGGATTGGATATTTGATGAACATCGAAGTTAACAACTTTTGTATGAAAAAGTCACTTTTAGTGAAGCTACGTACAAAAGTACTAAGTTTGGATTGGATATTTGATGAATATCGAAGTTAACAACTTTTGTATGAAAAAGTCACTTTTAGTGAAGCTACGTACAAAAGTACTAAGTTTGGATTGGATATTTGATGAATATCGAAGTTAACAACTTTTGTATGAAAAAGTCACTTTTAGTGAAGCTACGTACAAAAGTACTAAGTTTGGATTGGATATTTGATGAACATCGAAGTTAACAACTTTTGTATGAAAAAGTCACTTTTAGTGAAGCTACGTACAAAAGTACTAAGTTTGGATTGGATATTTGATGAACATCGAAGTTAACAACTTTTGTTTGAAAAAGTCACTTTTAGTGAAGCTACGTACAAAAGTACTAAGTTTGGATTGGATATTTGATGAATATCGAAGTTAACAACTTTTGTATGAAAAAGTCACTTTTAGTGAAGCTACGTACAAAAGTACTAAGTTTGGATTGGATATTTGATGAACATCGAAGTTAACAACTTTTGTATGAAAAAGTCACTTTTAGTGAAGCTACGTACAAAAGTACTAAGTTTGGATTGGATATTTGATGAATATCGAAGTTAACAACTTTTGTATGAAAAAGTCACTTTTAGTGAAGCTACGTACAAAAGTACTAAGTTTGGATTGGATATTTGATGAACATCAAAGTTAACAACTTTTGTATGAAAAAGTCACTTTTAGTGAAGCTACGTACAAAAGTACTAAGTTTGGATTGGATATTTGATGAATATCGAAGTTAACAACTTTTGTATGAAAAAGTCACTTTTAGTGAAGCTACGTACAAAAGTACTAAGTTTGGATTGGATATTTGATGAACATCGAAGTTAACAACTTTTGTATGAAAAAGTCACTTTTAGTGAAGCTACGTACAAAAGTACTAAGTTTGGATTGGATATTTGATGAATATCGAAGTTAACAACTTTTGTATGAAAAAGTCACTTTTAGTGAAGCTACGTACAAAAGTACTTAGTTTGGATTGGATATTTGATGAATATCGAAGTTAACAACTTTTGTATGAAAAAGTCACTTTTAGTGAAGCAACGTACAAAAGTACTAAGTTTGGATTGGATATTTGATGAACATCGAAGTTAACAACTTTTGTATGAAAAAGTCACTTTTAGTGAAGCTACGTACAAAAGTACTAAGTTTGGATTGGATATTTGATGAACATCGAAGTTAACAACTTTTGTATGAAAAAGTCACTTTTAGTGAAGCTACGTACAAAAGTACTAAGTTTGGATTGGATATTTGATGAATATCGAAGTTAACAACTTTTGTATGAAAAAGTCACTTTTAGTGAAGCTACGTACAAAAGTACTAAGTTTGGATTGGATATTTGATGAACATCGAAGTTAACAACTTTTGTATGAAAAAGTCACTTTTAGTGAAGCTACGTACAAAAGTACTAAGTTTGGATTGGATATTTGATGAACATCGAAGTTAACAACTTTTGTATGAAAAAGTCACTTTTAGTGAAGCTACGTACAAAAGTACTAAGTTTGGATTGGATATTTGATGAACATCGAAGTTAACAACTTTTGTATGAAAAAGTCACTTTTAGTGAAGCTACGTACAAAAGTACTAAGTTTGGATTGGATATTTGATGAATATCGAAGTTAACAACTTTTGTATGAAAAAGTCACTTTTAGTGAAGCTACGTACAAAAGTACTAAGTTTGGATTGGATATTTGATGAACATCGAAGTTAACAACTTTTGTTTGAAAAAGTCACTTTTAGTGAAGCTACGTACAAAAGTACTAAGTTTGGATTGGATATTTGATGAATATCGAAGTTAACAACTTTTGTATGAAAAAGTCACTTTTAGTGAAGCAACGTACAAAAGTACTAAGTTTGGATTGGATATTTGATGAACATCGAAGTTAACAACTTTTGTATGAAAAAGTCACTTTTAGTGAAGCTACGTACAAAAGTACTAAGTTTGGATTGGATATTTGATGAACATCGAAGTTAACAACTTTTGTATGAAAAAGTCACTTTTAGTGAAGCTACGTACAAAAGTACTAAGTTTGGATTGGATATTTGATGAACATCGAAGTTAACAACTTTTGTTTGAAAAAGTCACTTTTAGTGAAGCTACGTACAAAAGTACTAAGTTTGGATTGGATATTTGATGAATATCGAAGTTAACAACTTTTGTATGAAAAAGTCACTTTTAGTGAAGCAACGTACAAAAGTACTAAGTTTGGATTGGATATTTGATGAACATCGAAGTTAACAACTTTTGTATGAAAAAGTCACTTTTAGTGAAGCTACGTACAAAAGTACTAAGTTTGGATTGGATATTTGATGAACATCGAAGTTAACAACTTTTGTATGAAAAAGTCACTTTTAGTGAAGCTACGTACAAAAGTACTAAGTTTGGATTGGATATTTGATGAACATCGAAGTTAACAACTTTTGTTTGAAAAAGTCACTTTTAGTGAAGCTACGTACAAAAGTACTAAGTTTGGATTGGATATTTGATGAACATCGAAGTTAACAACTTTTGTATGAAAAAGTCACTTTTAGTGAAGCTACGTACAAAAGTACTAAGTTTGGATTGGATATTTGATGAACATCGAAGTTAACAACTTTTGTTTGAAAAAGTCACTTTTAGTGAAGCTACGCACAAAAGTACTAAGTTTGGATTGGATATTTGATGAACATCGAAGTTAACAACTTTTGTTTGAAAAAGTCACTTTTAGTGAAGCTACGTACAAAAGTACTAAGTTTGGATTGGATATTTGATGAACATCGAAGTTAACAACTTTTGTATGAAAAAGTCACTTTTAGTGAAGCTACGTACAAAAGTACTAAGTTTGGATTGGATATTTGATGAACATCGAAGTTAACAACTTTTGTATGAAAAAGTCACTTTTAGTGAAGCTACGTACAAAAGTACTAAGTTTGGATTGGATATTTGATGAACATCGAAGTTAACAACTTTTGTATGAAAAAGTCACTTTTAGTGAAGCTACGTACAAAAGTACTAAGTTTGGATTGGATATTTGATGAACATCGAAGTTAACAACTTTTGTTTGAAAAAGTCACTTTTAGTGAAGCTACGTACAAAAGTACTAAGTTTGGATTGGATATTTGATGAACATCGAAGTTAACAACTTTTGTATGAAAAAGTCACTTTTAGTGAAGCTACGTACAAAAGTACTAAGTTTGGATTGGATATTTGATGAACATCGAAGTTAACAACTTTTGTATGAAAAAGTCACTTTTAGTGAAGCAACGTACAAAAGTACTAAGTTTGGATTGGATATTTGATGAACATCGAAGTTAACAACTTTTGTTTGAAAAAGTCACTTTTCGTGAAGCTACGTACAAAAGTACTAAGTTTGGATTGGATATTTGATGAACATCGAAGTTAACAACTTTTGTATGAAAAAGTCACTTTTAGTGAAGCTACGTACAAAAGTACTAAGTTTGGATTGGATATTTGATGAACATCGAAGTTAACAACTTTTGTATGAAAAAGTCACTTTTAGTGAAGCTACGTACAAAAGTACTAAGTTTGGATTGGATATTTGATGAACATCGAAGTTAACAACTTTTGTATGAAAAAGTCACTTTTAGTGAAGCTACGTACAAAAGTACTAAGTTTGGATTGGATATTTGATGAATATCGAAGTTAACAACTTTTGTTTGAAAAAGTCACTTTTAGTGAAGCTACGTACAAAAGTACTAAGTTTGGATTGGATGTTTGATGAATATCGAAGTTAACAACTTTTGTATGAAAAAGTCACTTTTAGTGAAGCAACGTACAAAAGTACTAAGTTTGGATTGGATATTTGATGAACATCGAAGTTAACAACTTTTGTATGAAAAAGTCACTTTTAGTGAAGCTACGTACAAAAGTACTAAGTTTGGATTGGATATTTGATGAATATCGAAGTTAACAACTTTTGTATGAAAAAGTCACTTTTAGTGAAGCTACGTACAAAAGTACTAAGTTTGGATTGGATATTTGATGAACATCGAAGTTAACAACTTTTGTATGAAAAAGTCACTTTTAGTGAAGCTGCATACAAAAGTACTAAGTTTGGATTGGATATTTGATGTACATCGAAGCAAACAACTTTTGTATGAAAAAGTCACTTTTAGTGAAGCTACGTACAAAAGTACTAAGTTTGGATTGGATATTTGATGAACATCGAAGTTAACAACTTTTGTAAGAAAAAGTCACTTTTAGTGAAGCTACGTACAAAAGTACTAAGTTTGGATTGGATATTTGATGAACATCGAAGTTAACAACTTTTGTATGAAAAAGTCACTTTTAGTGAAGCTACGTACAAAAGTACTAAGTTTGGATTGGATATTTGATGAATATCGAAGTTAACAACTTTTGTATGAAAAAGTCACTTTTAGTGAAGCTACGTACAAAAGTACTAAGTTTGGATTGGATATTTGATGAATATCGAAGTTAACAACTTTTGTATGAAAAAGTCACTTTTAGTGAAGCTACGTACAAAAGTACTAAGTTTGGATTGGATATTTGATGAATATCGAAGTTAACAACTTTTGTATGAAAAAGTCACTTTTAGTGAAGCTACGTACAAAAGTACTAAGTTTGGATTGGATATTTGATGAACATCGAAGTTTACAACTTTTGTATGAAAAAGTCACTTTTAGTGAAGCTACGTACAAAAGTACTAAGTTTGGATTGGATATTTGATGAACATCGAAGTTAACAACTTTTGTAAGAAAAAGTCACTTTTAGTGAAGCTACGTACAAAAGTACTAAGTTTGGATTGGATATTTGATGAACATCGAAGTTAACAACTTTTGTATGAAAAAGTCACTTTTAGTGAAGCTACGTACAAAAGTACTAAGTTTGGATTGGATATTTGATGAACATCGAAGTTTACAACTTTTGTATGAAAAAGTCACTTTTAGTGAAGCTACGTACAAAAGTACTAAGTTTGGATTGGATATTTGATGAACATCGAAGTTAACAACTTTTGTAAGAAAAAGTCACTTTTAGTGAAGCTACGTACAAAAGTACTAAGTTTGGATTGGATATTTGATGAACATCGAAGTTAACAACTTTTGTATGAAAAAGTCACTTTTAGTGAAGCTACGTACAAAAGTACTAAGTTTGGATTGGATATTTGATGAATATCGAAGTTAACAACTTTTGTATGAAAAAGTCACTTTTAGTGAAGCTACGTACAAAAGTACTAAGTTTGGATTGGATATTTGATGAATATCGAAGTTAACAACTTTTGTATGAAAAAGTCACTTTTAGTGAAGCTACGTACAAAAGTACTAAGTTTGGATTGGATATTTGATGAACATCGAAGTTAACAACTTTTGTATGAAAAAGTCACTTTTAGTGAAGCTACGTACAAAAGTACTAAGTTTGGATTGGATATTTGATGAATATCGAAGTTAACAACTTTTGTATGAAAAAGTCACTTTTAGTGAAGCTACGTACAAAAGTACTAAGTTTGGATTGGATATTTGATGAATATCGAAGTTAACAACTTTTGTATGAAAAAGTCACTTTTAGTGAAGCTACGTACAAAAGTACTAAGTTTGGATTGGATATTTGATGAACATCGAAGTTTACAACTTTTGTATGAAAAAGTCACTTTTAGTGAAGCTACGTACAAAAGTACTAAGTTTGGATTGGATATTTGATGAATATCGAAGTTAACAACTTTTGTATGAAAAAGTCACTTTTAGTGAAGCTACGTACAAAAGTACTAAGTTTGGATTGGATATTTGATGAACATCGAAGTTAACAACTTTTGTATGAAAAAGTCACTTTTAGTGAAGCTACGTACAAAAGTACTAAGTTTGGATTGGATATTTGATGAACATCGAAGTTAACAACTTTTGTAAGAAAAAGTCACTTTTAGTGAAGCTACGTACAAAAGTACTAAGTTTGGATTGGATATTTGATGAACATCGAAGTTAACAACTTTTGTATGAAAAAGTCACTTTTAGTGAAGCTACGTACAAAAGTACTAAGTTTGGATTGGATATTTGATGAATATCGAAGTTAACAACTTTTGTATGAAAAAGTCACTTTTAGTGAAGCTACGTACAAAAGTACTAAGTTTGGATTGGATATTTGATGAATATCGAAGTTAACAACTTTTGTATGAAAAAGTCACTTTTAGTGAAGCTACGTACAAAAGTACTAAGTTTGGATTGGATATTTGATGAATATCGAAGTTAACAACTTTTGTATGAAAAAGTCACTTTTAGTGAAGCTACGTACAAAAGTACTAAGTTTGGATTGGATATTTGATGAACATCGAAGTTTACAACTTTTGTATGAAAAAGTCACTTTTAGTGAAGCTACGTACAAAAGTACTAAGTTTGGATTGGATATTTGATGAATATCGAAGTTAACAACTTTTGTATGAAAAAGTCACTTTTAGTGAAGCTACGTACAAAAGTACTAAGTTTGGATTGGATATTTGATGAACATCGAAGTTAACAACTTTTGTATGAAAAAGTCACTTTTAGTGAAGCTACGTACAAAAGTACTAAGTTTGGATTGGATATTTGATGAATATCGAAGTTAACAACTTTTGTATGAAAAAGTCACTTTTAGTGAAGCTACGTACAAAAGTACTAAGTTTGGATTGGATATTTGATGAACATCGAAGTTTACAACTTTTGTATGAAAAAGTCACTTTTAGTGAAGCTACGTACAAAAGTACTAAGTTTGGATTGGATATTTGATGAATATCGAAGTTAACAACTTTTGTATGAAAAAGTCACTTTTAGTGAAGCTACGTACAAAAGTACTAAGTTTGGATTGGATATTTGATGAATATCGAAGTTAACAACTTTTGTATGAAAAAGTCACTTTTAGTGAAGCTACGTACAAAAGTACTAAGTTTGGATTGGATATTTGATGAATATCGAAGTTAACAACTTTTGTATGAAAAAGTCACTTTTAGTGAAGCTACGTACAAAAGTACTAAGTTTGGATTGGATATTTGATGAACATCGAAGTTTACAACTTTTGTATGAAAAAGTCACTTTTAGTGAAGCTACGTACAAAAGTACTAAGTTTGGATTGGATATTTGATGAATATCGAAGTTAACAACTTTTGTATGAAAAAGTCACTTTTAGTGAAGCTACGTACAAAAGTACTAAGTTTGGATTGGATATTTGATGAATATCGAAGTTAACCACTTTTGTATGAAAAAGTCACTTTTAGTGAAGCTACGTACAAAAGTACTAAGTTTGGATTGGATATTTGATGAATATCGAAGTTAACAACTTTTGTATGAAAAAGTCACTTTTAGTGAAGCTACGTACAAAAGTACTAAGTTTGGATTGGATATTTGATGAACATCGAAGTTTACAACTTTTGTATGAAAAAGTCACTTTTAGTGAAGCTACGTACAAAAGTACTAAGTTTGGATTGGATATTTGATGAATATCGAAGTTAACAACTTTTGTATGAAAAAGTCACTTTTAGTGAAGCTACGTACAAAAGTACTAAGTTTGGATTGGATATTTGATGAACATCGAAGTTAACAACTTTTGTATGAAAAAGTCACTTTTAGTGAAGCTACGTACAAAAGTACTAAGTTTGGATTGGATATTTGATGAACATCGAAGTAAACAACTTTTGTATGAAAAAGTCACTTTTAGTGAAGCTACGTACAAAAGTACTAAGTTTGGATTGGATATTTGATGAACATCGAAGTTAACAACTTTTGTATGAAAAAGTCACTTTTAGTGAAGCAACGTACAAAAGTACTAAGTTTGGATTGGATATTTGATGAACATCGAAGTTAACAACTTTTGTATGAAAAAGTCACTTTTAGTGAAGCTACGTACAAAAGTACTAAGTTTGGATTGGATATTTGATTAACATCGAAGTTAACAACTTTTGTATGAAAAAGTCACTTTTAGTGAAGCTGCATACAAAAGTACTAAGTTTGGATTGGATATTTGATGAACATCGAAGTTAACAACTTTTGTATGAAAAGTCACTTTTAGTGAAGCTACGTACAAAAGTACTAAGTTTGGATTGGATATTTGATTAACATCGAAGTTAACAACTTTTGTATGAAAAAGTCATTATTACTGAAGCTGCATACAAAAGTACTAAGTTTGGATTGGATATTTGATGAACATCGAAGTTAACAACTTTTGTATGAAAAAGTCACTTTTAGTGAAGTTGCATACAAAAGTACTAAGTTTGGATTGGATATTTGATTAACATCGAAGTTAACAACTTTTGTATGAAAAAGTCACTTTTAGTGAAGCTACGTACAAAAGTACTAAGTTTGGATTGGATATTTGATGAACATCGAAGTTAACAACTTTTGTATGAAAAAGTCATTATTAGTGAAGCTGCATACAAAAGTACTAAGTTTGGATTGGATATTTGATGAACATCGAAGTTAACAACTTTTGTATGAAAAAGTCACTTTTAGTGAAGCTGCATACAAAAGTACTAAGTTTGGATTGGATATTTGATGAACATCGAAGTTAACAACTTTTGTATGAAAAAGTCACTTTTAGTGAAGCTGCATACAAAAGTACTAAGTTTGGATTGGATATTTGATGAACATCGAAGTTAACAACTTTTGTATGAAAAAGTCACTTTTAGTGAAGCTGCATACAAAAGTACTAAGTTTGGATTGGATATTTGATGAACATCGAAGTTAACAACTTTTGTATGAAAAGTCACTTTTAGTGAAGCTACGTACAAAAGTACTAAGTTTGGATTGGATATTTGATGAACATCGAAGTTAACAACTTTTGTATGAAAAAGTCATTATTAGTGAAGCTGCATACAAAAGTACTAAGTTTGGATTGGATATTTGATGAACATCGAAGTTAACAACTTTTGTATGAAAAAGTCACTTTTAGTGAAGCTGCATACAAAAGTACTAAGTATGGATTGGATATTTGATGAACATCGAAGTTAACAACTTTTGTATGAAAAAGTCACTTTTAGTGAAGCTGCATACAAAAGTACTAAGTTTGGATTGGATATTTGATGAACATCGAAGTTAACAACTTTTGTATGAAAAAGTCATTATAAGTGAAGCTGCATACAAAAGTACTTAGTTTGGATTGGATATTTGATGAACATCGAAGTTAACAACTTTTGTATGAAAAAGTCATTATTAGTGAAGCTGCATACAAAAGTACTAAGTTTGGATTGGATATTTGATGAACATCGAAGTTAGCAACTTTTGTATGAAAAAGTCACTTTTAGTGAAGCTGCATACAAAAGTACTAAGTTTGGATTGGATATTTGATGAACATCGAAGTTAACAACTTTTGTATGAAAAAGTCATTATAAGTGAAGCTGCATACAAAAGTACTTAGTTTGGATTGGATATTTGATGAACATCGAAGTTAACAACTTTTGTATGAAAAAGTCACTTTTAGTGAAGCTACGTACAAAAGTACTAAGTTTGGATTGGATATTTGATGAACATCGAAGTTAACAACTTTTGTATGAAAAAGTCATTATTAGTGAAGCTGCATACAAAAGTACTAAGTATGGATTGGATATTTGATGAACATCGAAGTTAACAACTTTTGTATGAAAAAGTCATTATTAGTGAAGCTGCATACAAAAGTACTAAGTTTGGATTGGATATTTGATGAACATCGAAGTTAACAACTTTTGTATGAAAAAGTCATTATAAGTGAAGCTGCATACAAAAGTACTTAGTTTGGATTGGATATTTGATGAACATCGAAGTTAGCAACTTTTGTATGAAAAAGTCACTTTTAGTGAAGCTGCATACAAAAGTACTAAGTTTGGATTGGATATTTGATGAACATCGAAGTTAACAACTTTTGTATGAAAAAGTCATTATTAGTGAAGTTGCATACAAAAGTACTAAGTTTGGATTGGATATTTGATTAACATCGAAGTTAACAACTTTTGTATGAAAAAGTCACTTTTAGTGAAGCTGCATACAAAAGTACTAAGTTTGGATTGGATACTTGATGTACATCGAAGTTAACAACTTTTGTATGAAAAAGTCACTTTTAGTGAAGCTACGTACAAAAGTACTAAGTTTGGATTGGATATTTGATGAACATCGAAGTTAACAACTTTTGTATGAAAAAGTCACTTTTAGTGAAGCTGCATACAAAAGTACTAAGTTTGGATTGGATACTTGATTAACATCGAAGTTAACAACTTTTGTATGAAAAAGTCATTATTAGTGAAGCTGCATACAAAAGTACTTAGTTTGGATTGGATATTTGATGAACATCGAAGTTAACAACTTTTGTATGAAAAAGTCACTTTTAGTGAAGCTGCATACAAAAGTACTAAGTTTGGATTGGATACTTGATTAACATCGAAGTTAACAACTTTTGTATGAAAAAGTCATTATTAGTGAAGCTGCATACAAAAGTACTAAGTTTGGATTGGATACTTGATGTACATCGAAGTTAACAACTTTTGTATGAAAAAGTCACTTTTAGTGAAGTTGCATACAAAAGTACTAAGTTTGGATTGGATATTTGATGAACATCGAAGTTAACAACTTTTGTATGAAAAAGTCATTATTAGTGAAGCTGCATACAAAAGTACTAAGTTTGGATTGGATATTTGATGAACATCGAAGTTAACAACTTTTGTATGAAAAAGTCATTATTAGTGAAGCTGCATACAAAAGTACTAAGTTTGGATTGGATATTTGATGAACATCGAAGTTAACAACTTTTGTATGAAAAAGTCATTATAAGTGAAGCTGCATACAAAAGTACTAAGTTTGGATTGGATATTTGATGAACATCGAAGTTAACAACTTTTGTATGAAAAAGTCATTATTAGTGAAGCTGCATACAAAAGTACTAAGTTTGGATTGGATATTTGATGAACATCGAAGTTAACAACTTTTGTATGAAAAAGTGACTTTTAGTGAAGTTGCATACAAAAGTACTAAGTTTGGATTGGATATTTGATTAACATCGAAGTTAACAACTTTTGTATGAAAAAGTCACTTTTAGTGAAGCTGCATACAAAAGTACTAAGTTTGGATTGGATATTTGATGAACATCGAAGTTAACAACTTTTGTATGAAAAAGTCATTATAAGTGAAGCTGCATACAAAAGTACTAAGTTTGGATTGGATACTTGATTAACATCGAAGTTAACAACTTTTGTATGAAAAAGTCATTATTAGTGAAGCTGCATACAAAAGTACTAAGTTTGGATTGGATACTTGATGTACATCGAAGTTAACAACTTTTGTATGAAAAAGTCACTTTTAGTGAAGCTGCATACAAAAGTACTAAGTTTGGATTGGATATTTGATGAACATCGAAGTTAACAACTTTTGTATGAAAAAGTCATTATTAGTGAAGCTGCATACAAAAGTACTAAGTTTGGATTGGATATTTGATGAACATCGAAGTTAACAACTTTTGTATGAAAAAGTCATTATAAGTGAAGCTGCATACAAAAGTACTTAGTTTGGATTGGATATTTGATGAACATCGAAGTTAGCAACTTTTGTATGAAAAAGTCACTTTTAGTGAAGCTACGTACAAAAGTACTAAGTTTGGATTGGATATTTGATGAACATCGAAGTTAACAACTTTTGTATGAAAAAGTCACTTTTAGTGAAGTTGCATACAAAAGTACTAAGTTTGGATTGGATATTTGATTAACATCGAAGTTAACAACTTTTGTATGAAAAAGTCACTTTTAGTGAAGCTGCATACAAAAGTACTAAGTTTGGATTGGATACTTGATGTACATCGAAGTTAACAACTTTTGTATGAAAAAGTCACTTTTAGTGAAGCTACGTACAAAAGTACTAAGTTTGGATTGGATATTTGATGAACATCGAAGTCAACAACTTTTGTATGAAAAAGTCATTATTAGTGAAGCTGCATACAAAAGTACTAAGTTTGGATTGGATATTTGATGAACATCGAAGTTAACAACTTTTGTATGAAAAAGTCATTATTAGTGAAGCTGCATACAAAAGTACTAAGTTTGGATTGGATATTTGATGAACATCGAAGTTAACAACTTTTGTATGAAAAAGTCACTTTTAGTGAAGCTGCATACAAAAGTACTAAGTTTGGATTGGATATTTGATGAACATCGAAGTTAACAACTTTTGTATGAAAAAGTCACTTTTAGTGAAGTTGCATACAAAAGTACTAAGTTTGGATTGGATATTTGATGAACATCGAAGTTAACAACTTTTGTATGAAAAAGTCATTATTAGTGAAGCTGCATACAAAAGTACTAAGTTTGGATTGGATATTTGATGAACATCGAAGTTAACAACTTTTGTATGAAAAAGTCACTTTTAGTGAAGCTGCATACAAAAGTACTAAGTTTGGATTGGATATTTGATGAACATCGAAGTTAACAACTTTTGTATGAAAAAGTCATTATTAGTGAAGCTGCATACAAAAGTACTAAGTTTGGATTGGATATTTGATGAACATCGAAGTTAACAACTTTTGTATGAAAAAGTCATTATTAGTGAAGCTGCATACAAAAGTACTAAGTTTGGATTGGATATTTGATGAACATCGAAGTTAACAACTTTTGTTTGAAAAAGTCACTATTAGTGAAACTACATTCAAAAATACTAAGTTTGGATCGGATATTTGATGAACATCGAAGTTAACAACTTTTGTCTGAAAAAGTCACTATTAGTGAAACTACATTCAAAAGTACTAAGTTTGGATCGGATATTTGATGAACATCGAAGTTAACAACTTTTGTCTGAAAAAGTCACTATTAGTGAAACTACATTCAAAAGTACTAAGTTTGGATTGGATATTTGATGGACATCGCAATCAACCACTTTTGTATGAAAAAGTAACTATAAGTGAAACTACATTCAAAAGTACTAAGTTTGGATTGGATATTTGATGGACATTGCAATCAACAACTTTTGTCTGAAAAAGTCACTATTAGTGAAACTACATTCAAAAGTACTAAGTTTGGATTGGATATTTGATGGACATCGCAATCAACCACTTTTGTATGAAAAAGTAACTATAAGTGAAACTACATTCAAAAGTACTAAGTTTGGATTGGATATTTGATGAACATCGAAGTTAACAACTTTTGTATGAAAAAGTCATTATTAGTGAAGTTGCATGCAAAAGTACTAAGTTTGGATTGGATATTTGATGAACATCGAAGTTAACAACTTTTGTATGAAAAAGTCACTTTTAGTGAAGCTACGTACAAAAGTACTAAGTTTGGATTGGATATTTGATGAACATCGAAAATAACAACTTTTGTATGAAAAAGTCACTTTTAGTGAAGTTGCATACAAAAGTACTAAGTTTGGATTGGATATTTGATTAACATCGAAGTTAACAACTTTTGTATGAAAAAGTCACTTTTAGTGAAGCTGCATACAAAAGTACTTAGTTTGGATTGGATATTTGATGAACATCGAAGTTAACAACTTTTGTATGAAAAAGTCACTTTTAGTGAAGTTGCATACAAAAGTACTAAGTTTGGATTGGATATTTGATTAACATCGAAGTTAACAACTTTTGTATGAAAAAGTCACTTTTAGTGAAGCTGCATACAAAAGTACTAAGTTTGGATTGGATATTTGATGAACATCGAAGTTAACAACTTTTGTATGAAAAAGTCACTTTTAGTGAAGTTGCATACAAAAGTACTAAGTTTGGATTGGATATTTGATGAACATCGAAGTTAACAACTTTTGTATGAAAAAGTCACTTTTAGTGAAGCTGCATACAAAAGTACTAAGTTTGGATTGGATATTTGATTAACATCGAAGTTAACAACTTTTGTATGAAAAAGTCACTATTAGTGAAACTACATTCAAAAATACTAAGTTTGGATCGGATATTTGATGAACATCGAAGTTAACAACTTTTGTCTGAAAAAGTCACTATTAGTGAAACTACATTCAAAAGTACTAAGTTTGGATTGGATATTTGATGAACATCGAAGTTAACAACTTTTGTATGAAAAAGTCATTATTAGTGAAGCTGCATACAAAAGTACTAAGTTTGGATTGGATATTTGATGAACATCGAAGTTAACAACTTTTGTTTGAAAAAGTCACTATTAGTGAAACTACATTCAAAAATACTAAGTTTGGATCGGATATTTGATGAACATCGAAGTTAACAACTTTTGTCTGAAAAAGTCACTATTAGTGAAACTACATTCAAAAGTACTAAGTTTGGATCGGATATTTGATGAACATCGAAGTTAACAACTTTTGTCTGAAAAAGTCACTATTAGTGAAACTACATTCAAAAGTACTAAGTTTGGATTGGATATTTGATGGACATCGCAATCAACCACTTTTGTATGAAAAAGTAACTATAAGTGAAACTACATTCAAAAGTACTAAGTTTGGATTGGATATTTGATGGACATTGCAATCAACAACTTTTGTCTGAAAAAGTCACTATTAGTGAAACTACATTCAAAAGTACTAAGTTTGGATTGGATATTTGATGAACATCGAAGTTAACAACTTTTGTATGAAAAAGTCATTATTAGTGAAGTTGCATGCAAAAGTACTAAGTTTGGATTGGATATTTGATGAACATCGAAGTTAACAACTTTTGTATGAAAAAGTCACTTTTAGTGAAGTTGCATACAAAAGTACTAAGTTTGGATTGGATATTTGATGAACATCGAAGTTAACAACTTTTGTATGAAAAAGTCACTTTTAGTGAAGTTGCATACAAAAGTACTAAGTTTGGATTGCATATTTGATTAACATCGAAGTTAACAACTTTTGTATGAAAAAGTCACTTTTAGTGAAGCTACGTACAAAAGTACTAAGTTTGGATTGGATATTTGATTAACATCGAAGTTAACAACTTTTGTATGAAAAAGTCACTTTTAGTGAAGCTGCATACAAAAGTACTAAGTTTGGATTGGATATTTGATTAACATCGAAGTTAACAACTTTTGTATGAAAAAGTCACTTTTAGTGAAGTTGCATACAAAAGTACTAAGTTTGGATTGGATATTTGATGAACATCGAAGTTAACAACTTTTGTATGAAAAAGTCACTTTTAGTGAAGCTGCATACAAAAGTACTTAGTTTGGATTGGATATTTGATGAACATCGAAGTTAACAACTTTTGTATGAAAAAGTCACTTTTAGTGAAGCTACGTACAAAAGTACTAAGTTTGGATTGGATATTTGATGAACATCAAAGTTAACAACTTTTGTATGAAAAAGTCACTTTTAGTGAAGCTACGTACAAAAGTACTAAGTTTGGATTGGATATTTGATGAACATCGAAGTTAACAAATTTTGTATGAAAAAGTCACTTTTAGTGAAGCTACGTACAAAAGTACTAAGTTTGGATTGGATATTTGATGAATATCGAAGTTAACAAATTTTGTATGAAAAAGTCACTTTTAGTGAAGCTGCATACAAAAGTACTAAGTTTGGATTGGATATTTGATGAACATCGAAGTTAACAACTTTTGTATGAAAAAGTCACTTTTAGTGAAGCTACGTACAAAAGTACTAAGTTTGGATTGGATATTTGATGAACATCGAAGTTAACAACTTTTGTATGAAAAAGTCACTTTTAGTGAAGCTACGTACAAAAGTACTAAGTTTGGATTGGATATTTGATGAACATCGAAGTTAACAACTTTTGTATGAAAAAGTCATTATTAGTGAAGCTGCATACAAAAGTACTAAGTTTGGATTGGATATTTGATGAACATCGAAGTTAACAACTTTTGTATGAAAAAGTCACTTTTAGTGAAGCTGCATACAAAAGTACTAAGTTTGGATTGGATATTTGATGAACATCGAAGTTAACAACTTTTGTATGAAAAAGTCACTTTTAGTGAAGCTGCATACAAAAGTACTAAGTTTGGATTGGATATTTGATGAACATCGAAGTTAACAACTTTTGTATGAAAAAGTCACTTTTAGTGAAGCTGCATACAAAAGTACTAAGTTTGGATTGGATATTTGATGAACATCGAAGTTAACAACTTTTGTATGAAAAAGTCACTTTTAGTGAAGCTGCATACAAAAGTACTAAGTTTGGATTGGATATTTGATGAACATCGAAGTTAACAACTTTTGTATGAAAAAGTCACTTTTAGTGAAGCTGCATACAAAAGTACTAAGTTTGGATTGGATATTTGATGAACATCGAAGTTAACAACTTTTGTATGAAAAAGTCACTTTTAGTGAAGCTGCATACAAAAGTACTAAGTTTGGATTGGATATTTGATGAACATCGAAGTTAACAACTTTTGTATGAAAAAGTCACTTTTAGTGAAGCTACGTACAAAAGTACTAAGTTTGGATTGGATATTTGATGAACATCGAAGTTAACAACTTTTGTATGAAAAAGTCACTTTTAGTGAAGCTACGTACAAAAGTACTAAGTTTGGATTGGATATTTGATGAACATCGAAGTTAACAACTTTTGTATGAAAAAGTCACTTTTAGTGAAGCTGCATACAAAAGTACTAAGTTTGGATTGGATATTTGATGAACATCGAAGTTAACAACTTTTGTATGAAAAAGTCACTTTTAGTGAAGCTGCATACAAAAGTACTAAGTTTGGATTGGATATTTGATGAACATCGAAGTTAACAACTTTTGTATGAAAAAGTCACTTTTAGTGAAGCTGCATACAAAAGTACTAAGTTTGGATTGGATATTTGATGAACATCGAAGTTAACCACTTTTGTATGAAAAAGTCACTTTTAGTGAAGCTACGTACAAAAGTACTAAGTTTGGATTGGATATTTGATGAATATCGAAGTTAACAACTTTTGTATGAAAAAGTCACTTTTAGTGAAGCTGCATACAAAAGTACTAAGTTTGGATTGGATACTTGATGTACATCGAAGTTAACAACTTTTGTATGAAAAAGTCACTTTTAGTGAAGCTACGTACAAAAGTACTAAGTTTGGATTGGATATTTGATGAACATCGAAGTCAACAACTTTTGTATGAAAAAGTCATTATTAGTGAAGCTGCATACAAAAGTACTAAGTTTGGATTGGATATTTGATGAACATCGAAGTTAACAACTTTTGTATGAAAAAGTCATTATTAGTGAAGCTGCATACAAAAGTACTAAGTTTGGATTGGATATTTGATGAACATCGAAGTTAACAACTTTTGTATGAAAAAGTCACTTTTAGTGAAGCTGCATACAAAAGTACTAAGTTTGGATTGGATATTTGATGAACATCGAAGTTAACAACTTTTGTATGAAAAAGTCACTTTTAGTGAAGTTGCATACAAAAGTACTAAGTTTGGATTGGATATTTGATGAACATCGAAGTTAACAACTTTTGTATGAAAAAGTCATTATTAGTGAAGCTGCATACAAAAGTACTAAGTTTGGATTGGATATTTGATGAACATCGAAGTTAACAACTTTTGTATGAAAAAGTCACTTTTAGTGAAGCTGCATACAAAAGTACTAAGTTTGGATTGGATATTTGATGAACATCGAAGTTAACAACTTTTGTATGAAAAAGTCATTATTAGTGAAGCTGCATACAAAAGTACTAAGTTTGGATTGGATATTTGATGAACATCGAAGTTAACAACTTTTGTATGAAAAAGTCATTATTAGTGAAGCTGCATACAAAAGTACTAAGTTTGGATTGGATATTTGATGAACATCGAAGTTAACAACTTTTGTTTGAAAAAGTCACTATTAGTGAAACTACATTCAAAAATACTAAGTTTGGATCGGATATTTGATGAACATCGAAGTTAACAACTTTTGTCTGAAAAAGTCACTATTAGTGAAACTACATTCAAAAGTACTAAGTTTGGATCGGATATTTGATGAACATCGAAGTTAACAACTTTTGTCTGAAAAAGTCACTATTAGTGAAACTACATTCAAAAGTACTAAGTTTGGATTGGATATTTGATGGACATCGCAATCAACCACTTTTGTATGAAAAAGTAACTATAAGTGAAACTACATTCAAAAGTACTAAGTTTGGATTGGATATTTGATGGACATTGCAATCAACAACTTTTGTCTGAAAAAGTCACTATTAGTGAAACTACATTCAAAAGTACTAAGTTTGGATTGGATATTTGATGGACATCGCAATCAACCACTTTTGTATGAAAAAGTAACTATAAGTGAAACTACATTCAAAAGTACTAAGTTTGGATTGGATATTTGATGAACATCGAAGTTAACAACTTTTGTATGAAAAAGTCATTATTAGTGAAGTTGCATGCAAAAGTACTAAGTTTGGATTGGATATTTGATGAACATCGAAGTTAACAACTTTTGTATGAAAAAGTCACTTTTAGTGAAGCTACGTACAAAAGTACTAAGTTTGGATTGGATATTTGATGAACATCGAAAATAACAACTTTTGTATGAAAAAGTCACTTTTAGTGAAGTTGCATACAAAAGTACTAAGTTTGGATTGGATATTTGATTAACATCGAAGTTAACAACTTTTGTATGAAAAAGTCACTTTTAGTGAAGCTGCATACAAAAGTACTTAGTTTGGATTGGATATTTGATGAACATCGAAGTTAACAACTTTTGTATGAAAAAGTCACTTTTAGTGAAGTTGCATACAAAAGTACTAAGTTTGGATTGGATATTTGATTAACATCGAAGTTAACAACTTTTGTATGAAAAAGTCACTTTTAGTGAAGCTGCATACAAAAGTACTAAGTTTGGATTGGATATTTGATGAACATCGAAGTTAACAACTTTTGTATGAAAAAGTCACTTTTAGTGAAGTTGCATACAAAAGTACTAAGTTTGGATTGGATATTTGATGAACATCGAAGTTAACAACTTTTGTATGAAAAAGTCACTTTTAGTGAAGCTGCATACAAAAGTACTAAGTTTGGATTGGATATTTGATTAACATCGAAGTTAACAACTTTTGTATGAAAAAGTCACTATTAGTGAAACTACATTCAAAAATACTAAGTTTGGATCGGATATTTGATGAACATCGAAGTTAACAACTTTTGTCTGAAAAAGTCACTATTAGTGAAACTACATTCAAAAGTACTAAGTTTGGATTGGATATTTGATGAACATCGAAGTTAACAACTTTTGTATGAAAAAGTCATTATTAGTGAAGCTGCATACAAAAGTACTAAGTTTGGATTGGATATTTGATGAACATCGAAGTTAACAACTTTTGTTTGAAAAAGTCACTATTAGTGAAACTACATTCAAAAATACTAAGTTTGGATCGGATATTTGATGAACATCGAAGTTAACAACTTTTGTCTGAAAAAGTCACTATTAGTGAAACTACATTCAAAAGTACTAAGTTTGGATCGGATATTTGATGAACATCGAAGTTAACAACTTTTGTCTGAAAAAGTCACTATTAGTGAAACTACATTCAAAAGTACTAAGTTTGGATTGGATATTTGATGGACATCGCAATCAACCACTTTTGTATGAAAAAGTAACTATAAGTGAAACTACATTCAAAAGTACTAAGTTTGGATTGGATATTTGATGGACATTGCAATCAACAACTTTTGTCTGAAAAAGTCACTATTAGTGAAACTACATTCAAAAGTACTAAGTTTGGATTGGATATTTGATGAACATCGAAGTTAACAACTTTTGTATGAAAAAGTCATTATTAGTGAAGTTGCATGCAAAAGTACTAAGTTTGGATTGGATATTTGATGAACATCGAAGTTAACAACTTTTGTATGAAAAAGTCACTTTTAGTGAAGTTGCATACAAAAGTACTAAGTTTGGATTGGATATTTGATGAACATCGAAGTTAACAACTTTTGTATGAAAAAGTCACTTTTAGTGAAGTTGCATACAAAAGTACTAAGTTTGGATTGCATATTTGATTAACATCGAAGTTAACAACTTTTGTATGAAAAAGTCACTTTTAGTGAAGCTACGTACAAAAGTACTAAGTTTGGATTGGATATTTGATGAATATCGAAGTTAACAAATTTTGTATGAAAAAGTCACTTTTAGTGAAGCTACGTACAAAAGTACTAAGTTTGGATTGGATATTTGATGAACATCGAAGTTAACAAATTTTGTATGAAAAAGTCATTATTAGTGAAGTTGCATGCAAAAGTACTAAGTTTGGATTGGATATTTGATGAACATCGAAGTTAACAACTTTTGTATGAAAAAGTCACTTTTAGTGAAGTTGCATACAAAAGTACTAAGTTTGGATTGGATATTTGATTAACATCGAAGTTAACAACTTTTGTATGAAAAAGTCATTATTAGTGAAGCTGCATACAAAAGTACTAAGTTTGGATTGGATATTTGATTAACATCGAAGTTAACAAATTTTGTATGAAAAAGTCACTTTTAGTGAAGCTACGTACAAAAGTACTAAGTTTGGATTGGATATTTGATGAACATCGAAGTTAACAAATTTTGTATGAAAAAGTCATTATTAGTGAAGTTGCATGCAAAAGTACTAAGTTTGGATTGGATATTTGATGAACATCGAAGTTAACAACTTTTGTATGAAAAAGTCACTTTTAGTGAAGTTGCATACAAAAGTACTAAGTTTGGATTGCATATTTGATGAACATCGAAGTTAACAAATTTTGTATGAAAAAGTCACTTTTAGTGAAGCTACGTACAAAAGTACTAAGTTTGGATTGGATATTTGATGAATATCGAAGTTAACAAATTTTGTATGAAAAAGTCACTTTTAGTGAAGTTGCATACAAAAGTACTAAGTTTGGATTGGATATTTGATGAACATCGAAGTTAACAACTTTTGTATGAAAAAGTCATTATTAGTGAAGTTGCATGCAAAAGTACTAAGTTTGGATTGGATATTTGATGAACATCGAAGTTAACAACTTTTGTATGAAAAAGTCACTTTTAGTGAAGTTGCATACAAAAGTACTAAGTTTGGATTGGATATTTGATTAACATCGAAGTTAACAACTTTTGTATGAAAAAGTCACTTTTAGTGAAGCTGCATACAAAAGTACTAAGTTTGGATTGGATATTTGATTAACATCGAAGTTAACAACTTTTGTATGAAAAAGTCACTTTTAGTGAAGTTGCATACAAAAGTACTAAGTTTGGATTGGATATTTGATGAACATCGAAGTTAACAACTTTTGTATGAAAAAGTCACTTTTAGTGAAGCTGCATACAAAAGTACTTAGTTTGGATTGGATATTTGATGAACATCGAAGTTAACAACTTTTGTATGAAAAAGTCACTTTTAGTGAAGCTACGTACAAAAGTACTAAGTTTGGATTGGATATTTGATGAACATCGAAGTTAACAAATTTTGTATGAAAAAGTCACTTTTAGTGAAGCTACGTACAAAAGTACTAAGTTTGGATTGGATATTTGATGAATATCGAAGTTAACAAATTTTGTATGAAAAAGTCACTTTTAGTGAAGCTGCATACAAAAGTACTAAGTTTGGATTGGATATTTGATGAACATCGAAGTTAACAACTTTTGTATGAAAAAGTCACTTTTAGTGAAGCTACGTACAAAAGTACTAAGTTTGGATTGGATATTTGATGAACATCGAAGTTAACAACTTTTGTATGAAAAAGTCACTTTTAGTGAAGCTACGTACAAAAGTACTAAGTTTGGATTGGATATTTGATGAACATCGAAGTTAACAACTTTTGTATGAAAAAGTCATTATTAGTGAAGCTGCATACAAAAGTACTAAGTTTGGATTGGATATTTGATGAACATCGAAGTTAACAACTTTTGTATGAAAAAGTCACTTTTAGTGAAGCTGCATACAAAAGTACTAAGTTTGGATTGGATATTTGATGAACATCGAAGTTAACAACTTTTGTATGAAAAAGTCACTTTTAGTGAAGCTGCATACAAAAGTACTAAGTTTGGATTGGATATTTGATGAACATCGAAGTTAACAACTTTTGTATGAAAAAGTCACTTTTAGTGAAGCTGCATACAAAAGTACTAAGTTTGGATTGGATATTTGATGAACATCGAAGTTAACAACTTTTGTATGAAAAAGTCACTTTTAGTGAAGCTGCATACAAAAGTACTAAGTTTGGATTGGATATTTGATGAACATCGAAGTTAACAACTTTTGTATGAAAAAGTCACTTTTAGTGAAGCTGCATACAAAAGTACTAAGTTTGGATTGGATATTTGATGAACATCGAAGTTAACAACTTTTGTATGAAAAAGTCACTTTTAGTGAAGCTGCATACAAAAGTACTAAGTTTGGATTGGATATTTGATGAACATCGAAGTTAACAACTTTTGTATGAAAAAGTCACTTTTAGTGAAGCTACGTACAAAAGTACTAAGTTTGGATTGGATATTTGATGAACATCGAAGTTAACAACTTTTGTATGAAAAAGTCACTTTTAGTGAAGCTACGTACAAAAGTACTAAGTTTGGATTGGATATTTGATGAACATCGAAGTTAACAACTTTTGTATGAAAAAGTCACTTTTAGTGAAGCTGCATACAAAAGTACTAAGTTTGGATTGGATATTTGATGAACATCGAAGTTAACAACTTTTGTATGAAAAAGTCACTTTTAGTGAAGCTGCATACAAAAGTACTAAGTTTGGATTGGATATTTGATGAACATCGAAGTTAACAACTTTTGTATGAAAAAGTCACTTTTAGTGAAGCTGCATACAAAAGTACTAAGTTTGGATTGGATATTTGATGAACATCGAAGTTAACCACTTTTGTATGAAAAAGTCACTTTTAGTGAAGCTACGTACAAAAGTACTAAGTTTGGATTGGATATTTGATGAACATCGAAGTTAACAACTTTTGTATGAAAAAGTCACTTTTAGTGAAGCTGCATACAAAAGTACTAAGTTTGGATTGGATATTTGATGAACATCGAAGTTAACAACTTTTGTATGAAAAAGTCACTTTTAGTGAAGCTGCATACAAAAGTACTAAGTTTGGATTGGATATTTGATGAACATCGAAGTTAACAACTTTTGTATGAAAAAGTCATTATTAGTGAAGCTGCATACAAAAGTACTAAGTTTGGATTGGATATTTGATGAACATCGAAGTTAACAACTTTTGTATGAAAAAGTCACTTTTAGTGAAGCTGCATACAAAAGTACTAAGTTTGGATTGGATATTTGATGAACATCGAAGTTAACAACTTTTGTATGAAAAAGTCACTTTTAGTGAAGCTGCATACAAAAGTACTAAGTTTGGATTGGATATTTGATGAACATCGAAGTTAACAACTTTTGTATGAAAAAGTCACTTTTAGTGAAGCTGCATACAAAAGTACTAAGTTTGGATTGGATATTTGATGAACATCGAAGTTAACAACTTTTGTATGAAAAAGTCACTTTTAGTGAAGCTACGTACAAAAGTACTAAGTTTGGATTGGATATTTGATGAACATCGAAGTTAACAACTTTTGTATGAAAAAGTCACTTTTAGTGAAGCTGCATACAAAAGTACTAAGTTTGGATTGGATATTTGATGAACATCGAAGTTAACAACTTTTGTATGAAAAAGTCATTATTAGTGAAGCTGCATACAAAAGTACTAAGTTTGGATTGGATATTTGATGAACATCGAAGTTAACAACTTTTGTATGAAAAAGTCACTTTTAGTGAAGCTGCATACAAAAGTACTAAGTTTGGATTGGATATTTGATGAACATCGAAGTTAACAACTTTTGTATGAAAAAGTCACTTTTAGTGAAGCTGCATACAAAAGTACTAAGTTTGGATTGGATATTTGATGAACATCGAAGTTAACAACTTTTGTATGAAAAAGTCACTTTTAGTGAAGCTGCATACAAAAGTACTAAGTTTGGATTGGATATTTGATGAACATCGAAGTTAACAACTTTTGTATGAAAAAGTCACTTTTAGTGAAGCTGCATACAAAAGTACTAAGTTTGGATTGGATATTTGATGAACATCGAAGTTAACAACTTTTGTATGAAAAAGTCACTTTTAGTGAAGCTACGTACAAAAGTACTAAGTTTGGATTGGATATTTGATGAACATCGAAGTTAACAACTTTTGTATGAAAAAGTCACTTTTAGTGAAGCTGCATACAAAAGTACTAAGTTTGGATTGGATATTTGATGAACATCGAAGTTAACAACTTTTGTATGAAAAAGTCATTATTAGTGAAGCTGCATACAAAAGTACTAAGTTTGGATTGGATATTTGATGAACATCGAAGTTAACAACTTTTGTATGAAAAAGTCACTTTTAGTGAAGCTGCATACAAAAGTACTAAGTTTGGATTGGATATTTGATGAACATCGAAGTTAACAACTTTTGTATGAAAAAGTCACTTTTAGTGAAGCTACGTACAAAAGTACTAAGTTTGGATTGGATATTTGATGAACATCGAAGTTAACAACTTTTGTATGAAAAAGTCACTTTTAGTGAAGCTGCATACAAAAGTACTAAGTTTGGATTGGATATTTGATGAACATCGAAGTTAACAACTTTTGTATGAAAAAGTCACTTTTAGTGAAGCTGCATACAAAAGTACTAAGTTTGGATTGGATATTTGATGAACATCGAAGTTAACAACTTTTGTATGAAAAAGTCACTTTTAGTGAAGCTGCATACAAAAGTACTAAGTTTGGATTGGATATTTGATGAACATCGAAGTTAACAACTTTTGTATGAAAAAGTCACTTTTAGTGAAGCTGCATACAAAAGTACTAAGTTTGGATTGGATATTTGATGAACATCGAAGTTAACAACTTTTGTATGAAAAAGTCACTTTTAGTGAAGCTACGTACAAAAGTACTAAGTTTGGATTGGATATTTGATGAACATCGAAGTTAACAACTTTTGTATGAAAAAGTCACTTTTAGTGAAGTTGCATACAAAAGTACTAAGTTTGGATTGGATATTTGATGAACATCGAAGTTAACAACTTTTGTATGAAAAAGTCATTATTAGTGAAGCTGCATACAAAAGTACTAAGTTTGGATTGGATATTTGATGAACATCGAAGTTAACAACTTTTGTATGAAAAAGTCATTATTAGTGAAGCTGCATACAAAAGTACTAAGTTTGGATTGGATATTTGATGAACATCGAAGTTAACAACTTTTGTATGAAAAAGTCACTTTTAGTGAAGCTGCATACAAAAGTACTAAGTTTGGATTGGATATTTGATGAACATCGAAGTTAACAACTTTTGTATGAAAAAGTCACTATTAGTGAAGCTGCATACAAAAGTACTAAGTTTGGATTGGATATTTGATGAACATCGAAGTTAACAACTTTTGTATGAAAAAGTCATTATTAGTGAAGCTGCATACAAAAGTACTAAGTTTGGATTGGATATTTGATGAACATCGAAGTTAACAACTTTTGTATGAAAAAGTCACTTTTAGTGAAGCTGCATACAAAAGTACTAAGTTTGGATTGGATATTTGATGAACATCGAAGTTAACAACTTTTGTATAAAAAGTCACTTTTAGTGGAGCTGCATACAAAAGTACTAAGTTTGGATTGGATATTTGATGAACATCGAAGTTAACAACTTTTGTATGAAAAAGTCACTTTTAGTGAAGCTGCATACAAAAGTACTAAGTTTGGATTGGATATTTGATGAACATCGAAGTTAACAACTTTTGTATGAAAAAGTCACTTTTAGTGAAGCTGCATACAAAAGTACTAAGTTTGGATTGGATATTTGATGAACATCGAAGTTAACAACTTTTGTATGAAAAAGTCATTATTAGTGAAGCTGCATACAAAAGTACTAAGTTTGGATTGGATATTTGATGAACATCGAAGTTAACAACTTTTGTATGAAAAAGTCACTTTTAGTGAAGCTGCATACAAAAGTACTAAGTTTGGATTGGATATTTGATGAACATCGAAGTTAACAACTTTTGTATGAAAAAGTCACTTTTAGTGAAGCTACGTACAAAAGTACTAAGTTTGGATTGGATATTTGATGAACATCGAAGTTAACAACTTTTGTATGAAAAAGTCACTTTTAGTGAAGCTACGTACAAAAGTACTAAGTTTGGATTGGATATTTGATGAACATCGAAGTTAACAACTTTTGTATGAAAAAGTCACTTTTAGTGAAGCTGCATACAAAAGTACTAAGTTTGGATTGGATATTTGATGAACATCGAAGTTAACAACTTTTGTATGAAAAAGTCACTTTTAGTGAAGCTACGTACAAAAGTACTAAGTTTGGATTGGATATTTGATGAACATCGAAGTTAACAACTTTTGTATGAAAAAGTCACTTTTAGTGAAGCTGCATACAAAAGTACTAAGTTTGGATTGGATATTTGATGAACATCGAAGTTAACAACTTTTGTATGAAAAAGTCACTTTTAGTGAAGCTGCATACAAAAGTACTAAGTTTGGATTGGATATTTGATGAACATCGAAGTTAACAACTTTTGTATGAAAAAGTCACTTTTAGTGAAGCTGCATACAAAAGTACTAAGTTTGGATTGGATATTTGATGAACATCGAAGTTAACAACTTTTGTATGAAAAAGTCACTTTTAGTGAAGCTGCATACAAAAGTACTAAGTTTGGATTGGATATTTGATGAACATCGAAGTTAACAACTTTTGTATGAAAAAGTCACTTTTAGTGAAGCTGCATACAAAAGTACTAAGTTTGGATTGGATATTTGATGAACATCGAAGTTAACAACTTTTGTATGAAAAAGTCACTTTTAGTGAAGCTACGTACAAAAGTACTAAGTTTGGATTGGATATTTGATGAACATCGAAGTTAACAACTTTTGTATGAAAAAGTCATTATTAGTGAAGCTGCATACAAAAGTACTAAGTTTGGATTGGATATTTGATGAACATCGAAGTTAACAACTTTTGTATGAAAAAGTCACTTTTAGTGAAGCTGCATACAAAAGTACTAAGTTTGGATTGGATATTTGATGAACATCGAAGTTAACAACTTTTGTATGAAAAAGTCACTTTTAGTGAAGTTGCATACAAAAGTACTAAGTTTGGATTGGATATTTGATGAACATCGAAGTTAACAACTTTTGTATGAAAAAGTCATTATTAGTGAAGCTGCATACAAAAGTACTAAGTTTGGATTGGATATTTGATGAACATCGAAGTTAACAACTTTTGTATGAAAAAGTCACTTTTAGTGAAGCTGCATACAAAAGTACTAAGTTTGGATTGGATATTTGATGAACATCGAAGTTAACAACTTTTGTATGAAAAAGTCACTTTTAGTGAAGCTGCATACAAAAGTACTAAGTTTGGATTGGATATTTGATGAACATCGAAGTTAACAACTTTTGTATGAAAAAGTCACTTTTAGTGAAGCTGCATACAAAAGTACTAAGTTTGGATTGGATATTTGATGAACATCGAAGTTAACAACTTTTGTATGAAAAAGTCACTTTTAGTGAAGCTACGTACAAAAGTACTAAGTTTGGATTGGATATTTGATGAACATCGAAGTTAACAACTTTTGTATGAAAAAGTCACTTTTAGTGAAGCTACGTACAAAAGTACTAAGTTTGGATTGGATATTTGATGAACATCGAAGTTAACAACTTTTGTATGAAAAAGTCACTTTTAGTGAAGCTGCATACAAAAGTACTAAGTTTGGATTGGATATTTGATGAACATCGAAGTTAACAACTTTTGTATGAAAAAGTCATTATTAGTGAAGCTGCATACAAAAGTACTAAGTTTGGATTGGATATTTGATGAACATCGAAGTTAACAACTTTTGTATGAAAAAGTCACTTTTAGTGAAGCTGCATACAAAAGTACTAAGTTTGGATTGGATATTTGATGAACATCGAAGTTAACAACTTTTGTATGAAAAAGTCACTTTTAGTGAAGCTGCATACAAAAGTACTAAGTTTGGATTGGATATTTGATGAACATCGAAGTTAACAACTTTTGTATGAAAAAGTCACTTTTAGTGAAGCTGCATACAAAAGTACTAAGTTTGGATTGGATATTTGATGAACATCGAAGTTAACAACTTTTGTATGAAAAAGTCACTTTTAGTGAAGCTACGTACAAAAGTACTAAGTTTGGATTGGATATTTGATGAACATCGAAGTTAACAACTTTTGTATGAAAAAGTCACTTTTAGTGAAGCTACGTACAAAAGTACTAAGTTTGGATTGGATATTTGATGAACATCGAAGTTAACAACTTTTGTATGAAAAAGTCACTTTTAGTGAAGCTGCATACAAAAGTACTAAGTTTGGATTGGATATTTGATGAACATCGAAGTTAACAACTTTTGTATGAAAAAGTCACTTTTAGTGAAGCTACGTACAAAAGTACTAAGTTTGGATTGGATATTTGATGAACATCGAAGTTAACAACTTTTGTATGAAAAAGTCACTTTTAGTGAAGCTGCATACAAAAGTACTAAGTTTGGATTGGATATTTGATGAACATCGAAGTTAACAACTTTTGTATGAAAAAGTCACTTTTAGTGAAGCTGCATACAAAAGTACTAAGTTTGGATTGGATATTTGATGAACATCGAAGTTAACAACTTTTGTATGAAAAAGTCACTTTTAGTGAAGCTGCATACAAAAGTACTAAGTTTGGATTGGATATTTGATGAACATCGAAGTTAACAACTTTTGTATGAAAAAGTCACTTTTAGTGAAGCTACGTACAAAAGTACTAAGTTTGGATTGGATATTTGATGAACATCGAAGTTAACAACTTTTGTATGAAAAAGTCATTATTAGTGAAGCTGCATACAAAAGTACTAAGTTTGGATTGGATATTTGATGAACATCGAAGTTAACAACTTTTGTATGAAAAAGTCACTTTTAGTGAAGCTGCATACAAAAGTACTAAGTTTGGATTGGATATTTGATGAACATCGAAGTTAACAACTTTTGTATGAAAAAGTCACTTTTAGTGAAGTTGCATACAAAAGTACTAAGTTTGGATTGGATATTTGATGAACATCGAAGTTAACAACTTTTGTATGAAAAAGTCATTATTAGTGAAGCTGCATACAAAAGTACTAAGTTTGGATTGGATATTTGATGAACATCGAAGTTAACAACTTTTGTATGAAAAAGTCACTTTTAGTGAAGCTGCATACAAAAGTACTAAGTTTGGATTGGATATTTGATGAACATCGAAGTTAACAACTTTTGTATGAAAAAGTCACTTTTAGTGAAGCTGCATACAAAAGTACTAAGTTTGGATTGGATATTTGATGAACATCGAAGTTAACAACTTTTGTATGAAAAAGTCACTTTTAGTGAAGCTGCATACAAAAGTACTAAGTTTGGATTGGATATTTGATGAACATCGAAGTTAACAACTTTTGTATGAAAAAGTCACTTTTAGTGAAGCTACGTACAAAAGTACTAAGTTTGGATTGGATATTTGATGAACATCGAAGTTAACAACTTTTGTATGAAAAAGTCACTTTTAGTGAAGCTACGTACAAAAGTACTAAGTTTGGATTGGATATTTGATGAACATCGAAGTTAACAACTTTTGTATGAAAAAGTCACTTTTAGTGAAGCTGCATACAAAAGTACTAAGTTTGGATTGGATATTTGATGAACATCGAAGTTAACAACTTTTGTATGAAAAAGTCACTTTTAGTGAAGCTACGTACAAAAGTACTAAGTTTGGATTGGATATTTGATGAACATCGAAGTTAACAACTTTTGTATGAAAAAGTCACTTTTAGTGAAGCTGCATACAAAAGTACTAAGTTTGGATTGGATATTTGATGAACATCGAAGTTAACAACTTTTGTATGAAAAAGTCACTTTTAGTGAAGCTACGTACAAAAGTACTAAGTTTGGATTGGATATTTGATGAACATCGAAGTTAACAACTTTTGTATGAAAAAGTCACTTTTAGTGAAGCTGCATACAAAAGTACTAAGTTTGGATTGGATATTTGATGAACATCGAAGTTAACAACTTTTGTATGAAAAAGTCACTTTTAGTGAAGCTGCATACAAAAGTACTAAGTTTGGATTGGATATTTGATGAACATCGAAGTTAACAACTTTTGTATGAAAAAGTCATTATTAGTGAAGCTGCATACAAAAGTACTAAGTTTGGATTGGATATTTGATGAACATCGAAGTTAACAACTTTTGTATGAAAAAGTCACTTTTAGTGAAGTTGCATACAAAAGTACTAAGTTTGGATTGGATATTTGATTAACATCGAAGTTAACAACTTTTGTATGAAAAAGTCACTTTTAGTGAAGCTGCATACAAAAGTACTAAGTTTGGATTGGATATTTGATGAACATCGAAGTTAACAACTTTTGTATGAAAAAGTCATTATTAGTGAAGCTGCATACAAAAGTACTAAGTTTGGATTGGATATTTGATGAACATCGAAGTTAACAACTTTTGTATGAAAAAGTCATTATTAGTGAAGCTGCATACAAAAGTACTAAGTTTGGATTGGATATTTGATGAACATCGAAGTTAACAACTTTTGTATGAAAAAGTCACTTTTAGTGAAGCTGCATACAAAAGTACTAAGTTTGGATTGGATATTTGATGAATATCGAAGTTAACAACTTTTGTATGAAAAAGTCACTTTTAGTGAAGCAACGTACAAAAGTACTAAGTTTGGATTGGATATTTGATGAACATCGAAGTTAACAACTTTTGAATGAAAAAGTCACTTTTAGTGAAGCTGCATACAAAAGTACTAAGTTTGGATTGGATATTTGATGAACATCGAAGTTAACAACTTTTGTATGAAAAAGTCACTTTTAGTGAAGTTGCATACAAAAGTACTAAGTTTGGATTGGATATTTGATGAACATCGAAGTTAACAACTTTTGTATGAAAAAGTCACTTTTAGTGAAGCTGCATACAAAAGTACTAAGTTTGGATTGGATATTTGATGAACATCGAAGTTAACAACTTTTGTATGAAAAAGTCACTTTTAGTGAAGCTGCATACAAAAGTACTAAGTTTGGATTGGATGCTTGATGAACATCGAAGTTAACAACTTTTGTATGAAAAAGTCACTTTTAGTGAAGCTGCATACAAAAGTACTAAGTTTGGATTGGATATTTGATGAACATCGAAGTTAACAACTTTTGTATGAAAAAGTCACTTTTAGTGAAGTTGCATACAAAAGTACTAAGTTTGGATTGGATATTTGATGAACATCGAAGTTAACAACTTTTGTATGAAAAAGTCATTATTAGTGAAGCTGCATACAAAAGTACTAAGTTTGGATTGGATATTTGATGAACATCGAAGTTAACAACTTTTGTATGAAAAAGTCACTTTTAGTGAAGCTGCATACAAAAGTAGTAAGTTTGGATTGGATATTTGATGAACATCGAAGTTAACAACTTTTGTATGAAAAAGTCATTATTAGTGAAGCTGCATACAAAAGTACTAAGTTTGGATTGGATATTTGATGAACATCGAAGTTAACAACTTTTGAATGAAAAAGTCACTTTTAGTGAAGCTGCATACAAAAGTACTAAGTTTGGATTGGATATTTGATGAACATCGAAGTTAACAACTTTTGTATGAAAAAGTCACTTTTAGTGAAGTTGCATACAAAAGTACTAAGTTTGGATTGGATATTTGATTAACATCGAAGTTAACAACTTTTGTATGAAAAAGTCACTTTTAGTGAAGCTGCATACAAAAGTACTAAGTTTGGATTGGATACTTGATGAACATCGAAGTTAACAACTTTTGTATGAAAAAGTCACTTTTAGTGAAGCTACGTACAAAAGTACTAAGTTTGGATTGGATATTTGATGAACATCGAAGTCAACAACTTTTGTATGAAAAAGTCATTATTAGTGAAGCTGCATACAAAAGTACTAAGTTTGGATTGGATATTTGATGAACATCGAAGTTAACAACTTTTGTATGAAAAAGTCATTATTAGTGAAGCTGCATACAAAAGTACTAAGTTTGGATTGGATATTTGATGAACATCGAAGTTAACAACTTTTGTATGAAAAAGTCACTTTTAGTGAAGCTGCATACAAAAGTACTAAGTTTGGATTGGATATTTGATGAACATCGAAGTTAACAACTTTTGTATGAAAAAGTCATTATTAGTGAAGCTGCATACAAAAGTACTAAGTTTGGATTGGATATTTGATGAACATCGAAGTTAACAACTTTTGTATGAAAAAGTCACTTTTAGTGAAGCTGCATACAAAAGTACTAAGTTTGGATTGGATATTTGATGAACATCGAAGTTAACAACTTTTGTATGAAAAAGTCACTTTTAGTGAAGTTGCATACAAAAGTACTAAGTTTGGATTGGATATTTGATGAACATCGAAGTTAACAACTTTTGTATGAAAAAGTCATTATTAGTGAAGCTGCATACAAAAGTACTAAGTTTGGATTGGATATTTGATGAACATCGAAGTTAACAACTTTTGTATGAAAAAGTCACTTTTAGTGAAGCTGCATACAAAAGTAGTAAGTTTGGATTGGATATTTGATGAACATCGAAGTTAACAACTTTTGTATGAAAAAGTCATTATTAGTGAAGCTGCATACAAAAGTACTAAGTTTGGATTGGATATTTGATGAACATCGAAGTTAACAACTTTTGAATGAAAAAGTCACTTTTAGTGAAGCTGCATACAAAAGTACTAAGTTTGGATTGGATATTTGATGAACATCGAAGTTAACAACTTTTGTATGAAAAAGTCACTTTTAGTGAAGCTGCATACAAAAGTAGTAAGTTTGGATTGGATATTTGATGAACATCGAAGTTAACAACTTTTGTATGAAAAAGTCATTATTAGTGAAGCTGCATACAAAAGTACTAAGTTTGGATTGGATATTTGATGAACATCGAAGTTAACAACTTTTGTATGAAAAAGTCACTTTTAGTGAAGCTGCATACAAAAGTACTAAGTTTGGATTGGATATTTGATGAACATCGAAGTTAACAACTTTTGTATGAAAAAGTCACTTTTAGTGAAGCTGCATACAAAAGTACTAAGTTTGGATTGGATATTTGATGAACATCGAAGTTAACAACTTTTGTATGAAAAAGTCACTTTTAGTGAAGCTGCATACAAAAGTACTAAGTTTGGATTGGATATTTGATTAACATCGAAGTTAACAACTTTTGTATGAAAAAGTCACTTTTAGTGAAGCTACGTACAAAAGTACTAAGTTTGGATTGGATATTTGATGAACATCGAAGTTAACAACTTTTGTATGAAAAAGTCACTTTTAGTGAAGCTGCATACAAAAGTACTAAGTTTGGATTGGATATTTGATGAACATCGAAGTTAACAACTTTTGTATGAAAAAGTCACTTTTAGTGAAGCTACGTACAAAAGTACTAAGTTTGGATTGGATATTTGATGAACATCGAAGTTAACAACTTTTGTATGAAAAAGTCACTTTTAGTGAAGCTGCATACAAAAGTACTAAGTTTGGATTGGATATTTGATGAACATCGAAGTTAACAACTTTTGTATGAAAAAGTCATTGTTAGTGAAGCTGCATACAAAAGTACTAAGTTTGGATTGGATATTTGATGAACATCGAAGTTAACAACTTTTGTATGAAAAAGTCACTTTTAGTAAAGCTGCATACAAAAGTACTAAGTTTGGATTGGATATTTGATGAACATCGAAGTTAACAACTTTTGAATGAAAAAGTCATTATTAGTGAAGCTGCATACAAAAGTACTAAGTTTGGATTGGATATTTGATGAACATCGAAGTTAACAACTTTTGTATGAAAAAGTCATTGTTAGTAAAGCTGCATACAAAAGTACTAAGTTTGGATTGGATATTTGATGAACATCGAAGTTAACAACTTTTGTATGAAAAAGTCACTTTTAGTGAAGCTGCATACAAAAGTACTAAGTTTGGATTGGATATTTGATGAACATCGAAGTTAACAACTTTTGTATGAATAAGTCACTTTTAGTGAAGCTACGTACAAAAGTACTAAGTTTGGATTGGATATTTGATGAACATCGAAGTTAACAACTTTTGTATGAATAAGTCACTTTTAGTGAAGCTACGTACAAAAGTACTAAGTTTGGATTGGATATTTGATGAACATCGAAGTTAACAACTTTTGTATGAAAAAGTCACTTTTAGTGAAGCTGCATACAAAAGTACTAAGTTTGGATTGGATATTTGATGAACATCGAAGATAACAACTTTTGTATGAAAAAGTCACTTTTAGTGAAGCTACGTACAAAAGTACTAAGTTTGGATTGGATATTTGATGAACATCGAAGTTAACAACTTTTGTATGAAAAAGTCACTTTTAGTGAAGCTGCATACAAAAGTACTAAGTTTGGATTGGATATTTGATGAACATCGAAGTTAACAACTTTTGTATGAAAAAGTCACTTTTAGTGAAGCTGCATACAAAAGTACTAAGTTTGGATTGGATATTTGATGAACATCGAAGTTAACAACTTTTGTATGAAAAAGTCACTTTTAGTGAAGCTACGTACAAAAGTACTAAGTTTGGATTGGATATTTGATGAACATCGAAGTTAACAACTTTTGTATGAAAAAGTCACTTTTAGTGAAGCTGCATACAAAAGTACTAAGTTTGGATTGGATATTTGATGAACATCGAAGTTAACAACTTTTGTATGAAAAAGTCACTTTTAGTGAAGCTACGTACAAAAGTACTAAGTTTGGATTGGATATTTGATGAACATCGAAGTTAACAACTTTTGTATGAATAAGTCACTTTTAGTGAAGCTACGTACAAAAGTACTAAGTTTGGATTGGATATTTGATGAATATCGAAGTTAACAACTTTTGTATGAAAAAGTCACTTTTAGTGAAGCTACGTACAAAAGTACTAAGTTTGGATTGGATATTTGATGAATATCGAAGTTAACAACTTTTGTATGAAAAAGTCACTTTTAGTGAAGCTACGTACAAAAGTACTAAGTTTGGATTGGATATTTTATGAATATCGAAGTTAACAACTTTTGTATGAAAAAGTCACTTTTAGTGAAGCTACGTACAAAAGTACTAAGTTTGGATTGGATATTTGATGAATATCGAAGTTAACAACTTTTGTATGAAAAAGTCACTTTTAGTGAAGCTACGTACAAAAGTACTAAGTTTGGATTGGATATTTGATGAATATCGAAGTTAACAACTTTTGTATGAAAAAGTCACTTTTAGTGAAGCTACGTACAAAAGTACTAAGTTTGGATTGGATATTTGATGAACATCGAAGTTAACAACTTTTGTATGAAAAAGTCACTTTTAGTGAAGCTACGTACAAAAGTACTAAGTTTGGATTGGATATTTGATGAACATCGAAGTTAACAACTTTTGTATGAAAAAGTCACTTTTAGTGAAGCTACGTACAAAAGTACTAAGTTTGGATTGGATATTTGATGAACATCGAAGTTAACAACTTTTGTTTGAAAAAGTCACTTTTAGTGAAGCTACGTACAAAAGTACTAAGTTTGGATTGGATATTTGATGAACATCGAAGTTAACAACTTTTGTATGAATAAGTCACTTTTAGTGAAGCTACGTACAAAAGTACTAAGTTTGGATTGGATATTTGATGAATATCGAAGTTAACAACTTTTGTATGAAAAAGTCACTTTTAGTGAAGCTACGTACAAAAGTACTAAGTTTGGATTGGATATTTGATGAATATCGAAGTTAACAACTTTTGTATGAAAAAGTCACTTTTAGTGAAGCTACGTACAAAAGTACTAAGTTTGGATTGGATATTTGATGAACATTGAAGTTAACAACTTTTGTATGAAAAAGTCACTTTTAGTGAAGCTACGTACAAAAGTACTAAGTTTGGATTGGATATTTGATGAATATCGAAGTTAACAACTTTTGTATGAAAAAGTCACTTTTAGTGAAGCTACGTACAAAAGTACTAAGTTTGGATTGGATATTTGATGAATATCGAAGTTAACAACTTTTGTATGAAAAAGTCACTTTTAGTGAAGCTACGTACAAAAGTACTAAGTTTGGATTGGATATTTGATGAATATCGAAGTTAACAACTTTTGTATGAAAAAGTCACTTTTAGTGAAGCTACGTACAAAAGTACTAAGTTTGGATTGGATATTTGATGAATATCGAAGTTAACAACTTTTGTATGAAAAAGTCACTTTTAGTGAAGCTACGTACAAAAGTACTAAGTTTGGATTGGATATTTGATGAACATCGAAGTTAACAACTTTTGTATGAAAAAGTCACTTTTAGTGAAGCTACGTACAAAAGTACTAAGTTTGGATTGGATATTTGATGAACATCGAAGTTAACAACTTTTGTTTGAAAAAGTCACTTTTAGTGAAGCTACGTACAAAAGTACTAAGTTTGGATTGGATATTTGATTAACATCGAAGTTAACAACTTTTGTATGAAAAAGTCACTTTTAGTGAAGCTACGTACAAAAGTACTAAGTTTGGATTGGATATTTGATGAACATCGAAGTTTACAACTTTTGTATGAAAAAGTCACTTTTAGTGAAGCTACGTACAAAAGTACTAAGTTTGGATTGGATATTTGATGAACATCGAAGTTTACAACTTTTGTATGAAAAAGTCACTTTAAGTGAAGCTACGTACAAAAGTATTAAGTTTGGATTGGATATTTGATGAACATCGAAGTTAACAACTTTTGTATGAAAAAGTCACTTTTAGTGAAGCTACGTACAAAAGTACTAAATTTGGATTGGATATTTGATGCACATCGAAGTTAACAACTTTTGTATGAAAAAGTCACTTTAAGTGAAGCTGCATACAAAAGTACTAAGTTTGGATTGGATATTTGATGAACATCGAAGTTAACAACTTTTGTATGAAAAAGTCACTTTTAGTGAAGCTGCATACAAAAGTACTAAGTATGGATTGGATATTTGATGAACATCGAAGTTAACAACTTTTGTATGAAAAAGTCACTTTTAGTGAAGCTGCATACAAAAGTACTAAGTATGGATTGGATATTTGATGAACATCGAAGTCAACAACTTTTGTATGAAAAAGTCACTTTTAGTGAAGCAACGTACAAAAGTACTAAGTTTGGATTGGATATTTGATGAATATCGAAGTTAACAACTTTTGTATGAAAAAGTCACTTTTAGTGAAGCTGCATACAAAAGTACTAAGTATGGATTGGATATTTGATGAACATCGAAGTCAACAACTTTTGTATGAAAAAGTCACTTTTAGTGAAGCTGCATACAAAAGTACTAAGTATGGATTGGATATTTGATGAACATCGAAGTTAACAACTTTTGTATGAAAAAGTCACTTTTAGTGAAGCTGCATACAAAAGTACAAAGTTTGGATTGGATATTTGATGAACATCGAAGTTAACAACTTTTGTATGAAAAAGTCACTTTTAGTGAAGCTGCATACAAAAGTACTAAGTTTGGATTGGATATTTGATGAATATCGAAGTTAACAACTTTTGTATGAAAAAGTCACTTTTAGTGAAGCTGCATACAAAAGTACTAAGTATGGATTGGATATTTGATGAACATCGAAGTCAACAACTTTTGTATGAAAAAGTCACTTTTAGTGAAGCTACGTACAAAAGTACTAAGTTTGGATTGGATATTTGATGAACATCGAAGTTAACAACTTTTGTATGAAAAAGTCATTATTAGTGAAGTTGCATACAAAAGTACTAAATTTTGGATTGGATATTTGATGAACATCGAAGTTAACAACTTTTGTATGAAAAAGTCACTTTTAGTGAAGTTGCATACAAAAGTACTAAGTTTGGATTGGATATTTGATGAACATCGAAGTTAACAACTTTTGTATGAAAAAGTCACTTTTAGTGAAGCAACGTACAAAAGTACTAAGTTTGGATTGGATATTTGATGAACATCGAAGTTAACAACTTTTGTATGAAAAAGTCACTTTTAGTGAAGTTGCATACAAAAGTACTAAGTTTGGATTGGATATTTGATGAACATCGAAGTCAACAACTTTTGTATGAAAAAGTCACTTTTAGTGAAGCTGCATACAAAAGTACTAAGTTTGGATTGGATATTTGATGAACATCGAAGTCAACAACTTTTGTATGAAAAAGTCACTTTTAGTGAAGCAACGTACAAAAGTACTAAGTTTGGATTGGATATTTGATGAATATCGAAGTTAACAACTTTTGCATGAAAAAGTCACTTTTAGTGAAGCTGCATACAAAAGTACAAAGTTTGGATTGGATATTTGATGAACATCGAAGTTAACAACTTTTGTATGAAAAAGTCACTTTTAGTGAAGCATACAAAAGTACAAAGTATGGATTGGATATTTGATGAACATCGAAGTTAACAACTTTTGTATGAAAAAGTCACTTTTAGTGAAGCGGCATACAAAAGTACTACGTTTGGATTGGATATTTGATGAACATCGAAGTTAACAACTTTTGTATGAAAAAGTCACTTTTAGTGAAGCTACGTACAAAAGTACTAAGTTTGGATTGGATATTTGATGAACATCGAAGTTAACAACTTTTGTATGAAAAAGTCACTTTTAGTGAAGCTACGTACAAAAGTACTAAGTTTGGATTGGATATTTGATGAACATCGAAGTTAACAACTTTTGTATGAAAAAGTCACTTTTAGTGAAGTTGCATACAAAAGTACTAAGTTTGGATTGGATATTTGATGAACATCGAAGTTAACAACTTTTGTATGAAAAAGTCACTTTTAGTGAAGCTGCATACAAAAGTACTAAGTTTGGATTGGATATTTGATGAACATCGAAGTTAACAACTTTTGTATGAAAAAGTCACTTTTAGTGAAGCTGCATACAAAAGTACTAAGTTTGGTTTGGATATTTGATGAACATCGAAGTTAACAACTTTTGTATGAAAAAGTCACTTTTAGTGAAGCTGCATACAAAAGTACTAAGTATGGATTGGATATTTGATGAACATCGAAGTTAACAACTTTTGTATGAAAAAGTCACTTTTAGTGAAGCTACGTACAAAAGTACTAAGTTTGGATTGGATATTTGATGAACATCGAAGTTAACAACTTTTGTATGAAAAAGTCATTATTAGTGAAGCTGCATACAAAAGTACTAAGTTTGGATTGGATATTTGATGAACATCGAAGTTAACAACTTTTGTATGAAAAAGTCATTATAAGTGAAGCTGCATACAAAAGTACTAAGTTTGGATTGGATATTTGATGAACATCGAAGTTAACAACTTTTGTATGAAAAAGTCATTATTAGTGAAGCTGCATACAAAAGTACTAAGTTTGGATTGGATATTTGATGAACATCGAAGTTATCAACTTTTGTATGAAAAAGTCACTTTTAGTGAAGCTACGTACAAAAGTACTAAGTTTGGATTGGATATTTGATGAACATCGAAGTTAACAACTTTTGTATGAAAAAGTCACTTTTAGTGAAGCTGCATACAAAAGTACTAAGTATGGATTGGATATTTGATGAACATCGAAGTTAACAACTTTTGTATGAAAAAGTCACTTTTAGTGAAGCTGCATACAAAAGTACTAAGTTTGGATTGGATATTTGATGAACATCGAAGTTAACAACTTTTGTATGAAAAAGTCATTATTAGTGAAGCTGCATACAAAAGTACTAAGTTTGGATTGGATATTTGATGAACATCGAAGTTATCAACTTTTGTATGAAAAAGTCACTTTTAGTGAAGCTGCATACAAAAGTACTAAGTTTGGATTGGATATTTGATGAACATCGAAGTTAACAACTTTTGTATGAAAAAGTCATTATTAGTGAAGCTGCATACAGAAGTACTAAGTATGGATTGGATATTTGATGAACATCGAAGTTATCAACTTTTGTATGAAAAAGTCACTTTTAGTGAAGCTGCATACAGAAGTACTAAGTATGGATTGGATATTTGATGAACATCGAAGTTAACAACTTTTGTATGAAAAAGTCACTTTTAGTGAAGCTGCATACAGAAGTACTAAGTATGGATTGGATATTTGATGAACATCGAAGTTAACAACTTTTGTATGAAAAAGTCATTATTAGTGAAGCTGCATACAAAAGTACTAAGTTTGGATTGGATATTTGATGAACATCGAAGTTAACAACTTTTGTATGAAAAAGTCACTTTTAGTGAAGCTACGTACAAAAGTACTAAGTTTGGATTGGATATTTGATGAACATCGAAGTTAACAACTTTTGTATGAAAAAGTCATTATTAGTGAAGCTGCATACAAAAGTATTAAGTTTGGATTGGATATTTGATGAACATCGAAGTAAACAACTTTTGTATGAAAAAGTCATTATTAGTGAAGCAACGTACAAAAGTACTAAGTTTGGATTGGATATTTGATGAATATCGAAGTTAACAACTTTTGTATGAAAAAGTCACTTTTAGTGAAGCTACGTACAAAAGTACTAAGTTTGGATTGGATATTTGATGAACATCGAAGTTAACAACTTTTGTATGAAAAAGTCACTTTTAGTGAAGTTGCATACAAAAGTACTAAGTTTGGATTGGATATTTGATGAATATCGAAGTTAACAACTTTTGTATGAAAAAGTCACTTTTAGTGAAGCAACGTACAAAAGTACTAAGTTTGGATTGGATATTTGATGAATATCGAAGTTAACAACTTTTGTATGAAAAAGTCACTTTTAGTGAAGCTACGTACAAAAGTACTAAGTTTGGATTGGATATTTGATGAACATCGAAGTTAACAACTTTTGTTTGAAAAAGTCACTTTTAGTGAAGCTACGTACAAAAGTACTAAGTTTGGATTGGATATTTGATGAACATCGAAGTTAACAACTTTTGTATGAAAAAGTCACTTTTAGTGAAGCTACGTACAAAAGTACTAAGTTTGGATTGGATATTTGATGAACATCGAAGTTAACAACTTTTGTATGAAAAAGTCACTTTTAGTGAAGCTACGTACAAAAGTACTAAGTTTGGATTGGATATTTGATGAACATCGAAGTTAACAACTTTTGTATGAAAAAGTCACTTTTAGTGAAGCTGCATACAAAAGTACAAAGTTTGGATTGGATATTTGATGAACATCGAAGTTAACAACTTTTGTATGAAAAAGTCACTTTTAGTGAAGCTGCATACAAAAGTACTAAGTTTGGATTGGATATTTGATGAACATCGAAGTTAACAACTTTTGTATGAAAAAGTCACTTTTAGTGAAGCTGCATACAAGAGTACTAAGTTTGGATTGGATATTTGATGAACATCGAAGTTAACAACTTTTGTATGAAAAAGTCACTTTTAGTGAAGCTACGTACAAAAGTACTAAGTTTGGATTGGATATTTGATGAACATCGAAGTTAACAACTTTTGTATGAAAAAGTCATTATTAGTGAAGTTGCATACAAAAGTACTAAGTTTGGATTGGATATTTAATGAACATCGAAGTTAACAACTTTTGTATGAAAAAGTCACTTTTAGTGAAGCTACGTACAAAAGTACTAAGTTTGGATTGGATATTTGATGAACATCGAAGTTAACAACTTTTGTATGAAAAAGTCACTTTTAGTGAAGTTGCATACAAAAGTACTAAGTTTGGATTGGATATTTGATGAACATCGAAGTTAACAACTTTTGTATGAAAAAGTCACTTTTAGTGAAGCTACGTACAAAAGTACTAAGTTTGGATTGGATATTTGATGAACATCGAAGTTAACAACTTTTGTATGAAAAAGTCACTTTTAGTGAAGCTGCATACAAAAGTACTAAGTTTGGATTGGATATTTGATGAACATCGAAGTTAACAACTTTTGTATGAAAAAGTCACTTTTAATGAAGCTGCATACAAAAGTACTAAGTTTGGATTGGATATTTGATGAACATCGAAGTTAACAACTTTTGTATGAAAAAGTCACTTTTAGTGAAGCGGCATACAAAAGTACTAAGTTTGGATTGGATATTTGATGAACATCGAAGTTAACAACTTTTGTATGAAAAAGTCACTTTTAGTGAAGCTGCATACAAAAGTACTAAGTTTGGATTGGATATTTGATGAACATCGAAGTTAACAACTTTTGTATGAAAAAGTCATTATTAGTGAAGCTGCATACAAAAGTACTAAGTTTGGATTGGATATTTGATGAACATCGAAGTAAACAACTTTTGTATGAAAAAGTCACTTTTAATGAAGCTGCATACAAAAGTACTAAGTTTGGATTGGATATTTGATGAACATCGAAGTTAACAACTTTTGTATGAAAAACTCACTTTTAGTGAAGCTGCATACAAAAGTACTAAGTTTGGATTGGATATTTGATGAACATCGAAGTTAACAACTTTTGTATGAAAAAGTCACTTTTAGTGAAGCTGCATACAAAAGTACTAAGTTTGGATTGGATATTTGATGAACATCGAAGTTAACAACTTTTGTATGAAAAAGTCACTTTTAGTGAAGCTACGTACAAAAGTACTAAGTTTGGATTGGATATTTGATGAACATCGAAGTTAACAACTTTTGTATGAAAAAGTCACTTTTAGTGAAGCTGCATACAAAAGTACTAAGTAAGGATTGGATATTTGATGAACATCGAAGTTAACAACTTTTGTATGAAAAAGTCACTTTTAGTGAAGTTGCATACAAAAGTACTAAGTTTGGATTGGATATTTGATGAACATCGAAGTTAACAACTTTTGTATGAAAAAGTCACTTTTAGTGAAGCTACGTACAAAAGTACTAAGTTTGGATTGGATATTTGATGAACATCGAAGTTAACAACTTTTGTATGAAAAAGTCACTTTTAGTGAAGCTGCATACAAAAGTACTAAGTATGGATTGGATATTTGATGAACATCGAAGTTAACAACCTTTGTATGAAAAAGTCACTTTTAGTGAAGCTACGTACAAAAGTACTAAGTTTGGATTGGATATTTGATGAACATCGAAGTTAACAACTTTTGTATGAAAAAGTCACTTTTAGTGAAGTTGCATACAAAAGTACTAAGTTTGGATTGGATATTTGATGAACATCGAAGTTAACAACTTTTGTATGAAAAAGTCACTTTTAGTGAAGCTGCATACAAAAGTACTAAGTTTGGATTGGATATTTGATGAACATCGAAGTTAACAACTTTTGAATGAAAAAGTCACTTTTAGTGAAGCTGCATACAAAAGTACAAAGTTTGGATTGGATATTTGATGAACATCGAAGTTAACAACTTTTGTATGAAAAAGTCACTTTTAGTGAAGCTGCATACAAAAGTACTAAGTTTGGATTGGATATTTGATGAACATCGAAGTAAACAACTTTTGTATGAAAAAGTCACTTTTAGTGAAGTTGCATACAAAAGTACTAAGTTTGGATTGGATATTTGATGAACATCGAAGTTAACAACTTTTGAATGAAAAAGTCACTTTTAGTGAAGCTGCATACAAAAGTACAAAGTTTGGATTGGATATTTGATGAACATCGAAGTTAACAACTTTTGTATGAAAAAGTCACTTTTAGTGAAGCTGCATACAAAAGACTAAGTTTGGATTGGATATTTGATGAACATCGAAGTAAACAACTTTTGTATGAAAAAGTCACTTTTAATGAAGCTGCATACAAAAGTACAAAGTTTGGATTGGATATTTGATGAACATCGAAGTTAACAACTTTTGTATGAAAAACTCACTTTTAGTGAAGCTGCATACAAAAGTACTAAGTTTGGATTGGATATTTGATGAACATCGAAGTTAACAACTTTTGTATGAAAAAGTCACTTTTAGTGAAGCTGCATACAAAAGTACTAAGTTTGGATTGGATATTTGATGAACATCGAAGTTAACAACTTTTGTATGAAAAAGTCACTTTTAGTGAAGCTGCATACAAAAGTACTAAGTATGGATTGGATATTTGATGAACATCGAAGTTAGCAACCTTTGTATGAAAAAGTCACTTTTAGTGAAGCTGCATACAAAAGTACTAAGTTTGGATTGGATATTTGATGAACATCGAAGTTAACAACTTTTGTATGAAAAAGTCACTTTAAGTGAAGCTACGTACAAAAGTACTAAGTTTGGATTGGATATTTGATGAACATCGAAGTTAACAACTTTTGTATGAAAAAGTCATTATTAGTGAAGCTGCATACAAAAGTACTAAGTTTGGATTGGATATTTGATGAACATCGAAGTTAACAACTTTTGTATGAAAAAGTCACTTTTAGTGAAGCTACGTACAAAAGTACTAAGTTTGGATTGGATATTTGATGAACATCGAAGTTAACAACTTTTGTATGAAAAAGTCACTTTTAGTGAAGCTGCATACAAAAGTACTAAGTTTGGATTGGATATTTGATGAACATCGAAGTTAACAACTTTTGTATGAAAAAGTCACTTTTAGTGAAGCTACGTACAAAAGTACTAAGTTTGGATTGGATATTTGATGAACATCGAAGTTAACAACTTTTGTATGAAAAAGTCACTTTTAGTGAAGCTACGTACAAAAGTACTAAGTTTGGATTGGATATTTGATGAACATCGAAGTTAACAACTTTTGTATGAAAAAGTCACTTTTAGTGAAGCTGCATACAAAAGTACTAAGTTTGGATTGGATATTTGATGAACATCGAAGTTAACAACTTTTGTATGAAAAAGTCACTTTTAGTGAAGCAACGTACAAAAGTACTAAGTTTGGATTGGATATTTGATGAACATCGAAGTTAACAACTTTTGTATGAAAAAGTCACTTTTAGTGAAGCTACGTACAAAAGTACTAAGTTTGGATTGGATATTTGATGAACATCGAAGTTAACAACTTTTGTATGAAAAAGTCACTTTTAGTGAAGCTGCATACAAAAGTACAAAGTTTGGATTGGATATTTGATGAACATCGAAGTTAACAACTTTTGTATGAAAAAGTCACTTTTAGTGAAGCTACGTACAAAAGTACTAAGTTTGGATTGGATATTTGATGAACATCGAAGTTAACAACTTTTGTATGAAAAAGTCACTTTTAGTGAAGCTACGTACAAAAGTACTAAGTTTGGATTGGATATTTGATGAACATCGAAGTTAACAACTTTTGTATGAAAAAGTCACTTTTAGTGAAGCTACGTACAAAAGTACTAAGTTTGGATTGGATATTTGATGAACATCGAAGTTAACAACTTTTGTATGAAAAAGTCACTTTTAGTGAAGCTACGTACAAAAGTACTAAGTTTGGATTGGATATTTGATGAACATCGAAGTTAACAACTTTTGTATGAAAAAGTCACTTTTAGTGAAGCTACGTACAAAAGTACTAAGTTTGGATTGGATATTTGATGAACATCGAAGTTAACAACTTTTGTATGAAAAAGTCACTTTTAGTGAAGCTGCATACAAAAGTACTAAGTTTGGATTGGATATTTGATGAACATCGAAGTTAACAACTTTTGTATGAAAAAGTCATTATTAGTGAAGCTGCATACAAAAGTACTAAGTTTGGATTGGATATTTGATGAACATCGAAGTCAACAACTTTTGTATGAAAAAGTCACTTTTAGTGAAGCTACGTACAAAAGTACTAAGTTTGGATTGGATATTTGATGAACATCGAAGTTAACAACTTTTGTATGAAAAAGTCACTTTTAGTGAAGCTACGTACAAAAGTACTAAGTTTGGATTGGATATTTGATGAACATCGAAGTTAACAACTTTTGTATGAAAAAGTCACTTTTAGTGAAGTTGCATACAAAAGTACTAAGTTTGGATTGGATATTTGATGAACATCGAAGTTAACAACTTTTGTATGAAAAAGTCACTTTTAGTGAAGTTGCATACAAAAGTACTAAGTTTGGATTGGATATTTGATGAACATCGAAGTTAACAACTTTTGTATGAAAAAGTCACTTTTAGCGAAGCTACGTACAAAAGTACTAAGTTTGGATTGGATATTTGATGAACATCGAAGTTAACAACTTTTGTATGAAAAAGTCACTTTTAGTGAAGTTGCATACAAAAGTACTAAGTTTGGATTGGATATTTGATGAACATCGAAGTTAACAACTTTTGTATGAAAAAGTCACTTTTAGTGAAGCTGCATACAAAAGTACTAAGTTTGGATTGGATATTTGATGAACATCGAAGTTAACAACTTTTGAATGAAAAAATCACTTTTAGTGAAGTTGCATACAAAAGTACTAAGTTTGGATTGGATATTTGATGAACATCGAAGTTAACAACTTTTGTATGAAAAAGTCACTTTTAGTAAAGCTGCATACAAAAGTACTAAGTTTGGATTGGATATTTGATGAACATCGAAGTTAACAACTTTTGTATGAAAAAGTCACTTTTAGTGAAGCTACGTACAAAAGTACTAAGTTTGGATTGGATATTTGATGAACATCGAAGTTAACAACTTTTGTATGAAAAAGTCACTTTTAGTGAAGCTACGTACAAAAGTACTAAGTTTGGATTGGATATTTGATGAACATCGAAGTTAACAACTTTTGTATGAAAAAGTCACTTTAAGTGAAGCTACGTACAAAAGTACTAAGTTTGGATTGGATATTTGATGAACATCGAAGTTAACAACTTTTGTATGAAAAAGTCACTTTTAGTGAAGCTACGTACAAAAGTACTAAGTTTGGATTGGATATTTGATGAACATCGAAGTTAACAACTATTGTATATAAAAGTCACTTTTAGTGAAGCTGCATACAAAAGTACTAAGTTTGGATTGGATATTTGATGAACATCGAAGTTAACAACTTTTGTATGAAAAAGTCACTTTTAGTGAAGCTACGTACAAAAGTACTAAGTTTGGATTGGATATTTGATGAACATCGAAGTTAACAACTTTTGTATGAAAAAGTCACTTTTAGTGAAGTTGCATACAAAAGTACTAAGTTTGGATTGGATATTTGATGAACATCGAAGTTAACAACTTTTGTATGAAAAAGTCACTTTTAGTGAAGCTGCATACAAAAGTACTAAGTTTGGATTGGATATTTGATGAACATCGAAGTTAACAACTTTTGTATGAAAAAGTCACTTTTAGTGAAGTTGCATACAAAAGTACTAAGTTTGGATTGGATATTTGATGAACATCGAAGTTAACAACTTTTGTATGAAAAAGTCACTTTTAGTGAAGCTGCATACAAAAGTACTAAGTTTGGATTGGATATTTGATGAACATCGAAGTTAACAACTTTTGTATGAAAAAGTCACTTTTAGTGAAGCTGCATACAAAAGTACTAAGTTTGGATTGGATATTTGATGAACATCGAAGTTAACAACTTTTGTATGAAAAAGTCACTTTTAGTGAAGCTGCATACAAAAGTACTAAGTTTGGATTGGATATTTGATGAACATCGAAGTTAACAACTTTTGTATGAAAAAGTCACTTTTAGTGAAGCTACGTACAAAAGTACTAAGTTTGGATTGGATATTTGATGAACATCGAAGTTAACAACTTTTGTATGAAAAAGTCACTTTTAGTGAAGCTGCATACAAAAGTACTAAGTTTGGATTGGATATTTGATGAACATCGAAGTTAACAACTTTTGTATGAAAAAGTCACTTTTAGTGAAGCTGCATACAAAAGTACTAAGTTTGGATTGGATATTTGATGAACATCGAAGTTAACAACTTTTGTATGAAAAAGTCACTTTTAGTGAAGCTACGTACAAAAGTACTAAGTTTGGATTGGATATTTGATGAACATCGAAGTTAACAACTTTTGTATGAAAAAGTCACTTTTAGTGAAGTTGCATACAAAAGTACTAAGTTTGGATTGGATATTTGATGAACATCGAAGTTAACAACTTTTGTATGAAAAAGTCACTTTTAGTGAAGTTGCATACAAAAGTACTAAGTTTGGATTGGATATTTGATGAACATCGAAGTTAACAACTTTTGTATGAAAAAGTCACTTTTAGTGAAGCTACGTACAAAAGTACTAAGTTTGGATTGGATATTTGATGAACATCGAAGTCAACAACTTTTGTATGAAAAAGTCACTTTTATTGAAGCTACGTACAAAAGTACTAAGTTTGGATTAGATATTTGATGAACATCGAAGTTAACAACTTTTGTATGAAAAAGTCACTTTTAGTGAAGCTGCATACAAAAGTACTAAGTTTGGATTGGATATTTGATGAACATCGAAGTTAACAACTTTTGTATAAAAAAGTCACTTTTAGTGAAGCTACGTACAAAAGTACTAAGTTTGGATTGGATATTTGATGAACATCGAAGTCAACAACTTTTGTATGAAAAAGTCACTTTTAGTGAAGCTGCGTACAAAAGTACTAAGTTTGGATTAGATATTTGATGAACATCGAAGTTAACAACTTTTGCATGAAAAAGTCACTTTTAGTGAAGCTGCATACAAAAGTACTAAGTTTGGATTGGATATTTGATGAACATCGAAGTTAACAACTTTTGTATGAAAAAGTCACTTTTAGTGAAGCTGCATACAAAAGTACAAAGTTTGGATTGGATATTTGATGAACATCGAAGTCAACAACTTTTGTATGAAAAAGTCACTTTTAGTGAAGCTACGTACAAAAGTACTAAGTTTGGATTGGATATTTGATGAACATCGAAGTTAACAACTTTTGTATGAAAAAGTCACTTTTAGTGAAGCTGCATACAAAAGTACTAAGTTTGGATTGGATATTTGATGAACATCGAAGTTAACAACTTTTGTATGAAAAAGTCACTTTTAGTGAAGCTGCATACAAAAGTACAAAGTTTGGATTAGATATTTGATGAACATCGAAGTTAACAACTTTTGTATGAAAAAGTCACTTTTAGTGAAGCTACGTACAAAAGTACTAAGTTTGGATTGGATATTTGATGAACATCGAAGTTAACAACTTTTGTATGAAAAAGTCACTTTTAGTGAAGTTGCATACAAAAGTACTAAGTTTGGATTGGATATTTGATGAACATCGAAGTTAACAACTTTTGTATGAAAAAGTCACTTTTAGTGAAGCTGCATACAAAAGTACTAAGTTTGGATTGGATATTTGATGAACATCGAAGTTAACAACTTTTGTATGAAAAAGTCACTTTTAGTGAAGCTACGTACAAAAGTACTAAGTTTGGATTGGATATTTGATGAACATCGAAGTTAACAACTTTTGTATGAAAAAGTCACTTTTAGTGAAGCTACGTACAAAAGTACTAAGTTTGGATTGGATATTTGATGAACATCGAAGTTAACAACTTTTGTATGAAAAAGTCACTTTAAGTGAAGCTACGTACAAAAGTACTAAGTTTGGATTGGATATTTGATGAACATCGAAGTTAACAACTTTTGTATGAAAAAGTCACTTTTAGTGAAGCTACGTACAAAAGTACTAAGTTTGGATTGGATATTTGATGAACATCGAAGTTAACAACTTTTGTATGAAAAAGTCACTTTTAGTGAAGCTACGTACAAAAGTACTAAGTTTGGATTGGATATTTGATGAACATCGAAGTTAACAACTTTTGTATGAAAAAGTCACTTTAAGTGAAGCTACGTACAAAAGTACTAAGTTTGGATTGGATATTTGATGAACATCGAAGTTAACAACTTTTGTATGAAAAAGTCACTTTTAGTGAAGCTACGTACAAAAGTACTAAGTTTGGATTGGATATTTGATGAACATCGAAGTTAACAACTATTGTATATAAAAGTCACTTTTAGTGAAGCTGCATACAAAAGTACTAAGTTTGGATTGGATATTTGATGAACATCGAAGTTAACAACTTTTGTATGAAAAAGTCACTTTTAGTGAAGCTACGTACAAAAGTACTAAGTTTGGATTGGATATTTGATGAACATCGAAGTTAACAACTTTTGTATGAAAAAGTCACTTTTAGTGAAGTTGCATACAAAAGTACTAAGTTTGGATTGGATATTTGATGAACATCGAAGTTAACAACTTTTGTATGAAAAAGTCACTTTTAGTGAAGCTACGTACAAAAGTACTAAGTTTGGATTGGATATTTGATGAACATCGAAGTTAACAACTTTTGTATGAAAAAGTCACTTTTAGTGAAGCTACGTACAAAAGTACTAAGTTTGGATTGGATATTTGATTAACATCGAAGTTAACAACTTTTGTATGAAAAAGTCACTTTTAGTGAAGCTACGTACAAAAGTACTAAGTTTGGATTGGATATTTGATGAACATCGAAGTTAACAACTTTTGTATGAAAAAGTCACTTTTAGTGAAGCTACGTACAAAAGTACTAAGTTTGGATTGGATATTTGATGAACATCGAAGTTAACAACTTTTGTATGAAAAAGTCACTTTTAGTGAAGCTACGTACAAAAGTACTAAGTTTGGATTGGATATTTGATGAACATCGAAGTTAACAACTTTTGTATGAAAAAGTCACTTTTAGTGAAGCTACGTACAAAAGTACTAAGTTTGGATTGGATATTTGATTAACATCGAAGTTAACAACTTTTGTATGAAAAAGTCACTTTTAGTGAAGCTACGTACAAAAGCACTAAGTTTGGATTGGATATTTGATGAACATCGAAGTTAACAACTTTTGTATGAAAAAGTCATTATTAGTGAAGCTGCATACAAAAGTACTAAGTATGGATTGGATATTTGATGAACATCGAAGTTAACAACTTTTGTATGAAAAAGTCATTATTAGTGAAGCTGCATACAAAAGTACTAAGTTTGGATTGGATATTTGATGAACATCGAAGTCAACAACTTTTGTATGAAAAAGTCACTTTTAGTGAAGCTACGTACAAAAGCACTAAGTTTGGATTGGATATTTGATGAACATCGAAGTTAACAACTTTTGTATGAAAAAGTCATTATTAGTGAAGCTGCATACAAAAGTACCAAGTATGGATTGGATATTTGATGAACATCGAAGTTAACAACTTTTGTATGAAAAAGTCATTATTAGTGAAGCTGCATACAAAAGTACAAAGTTTGGATTGGATATTTGATGAACATCGAAGTTAACAACTTTTGTATGAAAAAGTCACTTTTAGTGAAGCTGCATACAAAAGTAATAAGTATGGATTGGATATTTGATGAACATCGAAGTTAACAACTTTTGTATGAAAAAGTCATTATTAGTAAGCTGCATACAAAAGTACTAAGTTTGGATTGGATATTTGATGAACATCGAAGTTAACAACTTTTGTATGAAAAAGTCACTTTTAGTGAAGCTGCATACAAAAGTACTAAGTTTGGATTGGATATTTGATGAACATCGAAGTCAACAACTTTTGTATGAAAAAGTCACTTTTAGTGAAGCTACGTACAAAAGTACTAAGTTTGGATTGGATATTTGATGAACATCGAAGTCAACAACTTTTGTATGAAAAAGTCACTTTTAGTGAAGCTGCATACAAAAGTACTAAGTTTGGATTGGATATTTGATGAACATCGAAGTTAACAACTTTTGTATGAAAAAGTCACTTTTAGTGAAGCTGCATACAAAAGTACAAAGTTTGGATTGGATATTTGATGAACATCGAAGTTAACAACTTTTGTATGAAAAAGTCATTATTAGTGAAGCTGCATACAAAAGTACTAAGTTTGGATTGGATATTTGATGAACATCGAAGTTAACAACTTTTGTATGAAAAAGTCACTTTTAGTGAAGCTGCATACAAAAGTACTAAGTTTGGATTGGATATTTGATGAACATCGAAGTTAACAACTTTTGTATGAAAAAGTCACTTTTAGTGAAGCTACGTACAAAAGTACTAAGTTTGGATTGGATATTTGATGAACATCGAAGTTAACAACTTTTGCATGAAAAAGTCAGTATTAGTGGAGCTGCATACAAAAGTACTAAGTTTGGATTGGATATTTGATGAACATCGAAGTTAACAACTTTTGTATGAAAAAGTCATTATTAGTGAAGCTACGTACAAAAGTACTAAGTTTGGATTGGATATTTGATGAACATCGAAGTTAACAACTTTTGTATGAAAAAGTCACTTTTAGTGAAGCTACGTACAAAAGTACTAAGTTTGGATTGGATATTTGATGAACATCGAAGTTAACAACTTTTGTATGAAAAAGTCACTTTTAGTGAAGTTGCATACAAAAATACTTAGTTTGGATTGGATATTTGATGAACATCGAAGTTAACAACTTTTGTATGAAAAAGTCATTATTAGTGAAGCTGCATACAAAAGTACTAAGTTTGGATTGGATATTTGATGAACATCGAAGTTAACAACTTTTGTATGAAAAAGTCACTTTTAGTGAAGCTGCATACAAAAGTACTAAGTTTGGATTGGATATTTGATGAACATCGAAGTTAACAACTTTTGTATGAAAAAGTCACTTTTAGTGAAGCTACGTACAAAAGTACTAAGTTTGGATTGGATATTTGATGAATATCGAAGTTAACAACTTTTGTATGAAAAAGTCACTTTTAGTGAAGTTGCATACAAAAGTACTTAGTTTGGATTGGATATTTGATGAACATCGAAGTTAACAACTTTTGTATGAAAAAGTCATTATTAGTGAAGCTGCATACAAAAGTACTAAGTTTGGATTGGATATTTGATGAACATCGAAGTTAACAACTTTTGTATGAAAAAGTCACTTTTAGTGAAGCTACGTACAAAAGTACTAAGTTTGGATTGGATATTTGATGAACATCGAAGTTAACATCTTTTGTATGAAAAAGTCACTTTTAGTGAAGCTACGTACAAAAGTACTAAGTTTGGATTGGATATTTGATGAACATCGAAGTTAACAACTTTTGTATGAAAAGTCACTTTTAGTGAAGCTGCATACAAAAGTACTAAGTTTGGATTGGATATTTGATGAACATCGAAGTTAACAACTTTTGTATGAAAAAGTCACTTTTAGTGAAGCTACGTACAAAAGTACTAAGTTTGGATTGGATATTTGATGAACATCGAAGTTAACAACTTTTGTATGAAAAAGTCACTTTTAGTAAAGTTGCATACAAAAGTACTAAGTTTGGATTGGATATTTGATTAACATCGAAGTTAACAACTTTTGTATGAAAAAGTCACTTTTAGTGAAGCTGCATACAAAAGTACTAAGTTTGGATTGGATATTTGATGAACATCGAAGTTAACAACTTTTGTATGAAAAAGTCACTTTTAGTGAAGCTGCATACAAAAGTACTAAGTTTGGATTGGATATTTGATGAACATCGAAGTCAACAACTTTTGTATGAAAAAGTCACTTTTAGTGAAGCTACGTACAAAAGTACTAAGTTTGGATTGGATATTTGATGAACATCGAAGTTAACAACTTTTGTATGAAAAAGTCACTTTTAGTGAAGCTACGTACAAAAGTACTAAGTTTGGATTGGATATTTGATGAACATCGAAGTTAACAACTTTTGTATGAAAAAGTCACTTTTAGTGAAGTTGCATACAAAAGTACTAAGTTTGGATTGGATATTTGATGAACATCGAAGTTAACAACTTTTGTATGAAAAAGTCACTTTAAGTGAAGTTGCATACAAAAGTACTAAGTTTGGATTGGATATTTGATGAACATCGAAGTCAACAACTTTTGTATGAAAAAGTCACTTTTAGTGAAGCTACGTACAAAAGTACTAAGTTTGGATTGGATATTTGATGAACATCGAAGTTAACATTTTTTGTATGAAAAAGTCACTTTTAGTGAAGCTGCATACAAAAGTACTAAGTTTGGATTGGATATTTGATTAACATCGAAGTTAACAACTTTTGTATGAAAAAGTCACTTTTAGTGAAGTTGCATACAAAAGTACTAAGTTTGGATTGGATATTTGATGAACATCGAAGTTAACAACTTTTGTATGAAAAAGTCACTTTTAGTGAAGTTGCATACAAAAGTACTAAGTTTGGATTGGATATTTGATTAACATCGAAGTTAACAACTTTTGTATGAAAAAGTCACTTTTAGTGAAGCAACGTACAAAAGTACTAAGTTTGGATTGGATATTTGATGAACATCGAAGTTAACAACTTTTGTATGAAAAAGTCACTTTTAGTGAAGCTGCATACAAAAGTACTAAGTTTGGATTGGATATTTGATGAACATCGAAGTTAACAACTTTTGTATGAAAAAGTCACTTTTAGTGAAGCTACGTACAAAAGTACTAAGTTTGGATTGGATATTTGATGAACATCGAAGTTAACAACTTTTGTATGAAAAAGTCACTTTTAGTGAAGTTGCATACAAAAGTACTAAGTTTGGATTGGATATTTGATTAACATCGAAGTTAACAACTTTTGTATGAAAAAGTCACTTTTAGTGAAGTTGCATACAAAAGTACTAAGTTTGGATTGGATATTTGATGAACATCGAAGTTAACAACTTTTATATGAAAAAGTCACTTTTAGTGAAGTTGCATACAAAAGTACTAAGTTTGGATTGGATATTTGATGAACATCGAAGTTAACAACTTTTGTATGAAAAAGTCACTTTTAGTGAAGTTGCATACAAAAGTACTAAGTTTGGATTGGATATTTGATGAACATCGAAGTTAACAACTTTTGTATGAAAAAGTCACTTTTAGTGAAGCTACGTACAAAAGTACTAAGTTTGGATTGGATATTTGATGAACATCGAAGTTAACAACTTTTGTATGAAAAAGTCACTTTTAGTGAAGCTACGTACAAAAGTACTAAGTTTGGATTGGATATTTGATGAACATCGAAGTTAACAACTTTTGTATGAAAAAGTCACTTTTAGTGAAGTTGCATACAAAAGTACTAAGTTTGGATTGGATATTTGATTAACATCGAAGTTAACAACTTTTGTATGAAAAAGTCACTTTTAGTGAAGCTGCATACAAAAGTACTAAGTTTGGATTGGATATTTGATGAACATCGAAGTTAACAACTTTTGTATGAAAAAGTCACTTTTAGTGAAGCTGCATACAAAAGTACTAAGTTTGGATTGGATATTTGATGAACATCGAAGTTAACAACTTTTGTATGAAAAAGTCACTTTTAGTGAAGCTGCATACAAAAGTACTAAGTTTGGATTGGATATTTGATGAACATCGAAGTTAACAACTTTTGTATGAAAAAGTCACTTTTAGTGAAGCTGCATACAAAAGTACAAAGTTTGGATTGGATATTTGATGAACATCGAAGTTAACAACTTTTGTATGAAAAAGTCACTTTTAGTGAAGCTGCATACAAAAGTACAAAGTTTGGATTGGATATTTGATGAACATCGAAGTTAACAACTTTTGTATGAAAAAGTCATTATTAGTGAAGCTGCATACAAAAGTACTAAGTTTGGATTGGATATTTGATGAACATCGAAGTTAACAACTTTTGTATGAAAAAGTCATTATTAGTGAAGCTGCATACAAAAGTACTAAGTTTGGATTGGATATTTGATGAACATCGAAGTTAACAACTTTTGTATGAAAAAGTCACTTTTAGTGAAGCTGCATACAAAAGTACTAAGTTTGGATTGGATATTTGATGAACATCGAAGTTAACAACTTTTGTATGAAAAAGTCATTATTAGTGAAGCTGCATACAAAAGTACTAAGTTTGGATTGGATATTTGATGAACATCGAAGTTAACAACTTTTGTATGAAAAAGTCACTTTTAGTGAAGCTGCATACAAAAGTACTAAGTTTGGATTGGATATTTGATGAACATCGAAGTTAACAACTTTTGTATGAAAAAGTCATTATTAGTGAAGCTGCATACAAAAGTACTAAGTTTGGATTGGATATTTGATGAACATCGAAGTTAACAACTTTTGTATGAAAAAGTCACTTTTAGTGAAGCTGCATACAAAAGTACTAAGTTTGGATTGGATATTTGATGAACATCGAAGTTAACAACTTTTGTATGAAAAAGTCATTATTAGTGAAGCTGCATACAAAAGTACTAAGTTTGGATTGGATATTTGATGAACATCGAAGTTAACAACTTTTGTATGAAAAAGTCACTTTTAGTGAAGCTGCATACAAAAGTACTAAGTTTGGATTGGATATTTGATGAACATCGAAGTTAACAACTTTTGTATGAAAAAGTCATTATTAGTGAAGCTGCATACAAAAGTACTAAGTTTGGATTGGATATTTGATGAACATCGAAGTTAACAACTTTTGTATGAAAAAGTCACTTTTAGTGAAGCTGCATACAAAAGTACTAAGTTTGGATTGGATATTTGATGAACATCGAAGTTAACAACTTTTGTATGAAAAAGTCACTTTTAGTGAAGCTGCATACAAAAGTACTAAGTTTGGATTGGATATTTGATGAACATCGAAGTTAACAACTTTTGTATGAAAAAGTCACTTTTAGTGAAGCTGCATACAAAAGTACTAAGTTTGGATTGGATATTTGATGAACATCGAAGTTAACAACTTTTGTATGAAAAAGTCACTTTTAGTGAAGCTGCATACAAAAGTACTAAGTTTGGATTGGATATTTGATGAACATCGAAGTTAACAACTTTTGTATGAAAAAGTCACTTTTAGTGAAGCTGCATACAAAAGTACAAAGTTTGGATTGGATATTTGATGAACATCGAAGTTAACAACTTTTGTATGAAAAAGTCACTTTTAGTGAAGCTGCATACAAAAGTACTAAGTTTGGATTGGATATTTGATGAACATCGAAGTTGACAACTTTTGTATGAAAAAGTCACTTTTAGTGAAGCTGCATACAAAAGTACAAAGTTTGGATTGGATATTTGATGAACATCGAAGTTAACAACTTTTGTATGAAAAAGTCACTTTTAGTGAAGCTGCATAGAAAAGTACTAAGTTTGGATTGGATATTTGATGAACATCGAAGTTAACAACTTTTGTATGAAAAAGTCATTATTAGTGAAGCTGCATACAAAAGTACTAAGTTTGGATTGGATATTTGATGAACATCGAAGTTAGCAACTTTTGTATGAAAAAGTCACTTTTAGTGAAGCTACGTACAAAAGTACTAAGTTTGGATTGGATATTTGATTAACATCGAAGTTAACAACTTTTGTATGAAAAAGTCACTTTTAGTGAAGCTACGTACAAAAGTACTAAGTTTGGATTGGATATTTGATGAACATCGAAGTTAACAACTTTTGTATGAAAAAGTCACTTTAAGTGAAGCTGCATACAAAAGTACTAAGTATGGATTGGATATTTGATGAACATCGAAGTTAACAACTTTTGTATGAAAAAGTCACTTTTAGTGAAGCTACGTACAAAAGTACTAAGTTTGGATTGGATATTTGATGAACATCGAAGTTAGCAACTTTTGTATGAAAAAGTCACTTTTAGTGAAGCTACGTACAAAAGTACTAAGTTTGGATTGGATATTTGATTAACATCGAAGTTAACAACTTTTGTATGAAAAAGTCACTTTTAGTGAAGCTACGTACAAAAGTACTAAGTTTGGATTGGATATTTGATGAACATCGAAGTTAACAACTTTTGTATGAAAAAGTCACTTTAAGTGAAGCTGCATACAAAAGTACTAAGTATGGATTGGATATTTGATGAACATCGAAGTTAACAACTTTTGTATGAAAAAGTCACTTTTAGTGAAGCTGCATACAAAAATACTAAGTTTGGATTGGATATATGATGAACATCGAAGTTAACAACTTTTGTATGAAAAAGTCACTTTTAGTGAAGCTACGTACAACAGTACTAAGTTTGGATTGGATATTTGATGAACATCGAAGTTAACAACTTTTGTATGAAAAAGTCACTTTTAGTGAAGCTACGTACAAAAGTACTAAGTTTGGATTGGATATTTGATTAACATCGAAGTTAACAACTTTTGTATGAAAAAGTCACTTTAAGTGAAGCTACGTACAAAAGTACTAAGTTTGGATTGGATATTTGATGAACATTGAAGTTAACAACTTTTGTATGAAAAAGTCACTTTTAGTGAAGTTACGTACAAAAGTACTAAGTTTGGATTGGATATTTGATGAACATCGAAGTTAACAACTTTTGTATGAAAAAGTCACTTTTAGTGAAGTTGCATACAAAAGTACTAAGTTTGGATTGGATATTTGATGAACATCGAAGTTAACAACTTTTGTATGAAAAAGTCACTTTTAGTGAAGCTACGTACAAAAGTACTAAGTTTGGAATGGATATTTGATTAACATCGAAGTTAACAACTTTTGTATGAAAAAGTCATTATTAGTGAAGCTGCATACAAAAGTACTAAGTTTGGATTGGATATTTGATGAACATCGAAGTTAACAACTTTTGTATGAAAAAGTCATTATTAGTGAAGCTGCATACAAAAGTACAAATTTTGGATTGGATATTTGATGAACATCGAATTTAACAACTTTTGCATGAAAAAGTCATTATTAGTGAAGCTGCATACAAAAGTACAAATTTTGGATTGGATATTTGATGAACATCGAAGTTAACAACTTTTGCATGAAAAAGTCATTATTAGTGAAGCTGCATACAAAAGTACTAAGTTTGGATTGGATATTTGATGAACATCGAAGTTAACAACTTTTGTATGAAAAAGTCACTTTTAGTGAAGCTGCATACAAAAGTACTAAGTTTGGATTGGATATTTGATGAACATCGAAGTTAACAACTTTTGTATGAAAAAGTCACTTTTAGTGAAGCTACGTACAAAAGTACTAAGTTTGGATTGGATATTTGATGAACATCGAAGTTAACAACTTTTGTATGAAAAAGTCACTTTTAGTGAAGCTGCATACAAAAGTACTAAGTTTGGATTGGATATTTGATGAACATCGAAGTTAACAACTTTTGTATGAAAAAGTCACTTTTAGTGAAGCTGCATACAAAAGTACTAAGTTTGGATTGGATATTTGATGAACATCGAAGTTAACAACTTTTGTATGAAAAAGTCACTTTTAGTGAAGTTGCATACAAAAGTACTAAGTTTGGATTGGATATTTGATGAACATCGAAGTTAACAACTTTTGTATGAAAAAGTCATTATTAGTGAAGCTGCATACAAAAGTACTAAGTTTGGATTGGATATTTGATGAACATCGAAGTTAACAACTTTTGTATGAAAAAGTCACTTTTAGTTAAGTTGCATACAAAAGTACTAAGTTTGGATTGGATATTTGATGAACATCGAAGTTAACAACTTTTGTATGAAAAAGTCATTATTAGTGAAGCTGCATACAAAAGTACTAAGTTTGGATTGGATATTTGATGAACATCGAAGTTAACAACTTTTGTATGAAAAAGTCATTTTTAGTGAAGCTACGTACAAAAGTACTAAGTTTGGATTGGATATTTGATGAACATCGAAGTTAACAACTTTTGTATGAAAAAGTCACTTTTAGTGAAGCTGCATACAAAAGTACTAAGTTTGGATTGGATATTTGATGAATATCGAAGTTAACAACTTTTGTATGAAAAAGTCACTTTTAGTAAAGTTGCATACAAAAGTACTAAGTTTGGATTGGATATTTGATGAACATCGAAGTCAACAACTTTTGTATGAAAAAGTCACTTTTAGTGAAGTTGCATACAAAAGAACTAAGTTTGGATTGGATATTTGATGAACATCGAAGTTAACAACTTTTGTATGAAAAAGTCACTTTTAGTGAAGCTACGTACAAAAGTACTAAGTTTGGATTGGATATTTGATGAACATCGAAGTTAACAACTTTTGTATGAAAAAGTCACTTTTAGTGAAGCTGCATACAAAAGTACTAAGTTTGGATTGGATATTTGATGAACATCGAAGTCAACAACTTTTGTATGAAAAAGTCACTTTTAGTGAAGCTGCATACAAAAATACTAAGTTTGGATTGGATATTTGATGAACATCGAAGTTAACAACTTTTGTATGAAAAAGTCACTTTTAGTGAAGTTGCATACAAAAGTACTAAGTTTGGATTGGATATTTGATGAACATCGAAGTTAACAACTTTTGTATGAAAAAGTCACTTTTAGTGAAGTTGCATACAAAAGTACTAAGTTTGGATTGGATAATTGATGAACATCGAAGTTAACAACTTTTGTATGAAAAAGTCACTTTTAGTGAAGTTGCATACAAAAGTACTAAGTTTGGATTGGATATTTGATGAACATCGAAGTCAAAAACTTTTGTATGAAAAAGTCACTTTTAGTGAAGCTGCATACAAAAATACTAAGTTTGGATTGGATATTTGATGAACATCGAAGTTAACAACTTTTGTATGAAAAAGTCACTTTTAGTGAAGTTGCATACAAAAGTACTAAGTTTGGATTGGATATTTGATGAACATCGAAGTTAACAACTTTTGTATGAAAAAGTCACTTTTAGTGAAGTTGCATACAAAAGTACTAAGTTTGGATTGGATATTTGATGAACATCGAAGTTAACAACTTTTGTATGAAAAAGTCACTTTTAGTGAAGCTGCATACAAAAGTACTAAGTTTGGATTGGATATTTGATGAACATCGAAGTTAACAACTTTTGTATGAAAAAGTCACTTTTAGTGAAGCTGCATACAAAAGTACTAAGTTTGGATTGGATATTTGATGAACATCGAAGTTAACAACTTTTGTATGAAAAAGTCACTTTTAGTGAAGCTACGTACAAAAGTACTAAGTTTGGATTGGATATTTGATGAACATCGAAGTTAACAACTTTTGTATGAAAAAGTCACTTTTAGTGAAGTTGCATACAAAAGTACTAAGTTTGGATTGGATATTTGATGAACATCGAAGTTAACAACTTTTGTATGAAAAAGTCACTTTTAGTGAAGCTACGTACAAAAGTACTAAGTTTGGATTGGATATTTGATGAACATCGAAGTTAACAACTTTTGTATGAAAAAGTCACTTTTAGTGAAGCTACGTACAAAAGTACTAAGTTTGGATTGGATATTTGATGAACATCGAAGTTAACAACTTTTGTATGAAAAAGTCACTTTAAGTGAAGCTACGTACAAAAGTACTAAGTCAGGATTGGATATTTGATGAACATCGAAGTTAACAACTTTTGTATGAAAAAGTCACTTTTAGTGAAGCTACGTACAAAAGTACTAAGTTTGGATTGGATATTTGATGAACATCGAAGTTAACAACTTTTGTATGAAAAAGTCACTTTTAGTGAAGCTGCATACAAAAGTACTAAGTTTGGATTGGATATTTGATGAACATCGAAGTTAACAACTTTTGTATGAAAAAGTCACTTTAAGTGAAGCTAAGTACAAAAGTACTAAGTCAGGATTGGATATTTGATGAACATCGAAGTTAACAACTTTTGTATGAAAAAGTCACTTTTAGTGAAGCTGCATACAAAAGTACTAAGTTTGGATTGGATATTTGATGAACATCGAAGTTAACAACTTTTGTATGAAAAAGTCACTTTTAGTGAAGCTACGTACAAAAGTACTAAGTTTGGATTGGATATTTGATGAACATCGAAGTTAACAACTTTTGTATGAAAAAGTCACTTTTAGTGAAGTTGCATACAAAAGTACTAAGTTTGGATTGGATATTTGATGAACATCGAAGTTAACAACTTTTGTATGAAAAAGTCACTTTTAGTGAAGCTACGTACAAAAGTACTAAGTTTGGATTGGATATTTGATGAACATCGAAGTTAACAACTTTTGTATGAAAAAGTCACTTTTAGTGAAGCTACGTACAAAAGTACTAAGTTTGGATTGGATATTTGATGAACATCGAAGTTAACAACTTTTGTATGAAAAAGTCACTTTTAGTGAAGTTGCATACAAAAGTACTAAGTTTGGATTGGATATTTGATGAACATCGAAGTTAACAACTTTTGTATGAAAAAGTCACTTTTAGTGAAGCTACGTACAAAAGTACTAAGTTTGGATTGGATATTTGATGAACATCGAAGTTAACAACTTTTGTATGAAAAAGTCACTTTTAGTGAAGCTGCATACAAAAGTACTAAGTTTGGATTGGATATTTGATGAACTTCGAAGTTAACAACTTTTGTATGAAAAAATCACTTTTAGTGAAGCTACGTACAAAAGTACTAAGTTTGTATTGGATATTTGATGAACATCGAAGTTAACAACTTTTGTATGAAAAAGTCACTTTTAGTGAAGTTGCATACAAAAGTACTAAGTTTGGATTGGATATTTGATGAACATCGAAGTTAACAACTTTTGTATGAAAAAGTCACTTTTAGTGAAGCTACGTACAAAAGTACTAAGTTTGGATTGGATATTTGATGAACATCGAAGTTAACAACTTTTGTATGAAAAAGTCACTTTTAGTGAAGCTACGTACAAAAGTACTAAGTTTGGATTGGATATTTGATGAACATCGAAGTTAACAACTTTTGTATGAAAAAGTCACTTTTAGTGAAGTTGCATACAAAAGTACTAAGTTTGGATTGGATATTTGATGAACATCGAAGTTAACAACTTTTGTATGAAAAAGTCACTTTTAGTGAAGCTACGTACAAAAGTACTAAGTTTGGATTGGATATTTGATGAACATCGAAGTTAACAACTTTTGTATGAAAAAGTCACTTTTAGTGAAGCTACGTACAAAAGTACTAAGTTTGGATTGGATATTTGATGAACATCGAAGTTAACAACTTTTGTATGAAAAAGTCACTTTAAGTGAAGCTACGTACAAAAGTACTAAGTCAGGATTGGATATTTGATGAACATCGAAGTTAACAACTTTTGTATGAAAAAGTCACTTTTAGTGAAGCTACGTACAAAAGTACTAAGTTTGGATTGGATATTTGATGAACATCGAAGTTAACAACTTTTGTATGAAAAAGTCACTTTTAGTGAAGTTGCATACAAAAGTACTAAGTTTTAATTGGATATTTGATGAACATCGAAGTTAACAACTTTTGTATGAAAAAGTCACTTTTAGTGAAGCTGCATACAAAAGTACTAAGTTTGGATTGGATATTTGATGAACATCGAAGTTAACAACTTTTGTATGAAAAAGTCACTTTTAGTGAAGCTACGTACAAAAGTACTAAGTTTGGATTGGATATTTGATGAACATAGAAGTTAACAACTTTTGTATGAAAAAGTCACTTTTAGTGAAGCTGCATACAAAAGTACTAAGTTTGGATTGGATATTTGATGAACATCGAAGTTAACAACTTTTGTATGAAAAAGTCACTTTTAGTGAAGCTGCATACAAAAGTACTAAGTTTGGATTGGATATTTGATGAACATCGAAGTTAACAACTTTTGTATGAAAAAGTCACTTTTAGTGAAGTTGCATACAAAAGTACTAAGTTTTAATTGGATATTTGATGAACATCGAAGTTAACAACTTTTGTATGAAAAAGTCACTTTTAGTGAAGTTGCATACAAAAATACTAAGTTTGGATTGGATATTTGATGAACATCGAAGTTAACAACTTTTGTATGAAAAAGTCACTTTTAGTGAAGCTACGTACAAAAGTACTAAGTTTGGATTGGATATTTGATGAACATAGAAGTTAACAACTTTTGTATGAAAAAGTCACTTTTAGTGAAGCTGCATACAAAAGTACTAAGTTTGGATTGGATATTTGATGAACATCGAAGTTAACAACTTTTGTATGAAAAAGTCACTTTTAGTGAAGCTGCATACAAAAGTACTAAGTTTGGATTGGATATTTGATGAACATCGAAGTTAACAACTTTTGTATGAAAAAGTCACTTTTAGTGAAGTTGCATACAAAAGTACTAAGTTTTAATTGGATATTTGATGAACATCGAAGTTAACAACTTTTGTATGAAAAAGTCACTTTTAGTGAAGCTGCATACAAAAGTACTAAGTTTGGATTGGATATTTGATGAACATCGAAGTTAACAACTTTTGTATGAAAAAGTCACTTTTAGTGAAGCTACGTACAAAAGTACTAAGTTTGGATTGGATATTTGATGAACATAGAAGTTAACAACTTTTGTATGAAAAAGTCACTTTTAGTGAAGCTGCATACAAAAGTACTAAGTTTGGATTGGATATTTGATGAACATCGAAGTTAACAACTTTTGTATGAAAAAGTCACTTTTAGTGAAGCTGCATACAAAAGTACTAAGTTTGGATTGGATATTTGATGAACATCGAAGTTAACAACTTTTGTATGAAAAAGTCACTTTTAGTGAAGTTGCATACAAAAGTACTAAGTTTTAATTGGATATTTGATGAACATCGAAGTTAACAACTTTTGTATGAAAAAGTCACTTTTAGTGAAGTTGCATACAAAAATACTAAGTTTGGATTGGATATTTGATGAACATCGAAGTTAACAACTTTTGTATGAAAAAGTCACTTTTAGTGAAGTTGCATACAAAAGTACTAAGTTTGGATTGGATATTTGATGAACATCGAAGTTAACAACTTTTGTATGAAAAAGTCACTTTTAGTGAAGTTGCATACAAAAGTACTAAGTTTGGATTGGATATTTGATGAACATCGAAGTTAACAACTTTTGTATGAAAAAGTCACTTTTAGTGAAGCTACGTACAAAAGTACTAAGTTTGGATTGGATGAACATCGAAGTTAACAACTTTTGTATGAAAAAGTCACTTTTAGTGAAGCTACGTACAAAAGTACTAAGTTTGGATTGGATATTTGATGAACATCGAAGTTAACAACTTTTGTATGAAAAAGTCACTTTTAGTGAAGCTACGTACAAAAGTACTAAGTTTGGATTGGATATTTGATGAACATCGAAGTTAACAACTTTTGTATGAAAAAGTCACTTTTAGTGAAGCTACGTACAAAAGTACTAAGTTTGGATTGGATATTTGATGAACATCGAAGTTAACAACTTTTGTATGAAAAAGTCACTTTTAGTGAAGTTGCATACAAAAGTACTAAGTTTGGATTGGATATTTGATGAATATCGAAGTTAACAACTTTTGTATGAAAAAGTCACTTTTAGTGAAGTTGCATACAAAAGTACTAAGTTTGGATTGGATATTTGATTAACATCGAAGTTAACAACTTTTATATGAACAAGTCACTTTTAGTGAAGTTGCATACAAAAGTACTAAGTTTGGATTGGATATTTGATGAACATCGAAGTTAACAACTTTTGTATGAAAAAGTCACTTTTAGTGAAGTTGCATACAAAAGTACTAAGTTTGGATTGGATATTTGATGAACATCGAAGTTAACAACTTTTGTATGAAAAAGTCACTTTTAGTGAAGTTGCATACAAAAGTACTAAGTTTGGATTGGATATTTGATGAACATCGAAGTTAACAACTTTTGTATGAAAAAGTCACTTTTAGTGAAGTTGCATACAAAAGTACTAAGTTTGGATTGGATATTTGATGAACATCGAAGTTAACAACTTTTGTATGAAAAAGTCACTTTTAGTGAAGCTACGTACAAAAGTACTAAGTTTGGATTGGATATTTGATGAACATCGAAGTTAACAACTTTTGTATGAAAAAGTCACTTTTAGTGAAGTTGCATACAAAAGTACTAAGTTTGGATTGGATATTTGATGAACATCGAAGTTAACAACTTTTGTATGAAAAAGTCACTTTAAGTGAAGTTGCATACAAAAGTACTAAGTTTGGATTGGATATTTGATTAACATCGAAGTTAACAACTTTTGTATGAAAAAGTCACTTTTAGTGAAGTTGCATACAAAAGTACTAAGTTTGGATTGGATATTTGATGAACATCGAAGTTAACAACTTTTGTATGAAAAAGTCACTTTTAGTGAAGCTGCATACAAAAGTACTAAGTTTGGATTGGATATTTGATGAACATCGAAGTTAACAACTTTTGTATGAAAAAGTCACTTTTAGTGAAGCTGCATACAAAAGTACTAAGTTTGGATTGGATATTTGATGAACATCGAAGTCAACAACTTTTGTATGAAAAAGTCACTTTTAGTGAAGCTGCATACAAAAGTACTAAGTTTGGATTGGATATTTGATGAACATCGAAGTTAACAACTTTTGCATGAAAAAGTCACTTTTAGTGAAGCTGCATACAAAAGTACTAAGTTTGGATTGGATATTTGATGAACATCGAAGTCAACAACTTTTGTATGAAAAAGTCACTTTTAGTGAAGCTACGTACAAAAGTACTAAGTTTGGATTGGATATTTGATGAATATCGAAGTTAACAACTTTTGTATGAAAAAGTCACTTTTAGTGAAGCAACGTACAAAAGTACTAAGTTTGGATTGGATATTTGATGAATATCGAAGTTAACAACTTTTGTATGAAAAAGTCACTTTTAGTGAAGCTACGTACAAAAGTACTAAGTTTGGATTGGATATTTGATGAACATCGAAGTTAACAACTTTTGTATGAAAAAGTCACTTTTAGTGAAGCTACGTACAAAAGTACTAAGTTTGGATTGGATATTTGATTAACATCGAAGTTAACAACTTTTGTATGAAAAAGTCACTTTTAGTGAAGCAACGTACAAAAGTACTAAGTTTGGATTGGATATTTGATGAACATCGAAGTTAACAACTTTTGTATGAAAAAGTCACTTTTAGTGAAGCTACGTACAAAAGTACTAAGTTTGGATTGGATATTTGATTAACATCGAAGTTAACAACTTTTGTATGAAAAAGTCACTTTTAGTGAAGTTGCATACAAAAGTACTAAGTTTGGATTGGATATTTGATGAACATCGAAGTTAACAACTTTTGTATGAAAAAGTCACTTTTAGTGAAGTTGCATACAAAAGTACTAAGTTTGGATTGGATATTTGATGAACATCGAAGTTAACAACTTTTGTATGAAAAAGTCACTTTTAGTGAAGCTGCATACAAAAGTACTAAGTATGGATTGGATATTTGATGAACATCGAAGTTAACAACTTTTGTATGAAAAAGTCACTTTTAGTGAAGCTGCATACAAAAGTACAAAGTTTGGATTGGATATTTGATGAACATCGAAGTTAACAACTTTTGTATGAAAAAGTCACTTTTAGTGAAGCAACGTACAAAAGTACTAAGTTTGGATTGGATATTTGATGAACATCGAAGTTAACAACTTTTGTATGAAAAAGTCACTTTTAGTGAAGCTACGTACAAAAGTACTAAGTTTGGATTGGATATTTGATGAACATCGAAGTTAACAACTTTTGTATGAAAAAGTCACTTTTAGTGAAGCAACGTACAAAAGTACTAAGTTTGGATTGGATATTTGATGAACATCGAAGTTAACAACTTTTGTATGAAAAAGTCACTTTTAGTGAAGCTACGTACAAAAGTACTAAGTTTGGATTGGATATTTGATGAATATCGAAGTTAACAACTTTTGTATGAAAAAGTCACTTTTAGTGAAGCAACGTACAAAAGTACTAAGTTTGGATTGGATATTTGATGAACATCGAAGTTAACAACTTTTGTATGAAAAAGTCACTTTTAGTGAAGCTACGTACAAAAGTACTAAGTTTGGATTGGATATTTGATGAATATCGAAGTTAACAACTTTTGTATGAACAAGTCACTTTTAGTGAAGCAACGTACAAAAGTACTAAGTTTGGATTGGATATTTGATGAACATCGAAGTTAACAACTTTTGTATGAAAAAGTCACTTTTAGTGAAGCAACGTACAAAAGTACTAAGTTTGGATTGGATATTTGATGAACATCGAAGTTAACAACTTTTGTATGAAAAAGTCACTTTTAGTGAAGCTACGTACAAAAGTACTAAGTTTGGATTGGATATTTGATGAACATCGAAGTTAACAACTTTTGTATGAAAAAGTCACTTTTAGTGAAGCAACGTACAAAAGTACTAAGTTTGGATTGGATATTTGATGAACATCGAAGTTAACAACTTTTGTATGAAAAAGTCACTTTTAGTGAAGCTACGTACAAAAGTACTAAGTTTGGATTGGATATTTGATGAATATCGAAGTTAACAACTTTTGTATGAAAAAGTCACTTTTAGTGAAGCAACGTACAAAAGTACTAAGTTTGGATTGGATATTTGATGAACATCGAAGTTAACAACTTTTGTATGAAAAAGTCACTTTTAGTGAAGCAACGTACAAAAGTACTAAGTTTGGATTGGATATTTGATGAACATCGAAGTTAACAACTTTTGTATGAAAAAGTCACTTTTGGTGAAGCAACGTACAAAAGTACTAAGTTTGGATTGGATATTTGATGAACATCGAAGTTAGCAACTTTTGTATGAAAAAGTCACTTTTAGTGAAGCTACGTACAAAAGTACTAAGTTTGGATTGGATATTTGATGAACATCGAAGTTAACAACTTTTGTATGAAAAAGTCACTTTTAGTGAAGCTGCATACAAAAGTACTAAGTATGGATTGGATATTTGATGAACATCGAAGTTAACAACTTTTGTATGAAAAAGTCACTTTTAGTGAAGTTGCATACAAAAGTACTAAGTTTGGATTGGATATTTGATGAACATCGAAGTTAACAACTTTTGTATGAAAAAGTCACTTTTAGTGAAGCTGCATACAAAAGTACTAAGTATGGATTGGATATTTGATGAACATCGAAGTTAGCAACTTTTGTATGAAAAAGTCACTTTTAGTGAAGCAACGTACAAAAGTACTAAGTTTGGATTGGATATTTGATGAACATCGAAGTTAACAACTTTTGTATGAAAAAGTCACTTTTAGTGAAGCTGCATACAAAAGTACTAAGTTTGGATTGGATATTTGATGAACATCGAATCTAACAACTTTTGTATGAAAAAGTCACTTTTAGTGAAGCTACGTACAAAAGTACTAAGTTTGGATTGGATATTTGATGAACATCGAAGTTAACAACTTTTGTATGAAAAAGTCACTTTTAGTGAAGCTACGTACAAAAGTACTAAGTTTGGATTGGATATTTGATGAACATCGAAGTTAACAACTTTTGTATGAAAAAGTCACTTTTAGTGAAGCTACGTACAAAAGTACTAAGTTTGGATTGGATATTTGATGAACATCGAAGTTAACAACTTTTGTATGAAAAAGTCACTTTTAGTGAAGCTGCATACAAAAGTACTAAGTATGGATTGGATATTTGATGAACATCGAAGTTAACAACTGTTGTATGAAAAAGTCACTTTTAGTGAAGCTGCATACAAAAGTACTAAGTTTGGATTGGATATTTGATGAACATCGAAGTTAACAACTTTTGTATGAAAAAGTCACTTTTAGTGAAGCTGCATACAAAAGTACTAAGTATGGATTGGATATTTGATGAACATCGAAGTTAACAACTTTTGTATGAAAAAGTCACTTTTAGTGAAGCTGCATACAAAAGTACTAAGTTTGGATTGGATATTTGATGAACATCGAAGTTAACAACTTTTGTATGAAAAAGTCATTATTAGTGAAGCTACGTACAAAAGTACTAAGTTTGGATTGGATATTTGATTAACATCGAAGTTAACAACTGTTGTATGAAAAAGTCACTTTTAGTGAAGCTGCATACAAAAGTACTAAGTATGGATTGGATATTTGATGAACATCGAAGTTAACAACTTTTGTATGAAAAAGTCATTATTAGTGAAGCTACGTACAAAAGTACTAAGTTTGGATTGGATATTTGATGAACATCGAAGTTAACAACTTTTGTATGAAAAAGTCATTATTAGTGAAGCTGCATACAAAAGTACTAAGTTTGGATTGGATATTTGATGAACATCGAAGTTAACAACTTTTGTATGAAAAAGTCACTTTTAGTGAAGTTGCATACAAAAGTACTAAGTTTGGATTGGATATTTGATGAACATCGAAGTTAACAACTTTTGTATGAAAAAGTCATTATAAGTGAAGCTGCATACAAAAGTACTTAGTTTGGATTGGATATTTGATGAACATCGAAGTTAACAACTTTTGTATGAAAAAGTCACTTTTAGTGAAGCTACGTACAAAAGTACTAAGTTTGGATTGGATATTTGATGAACATCGAAGTTAACTTTTGTATGAAAAAGTCACTTTTAGTGAAGTTGCATACAAAAGTACTAAGTTTGGATTGGATATTTGATTAACATCGAAGTTAACAACTTTTGTATGAAAAAGTCACTTTTAGTGAAGCTGCATACAAAAGTACTAAGTTTGGATTGGATATTTGATGAACATCGAAGTTAACAACTTTTGTATGAAAAAGTCACTTTTAGTGAAGCTGCATACAAAAGTACTAAGTTTGGATTGGATATTTGATGAACATCGAAGTTAACAACTTTTGTATGAAAAAGTTACTTTTAGTGAAGCTACGTACAAAAGTACTAAGTTTGGATTGGATATTTGATGAACATCGAAGTTAACAACTTTTGTATGAAAAAGTCACTTTAAGTGAAGCTACGTACAAAAGTACTAAGTTTGGATTGGATATTTGATGAACATCGAAGTTAACAACTTTTGTTTGAAAAAGTCACTTTTAGTGAAGTTGCATACAAAAGTACTAAGTTTGGATTGGATATTTGATGAACATCGAAGTTAACAACTTTTGTATGAAAAAGTCATTATAAGTGAAGCTGCATACAAAAGTACTAAGTTTGGATTGGATATTTGATGAACATCGAAGTTAGCAACTTTTGTATGAAAAAGTCACTTTTAGTGAAGCTACGTACAAAAGTACTAAGTTTGGATTGGATATTTGATTAACATCGAAGTTAACAACTTTTGTATGAAAAAGTCACTTTTAGTGAAGCTACGTACAAAAGTACTAAGTTTGGATTGGATATTTGATGAACATCGAAGTTAACAACTTTTGTATGAAAAAGTCACTTTAAGTGAAGCTACGTACAAAAGTACTAAGTTTGGATTGGATATTTGATGAACATCGAAGTTAACAACTTTTGTATGAAAAAGTCACTTTTAGTGAAGCTGCATACAAAAGTACTAAGTTTGGATTGGATATTTGCTGAACATCGAAGTTAGCAACTTTTGTATGAAAAAGTCATTATTAGTGAAGCTGCATACAAAAGTACTAAGTTTGGATTGGATATTTGATGAACATCGAAGTTAACAACTTTTGTATGAAAAAGTCACTTTTAGTGAAGCTGCATACAAAAGTACTAAGTTTGGATTGGATATTTGATGAACATCGAAGTTAACAACTTTTGTATGAAAAAGTCACTTTAAGTGAAGCTACGTACAAAAGTACTAAGTTTGGATTGGATATTTGATGAACATCGAAGTTAACAACTTTTGTATGAAAAAGTCACTTTTAGTGAAGCTGCATACAAAAGTACTAGGTTTGGATTGGATATTTGATGAACATCGAAGTTAACAACTTTTGTATGAAAAAGTCATTATTAGTGAAGCTACGTACAAAAGTACTAAGTTTGGATTGGATATTTGATGAACATCGAAGTTAACAACTTTTGTATGAAAAACTCACTTTTAGTGAAGCTGCATACAAAAGTACTAAGTTTGGATTGGATATTTGATGAACATCGAAGTTAACAACTTTTGTATGAAAAAGTCACTTTTAGTGAAGCTGCATACAAAAGTACTAAGTTTGGATTGGATATTTGATGAACATCGAAGTTAACAACTTTTGTATGAAAAAGTCACTTTTAGTGAAGCTGCGTACAAAAGTACTAAGTATGGATTAAATATTTGATTAACATCGAAGTTAACAACTTTTGTATGAAAAAGTCACTTTTAATGAAGCTGCATACAAAAGTACTAAGTATGGATTAAATATTTGATTAACATCGAAGTTAACAACTTTTGTATGAAAAAGTCACTTTTAGTGAAGCTGCATACAAAAGTACTAAGTATGGATTGGATATTTGATGAACATCGAAGTTAACAACTTTTGTATGAAAAAGTCACTTTTAATGAAGCTGCATACAAAAGTACTAAGTTTGGATTGGATATTTGATGAACATCGAAGTTAACAACTTTTGTATGAAAAAGTCACTTTTAGTGAAGTTGCATACAAAAGTACTAAGTTTGGATTGGATATTTGATGAACATCGAAGTTAACAACTTTTGTATGAAAAAGTCACTTTTAGTGAAGCTACGTACAAAAGTACTAAGTTTGGATTGGATATTTGATGAACATCGAAGTTAACAACTTTTGTATGAAAAAGTCACTTTTAGTGAAGTTGCATACAAAAGTACTAAGTATGGATTGGATATTTGATGAACATCGAAGTTAACAACTTTTGTATGAAAAAGTCACTTTTAGTGAAGCTGCATACAAAAGTACTAAGTATGGATTGGATATTTGATGAACATCGAAGTTAACAACTTTTGTATGAAAAAGTCATTATTAGTGAAGCTGCATACAAAAGTACTAAGTTTGGATTGGATATTTGATGAACATCGAAGTTAACAACTTTTGTATGAAAAAGTCATTATTAGTGAAGCTGCATACAAAAGTACTAAGTTTGGATTGGATATTTGATGAACATCGAAGTTAACAACTTTTGTATGAAAAAGTCACTTTGAGTGAAGCTGCATACAAAAGTACTAAGTTTGGATTGGATATTTGATGAACATCGAAGTTAACAACTTTTGTATGAAAAAATCACTTTTAGTGAAGTTGCATACAAAAGTACTAAGTTTGGATTGGATATTTGATGAACATCGAAGTTAACAACTTTTGTATGAAAAAGTCACTTTTAGTGAAGTTGCATACAAAAGTACTAAGTTTGGATTGGATATTTGATGAACATCGAAGTTAACAACTTTTGTATGAAAAAGTCACTTTTAGTGAAGCTGCATACAAAAGTACTAAGTTTGGATTGGATATTTGATGAACATCGAAGTTAACAACATTTGTATGAAAAAGTCACTTTTAGTGAAGCTACGTACAAAGGTACTAAGTTTGGATTGGATATTTGATGAACATCGAAGTTAACAACTTTTGTATGAAAAAGTCACTTTTAGTGAAGTTGCATACAAAAGTACTAAGTTTGGATTGGATATTTGATGAACATCGAAGTTAACAACTTTTGTATGAAAAAGTCACTTTTAGTGAAGTTGCATACAAAAGTACTAAGTTTGGATTGGATATTTGATGAACATCGAAGTTAACAACTTTTGTATGAAAAAGTCACTTTTAGTGAAGCTGCATACAAAAGTACTAAGTTTGGATTGGATATTTGATGAACATCGAAGTTAACAACTTTTGTAGGAAAAAGTCACTTTTAGTGAAGCTGCATACAAAAGTACTAAGTTTGGATTGGATATTTGATGAACATCGAAGTTAACAACTGTTGTATGAAAAAGTAACTTTAAGTGAAGCTGCATACAAAAGTACTAAGTTTGGATTGGATATTTGATGAACATCGAAGTTAACAACTTTTGTATGCAAAAGTCACTTTTAGTGAAGCTGCATACAAAAGTACTAAGTTTGGATTGGATATTTGATGAACATCGAAGTTAACAACTTTTGTAGGAAAAAGTCACTTTTAGTGAAGCTGCATACAAAAGTACTAAGTTTGGATTGGATATTTGATGAACATCGAAGTTAACAACTGTTGTATGAAAAAGTAACTTTAAGTGAAGCTGCATACAAAAGTACTAAGTTTGGATTGGATATTTGATGAACATCGAAGTTAACAACTTTTGTATGCAAAAGTCACTTTTAGTGAAGCTGCATACAAAAGTACTAAGTTTGGATTGGATATTTGATGAACATCGAAGTTAACAACTTTTGTATGAAAAAGTCACTTTTAGTGAAGCTGCATACAAAAGTACTAAATTTGGATTGGATATTTGATGAACATCGAAGTTAACAACTTTTGTATGAAAAAGTCACTTTTAGTGAAGTTGCATACAAAAGTACTAAGTTTGGATTGGATATTTGATGAACATCGAAGTTAACAACTTTTGTATGAAAAAGTCATTATTAGTGAAGCTGCATACAAAAGTACTAAGTTTGGATTGGATATTTGATGAACATCGAAGTTAACAACTTTTGTATGAAAAAGTCACTTTTAGTGAAGTTGCATACAAAAGTACTAAGTTTGGATTGGATATTTGATGAACATCGAAGTTAACAACTTTTGTATGAAAAAGTCACTTTTAGTGAAGCTGCATACAAAAGTACTAGGTATGGATTGGATATTTGATGAACATCGAAGTTAACAACTTTTGTAGGAAAAAGTCACTTTTAGTGAAGCTGCATACAAAAGTACTAAGTTTGGATTGGATATTTGATGAACATCGAAGTTAACAACTTTTGTATGAAAAAGTCACTTTTAGTGAAGCTACGTACAAAAGTACTAAGTTTGGATTGGATATTTGATGAACATCGAAGTTAACAACTTTTGTATGAAAAAGTCACTTTTAGTGAAGTTGCATACAAAAGTACTAAGTTTGGATTGGATATTTGATGAACATCGAAGTTAACAACTTTTGTATGAAAAAGTCACTTTTAGTGAAGTTGCATACAAAAGTACTAAGTTTGGATTGGATATTTGATGAACATCGAAGTTAACAACTTTTGTATGAAAAAGTCACTTTTAGTGAAGCTGCATACAAAAGTACTAAGTTTGGATTGGATATTTGATGAACATCGAAGTTAACAACTTTTGTAGGAAAAAGTCACTTTTAGTGAAGCTGCATACAAAAGTACTAAGTTTGGATTGGATATTTGATGAACATCGAAGTTAACAACTGTTGTATGAAAAAGTAACTTTAAGTGAAGCTGCATACAAAAGTACTAAGTTTGGATTGGATATTTGATGAACATCGAAGTTAACAACTTTTGTATGCAAAAGTAACTTTTAGTGAAGCTGCATACAAAAGTACTAAGTTTGGATTGGATATTTGATGAACATCGAAGTTAACAACTTTTGTATGAAAAAGTCACTTTTAGTGAAGCTGCATACAAAAGTACTAAGTTTGGATTGGATATTTGATGAACATCGAAGTTAACAACTTTTGTAGGAAAAAGTCACTTTTAGTGAAGCTGCATACAAAAGTACTAAGTTTGGATTGGATATTTGATGAACATCGAAGTTAACAACTTTTGTATGAAAAAGTCACTTTTAGTGAAGCTGCATACAAAAGTACTAAGTTTGGATTGGATATTTGATGAACATCGAAGTTAACAACTTTTGTATGAAAAAGTCACTTTTAGTGAAGCTGCGTACAAAAGTACTAAGTATGGATTAAATATTTGATTAACATCGAAGTTAACAACTTTTGTATGAAAAAGTCACTTTTAATGAAGCTGCATACAAAAGTACTAAGTATGGATTAAATATTTGATTAACATCGAAGTTAACAACTTTTGTATGAAAAAGTCACTTTTAGTGAAGTTGCATACAAAAGTACTAAGTTTGGATTGGATATTTGATGAACATCGAAGTTAACAACTTTTGTATGAAAAAGTCACTTTTAGTGAAGCTGCATACAAAAGTACTAAGTTTGGATTGGATATTTGATGAACATCGAAGTTAACAACTTTTGTATGAAAAAGTTACTTTTAGTGAAGCTGCATACAAAAGTACTAAGTTTGGATTGGATATTTGATGAACATCGAAGTTAACAACATTTGTATGAAAAAGTCACTTTTAGTGAAGCTGCATACAAAAGTACTAAGTTTGGATTGGATATTTGATGAACATCGAAGTTAACAACATTTGTATGAAAAAGTCACTTTTAGTGAAGCAACGTACAAAAGTACTAAGTTTGGATTGGATATTTGATGAATATCGAAGTTAACAACTTTTGTATGAAAAAGTCACTTTTAGTGAAGCTACGTACAAAAGTACTAAGTTTGGATTGGATATTTGATGAACATCGAAGTTAACAACTTTTGTATGAAAAAGTCACTTTTTGTGAAGCTACGTACAAAAGTACTAAGTTTGGATTGGATATTTGATGAACATCGAAGTTAACAACTTTTGTATGAAAAAGTCACTTTTAGTGAAGCTACGTACAAAGGTACTAAGTTTGGATTGGATATTTGATGAACATCGAAGTTAACAACTTTTGTATGAAAAAGTCACTTTTAGTGCAGTTGCATACAAAAGTACTAAGTTTGGATTGGATATTTGATGAACATCGAAGATAACAACTTTTGTATGAAAAAGTCATTATAAGTGAAGCTGCATACAAAAGTACTTAGTTTGGATTGGATATTTGATGAACATCGAAGGTAACAACTTTTGTATGAAAAAGTCACTTTTAGTGAAACTACGTACAAAAGTACTTAGTTTGGATTGGATATTTGATGAACATCGAAGTTAACAACTTTTGTATGAAAAAGTCACTTTTAGTGAAGCTACGTACAAAAGTACTAAGTTTGGATTGGATATTTGATGAACATCGAAGTTAACAACTTTTGTATGAAAAAGTCACTTTTAGTGAAGTTGCATACAAAAGTACTAAGTTTGGATTGGATATTTGATGAACATCGAAGTTAACAACTTTTGTATGAAAAAGTCACTTTTAGTGAAGTTGCATACAAAAGTACTAAGTTTGGATTGGATATTTGATGAACATCGAAGTTAACAACTTTTGTATGAAAAAGTCACTTTTAGTGAAATTGCATACAAAAGTACTAAGTTTGGATTGGATATTTGATGAACATCGAAGTTAACAACTTTTGTATGAAAAAGTCACTTTTAGTGAAGCTGCATACAAAAGTACTAAGTTTGGATTGGATATTTGATGAACATCGAAGTTAACAACTTTTGTATGAAAAAGTCACTTTTAGTGAAGCAACGTACAAAAGTATTAAGTTTGGATTGGATATTTGATGAACATCGAAGTTAACAACTTTTGTATGAAAAAGTCACTTTTAGTGCAGTTGCATACAAAAGTACTAAGTTTGGATTGGATATTTGATGAACATCGAAGTTAACAACTTTTGTATGAAAAAGTCACTTTTAGTGAAACTACGTACAAAAGTACTTAGTTTGGATTGGATATTTGATGAATATCGAAGTTAACAACTTTTGTATGAAAAAGTCACTTTTAGTGAAGCCACGTACAAAAGTACTAAGTTTGGATTGGATATTTGATGAACATCGAAGTTAACAACTTTTGTATGAAAAAGTCACTTTTAGTGAAGCTACGTACAAAAGTACTAAGTTTGGATTGGATATTTGATGAACATCGAAGTTAACAACTTTTGTATGAAAAAGTCACTTTTAGTGAAGTTGCATACAAAAGTACTAAGTTTGGATTGGATATTTGATGAACATCGAAGTTAACAACTTTTGTATGAAAAAGTCACTTTTAGTGAAGCTGCATACAAAAGTACTAAGTTTGGATTGGATATTTGATGAACATCGAAGTTAACAACTTTTGTATGAAAAAGTCACTTTTAATGAAGCTGCATACAAAAGTACTAAGTTTGGATTGGATATTTGATGAACATCGAAGTTAACAACTTTTGTATGAAAAAGTCACTTTTAATGAAGCTACATACAAAAGTACTAAGTATGGATTGGATATTTGATGAACATCGAAGTTAACAACTTTTGTATGAAAAAGTCATTATTAGTGGAGCTGCATACAAAAGTACTAAGTTTGGATTGGATATTTGATGAACATCGAAGTTAACAACTTTTGTATGAAAAAGTCACTTTTAGTGAAGCTGCATACAAAAGTACTAAGTTTGGATTGGATATTTGATGAACATCGAAGTTAACAACTTTTGTATGAAAAAGTCACTTTTAGTGAAGCTACATACAAAAGTACTAAGTATGGATTGGATATTTGATGAACATCGAAGTTAACAACTTTTGTATGAAAAAGTCATTATTAGTGAAGCTGCATACAAAAGTACAAAGTTTGGATTGGATATTTGATGAACATCGAAGTTAACAACTTTTGTATGAAAAAGTCACTTTTAGTGAAGCTGCATACAAAAGTACAAAGTTTGGATTGGATATTTGATGAACATCGAAGTTAACAACTTTTGTATGAAAAACTCACTTTTAGTGAAGCTGCATACAAAAGTACAAAGTTTGGATTGGATATTTGATGAACATCGAAGTTAACAACTTTTGTATGAAAAAGTCACTTTTAGTGAAGCTGCATACAAAAGTACAAAGTTTGGATTGGATATTTGATGAACATCGAAGCTAACAACTTTTGTATGAAAAAGTCACTTTTAGTGAAGCTGCATACAAAAGTACAAAGTTTGGATTGGATATTTGATGAACATCGAAGTTAACAACTTTTGTATGAAAAAGTCACTACTCGTGAACCATCATACAAAAGTACCAAATTCGGATGGAATACTCAATGTACGTTGAAATCAGTAACTTATGTATGAAAAAGTCACTACTCGTGAACCATCGTACAAAAGTACCAAATTCGGATGGAATACTCATTGTACGTTGAAATCAGTAACTTTTGTATGAAAAAGTCACTACTCGTGAACCATCGTACAAAAGTACCAAATTCGAATGGAATACTCAATGTACGTTGAAATCAGTAACTTTTGTATGAAAAAGTCACTACTCGTGAACCATCGTACAAAAGTACCAAATTCGGATGGAATACTCAATGTTCATTGATATCAGTAACTTATGTATGAAAAAGTCACTACTCGTGAACCATCGTACAAAAGTACCAAATTCGGATGAAATACTCAATGTACGTTGAAATCAGTAACTTTTGTATGAAAAAGACACTACTCGTGAACCATCGTACAAAAGTACCAAATTCGAATGGAATACTCAATGTACGTTGAAATCAGTAACTTTTGTATGAAAAAGTCACTACTCGTGAACCATCGTACAAAAGTACCAAATTCGAATGGAATACTCAATGTACGTTGAAATCAGTAACTTATGTATGAAAAAGTCACTACTCGTGAACCATCGTACAAAAGTACCAAATTCGAATGGAATACTCATTGTACGTTTAAATCAGTAACTTTTGTATGAAAAAATCACTACTCGTGAACCATCGTACAAAAGTACCAAATTCGGATGGAATACTCAATGTACGTTGAAATCAGTAACTTAAGTATGAAAAAGACACTACTCGTGAACCATCGTACAAAAGTACCAAATTCGGATGGAATACTCATTGTACGTTGAAATCAGTAACTTATGTATGAAAAAGTCACTACTCGTGAACCATCGTACAAAAGTACCAAATTCGGATGGAATACTCAATGTACGTTGAAATCATTAACTTATGTATGAAAAAGTCACTACTCGTGAACCATCGTACAAAAGTACCAAATTCGAATGGAATACTCATTGTACGTTTAAATCAGTAACTTTTGTATGAAAAAGTCACTACTCGTGAACCATCGTACAAAAGTACCAAATTCGGATGGAATATTCAATGTACGTTGAAATCAGTAACTTATGTATGAAAAAGTCACTACTCGTGAACCATCGTACAAAAGTACCAAATTCGGATGGAATACTCAATGTACGTTGAAATCAGTAACTTTTGTATGAAAAAGTCACTACTCGTGAACCATCGTACAAAAGTACCAAATTCGAATGGAATACTCAATGTACGTTGAAATCAGTAACTTTTGTATGAAAAAGTCACTACTCGTGAACCATCGTACAAAAGTACCAAATTCGAATGGAATACTCATTGTACGTTTAAATCAGTAACTTTTGTATGAAAAAGTCACTACTCGTGAACCATCGTACAAAAGTACCAAATTCGGATGGAATATTCAATGTACGTTGAAATCAGTAACTTTTGTATGAAAAAGTCACTACTCGTGAACCATCGTACAAAAGTACCAAATTCGAATGGAATACTCAATGTACGTTGAAATCAGTAACTTTTGTATGAAAAAGTCACTACTCGTGAACCATCGTACAAAAGTACCAAATTCGGATGGAATACTCAATGTTCATTGATATCAGTAACTTATGTATGAAAAAGTCACTACTCGTGAACCATCGTACAAAAGTACCAAATTCGGATGGAATACTCAATGTACGTTGAAATCAGTAACTTTTGTATGAAAAAGACACTACTCGTGAACCATCGTACAAAAGTACCAAATTCGGATGGAATACTCAATGTACGCTGAAATCAGTAACTTATGTATGAAAAAGTCACTACTCGTGAACCATCGTACAAAAGTACCAAATTCGGATGGAATACTCAATGTACGTTGAAATCAGTAACTTTTGTATGAAAAAGTCACTACTCGTGAACCATCGTACAAAAGTACCAAATTCGGATGGAATACTCAATGTTCATTGAAATCAGTAACTTTTGTATGAAAAAGTCACTACTCGTGAACCATCGTACAAAAGTACCAAATTCGGATGGAATTCTCAATGTTCATTGAAATCAGTAACTTATGTATGAAAAAGTCACTACTCGTGAACCATCGTACAAAAGTACCAAATTCGAATGGAATACTCAATGTACGTTGAAATCAGTAACTTATGTATGAAAAAGTCACTACTCGTGAACCATCGTACAAAAGTACCAAATTCGAATGGAATATTCAATGTACGTTGAAATCAGTAACTTTTGTATGAAAAAGTCACTACTCGTGAACCATCGTACAAAAGTACCAAATTCGGATGGAATACTCATTGTACGTTGAAATCAGTAACTTTTGTATGAAAAAGTCACTACTCGTGAACCATCGTACAAAAGTACCAAATTCGAATGGAATACTCAATGTACGTTGAAATCAGTAACTTTTGTATGAAAAAGTCACTACTCGTGAACCATCGTACAAAAGTATCAAATTCGGATGGAATACTCAATGTACGTTGAAATCAGTAACTGATGTATGAAAAAGTCACTACTCGTGAACCATCATACAAAAGTACCAAATTCGGATGGAATACTCATTGTTCGTTGAAATCAGTAACTTTTGTATGAAAAAGACACTACTCGTGAACCATCGTACAAAAGTACCAAATTCGGATGGAATACTCATTGTTCGTTGAAATCAGTAACTTATGTATGAAAAAGTCACTACTCGTGAACCATCGTACAAAAGTATCAAATTCGGATGGAATACTCAATGTACGTTGAAATCAGTAACTTTTGTATGAAAAAGTCACTACTCGTGAACCATCGTACAAAAGTACCAAATTCGGATGGAATACTCAATGTTCATTGAAATCAGTAACTTTTGTATGAAAAAGTCACTACTCGTGAACCATCGTACAAAAGTACCAAATTCGGATGGAATTCTCAATGTTCATTGAAATCAGTAACTTATGTATGAAAAAGTCACTACTCGTGAACCATCGTACAAAAGTACCAAATTCGAATGGAATACTCAATGTACGTTGAAATCAGTAACTGATGTATGAAAAAGTCACTACTCGTGAACCATCATACAAAAGTACCAAATTCGGATGGAATACTCATTGTACGTTGAAATCAGTAACTTTTGTATGAAAAAGTCACTACTCGTGAACCATCGTACAAAAGTACCAAATTCGGATGGAATACTCATTGTACGTTGAAATCAGTAACTTTTGTATGAAAAAGTCACTACTCGTGAACCATCGTACAAAAGTATCAAATTCGGATGGAATACTCAATGTACGTTGAAATCAGTAACTGATGTATGAAAAAGTCACTACTCGTGAACCATCGTACAAAAGTATCAAATTCGGATGGAATACTCAATGTACGTTGAAATCAGTAACTTTTGTATGAAAAAGTCACTACTCGTGAACCATCGTACAAAAGTACCAAATTCGGATGGAATTCTCAATGTTCATTGAAATCAGTAACTTTTGTATGAAAAAGTCACTACTCGTGAACCATCGTACAAAAGTACCAAATTCGGATGGAATACTCATTGTACGTTGAAATCAGTAACTTTTGTATGAAAAAGTCACTACTCGTGAACCATCGTACAAAAGTACCAAATTCGGATGGAATACTCATTGTACGTTGAAATCAGTAACTTTTGTATGAAAAAGACACTACTCGTGAACCATCGTACAAAAGTATCAAATTCGGATGGAATACTCAATGTACGTTGAAATCAGTAACTGATGTATGAAAAAGTCACTACTCGTGAACCATCATACAAAAGTACCAAATTCGGATGGAATACTCATTGTACGTTGAAATCAGTAACTTTTGTATGAAAAAGTCACTACTCGTGAACCATCGTACAAAAGTACCAAATTCGGATGAAATACTCATTGTACGTTGAAATCAGTAACTTATGTATGAAAAAGTCACTACTCGTGAACCATCGTACAAAAGTATCAAATTCGGATGGAATACTCAATGTACGTTGAAATCAGTAACTGATGTATGAAAAAGTCACTACTCGTGAACCATCATACAAAAGTACCAAATTCGGATGGAATACTCATTGTTCGTTGAAATCAGTAACTTTTGTATGAAAAAGACACTACTCGTGAACCATCGTACAAAAGTACCAAATTCGGATGGAATACTCATTGTACGTTGAAATCAGTAACTTTTGTATGAAAAAGTCACTACTCGTGAACCATCGTACAAAAGTACCAACTTCGGATGTAATACTCAATGTACGTTGAAATCAGTAACTTTTGTATGAAAAAGTCACTACTCGTGAACCATCGTACAAAAGTACCAAATTCGGATGGAATACTCATTGTACGTTGAAATCAGTAACTTTTGTATGAAAAAGTCACTACTCGTGAACCATCGTACAAAAGTATCAAATTCGGATGGAATACTCAATGTACGTTGAAATCAGTAACTGATGTATGAAAAAGTCACTACTCGTGAACCATCGTACAAAAGTACAAAATTCGGATGGAATACTCAATGTACGTTGAAATCAGTAACTTATGTATGAAAAAGTCACTACTCGTGAACCATCATACAAAAGTACCAAATTCGGATGGAATACTCAATGTACGTTGAAATCAGTAACTTTTGTATGAAAAAGTCACTACTCGTGAACCATCATACAAAAGTACAAAATTCGGATGGAATACTCAATGTACGTTGAAATCAGTAACTTTTGTATGAAAAAGTCACTACTCGTGAACCATCATACAAAAGTACCAAATTCGAATGGAATACTCAATGTACGTTGAAATCAGTAACTTTTGTATGAAAAAGTCACTACTCGTGAACCATCGTACAAAAGTACCAAATTCGGATGGAATACTCAATGTACGTTGAAATCAGTAACTTTTGTATGAAAAAGTCACTACTCGTGAACCATCATACAAAAGTACAAAATTCGGATGGAATACTCAATGTACGTTGAAATCAGTAACTTTTGTATGAAAAAGTCACTACTCGTGAACCATCATACAAAAGTACAAAATTCGGATGGAATACTCAATGTACGTTGAAATCAGTAACTTATGTATGAAAAAGTCACTACTCGTGAACCATCGTACAAAAGTACCAAATTCGGATGGAATACTCAATGTACGTTGAAATCAGTAACTTTTGTATGAAAAAGTCACTACTCGTGAACCATCGTACAAAAGTACAAAATTCGGATGGAATACTCAATGTACGTTGAAATCAGTAACTTTTGTATGAAAAAGTCACTACTCGTGAACCATCATACAAAAGTACCAAATTCGGATGGAATACTCAATGTACGTTGAAATCAGTAACTTTTGTATGAAAAAGTCACTACTCGTGAACCATCGTACAAAAGTACCAAATTCGGATGGAATACTCAATGTACGTTGAAATCAGTAACTTATGTATGAAAAAGTCACTACTCGTGAACCATCGTACAAAAGTACCAAATTCGGATGTAATACTCAATGTACGTTGAAATCAGTAACTTATGTATGAAAAAGTCACTACTCGTGAACCATCGTACAAAAGTACCAAATTCGGATGGAATACTCAATGTTCATTGAAATCAGTAACTTTTGTATGAAAAAGTCACTACTCGTGAACCATCGTACAAAAGTACCAAATTCGGTAAAATATTCAATGTACGTTGAAATCAGTAACTGATGTATGAAAAAGTCACTACTCGTGAACCTTCGTACAAAAGTACCAAATTCGGATGGAATACTCATTGTACGTTGAAATCAGTAACTTTTGTATGAAAAAGACACTACTCGTGAACCATCGTACAAAAGTACCAAATTCGGATGGAATACTCAATGTACGTTGAAATCAGTAACTTTTGTATGAAAAAGTCACTACTCGTGAACCATCGTAAAAAAGTACCAAATTCGGATGGAATACTCAATGTACGTTGAAATCAGTAACTTTTGTATGAAAAAGTCACTACTCGTGAACCATCATACAAAAGTACAAAATTCGGATGGAATACTCAATGTACGTTGAAATCAGTAACTTATGTATGAAAAAGTCACTACTCGTGAACCATCATACAAAAGTACAAAATTCGGATGGAATACTCAATGTACGTTGAAATCAGTAACTTTTGTATGAAAAAGTCACTACTCGTGAACCATCATACAAAAGTACAAAATTCGGATGGAATACTCAATGTACGTTGAAATCAGTAACTTTTGTATGAAAAAGTCACTACTCGTGAACCATCATACAAAAGTACAAAATTCGGATGGAATACTCAATGTACGTTGAAATCAGTAACTTATGTATGAAAAAGTCACTACTCGTGAACCATCATACAAAAGTACCAAATTCGGATGGAATACTCAATGTACGTTGAAATCAGTAACTTATGTATGAAAAAGTCACTACTCGTGAACCATCGTACAAAAGTACCAAATTCGGATGGAATAATCAATGTACGTTGAAATCAGTAATTTTTGTATGAAAAAGTCACTACTCGTGAACCATCGTACAAAAGTACCAAATTCGGATGGAATACTCAATGTACGTTGAAATCAGTAACTTTTGTATGAAAAAGTCACTACTCGTGAACCATCATACAAAAGTACAAAATTCGGATGGAATACTCAATGTACGTTGAAATCAGTAACTTATGTATGAAAAAGTCACTACTCGTGAACCATCGTACAAAAGTACCAAATTCGGATGGAATACTCAATGTACGTTGAAATCAGTAATTTTTGTATGAAAAAGACACTACTCGTGAACCATCGTACAAAAGTACCAAATTCGGATGGAATACTCAATGTACGTTGAAATCAGTAACTTTTGTATGAAAAAGTCACTACTCGTGAACCATCGTACAAAAGTACCAAATTCGGATGGAATACTCAATGTACGTTGAAATCAGTAACTTTTGTATGAAAAAGTCACTACTCGTGAACCATCATACAAAAGTACAAAATTCGGATGGAATACTCAATGTACGTTGAAATCAGTAACTTATGTATGAAAAAGTCACTACTCGTGAACCATCATACAAAAGTACCAAATTCGGATGGAATACTCAATGTACGTTGAAATCAGTAACTTATGTATGAAAAAGTCACTACTCGTGAACCATCGTACAAAAGTACCAAATTCGGATGGAATAATCAATGTACGTTGAAATCAGTAATTTTTGTATGAAAAAGTCACTACTCGTGAACCATCGTACAAAAGTACCAAATTCGGATGGAATACTCAATGTACGTTGAAATCAGTAACTTTTGTATGAAAAAGTCACTACTCGTGAACCATCGTACAAAAGTACCAAATTCGGATGGAATACTCAATGTACGTTGAAATCAGTAACTTTTGTATGAAAAAGTCACTACTCGTGAACCATCGTACAAAAGTACCAAATTCGGATGGAATACTCAATGTACGTTGAAATCAGTAACTTTTGTATGAAAAAGTCACTACTCGTGAACCATCATACAAAAGTACAAAATTCGGATGGAATACTCAATGTACGTTGAAATCAGTAACTTATGTATGAAAAAGTCACTACTCGTGAACCATCATACAAAAGTACAAAATTCGGATGGAATACTCAATGTACGTTGAAATCAGTAACTTATGTATGAAAAAGTCACTACTCGTGAACCATCGTACAAAAGTACCAAATTCGGATGGAATACTCAATGTACGTTGAAATCAGTAACTTTTGTATGAAAAAGTCACTACTCGTGAACCATCATACAAAAGTACAAAATTCGGATGGAATACTCAATGTACGTTGAAATCAGTAACTTATGTATGAAAAAGTCACTACTCGTGAACCATCATACAAAAGTACAAAATTCGGATGGAATACTCAATGTACGTTGAAATCAGTAACTTATGTATGAAAAAGTCACTACTCGTGAACCATCGTACAAAAGTACCAAATTCGGATGGAATACTCAATGTACGTTGAAATCAGTAACTTTTGTATGAAAAAGTCACTACTCGTGAACCATCATACAAAAGTACAAAATTCGGATGGAATACTCAATGTACGTTGAAATCAGTAACTTTTGTATGAAAAAGTCACTACTCGTGAACCATCATACAAAAGTACCAAATTCGAATGGAATACTCAATGTACGTTGAAATCAGTAACTTTTGTATGAAAAAGTCACTACTCGTGAACCATCATACAAAAGTACAAAATTCGGATGGAATACTCAATGTACGTTGAAATCAGTAACTTATGTATGAAAAAGTCACTACTCGTGAACCATCGTACAAAAGTACCAAATTCGGATGGAATACTCAATGTACGTTGAAATCAGTAACTTTTGTATGAAAAAGTCACTACTCGTGAACCATCATACAAAAGTACAAAATTCGGATGGAATACTCAATGTACGTTGAAATCAGTAACTTTTGTATGAAAAAGTCACTACTCGTGAACCATCGTACAAAAGTACCAAATTCGGATGGAATACTCAATGTACGTTGAAATCAGTAACTTTTGTATGAAAAAGTCACTACTCGTGAACCATCATACAAAAGTACAAAATTCGGATGGAATACTCAATGTACGTTGAAATCAGTAACTTTTGTATGAAAAAGTCACTACTCGTGAACCATCATACAAAAGTACCAAATTCGAATGGAATACTCAATGTACGTTGAAATCAGTAACTTTTGTATGAAAAAGTCACTACTCGTGAACCATCATACAAAAGTACAAAATTCGGATGGAATACTCAATGTACGTTGAAATCAGTAACTTATGTATGAAAAAGTCACTACTCGTGAACCATCGTACAAAAGTACCAAATTCGGATGGAATACTCAATGTACGTTGAAATCAGTAACTTTTGTATGAAAAAGTCACTACTCGTGAACCATCGTACAAAAGTACCAAATTCGGATGGAATACTCAATGTACGTTGAAATCAGTAACTTATGTATGAAAAAGTCACTACTCGTGAACCATCGTACAAAAGTACCAAATTCGAATGGAATACTCAATGTACGTTGAAATCAGTAACTTATGTATGAAAAAGTCACTACTCGTGAACCATCGTACAAAAGTACCAAATTCGAATGGAATACTCAATGTACGTTGAAATCAGTAACTTATGTATGAAAAAGTCACTACTCGTGAACCATCGTACAAAAGTACAAAATTCGGATGGAATACTCAATGTACGTTGAAATCAGTAACTTATGTATGAAAAAGTCACTACTCGTGAACCATCGTACAAAAGTACCAAATTCGGATGGAATACTCAATGTACGTTGAAATCAGTAACTTTTGTATGAAAAAGTCACTACTCGTGAACCATCATACAAAAGTACAAAATTCGGATGGAATACTCAATGTACGTTGAAATCAGTAACTTATGTATGAAAAAGTCACTACTCGTGAACCATCGTACAAAAGTACCAAATTCGGATGGAATACTCAATGTACGTTGAAATCAGTAACTTATGTATGAAAAAGTCACTACTCGTGAACCATTATACAAAAGTACCAAATTTGAGTGGAATGTTCAAAGTACGTTGAAATCAGTAACTTATGTATGAAAAAGTCACTACTCGTGAACCATCATACAAAAGTACCAAATTCGGATGGAATACTCAATGTACGTTGAAATCAGTAACCTTTGTATGAAAAAGTCACTACTCGTGAACCATCGTACAAAAGTACCAAATTCGGATGGAATACTCAATGTACGTTGAAATCAGTAACTTATGTATGAAAAAGTCACTACTCGTGAACCATCGTACAAAAGTACAAAATTCGGATGGAATACTCAATGTACGTTGAAATCAGTAACTTATGTATGAAAAAGTCACTACTCGTGAACCATCGTACAAAAGTACCAAATTCGGATGGAATACTCATTGTACGTTGAAATCAGTAACTTTTGTATGAAAAAGTCACTACTCGTGAACCATCATACAAAAGTACAAAATTCGGATGGAATACTCAATGTACGTTGAAATCAGTAACTTATGTATGAAAAAGTCACTACTCGTGAACCATCGTACAAAAGTACCAAATTCGGATGGAATACTCAATGTACGTTGAAATCAGTAACTTTTGTATGAAAAAGTCACTACTCGTGAACCATTATACAAAAGTACCAAATTTGAGTGGAATGTTCAAAGTACGTTGAAATCAGTAACTTATGTATGAAAAAGTCACTACTCGTGAACCATCATACAAAAGTACCAAATTCGGATGGAATACTCAATGTACGTTGAAATCAGTAACCTTTGTATGAAAAAGTCACTACTCGTGAACCATCGTACAAAAGTACCAAATTCGGATGGAATACTCAATGTACGTTGAAATCAGTAACTTATGTATGAAAAAGTCACTACTCGTGAACCATCGTACAAAAGTACAAAATTCGGATGGAATACTCAATGTACGTTGAAATCAGTAACTTATGTATGAAAAAGTCACTACTCGTGAACCATTATACAAAAGTACCAAATTTGAGTGGAATGTTCAAAGTACGTTGAAATCAGTAACTTATGTATGAAAAAGTCACTACTCGTGAACCATCATACAAAAGTACCAAATTCGGATGGAATACTCAATGTACGTTGAAATCAGTAACCTTTGTATGAAAAAGTCACTACTCGTGAACCATCGTACAAAAGTACCAAATTCGGATGGAATACTCATTGTACGTTGAAATCAGTAACTTTTGTATGAAAAAGTCACTACTCGTGAACCATCATACAAAAGTACAAAATTCGGATGGAATACTCAATGTACGTTGAAATCAGTAACTTATGTATGAAAAAGTCACTACTCGTGAACCATCGTACAAAAGTACCAAATTCGGATGGAATACTCAATGTACGTTGAAATCAGTAACTTTTGTATGAAAAAGTCACTACTCGTGAACCATCATACAAAAGTACCAAATTCGGATGGAATACTCATTGTACGTTGAAATCAGTAACCTTTGTATGAAAAAGTCACTACTCGTGAACCATCGTACAAAAGTACCAAATTCGGATGGAATACTCAATGTACGTTGAAATCAGTAACTTATGTATGAAAAAGTCACTACTCGTGAACCATCGTACAAAAGTACCAAATTCGAATGGAATACTCATTGTACGTTGAAATCAGTAACTTTTGTATGAAAAAGTCACTACTCGTGAACCATCGTACAAAAGTACCAAATTCGGATGGAATACTCAATGTACGTTGAAATCAGTAACTTATGTATGAAAAAGTCACTACTCGTGAACCATCGTACAAAAGTACCAAATTCGGATGGAATACTCAATGTACGTTGAAATCAGTAACTTATGTATGAAAAAGTCACTACTCGTGAACCATCGTACAAAAGTACAAAATTCGGATGGAATACTCAATGTACGTTGAAATCAGTAACCTTTGTATGAAAAAGTCACTACTCGTGAACCATTATACAAAAGTACCAAATTTGAGTGGAATGTTCAAAGTACGTTGAAATCAGTAACTTATGTATGAAAAAGTCACTACTCGTGAACCTTCGTACAAAAGTACCAAATTCGGATGGAATACTCAATGTACGTTGAAATCAGTAACTTTTGTATGAAAAAGTCACTACTCGTGAACCATCGTACAAAAGTACCAAATTCGGATGGAATACTCAATGTACGTTGAAATCAGTAACTTTTGTATGAAAAAGTCACTACTCGTGAACCATTATACAAAAGTACCAAATTTGAGTGGAATGTTCAAAGTACGTTGAAATCAGTAACTTATGTATGAAAAAGTCACTACTCGTGAACCATCATACAAAAGTACCAAATTCGGATGGAATACTCAATGTACGTTGAAATCAGTAACCTTTGTATGAAAAAGTCACTACTCGTGAACCATCGTACAAAAGTACCAAATTCGGATGGAATACTCAATGTACGTTGAAATCAGTAACTTATGTATGAAAAAGTCACTACTCGTGAACCATCGTACAAAAGTACCAAATTCGGATGGAATACTCAATGTACGTTGAAATCAGTAACTTTTGTATGAAAAAGTCACTACTCGTGAACCTTCGTACAAAAGTACCAAATTCGGATGGAATACTCATTGTACGTTGAAATTAGTAACTTATGTATGAAAAAGTCACTACTCGTGAACCATCATACAAAAGTACCAAATTCGGATGGAATACTCAATGTACGTTGAAATCAGTAACTTTTGTATGAAAAAGTCACTACTCGTGAACCATCATACAAAAGTACCAAATTCGGATGAAATTCTCAATGTACGTTGAAATCAGTAACCTTTGTATGAAAAAGTCACTACTCGTGAACCATCATACAAAAGTACCAAATTCGGATGAAATTCTCAATGTACGTTGAAATCAGTAACTTATGTATGAAAAAGTCACTACTCGTGAACCATCGTACAAAAGTACCAAATTCGGATGGAATACTCAATGTACGTTGAAATCAGTAACTTATGTATGAAAAAGTCACTACTCATGAACCATCGTACAAAAGTACCAAATTCGGATGGAATACTCAATGTACGTTGAAATCAGTAACCTTTGTATGAAAAAGTCACTACTCGTGAACCATCGTACAAAAGTACCAAATTCGGATGGAATACTCAATGTACGTTGAAATCAGTAACTTATGTATGAAAAAGTCACTACTCGTGAACCATCGTACAAAAGTACCAAATTCGAATGGAATACTCATTGTACGTTGAAATCAGTAACTTTTGTATGAAAAAGTCACTACTCGTGAACCATCGTACAAAAGTACCAAATTCGAATGGAATACTCAATGTACGTTGAAATCAGTAACTTTTGTATGAAAAAGTCACTACTCGTGAACCATCGTACAAAAGTACCAAATTCGGATGGAATAATCAATGTACGTTGAAATCAGTAACTTTTGTATGAAAAAGTCACTACTCGTGAACCATCGTACAAAAGTACCAAATTCGGATGGAATACTCATTGTACGTTGAAATCAGTAACTTTTGTATGAAAAAGTCACTACTCGTGAACCATCGTACAAAAGTACCAAATTCGAATGGAATACTCAATGTACGTTGAAATCAGTAACTTATGTATGAAAAAGTCACTACTCGTGAACCATCGTACAAAAGTACCAAATTCGAATGGAATACTCAATGTACGTTGAAATCAGTAACTTATGTATGAAAAAGTCACTACTCGTGAACCATCGTACAAAAGTACCAAATTCGAATGGAATACTCAATGTACGTTGAAATCAGTAACTTTTGTATGAAAAAGTCACTACTCGTGAACCATCGTACAAAAGTACCAAATTCGAATGGAATACTCAATGTACGTTGAAATCAGTAACTTATGTATGAAAAAGTCACTACTCGTGAACCATCGTACAAAAGTACCAAATTCGAATGGAATACTCAATGTACGTTGAAATCAGTAACTTTTGTATGAAAAAGTCACTACTCGTGAACCATCGTACAAAAGTACCAAATTCGGATGGAATACTCAATGTACGTTGAAATCAGTAACTTTTGTATGAAAAAGTCACTACTCGTGAACCATCGTACAAAAGTACCAAATTCGGATGGAATACTCAATGTACGTTGAAATCAGTAACTTATGTATGAAAAAGTCACTACTCGTGAACCATCGTACAAAAGTACCAAATTCGAATGGAATACTCAATGTACGTTGAAATCAGTAACTTATGTATGAAAAAGTCACTACTCGTGAACCATCGTACAAAAGTACCAAATTCGGATGGAATACTCAATGTTCATTGAAATCAGTAACTTTTGTATAAAAAAGTCACTACTCGTGAACCATCATACAAAAGTACCAAATTCGGATGGAATACTCAATGTACGTTGAAATCAGTAACTTTTGTATGAAAAAGTCACTACTCGCGAACCATCATACAAAAGTACCAAATTCGGATGTAATACTCAATGTACGTTGAAATCAGTAACTTATGTATGAAAAAGTCACTACTCGTGAACCATCATACAAAAGTACCAAATTCGGATGGAATACTCAATGTACGTTGAAATCAGTAACTTTTGTATGAAAAAGTCACTACTCGTGTACCATCATACAAAAGTACCAAATTCGGATGGAATACTCAATGTACGTTGAAATCAGTAACTTATGTATGAAAAAGTCACTACTCGTGAACCATCGTACAAAAGTACCCAATTCGGATGGAATACTCAATGTACGTTGAAATCAGTAACTTTTGTATGAAAAAGTCACTACTCGTGAACCATCCTACAAAAGTACCAAATTCGGATGGAATACTCAATGTACGTTGAAATTAGTAACTTATGTATGAAAAAGTCACTACTCGTGAACCATCATACAAAAGTACCAAATTCGGATGGAATACTCAATGTACGTTGAAATCAGTAACTTTTGTATGAAAAAGTCACTACTCGTGAACCATCCTACAAAAGTACCAAATTCGGATGGAATACTCAATGTACGTTGAAATCAGTAACTTTTGTATGAAAAAGTCACTACTCGTGAACCATCCTACAAAAGTACCAAATTCGGATGGAATACTCATTGTTCATTGAAATCAGTAACTTATGTATGAAAAAGTCACTACTCGTGAACCATCGTACAAAAGTACCCAATTCGGATGGAATACTCAATGTACGTTGAAATCAGTAACTTTTGTATGAAAAAGTCACTACTCGTGAACCATCCTACAAAAGTACCAAATTCGGATGGAATACTCAATGTACGTTGAAATCAGTAACTTATGTATGAAAAAGTCACTACTCGTGAACCATCATACAAAAGTACCAAATTCGGATGGAATACTCAATGTACGTTGAAATCAGTAACTTTTGTATGAAAAAGTCACTACTCGTGAACCATCGTACAAAAGTACCAAATTCGGATGGAATACTCAATGTACGTTGAAATCAGTAACTTATGTATGAAAAAGTCACTACTCGTGAACCATCCTACAAAAGTACCAAATTCGGATGGAATACTCAATGTACGTTGAAATCAGTAACTTTTGTATGAAAAAGTCACTACTCGTGAACCATCCTACAAAAGTACCAAATTCGGATGGAATACTCATTGTTCATTGAAATCAGTAACTTATGTATGAAAAAGTCACTACTCGTGAACCATCGTACAAAAGTACCCAATTCGGATGGAATACTCAATGTACGTTGAAATCAGTAACTTATGTATGAAAAAGTCACTACTCGTGAACCATCGTACAAAAGTACCAAATTCGGATGGAATACTCAATGTACGTTGAAATCAGTAACTTATGTATGAAAAAGTCACTACTCGTGAACCATCCTACAAAAGTACCAAATTCGGATGGAATACTCAATGTACGTTGAAATCAGTAACTTATGTATGAAAAAGTCACTACTCGTGAACCATCCTACAAAAGTACCAAATTCGGATGGAATACTCAATGTACGTTGAAATCAGTAACTTTTGTATGAAAAAGTCACTACTCGTGAACCATCGTACAAAAGTACCCAATTCGGATGGAATACTCAATGTACGTTGAAATTAGTAACTTATGTATGAAAAAGTCACTACTCGTGTACCATCCTACAAAAGTACCAAATTCGGATGGAATACTCAATGTACGTTGAAATCAGTAACTTTTGTATGAAAAAGTCACTACTCGTGAACCATCCTACAAAAGTACCAAATTCGGATGGAATACTCATTGTTCATTGAAATCAGTAACTTATGTATGAAAAAGTCACTACTCGTGAACCATCGTACAAAAGTACCCAATTCGGATGGAATACTCAATGTACGTTGAAATCAGTAACTTTTGTATGAAAAAGTCACTACTCGTGAACCATCCTACAAAAGTACCAAATTCGGATGGAATACTCAATGTACGTTGAAATCAGTAACTTATGTATGAAAAAGTCACTACTCGTGAACCATCGTACAAAAGTACCAAATTCGAATGGAATACTCAATGTTCATTGAAATCAGTAACTTATGTATGAAAAAGTCACTACTCGTGAACCATCCTACAAAAGTACCAAATTCGGATGGAATACTCAATGTACGTTGAAATCAGTAACTTATGTATGAAAAAGTCACTACTCGTGAACCATCGTACAAAAGTACCCAATTCGGATGGAATACTCAATGTACGTTGAAATCAGTAACTTATGTATGAAAAAGTCACTACTCGTGAACCATCCTACAAAAGTACCAAATTCGGATGGAATACTCATTGTTCATTGAAATCAGTAACTTATGTATGAAAAAGTCACTACTCGTGAACCATCGTACAAAAGTACCAAATTCGGATGGAATACTCAATGTACGTTGAAATCAGTAACTTATGTATGAAAAAGTCACTACTCGTGAACCATCATACAAAAGTACCAAATTCGGATGGAATACTCAATGTACGTTGAAATCAGTAACTTTTGTATGAAAAAGTCACTACTCGTGAACCATCCTACAAAAGTACCAAATTCGGATGGAATACTCAATGTACGTTGAAATCAGTAACTTTTGTATGAAAAAGTCACTACTCGTGAACCATCCTACAAAAGTACCAAATTCGGATGGAATACTCAATGTACGTTGAAATCAGTAACTTATGTATGAAAAAGTCACTACTCGTGAACCATCGTACAAAAGTACCCAATTCGGATGGAATACTCAATGTACGTTGAAATCAGTAACTTATGTATGAAAAAGTCACTACTCGTGAACCATCGTACAAAAGTACCCAATTCGGATGGAATACTCAATGTACGTTGAAATCAGTAACTTTTGTATGAAAAAGTCACTACTCGTGAACCATCCTACAAAAGTACCAAATTCGGATGGAATACTCAATGTACGTTGAAATCAGTAACTTTTGTATGAAAAAGTCACTACTCGTGTACCATCATACAAAAGTACCAAATTCGGATGGAATACTCAATGTACGTTGAAATCAGTAACTTTTGTATGAAAAAGTCACTACTCGTGAACCATCGTACAAAAGTACCAAATTCGGATGGAATACTCATTGTACGTTGAAATCAGTAACTTATGTATAAAAAAGTCACTACTCGTGAACCTTCGTACAAAAGTACCCAATTCGGATGGAATACTCAATGTACGTTGAAATCAGTAACTTATGTATGAAAAAGTCACTACTCGTGAACCATCGTACAAAAGTACCCAATTCGGATGGAATACTCAATGTACGTTGAAATCAGTAACTTTTGTATGAAAAAGTCACTACTCGTGAACCATCCTACAAAAGTACCAAATTCGGATGGAATACTCAATGTACGTTGAAATCAGTAACTTTTGTATGAAAAAGTCACTACTCGTGTACCATCATACAAAAGTACCAAATTCGGATGGAATACTCAATGTACGTTGAAATCAGTAACTTATGTATGAAAAAGTCACTACTCGTGAACCATCGTACAAAAGTACCCAATTCGGATGGAATACTCAATGTACGTTGAAATCAGTAACTTTTGTATGAAAAAGTCACTACTCGTGAACCATCCTACAAAAGTACCAAATTCGGATGGAATACTCAATGTACGTTGAAATCAGTAACTTATGTATGAAAAAGTCACTACTCGTGAACCATCGTACAAAAGTACCCAATTCGGATGGAATACTCAATGTACGTTGAAATCAGTAACTTATGTATGAAAAAGTCACTACTCTTGAACCATCATACAAAAGTACCAAATTCGAATGGAATACTCAATGTACGTTGAAATCAGTAACTTATGTATGAAAAAGTCACTACTCGTGAACCATCATACAAAAGTACCAAATTCGGATGGAATACTCAATGTACGTTGAAATCAGTAACTTTTGTATGAAAAAGTCACTACTCGTGAACCATCATACAAAAGTACCAAATTCGGATGGAATACTCATTGTACGTTGAAATCAGTAACTTATGTATGAAAAAGTCACTACTCGTGAACCATCATACAATAGTACCAAATTCGGATGGAATACTCATTGTTCATTGAAATCAGTAACTTATGTATGAAAAAGTCACTACTCGTGAACCATCATACAATAGTACCAAATTCGGATGGAATACTCATTGTTCATTGAAATCAGTAACTTATGTATGAAAAAGTCACTACTCGTGAACCATCATACAAAAGTACCAAATTCGGATGGAATACTCAATGTACGTTGAAATCAGTAACTTATGTATGAAAAAGTCACTACTCGTGAACCATCGTACAAAAGTACCAAATTCGGATGGAATACTCATTGTACGTTGAAATCAGTAACTTATGTATGAAAAAGTCACTACTCGTGAACCATCATACAAAAGTACCAAATTCGGATGGAATACTCAATGTACGTTGAAATCAGTAACTTATGTATGAAAAAGTCACTACTCGTGAACCATCGTACAAAAGTACCAAATTCGGATGAAATTCTCAATGTACGTTGAAATCAGTAACTTATGTATGAAAAAGTCACTACTCGTGAACCATCGTACAAAAGTACCAAATTCGGATGGAATACTCAATGTTCATTGAAATCAGTAACTTATGTATGAAAAAGTCACTACTCGTGAACCATCATACAAAAGTACCAAATTCGGATGGAATACTCAATGTACGTTGAAATCAGTAACTTATGTATGAAAAAGTCACTACTCGTGAACCATCATACAAAAGTACCAAATTCGGATGGAATACTCATTGTACGTTGAAATCAGTAACTTATGTATGAAAAAGTCACTACTCGTGAACCATCATACAATAGTACCAAATTCGGATGGAATACTCATTGTTCATTGAAATCAGTAACTTATGTATGAAAAAGTCACTACTCGTGAACCATCGTACAAAAGTACCAAATTCGGATGGAATACTCATTGTACGTTGAAATCAGTAACTTATGTATGAAAAAGTCACTACTCGTGAACCATCATACAATAGTACCAAATTCGGATGGAATACTCATTGTTCATTGAAATCAGTAACTTATGTATGAAAAAGTCACTACTCGTGAACCATCGTACAAAATTACCAAATTCGGATGGAATACTCATTGTACGTTGAAATCGATAACTTATGTATGAAAAAGTCACTACTCGTGAACCATCGTACAAAAGTACCAAATTCGGATGGAATACTCATTGTACGTTGAAATCAGTAACTTATGTATGAAAAAGTCACTACTCGTGAACCATCATACAAAAGTACCAAATTCGGATGGAATACTCAATGTTCATTGAAATCAGTAACTTATGTATGAAAAAGTCACTACTCGTGAACCATCGTACAAAAGTACCAAATTCGGATGGAATACTCAATGTTCATTGAAATCAGTAACTTATGTATGAAAAAGTCACTACTCGTGAACCATCATACAAAAGTACCAAATTCGGATGGAATACTCAATGTTCATTGAAATCAGTAACTTATGTATGAAAAAGTCACTACTCGTGAACCATCGTACAAAAGTACCAAATTCGGATGGAATACTCAATGTTCATTGAAATCAGTAACTTATGTATGAAAAAGTCACTACTCGTGAACCATCATACAAAAGTACCAAATTCGGATGGAATACTCAATGTACGTTGAAATCAGTAACTTATGTATGAAAAAGTCACTACTCGTGAACCATCATACAAAAGTACCAAATTCGGATGGAATACTCATTGTACGTTGAAATCAGTAACTTATGTATGAAAAAGTCACTACTCGTGAACCATCATACAAAAGTACCAAATTCGGATGGAATACTCAATGTACGTTGAAATCAGTAACTTATGTATGAAAAAGTCACTACTCGTGAACCATCATACAAAAGTACCAAATTCGGATGGAATACTCAATGTACGTTGAAATCAGTAACTTATGTATGAAAAAGTCACTACTCGTGAACCATCGTACAAAAGTACCAAATTCGGATGGAATACTCAATGTTCATTGAAATCAGTAACTTATGTATGAAAAAGTCACTACTCGTGAACCATCATACAAAAGTACCAAATTCGGATGGAATACTCAATGTACGTTGAAATCAGTAACTTATGTATGAAAAAGTCACTACTCGTGAACCATCATACAAAAGTACCAAATTCGGATGGAATACTCATTGTACGTTGAAATCAGTAACTTATGTATGAAAAAGTCACTACTCGTGAACCATCATACAAAAGTACCAAATTCGGATGGAATACTCATTGTACGTTGAAATCAGTAACTTATGTATGAAAAAGTCACTACTCGTGAACCATCATACAAAAGTACCAAATTCGGATGGAATACTCATTGTACGTTGAAATCAGTAACTTATGTATGAAAAAGTCACTACTCGTGAACCATCGTACAAAAGTACCAAATTCGGATGGAATACTCAATGTTCATTGAAATCAGTAACTTATGTATGAAAAAGTCACTACTCGTGAACCATCGTACAAAAGTACCAAATTCGGATGGAATACTCAATGTTCATTGAAATCAGTAACTTATGTATGAAAAAGTCACTACTCGTGAACCATCATACAAAAGTACCAAATTCGGATGGAATACTCAATGTACGTTGAAATCAGTAACTTATGTATGAAAAAGTCACTACTCGTGAACCATCGTACAAAAGTACCAAATTCGGATGGAATACTCATTGTACGTTGAAATCAGTAACTTATGTATGAAAAAGTCACTACTCGTGAACCATCATACAAAAGTACCAAATTCGGATGGAATACTCAATGTTCATTGAAATCAGTAACTTATGTATGAAAAAGTCACTACTCGTGAACCATCGTACAAAAGTACCAAATTCGGATGGAATACTCAATGTTCATTGAAATCAGTAACTTATGTATGAAAAAGTCACTACTCGTGAACCATCGTACAAAAGTACCAAATTCGGATGGAATACTCATTGTACGTTGAAATCAGTAACTTATGTATGAAAAAGTCACTACTCGTAAACCATCATACAAAAGTACCAAATTCGGATGGAATACTCAATGTTCATTGAAATCAGTAACTTATGTATGAAAAAGTCACTACTCGTGAACCATCGTACAAAAGTACCAAATTCGGATGGAATACTCATTGTACGTTGAAATCAGTAACTTATGTATGAAAAAGTCACTACTCGTGAACCATCGTACAAAAGTACCAAATTCGGATGGAATACTCATTGTACGTTGAAATCAGTAACTTATGTATGAAAAAGTCACTACTCGTGAACCATCGTACAAAAGTACCAAATTCGAATGGAATACTCAATGTTCATTGAAATCAGTAACTTATGTATGAAAAAGTCACTACTCGTGAACCATCGTACAAAAGTACCAAATTCGGATGGAATACTCAATGTTCATTGAAATCAGTAACTTATGTATGAAAAAGTCACTACTCTTGAACCATCGTACAAAAGTACCAAATTCGGATGGAATACTCATTGTACGTTGAAATCAGTAACTTATGTATGAAAAAGTCACTACTCGTGAACCATCGTACAAAAGTACCAAATTCGGATGGAATACTCATTGTACGTTGAAATCAGTAACTTATGTATGAAAAAGTCACTACTCGTGAACCATCGTACAAAAGTACCAAATTCGGATGGAATACTCATTGTACGTTGAAATCAGTAACTTATGTATGAAAAAGTCACTACTCGTGAACCATCGTACAAAAGTACCAAATTCGAATGGAATACTCAATGTTCATTGAAATCAGTAACTTATGTATGAAAAAGTCACTACTCGTGAACCATCGTACAAAAGTACCAAATTCGGATGGAATACTCAATGTTCATTGAAATCAGTAACTTATGTATGAAAAAGTCACTACTCTTGAACCATCGTACAAAAGTACCAAATTCGGATGGAATACTCATTGTACGTTGAAATCAGTAACTTATGTATGAAAAAGTCACTACTCGTGAACCATCGTACAAAAGTACCAAATTCGGATGGAATACTCAATGTACGTTGAAATCAGTAACTTATGTATGAAAAAGTCACTACTCGTGAACCATCGTACAAAAGTACCAAATTCGGATGGAATACTCATTGTACGTTGAAATCAGTAACTTATGTATGAAAAAGTCACTACTCGTGAACCATCATACAAAAGTACCAAATTCGGATGGAATACTCAATGTTCATTGAAATCAGTAACTTATGTATGAAAAAGTCACTACTCTTGAACCATCGTACAAAAGTACCAAATTCGGATGGAATACTCAATGTTCATTGAAATCAGTAACTTATGTATGAAAAAGTCACTACTCTTGAACCATCGTACAAAAGTACCAAATTCGGATGGAATACTCATTGTACGTTGAAATCAGTAACTTATGTATGAAAAAGTCACTACTCGTGAACCATCGTACAAAAGTACCAAATTCGGATGGAATACTCAATGTACGTTGAAATCAGTAACTTATGTATGAAAAAGTCACTACTCGTGAACCATCGTACAAAAGTACCAAATTCGGATGGAATACTCATTGTACGTTGAAATCAGTAACTTATGTATGAAAAAGTCACTACTCGTGAACCATCGTACAAAAGTACCAAATTCGGATGGAATACTCAATGTTCATTGAAATCAGTAACTTATGTATGAAAAAGTCACTACTCGTGAACCATCGTACAAAAGTACCAAATTCGGATGGAATACTCAATGTTCATTGAAATCAGTAACTTATGTATGAAAAAGTCACTACTCGTGAACCATCATACAAAAGTACCAAATTCGGATGGAATACTCATTGTACGTTGAAATCAGTAACTTATGTATGAAAAAGTCACTACTCGTGAACCATCGTACAAAAGTACCAAATTCGGATGGAATACTCATTGTACGTTGAAATCAGTAACTTATGTATGAAAAAGTCACTACTCGTGAACCATCATACAAAAGTACCAAATTCGGATGGAATACTCATTGTACGTTGAAATCAGTAACTTATGTATGAAAAAGTCACTACTCGTGAACCATCGTACAAAAGTACCAAATTCGGATGGAATACTCAATGTTCATTGAAATCAGTAACTTATGTATGAAAAAGTCACTACTCGTGAACCATCGTACAAAAGTACCAAATTCGGATGGAATACTCATTGTACGTTGAAATCAGTAACTTATGTATGAAAAAGTCACTACTCGTAAACCATCATACAAAAGTACCAAATTCGGATGGAATACTCAATGTTCATTGAAATCAGTAACTTATGTATGAAAAAGTCACTACTCGTGAACCATCGTACAAAAGTACCAAATTCGGATGGAATACTCATTGTACGTTGAAATCAGTAACTTATGTATGAAAAAGTCACTACTCGTGAACCATCGTACAAAAGTACCAAATTCGGATGGAATACTCATTGTACGTTGAAATCAGTAACTTATGTATGAAAAAGTCACTACTCGTGAACCATCGTACAAAAGTACCAAATTCGAATGGAATACTCAATGTTCATTGAAATCAGTAACTTATGTATGAAAAAGTCACTACTCGTGAACCATCGTACAAAAGTACCAAATTCGGATGGAATACTCAATGTTCATTGAAATCAGTAACTTATGTATGAAAAAGTCACTACTCTTGAACCATCGTACAAAAGTACCAAATTCGGATGGAATACTCATTGTACGTTGAAATCAGTAACTTATGTATGAAAAAGTCACTACTCGTGAACCATCGTACAAAAGTACCAAATTCGAATGGAATACTCAATGTTCATTGAAATCAGTAACTTATGTATGAAAAAGTCACTACTCGTGAACCATCATACAAAAGTACCAAATTCGGATGGAATACTCAATGTTCATTGAAATCAGTAACTTATGTATGAAAAAGTCACTACTCGTGAACCATCATACAAAAGTACCAAATTCGGATGGAATACTCATTGTACGTTGAAATCAGTAACTTATGTATGAAAAAGTCACTACTCGTGAACCATCATACAAAAGTACCAAATTCGAATGGAATACTCAATGTTCATTGAAATCAGTAACTTATGTATGAAAAAGTCACTACTCGTGAACCATCATACAAAAGTACCAAATTCGAATGGAATACTCAATGTTCATTGAAATCAGTAACTTATGTATGAAAAAGTCACTACTCGTGAACCATCATACAAAAGTACCAAATTCGAATGGAATACTCAATGTACGTTGAAATCAGTAACTTATGTATGAAAAAGTCACTACTCGTAAACCATCATACAAAAGTACCAAATTCGAATGGAATTCTCAATGTACGTTGAAATCAGTAACTTATGTATGAAAAAGTCACTACTCGTGAACCATCGTACAAAAGTACCAAATTCGAATGGAATACTCAATGTACGTTGAAATCAGTAACTTATGTATGAAAAAGTCACTACTCGTTAACCATCATACAAAAGTACCAAATTCGAATGGAATTCTCAATGTACGTTGAAATCAGTAACTTATGTATGAAAAAGTCACTACTCGTTAACCATCATACAAAAGTACCAAATTCGAATGGAATTCTCAATGTACGTTGAAATCAGTAACTTTTGTATGAAAAAGTCACTACTCGTGAACCATCATACAAAAGTACCAAATTCGAATGGAATACTCAATGTTCATTGAAATCAGTAACTTATGTATGAAAAAGTCACTGCTCGTGAACCATCATACAAAAGTACCAAATTCGAATGGAATACTCAATGTTCATTGAAATCAGTAACTTATGTATGAAAAAGTCACTACTCGTAAACCATCATACAAAAGTACCAAATTCGAATGGAATACTCAATGTTCATTGAAATCAGTAACTTATGTATGAAAAAGTCACTACTCGTGAACCATCGTACAAAAGTACCAAATTCGAATGGAATACTCAATGTACGTTGAAATCAGTAACTTATGTATGAAAAAGTCACTACTCGTGAACCATCATACAAAAGTACCAAATTCGAATGGAATACTCAATGTTCATTGAAATCAGTAACTTATGTATGAAAAAGTCACTACTCGTGAACCATCGTACAAAAGTACCAAATTCGAATGGAATACTCAATGTTCATTGAAATCAGTAACTTATGTATGAAAAAGTCACTACTCGTGAACCATCATACAAAAGTACCAAATTCGAATGGAATACTCAATGTACGTTGAAATCAGTAACTTATGTATGAAAAAGTCACTACTCGTTAACCATCATACAAAAGTACCAAATTCGAATGGAATTCTCAATGTACGTTGAAATCAGTAACTTTTGTATGAAAAAGTCACTACTCGTGAACCATCATACAAAAGTACCAAATTCGAATGGAATTCTCAATGTACGTTGAAATCAGTAACTTATGTATGAAAAAGTCACTACTCGTGAACCATCGTACAAAAGTACCAAATTCGAATGGAATACTCAATGTACGTTGAAATCAGTAACTTATGTATGAAAAAGTCACTACTCGTTAACCATCATACAAAAGTACCAAATTCGAATGGAATTCTCAATGTACGTTGAAATCAGTAACTTTTGTATGAAAAAGTCACTACTCGTGAACCATCATACAAAAGTACCAAATTCGAATGGAATACTCAATGTACGTTGAAATCAGTAACTTATGTATGAAAAAGTCACTACTCGTAAACCATCATACAAAAGTACCAAATTCGAATGGAATTCTCAATGTACGTTGAAATCAGTAACTTATGTATGAAAAAGTCACTACTCTTGAACCATCATACAAAAGTACCAAATTCGAATGGAATACTCAATGTTCATTGAAATCAGTAACTTATGTATGAAAAAGTCACTACTCGTGAACCATCGTACAAAAGTATCAAATTCGGATGGAATACTCATTGTACGTTGAAATCAGTAACTTATGTATGAAAAAGTCACTACTCGTAAACCATCGTACAAAAGTACCAAATTCGGATGTATTACTCAATGTTCATTGAAATCAGTAACTTATGTATGAAAAAGTCACTACTCGTGAACCATCGTACAAAAGTACCAAATTCGAATGGAATACTCAATGTACGTTGAAATCAGTAACTTATGTATGAAAAAGTCACTACTCGTGAACCATCGTACAAAAGTACCAAATTCGAATGGAATACTCATTGTACGTTGAAATCAGTAACTTATGTATGAAAAAGTCACTACTCGTAAACCATCGTACAAAAGTACCAAATTCGAATGGAATACTCATTGTACGTTGAAATCAGTAACTTAAGTATGAAAAAGTCACTACTCGTGAACCATCGTACAAAAGTACCAAATTCGAATGGAATACTCAATGTACGTTGAAATCAGTAACTTATGTATGAAAAAGTCACTACTCGTTAACCATCATACAAAAGTACCAAATTCGAATGGAATTCTCAATGTACGTTGAAATCAGTAACTTATGTATGAAAAAGTCACTACTCGTTAACCATCATACAAAAGTACCAAATTCGAATGGAATTCTCAATGTACGTTGAAATCAGTAACTTATGTATGAAAAAGTCACTACTCGTGAACCATCATACAAAAGTACCAAATTCGAATGGAATTCTCAATGTACGTTGAAATCAGTAACTTATGTATGAAAAAGTCACTACTCGTGAACCATCGTACAAAAGTACCAAATTCGAATGGAATACTCAATGTACGTTGAAATCAGTAACTTATGTATGAAAAAGTCACTACTCGTGAACCATCGTACAAAAGTACCAAATTCGAATGGAATACTCAATGTACGTTGAAATCAGTAACTTATGTATGAAAAAGTCACTACTCGTGAACCATCGTACAAAAGTACCAAATTCGAATGGAATACTCAATGTACGTTGAAATCAGTAACTTATGTATGAAAAAGTCACTACTCGTGAACCATCATACAAAAGTACCAAATTCGAATGGAATACTCAATGTTCATTGAAATCAGTAACTTATGTATGAAAAAGTCACTACTCGTGAACCATCATACAAAAGTACCAAATTCGAATGGAATACTCAATGTACGTTGAAATCAGTAACTTATGTATGAAAAAGTCACTACTCGTAAACCATCATACAAAAGTACCAAATTCGAATGGAATTCTCAATGTACGTTGAAATCAGTAACTTATGTATGAAAAAGTCACTACTCGTGAACCATCGTACAAAAGTACCAAATTCGAATGGAATACTCAATGTACGTTGAAATCAGTAACTTATGTATGAAAAAGTCACTACTCGTTAACCATCATACAAAAGTACCAAATTCGAATGGAATTCTCAATGTACGTTGAAATCAGTAACTTATGTATGAAAAAGTCACTACTCGTTAACCATCATACAAAAGTACCAAATTCGAATGGAATTCTCAATGTACGTTGAAATCAGTAACTTTTGTATGAAAAAGTCACTACTCGTGAACCATCATACAAAAGTACCAAATTCGAATGGAATACTCAATGTTCATTGAAATCAGTAACTTATGTATGAAAAAGTCACTACTCGTGAACCATCATACAAAAGTACCAAATTCGAATGGAATACTCAATGTTCATTGAAATCAGTAACTTATGTATGAAAAAGTCACTACTCGTAAACCATCATACAAAAGTACCAAATTCGAATGGAATACTCAATGTTCATTGAAATCAGTAACTTATGTATGAAAAAGTCACTACTCGTGAACCATCGTACAAAAGTACCAAATTCGAATGGAATACTCAATGTACGTTGAAATCAGTAACTTATGTATGAAAAAGTCACTACTCGTGAACCATCATACAAAAGTACCAAATTCGAATGGAATACTCAATGTTCATTGAAATCAGTAACTTATGTATGAAAAAGTCACTACTCGTGAACCATCATACAAAAGTACCAAATTCGAATGGAATACTCAATGTACGTTGAAATCAGTAACTTATGTATGAAAAAGTCACTACTCGTTAACCATCATACAAAAGTACCAAATTCGAATGGAATTCTCAATGTACGTTGAAATCAGTAACTTTTGTATGAAAAAGTCACTACTCGTGAACCATCATACAAAAGTACCAAATTCGAATGGAATTCTCAATGTACGTTGAAATCAGTAACTTATGTATGAAAAAGTCACTACTCGTGAACCATCGTACAAAAGTACCAAATTCGAATGGAATACTCAATGTACGTTGAAATCAGTAACTTATGTATGAAAAAGTCACTACTCGTTAACCATCATACAAAAGTACCAAATTCGAATGGAATTCTCAATGTACGTTGAAATCAGTAACTTTTGTATGAAAAAGTCACTACTCGTGAACCATCATACAAAAGTACCAAATTCGAATGGAATACTCAATGTTCATTGAAATCAGTAACTTATGTATGAAAAAGTCACTACTCGTGAACCATCATACAAAAGTACCAAATTCGAATGGAATACTCAATGTTCATTGAAATCAGTAACTTATGTATGAAAAAGTCACTACTCGTAAACCATCATACAAAAGTACCAAATTCGAATGGAATTCTCAATGTACGTTGAAATCAGTAACTTATGTATGAAAAAGTCACTACTCGTGAACCATCATACAAAAGTACCAAATTCGAATGGAATACTCAATGTTCATTGAAATCAGTAACTTATGTATGAAAAAGTCACTACTCGTGAACCATCATACAAAAGTACCAAATTCGAATGGAATACTCAATGTACGTTGAAATCAGTAACTTATGTATGAAAAAGTCACTACTCGTGAACCATCATACAAAAGTACCAAATTCGAATGGAATACTCAATGTACGTTGAAATCAGTAACTTATGTATGAAAAAGTCACTACTCGTGAACCATCATACAAAAGTACCAAATTCGAATGGAATACTCAATGTTCATTGAAATCAGTAACTTATGTATGAAAAAGTCACTACTCGTGAACCATCATACAAAAGTACCAAATTCGAATGGAATTCTCAATGTACGTTGAAATCAGTAACTTATGTATGAAAAAGTCACTACTCGTGAACCATCGTACAAAAGTACCAAATTCGAATGGAATACTCAATGTACGTTGAAATCAGTAACTTATGTATGAAAAAGTCACTACTCGTAAACCATCATACAAAAGTACCAAATTCGGATGGAATACTCATTGTACGTTGAAATCAGTAACTTATGTATGAAAAAGTCACTACTCGTGAACCATCATACAAAAGTACCAAATTCGAATGGAATACTCAATGTTCATTGAAATCAGTAACTTATGTATGAAAAAGTCACTACTCGTGAACCATCATACAAAAGTACCAAATTCGAATGGAATACTCAATGTTCATTGAAATCAGTAACTTATGTATGAAAAAGTCACTACTCGTGAACCATCATACAAAAGTACCAAATTCGAATGGAATACTCAATGTACGTTGAAATCAGTAACTTATGTATGAAAAAGTCACTACTCGTGAACCATCATACAAAAGTACCAAATTCGAATGGAATACTCAATGTTCATTGAAATCAGTAACTTATGTATGAAAAAGTCACTACTCGTGAACCATCATACAAAAGTACCAAATTCGAATGGAATACTCAATGTTCATTGAAATCAGTAACTTATGTATGAAAAAGTCACTACTCGTGAACCATCATACAAAAGTACCAAATTCGAATGGAATACTCAATGTTCATTGAAATCAGTAACTTATGTATGAAAAAGTCACTACTCGTGAACCATCATACAAAAGTACCAAATTCGAATGGAATTCTCAATGTACGTTGAAATCAGTAACTTATGTATGAAAAAGTCACTACTCGTGAACCATCATACAAAAGTACCAAATTCGAATGGAATTCTCAATGTACGTTGAAATCAGTAACTTATGTATGAAAAAGTCACTACTCGTGAACCATCGTACAAAAGTACCAAATTCGAATGGAATTCTCAATGTACGTTGAAATCAGTAACTTATGTATGAAAAAGTCACTACTCGTGAACCATCGTACAAAAGTACCAAATTCGAATGGAATTCTCAATGTACGTTGAAATCAGTAACTTATGTATGAAAAAGTCACTACTCGTGAACCATCGTACAAAAGTACCAAATTCGAATGGAATTCTCAATGTACGTTGAAATCAGTAACTTATGTATGAAAAAGTCACTACTCGTGAACCATCATACAAAAGTACCAAATTCGAATGGAATTCTCAATGTACGTTGAAATCAGTAACTTATGTATGAAAAAGTCACTACTCGTGAACCATCATACAAAAGTACCAAATTCGGATGGAATACTCATTGTACGTTGAAATCAGTAAATTTTGTATGAAAAAGTCACTACTCGTGAACCATCATACAAAAGTACCAAATTCGAATGGAATACTCAATGTACGTTGAAATCAGTAACTTATGTATGAAAAAGTCACTACTCGTGAACCATCGTACAAAAGTACCAAATTCGGATGGAATTCTCAATGTACGTTGAAATCAGTAACTTATGTATGAAAAAGTCACTACTCGTAAACCATCGTACAAAAGTACCAAATTCGAATGGAATTCTCAATGTACGTTGAAATCAGTAACTTATGTATGAAAAAGTCACTACTCGTGAACCATCATACAAAAGTACCAAATTCGAATGGAATTCTCAATGTACGTTGAAATCAGTAACTTATGTATGAAAAAGTCACTACTCGTGAACCATCATACAAAAGTACCAAATTCGAATGGAATTCTCAATGTACGTTGAAATCAGTAACTTATGTATGAAAAAGTCACTACTCGTGAACCATCATACAAAAGTACCAAATTCGAATGGAATTCTCAATGTACGTTGAAATCAGTAACTTATGTATGAAAAAGTCACTACTCGTGAACCATCGTACAAAAGTACCAAATTCGAATGGAATTCTCAATGTACGTTGAAATCAGTAACTTATGTATGAAAAAGTCACTACTCGTGAACCATCGTACAAAAGTACCAAATTCGAATGGAATTCTCAATGTACGTTGAAATCAGTAACTTATGTATGAAAAAGTCACTACTCGTGAACCATCGTACAAAAGTACCAAATTCGAATGGAATTCTCAATGTACGTTGAAATCAGTAACTTATGTATGAAAAAGTCACTACTCGTGAACCATCGTACAAAAGTACCAAATTCGAATGGAATTCTCAATGTACGTTGAAATCAGTAACTTATGTATGAAAAAGTCACTACTCGTGAACCATCATACAAAAGTACCAAATTCGAATGGAATTCTCAATGTACGTTGAAATCAGTAACTTATGTATGAAAAAGTCACTACTCGTGAACCATCGTACAAAAGTACCAAATTCGAATGGAATTCTCAATGTACGTTGAAATCAGTAACTTATGTATGAAAAAGTCACTACTCGTGAACCATCGTACAAAAGTACCAAATTCGAATGGAATTCTCAATGTACGTTGAAATCAGTAACTTATGTATGAAAAAGTCACTACTCGTGAACCATCGTACAAAAGTACCAAATTCGGATGGAATTCTCAATGTACGTTGAAATCAGTAACTTATGTATGAAAAAGTCACTACTCGTAAACCATCGTACAAAAGTACCAAATTCGGATGTATTACTCAATGTTCATTGAAATCAGTAACTTATGTATGAAAAAGTCACTACTCGTGAACCATCGTACAAAAGTACCAAATTCGAATGGAATTCTCAATGTACGTTGAAATCAGTAACTTATGTATGAAAAAGTCACTACTCGTGAACCATCGTACAAAAGTACCAAATTCGAATGGAATTCTCAATGTACGTTGAAATCAGTAACTTATGTATGAAAAAGTCACTACTCGTGAACCATCGTACAAAAGTACCAAATTCGAATGGAATTCTCAATGTACGTTGAAATCAGTAACTTATGTATGAAAAAGTCACTACTCGTGAACCATCGTACAAAAGTACCAAATTCGAATGGAATTCTCAATGTACGTTGAAATCAGTAACTTATGTATGAAAAAGTCACTACTCGTGAACCATCGTACAAAAGTACCAAATTCGAATGGAATTCTCAATGTACGTTGAAATCAGTAACTTATGTATGAAAAAGTCACTACTCGTGAACCATCATACAAAAGTACCAAATTCGAATGGAATTCTCAATGTACGTTGAAATCAGTAACTTATGTATGAAAAAGTCACTACTCGTGAACCATCGTACAAAAGTACCAAATTCGAATGGAATTCTCAATGTACGTTGAAATCAGTAACTTATGTATGAAAAAGTCACTACTCGTGAACCATCGTACAAAAGTACCAAATTCGAATGGAATTCTCAATGTACGTTGAAATCAGTAACTTATGTATGAAAAAGTCACTACTCGTGAACCATCGTACAAAAGTACCAAATTCGGATGGAATTCTCAATGTACGTTGAAATCAGTAACTTATGTATGAAAAAGTCACTACTCGTAAACCATCGTACAAAAGTACCAAATTCGGATGTATTACTCAATGTTCATTGAAATCAGTAACTTATGTATGAAAAAGTCACTACTCGTGAACCATCGTACAAAAGTACCAAATTCGAATGGAATACTCAATGTACGTTGAAATCAGTAACTTATGTATGAAAAAGTCACTACTCGTGAACCATCGTACAAAAGTACCAAATTCGAATGGAATTCTCAATGTACGTTGAAATCAGTAACTTATGTATGAAAAAGTCACTACTCGTGAACCATCGTACAAAAGTACCAAATTCGAATGGAATTCTCAATGTACGTTGAAATCAGTAACTTATGTATGAAAAAGTCACTACTCGTGAACCATCGTACAAAAGTACCAAATTCGAATGGAATTCTCAATGTACGTTGAAATCAGTAACTTATGTATGAAAAAGTCACTACTCGTGAACCATCATACAAAAGTACCAAATTCGAATGGAATTCTCAATGTACGTTGAAATCAGTAACTTATGTATGAAAAAGTCACTACTCGTGAACCATCATACAAAAGTACCAAATTCGGATGGAATACTCATTGTACGTTGAAATCAGTAAATTTTGTATGAAAAAGTCACTACTCGTGAACCATCATACAAAAGTACCAAATTCGAATGGAATACTCAATGTACGTTGAAATCAGTAACTTATGTATGAAAAAGTCACTACTCGTGAACCATCGTACAAAAGTACCAAATTCGGATGGAATTCTCAATGTACGTTGAAATCAGTAACTTATGTATGAAAAAGTCACTACTCGTAAACCATCGTACAAAAGTACCAAATTCGGATGGAATACTCAATGTACGTTGAAATCAGTAACTTATGTATGAAAAAGTCACTACTCGTGAACCATCATACAAAAGTACCAAATTCGAATGGAATACTCAATGTTCATTGAAATCAGTAACTTATGTATGAAAAAGTCACTACTCGTGAACCATCATACAAAAGTACCAAATTCGAATGGAATACTCAATGTTCATTGAAATCAGTAACTTATGTATGAAAAAGTCACTACTCGTGAACCATCATACAAAAGTACCAAATTCGAATGGAATACTCAATGTTCATTGAAATCAGTAACTTATGTATGAAAAAGTCACTACTCGTGAACCATCATACAAAAGTACCAAATTCGAATGGAATACTCAATGTTCATTGAAATCAGTAACTTTTGTATGAAAAAGTCACTACTCGTGAACCATCATACAAAAGTACCAAATTCGAATGGAATACTCAATGTTCATTGAAATCAGTAACTTATGTATGAAAAAGTCACTACTCGTAAACCATCATACAAAAGTACCAAATTCGAATGGAATACTCAATGTTCATTGAAATCAGTAACTTATGTATGAAAAAGTCACTACTCGTGAACCATCGTACAAAAGTACCAAATTCGAATGGAATACTCAATGTTCATTGAAATCAGTAACTTATGTATGAAAAAGTCACTACTCGTTAACCATCATACAAAAGTACCAAATTCGAATGGAATTCTCAATGTACGTTGAAATCAGTAACTTTTGTATGAAAAAGTCACTACTCGTGAACCATCATACAAAAGTACCAAATTCGAATGGAATACTCAATGTTCATTGAAATCAGTAACTTATGTATGAAAAAGTCACTACTCGTGAACCATCGTACAAAAGTACCAAATTCGAATGGAATACTCAATGTTCATTGAAATCAGTAACTTATGTATGAAAAAGTCACTACTCGTGAACCATCGTACAAAAGTACCAAATTCGAATGGAATACTCAATGTTCATTGAAATCAGTAACTTATGTATGAAAAAGTCACTACTCGTGAACCATCATACAAAAGTACCAAATTCGAATGGAATACTCAATGTTCATTGAAATCAGTAACTTTTGTATGAAAAAGTCACTACTCGTGAACCATCATACAAAAGTACCAAATTCGGATGGAATACTCAATGTACGTTGAAATCAGTAACTTATGTATGAAAAAGTCACTACTCGTGAACCATCATACAAAAGTACCAAATTCGAATGGAATTCTCAATGTACGTTGAAATCAGTAACTTTTGTATGAAAAAGTCACTACTCGTGAACCATCATACAAAAGTACCAAATTCGAATGGAATACTCAATGTTCATTGAAATCAGTAACTTATGTATGAAAAAGTCACTACTCGTGAACCATCGTACAAAAGTACCAAATTCGAATGGAATACTCAATGTTCATTGAAATCAGTAACTTATGTATGAAAAAGTCACTACTCGTGAACCATCATACAAAAGTACCAAATTCGAATGGAATACTCAATGTTCATTGAAATCAGTAACTTATGTATGAAAAAGTCACTACTCGTTAACCATCATACAAAAGTACCAAATTCGAATGGAATTCTCAATGTACGTTGAAATCAGTAACTTTTGTATGAAAAAGTCACTACTCGTGAACCATCATACAAAAGTACCAAATTCGAATGGAATACTCAATGTTCATTGAAATCAGTAACTTATGTATGAAAAAGTCACTACTCGTGAACCATCATACAAAAGTACCAAATTCGAATGGAATACTCAATGTTCATTGAAATCAGTAACTTATGTATGAAAAAGTCACTACTCGTGAACCATCGTACAAAAGTACCAAATTCGAATGGAATTCTCAATGTACGTTGAAATCAGTAACTTATGTATGAAAAAGTCACTACTCGTGAACCATCATACAAAAGTACCAAATTCGAATGGAATACTCAATGTACGTTGAAATCAGTAACTTATGTATGAAAAAGTCACTACTCGTAAACCATCATACAAAAGTACCAAATTCGGATGGAATACTCATTGTACGTTGAAATCAGTAAATTTTGTATGAAAAAGTCACTACTCGTGAACCATCATACAAAAGTACCAAATTCGAATGGAATACTCAATGTACGTTGAAATCAGTAACTTATGTATGAAAAAGTCACTACTCGTAAACCATCGTACAAAAGTACCAAATTCGGATGTATTACTCAATGTTCATTGAAATCAGTAACTTATGTATGAAAAAGTCACTACTCGTGAACCATCGTACAAAAGTACCAAATTCGGATGGAATACTCAATGTACGTTGAAATCAGTAACTTATGTATGAAAAAGTCACTACTCGTGAACCATCGTACAAAAGTACCAAATTCGAATGGAATTCTCAATGTACGTTGAAATCAGTAACTTATGTATGAAAAAGTCACTACTCGTGAACCATCGTACAAAAGTACCAAATTCGGATGGAATACTCAATGTACGTTGAAATCAGTAACTTATGTATGAAAAAGTCACTACTCGTGAACCATCATACAAAAGTACCAAATTCGAATGGAATACTCAATGTTCATTGAAATCAGTAACTTATGTATGAAAAAGTCACTACTCGTGAACCATCATACAAAAGTACCAAATTCGAATGGAATACTCAATGTTCATTGAAATCAGTAACTTTTGTATGAAAAAGTCACTACTCGTGAACCATCATACAAAAGTACCAAATTCGAATGGAATACTCAATGTTCATTGAAATCAGTAACTTATGTATGAAAAAGTCACTACTCGTGAACCATCGTACAAAAGTACCAAATTCGAATGGAATACTCAATGTACGTTGAAATCAGTAACTTATGTATGAAAAAGTCACTACTCGTTAACCATCATACAAAAGTACCAAATTCGAATGGAATACTCAATGTACGTTGAAATCAGTAACTTATGTATGAAAAAGTCACTACTCGTGAACCATCATACAAAAGTACCAAATTCGGTTGTAATACTCAATGTTCATTGAAATCAGTAACTTATGTATGAAAAAGTCACTACTCGTGAACCATCATACAAAAGTACCAAATTCGAATGGAATACTCAATGTTCATTGAAATCAGTAACTTTTGTATGAAAAAGTCACTACTCGTGAACCATCATACAAAAGTACCAAATTCGAATGGAATACTCAATGTTCATTGAAATCAGTAACTTATGTATGAAAAAGTCACTACTCGTGAACCATCGTACAAAAGTACCAAATTCGAATGGAATACTCAATGTACGTTGAAATCAGTAACTTATGTATGAAAAAGTCACTACTCGTGAACCATCATACAAAAGTACCAAATTCGAATGGAATACTCAATGTTCATTGAAATCAGTAACTTATGTATGAAAAAGTCACTACTCGTTAACCATCATACAAAAGTACCAAATTCGAATGGAATACTCAATGTTCATTGAAATCAGTAACTTTTGTATGAAAAAGTCACTACTCGTGAACCATCATACAAAAGTACCAAATTCGAATGGAATACTCAATGTTCATTGAAATCAGTAACTTATGTATGAAAAAGTCACTACTCGTGAACCATCGTACAAAAGTACCAAATTCGGATGGAATACTCAATGTTCATTGAAATCAGTAACTTTTGTATGAAAAAGTCACTACTCGTGAACCATCGTACAAAAGTACCAAATTCGGATGGAATACTCAATGTACGTTGAAATCAGTAACTTATGTATGAAAAAGTCACTACTCGTGAACCATCATACAAAAGTACCAAATTCGAATGGAATACTCAATGTTCATTGAAATCAGTAACTTATGTATGAAAAAGTCACTACTCGTGAACCATCATACAAAAGTACCAAATTCGAATGGAATACTCAATGTTCATTGAAATCAGTAACTTATGTATGAAAAAGTCACTACTCGTGAACCATCATACAAAAGTACCAAACTCGAATGGAATACTCAATGTTCATTGAAATCAGTAACTTTTGTATGAAAAAGTCACTACTCGTGAACCATCATACAAAAGTACCAAATTCGAATGGAATACTCAATGTTCATTGAAATCAGTAACTTATGTATGAAAAAGTCACTACTCGTGAACCATCGTACAAAAGTACCAAATTCGGATGGAATACTCAATGTACGTTGAAATCAGTAACTTATGTATGAAAAAGTCACTACTCGTGAACCATCATACAAAAGTACCAAATTCGAATGGAATACTCAATGTTCATTGAAATCAGTAACTTATGTATGAAAAAGTCACTACTCGTGAACCATCATACAAAAGTACCAAATTCGAATGGAATACTCAATGTTCATTGAAATCAGTAACTTATGTATGAAAAAGTCACTACTCGTGAACCATCATACAAAAGTACCAAATTCGAATGGAATACTCAATGTTCATTGAAATCAGTAACTTATGTATGAAAAAGTCACTACTCGTGAACCATCGTACAAAAGTACCAAATTCGAATGGAATACTCAATGTACGTTGAAATCAGTAACTTATGTATGAAAAAGTCACTACTCGTTAACCATCATACAAAAGTACCAAATTCGAATGGAATACTCAATGTACGTTGAAATCAGTAACTTATGTATGAAAAAGTCACTACTCGTGAACCATCGTACAAAAGTACCAAATTCGGATGGAATACTCAATGTACGTTGAAATCAGTAACTTATGTATGAAAAAGTCACTACTCGTGAACCATCATACAAAAGTACCAAATTCGAATGGAATACTCAATGTTCATTGAAATCAGTAACTTATGTATGAAAAAGTCACTACTCGTGAACCATCATACAAAAGTACCAAATTCGAATGGAATACTCAATGTTCATTGAAATCAGTAACTTATGTATGAAAAAGTCACTACTCGTTAACCATCATACAAAAGTACCAAATTCGAATGGAATACTCAATGTTCATTGAAATCAGTAACTTTTGTATGAAAAAGTCACTACTCGTTAACCATCATACAAAAGTACCAAATTCGAATGGAATACTCAATGTACGTTGAAATCAGTAACTTATGTATGAAAAAGTCACTACTCGTGAACCATCATACAAAAGTACCAAATTCGAATGGAATACTCAATGTTCATTGAAATCAGTAACTTATGTATGAAAAAGTCACTACTCGTGAACCATCATACAAAAGTACCAAATTCGAATGGAATACTCAATGTTCATTGAAATCAGTAACTTATGTATGAAAAAGTCACTACTCGTGAACCATCGTACAAAAGTACCAAATTCGAATGGAATACTCAATGTTCATTGAAATCAGTAACTTATGTATGAAAAAGTCACTACTCGTGAACCATCGTACAAAAGTACCAAATTCGAATGGAATACTCAATGTTCATTGAAATCAGTAACTTATGTATGAAAAAGTCACTACTCGTGAACCATCATACAAAAGTACCAAATTCGAATGGAATACTCAATGTTCATTGAAATCAGTAACTTATGTATGAAAAAGTCACTACTCGTGAACCATCATACAAAAGTACCAAACTCGAATGGAATACTCAATGTTCATTGAAATCAGTAACTTTTGTATGAAAAAGTCACTACTCGTGAACCATCATACAAAAGTACCAAATTCGAATGGAATACTCAATGTTCATTGAAATCAGTAACTTATGTATGAAAAAGTCACTACTCGTGAACCATCGTACAAAAGTACCAAATTCGGATGGAATACTCAATGTACGTTGAAATCAGTAACTTATGTATGAAAAAGTCACTACTCGTGAACCATCATACAAAAGTACCAAATTCGAATGGAATACTCAATGTTCATTGAAATCAGTAACTTATGTATGAAAAAGTCACTACTCGTGAACCATCATACAAAAGTACCAAATTCGAATGGAATACTCAATGTTCATTGAAATCAGTAACTTTTGTATGAAAAAGTCACTACTCGTGAACCATCATACAAAAGTACCAAATTCGAATGGAATACTCAATGTTCATTGAAATCAGTAACTTATGTATGAAAAAGTCACTACTCGTGAACCATCGTACAAAAGTACCAAATTCGAATGGAATACTCAATGTACGTTGAAATCAGTAACTTATGTATGAAAAAGTCACTACTCGTTAACCATCATACAAAAGTACCAAATTCGAATGGAATTCTCAATGTACGTTGAAATCAGTAACTTTTGTATGAAAAAGTCACTACTCGTGAACCATCATACAAAAGTACCAAATTCGAATGGAATACTCAATGTTCATTGAAATCAGTAACTTATGTATGAAAAAGTCACTACTCGTGAACCATCGTACAAAAGTACCAAATTCGAATGGAATACTCAATGTTCATTGAAATCAGTAACTTATGTATGAAAAAGTCACTACTCGTGAACCATCATACAAAAGTACCAAATTCGAATGGAATACTCAATGTACGTTGAAATCAGTAACTTATGTATGAAAAAGTCACTACTCGTTAACCATCATACAAAAGTACCAAATTCGAATGGAATACTCAATGTTCATTGAAATCAGTAACTTATGTATGAAAAAGTCACTACTCGTTAACCATCATACAAAAGTACCAAATTCGAATGGAATACTCAATGTTCATTGAAATCAGTAACTTATGTATGAAAAAGTCACTACTCGTTAACCATCATACAAAAGTACCAAATTCGAATGGAATACTCAATGTTCATTGAAATCAGTAACTTATGTATGAAAAAGTCACTACTCGTGAACCATCATACAAAAGTACCAAATTCGAATGGAATACTCAATGTTCATTGAAATCAGTAACTTATGTATGAAAAAGTCACTACTCGTGAACCATCATACAAAAGTACCAAATTCGAATGGAATACTCAATGTACGTTGAAATCAGTAACTTATGTATGAAAAAGTCACTACTCGTTAACCATCATACAAAAGTACCAAATTCGAATGGAATTCTCAATGTACGTTGAAATCAGTAACTTATGTATGAAAAAATCACTACTCGTGAACCATCATACTAAAGTACCAAATTCGGATGGAATACTCAATGTACGTTGAAATCAGTAACTTTTGTATGGAAAAGTCACTACTCGTGAACCATCGTACAAAAGTACCAAATTCGAATGGAATACTCAATGTACGTTGAAATCAGTAACTTATGTATGAAAAAGTCACTACTCGTGAACCATCGTACAAAAGTACCAAATTCGGATGGAATACTCATTGTACGTTGAAATCAGTAACTTTTGTATGAAAAAGTCACTACTCGTGAACCATCGTACAAAAGTACCAAATTCGGATGGAATACTCAATGTTCATTGAAATCAGTAACTTATGTATGAAAAAATCACTACTCGTGAACCATCATACTAAAGTACCAAATTCGGATGGAATACTCAATGTACGTTGAAATCAGTAACTTATGTATGAAAAAGTCACTACTCGTGAACCATCGTACAAAAGTACCAAATTCGGATGGAATACTCAATGTTCATTGAAATCAGTAACTTATGTATGAAAAAATCACTACTCGTGAACCATCATACTAAAGTACCAAATTCGGATGGAATAATCAATGTACGTTGAAATCAGTAACTTTTGTATGAAAAAGTCACTACTCGTTAACCATCATACAAAAGTACCAAATTCGAATGGAATTCTCAATGTACGTTGAAATCAGTAACTTATGTATGAAAAAATCACTACTCGTGAACCATCATACAAAAGTACCAAATTCGGATGGAATACTCAATGTACGTTGAAATCAGTAACTTATGTATGAAAAAGTCACTACTCGTGAACCATCATACAAAAGTACCAAATTCGGATGGAATACTCAATGTACGTTGAAATCAGTAACTTATGTATGAAAAAGTCACTACTCGTTAACCATCATACAAAAGTACCAAATTCGAATGGAATTCTCAATGTACGTTGAAATCAGTAACTTATGTATGAAAAAATCACTACTCGTGAACCATCATACTAAAGTACCAAATTCGGATGGAATAATCAATGTACGTTGAAATCAGTAACTTTTGTATGAAAAAGTCACTACTCGTGAACCATCGTACAAAAGTACCAAATTCGGATGGAATACTCAATGTACGTTGAAATCAGTAACTTTTGTATGAAAAAGTCACTACTCGTGAACCATCGTACAAAAGTACCAAATTCGGATGGAATACTCATTGTACGTTGAAATCAGTAACTTTTGTATGAAAAAGTCACTACTCGTGAACCATCGTACAAAAGTACCAAATTCGGATGGAATACTCAATGTTCATTGAAATCAGTAACTTATGTATGAAAAAGTCACTACTCGTGAACCATCGTACAAAAGTACCAAATTCGGATGGAATAATCAATGTACGTTGAAATCAGTAACTTTTGTATGAAAAAGTCACTACTCGTGAACCATCGTACAAAAGTACCAAATTCGGATGGAATACTCATTGTACGTTGAAATCAGTAACTTTTGTATGAAAAAGTCACTACTCGTGAACCATCATACAAAAGTACCAAATTCGGATGGAATACTCAATGTACGTTGAAATCAGTAACTTATGTATGAAAAAGTCACTACTCGTGAACCATCGTACAAAAGTACCAAATTCGGATGGAATACTCAATGTTCATTGAAATCAGTAACTTATGTATGAAAAAGTCACTACTCGTGAACCATCGTACAAAAGTACCAAATTCGGATGGAATACTCATTGTACGTTGAAATCAGTAACTTTTGTATGAAAAAGTCACTACTCGTGAACCATCATACAAAAGTACCAAATTCGGATGGAATACTCAATGTACGTTGAAATCAGTAACTTATGTATGAAAAAGTCACTACTCGTGAACCATCGTACAAAAGTACCAAATTCGGATGGAATACTCAATGTTCATTGAAATCAGTAACTTATGTATGAAAAAGTCACTACTCGTGAACCATCGTACAAAAGTACCAAATTCGGATGGAATACTCATTGTACGTTGAAATCAGTAACTTATGTATGAAAAAGTCACTACTCGTGAACCATCGTACAAAAGTACCAAATTCGGATGGAATACTCATTGTACGTTGAAATCAGTAACTTTTGTATGAAAAAGTCACTACTCGTGAACCATCATACAAAAGTACCAAATTCGGATGGAATACTCAATGTACGTTGAAATCAGTAACTTTTGTATGAAAAAGTCACTACTCGTGAACCATCGTACAAAAGTACCAAATTCGGATGGAATACTCATTGTACGTTGAAATCAGTAACTTTTGTATGGAAAAGTCACTACTCGTAAACCATCGTACAAAAGTACCAAATTCGGATGGAATAATCAATGTACGTTGAAATCAGTAACTTTTGTATGAAAAAGTCACTACTCGTGAACCATCGTACAAAAGTACCAAATTCGAATGGAATACTCAATGTACGTTGAAATCAGTAACTTATGTATGAAAAAGTCACTACTCGTGAACCATCGTACAAAAGTATCAAATTCGGATGGAATACTCATTGTACGTTGAAATCAGTAACTTATGTATGAAAAAGTCACTACTCGTGAACCATCGTACAAAAGTATCAAATTCGGATGGAATACTCAATGTATGTTGAAATCAGTAACTTATGTATGAAAAAGTCACTACTCGCGAACCATCATACAAAAGTACCAAATTCGGATGGAATACTCAATGTATGTTGAAATCAGTAACTTATGTATGAAAAAGTCACTACTCGTGAACCATCGTACAAAAGTACCAAATTCGAATGGAATACTCAATGTACGTTGAAATCAGTAACTTATGTATGAAAAAGTCACTACTCGTAAACCATCATACAAAAGTACCAAATTCGAATGGAATACTCAATGTACGTTGAAATCAGTAACTTATGTATGAAAAAGTCACTACTCGTGAACCATCGTACAAAAGTATCAAATTCGGATGGAATACTCAATGTACGTTGAAATCAGTAACTTATGTATGAAAAAGTCACTACTCGTAAACCATCATACAAAAGTACCAAATTCGAATGGAATACTCAATGTACGTTGAAATCAGTAACTTAAGTATGAAAAAGTCACTACTCGTGAACCATCATACAAAAGTACCAAATTCGAATGGAATACTCAATGTACGTTGAAATCAGTAACTTATGTATGAAAAAGTCACTACTCGTAAACCATCGTACAAAAGTACCAAATTCGGATGTATTACTCAATGTTCATTGAAATCAGTAACTTATGTATGAAAAAGTCACTACTCGTGAACCATCGTACAAAAGTATCAAATTCGGATGGAATACTCATTGTACGTTGAAATCAGTAACTTATGTATGAAAAAGTCACTACTCGTAAACCATCGTACAAAAGTACCAAATTCGAATGGAATACTCAATGTACGTTGAAATCAGTAACTTATGTATGAAAAAGTCACTACTCGTGAACCATCGTACAAAAGTATCAAATTCGGATGGAATACTCATTGTACGTTGAAATCAGTAACTTATGTATGAAAAAGTCACTACTCGTAAACCATCGTACAAAAGTACCAAATTCGGATGTATTACTCAATGTTCATTGAAATCAGTAACTTAAGTATGAAAAAGTCACTACTCGTAAACCATCGTACAAAAGTACCAAATTCGGATGGAATACTCATTGTACGTTGAAATCAGTAACTTAAGTATGAAAAAGTCACTACTCGTGAACCATCGTACAAAAGTACCAAATTCGAATGGAATACTCAATGTACGTTGAAATCAGTAACTTAAGTATGAAAAAGTCACTACTCGTAAACCATCGTACAAAAGTACCAAATTCGAATGGAATACTCATTGTACGTTGAAATCAGTAACTTAAGTATGAAAAAGTCACTACTCGTGAACCATCGTACAAAAGTACCAAATTCGAATGGAATACTCAATGTACGTTGAAATCAGTAACTTAAGTATGAAAAAGTCACTACTCGTAAACCATCGTACAAAAGTACCAAATTCGGATGTATTACTCAATGTTCATTGAAATCAGTAACTTATGTATGAAAAAGTCACTACTCGTGAACCATCGTACAAAAGTACCAAATTCGAATGGAATACTCATTGTACGTTGAAATCAGTAACTTATGTATGAAAAAGTCACTACTCGTGAACCATCGTACAAAAGTACCAAATTCGGATGTATTACTCAATGTTCATTGAAATCAGTAACTTAAGTATGAAAAAGTCACTACTCGTAAACCATCGTACAAAAGTACCAAATTCGAATGGAATACTCAATGTACGTTGAAATCAGTAACTTAAGTATGAAAAAGTCACTACTCGTAAACCATCGTACAAAAGTACCAAATTCGGATGTATTACTCAATGTTCATTGAAATCAGTAACTTATGTATGAAAAAGTCACTACTCGTGAACCATCGTACAAAAGTACCAAATTCGAATGGAATACTCATTGTACGTTGAAATCAGTAACTTATGTATGAAAAAGTCACTACTCGTAAACCATCGTACAAAAGTACCAAATTCGAATGGAATACTCATTGTACGTTGAAATCAGTAACTTAAGTATGAAAAAGTCACTACTCGTGAACCATCGTACAAAAGTACCAAATTCGAATGGAATACTCAATGTACGTTGAAATCAGTAACTTAAGTATGAAAAAGTCACTACTCGTAAACCATCGTACAAAAGTACCAAATTCGGATGTATTACTCAATGTTCATTGAAATCAGTAACTTATGTATGAAAAAGTCACTACTCGTGAACCATCATACAAAAGTATCAAATTCGGATGGAATACTCAATGTACGTTGAAATCAGTAACTTATGTATGAAAAAGTCACTACTCGTAAACCATCGTACAAAAGTACCAAATTCGAATGGAATACTCAATGTACGTTGAAATCAGTAACTTAAGTATGAAAAAGTCACTACTCGTAAACCATCGTACAAAAGTACCAAATTCGGATGTATTACTCAATGTTCATTGAAATCAGTAACTTATGTATGAAAAAGTCACTACTCGTGAACCATCGTACAAAAGTACCAAATTCGAATGGAATACTCATTGTACGTTGAAATCAGTAACTTATGTATGAAAAAGTCACTACTCGTGAACCATCGTACAAAAGTACCAAATTCGGATGTATTACTCAATGTTCATTGAAATCAGTAACTTAAGTATGAAAAAGTCACTACTCGTAAACCATCGTACAAAAGTACCAAATTCGAATGGAATACTCATTGTACGTTGAAATCAGTAACTTAAGTATGAAAAAGTCACTACTCGTGAACCATCATACAAAAGTATCAAATTCGGATGGAATACTCATTGTACGTTGAAATCAGTAACTTATGTATGAAAAAGTCACTACTCGTGAACCATCGTACAAAAGTATCAAATTCGGATGGAATACTCATTGTACGTTGAAATCAGTAACTTATGTATGAAAAAGTCACTACTCGTGAACCATCGTACAAAAGTATCAAATTCGAATGGAATACTCATTGTACGTTGAAATCAGTAACTTATGTATAAAAAAGTCACTACTCGTGAACCATCGTACAAAAGTACCAAATTCGGATGTATTACTCAATGTTCATTGAAATCAGTAACTTATGTATGAAAAAGTCACTACTCGTGAACCATCGTACAAAAGTACCAAATTCGGATGTATTACTCAATGTTCATTGAAATCAGTAACTTAAGTATGAAAAAGTCACTACTCGTAAACCATCGTACAAAAGTACCAAATTCGAATGGAATACTCATTGTACGTTGAAATCAGTAACTTATGTATGAAAAAGTCACTACTCGTAAACCATCATACAAAAGTACCAAATTCGAATGGAATACTCAATGTACGTTGAAATCAGTAACTTATGTATGAAAAAGTCACTACTCGTGAACCATCGTACAAAAGTATCAAATTCGGATGGAATACTCATTGTACGTTGAAATCAGTAACTTATGTATGAAAAAGTCACTACTCGTGAACCATCGTACAAAAGTACCAAATTCGGATGGAATACTCATTGTACGTTGAAATCAGTAACTTAAGTATGAAAAAGTCACTACTCGTGAACCATCATACAAAAGTATCAAATTCGGATGGAATACTCATTGTACGTTGAAATCAGTAACTTATGTATGAAAAAGTCACTACTCGTAAACCATGATACAAAAGTACCAAATTCGAATGGAATACTCAATGTACGTTGAAATCAGTAACTTATGTATGAAAAAGTCACTACTCGTGAACCATCGTACAAAAGTATCAAATTCGGATGGAATACTCATTGTACGTTGAAATCAGTAACTTAAGTATGAAAAAGTCACTACTCGTAAACCATCATACAAAAGTACCAAATTCGAATGGAATACTCATTGTACGTTGAAATCAGTAACTTATGTATGAAAAAGTCACTACTCGTAAACCATCATACAAAAGTACCAAATTCGAATGGAATACTCAATGTACGTTGAAATCAGTAACTTATGTATGAAAAAGTCACTACTCGTGAACCATCGTACAAAAGTATCAAATTCGAATGGAATACTCAATGTACGTTGAAATCAGTAACTTATGTATGAAAAAGTCACTACTCGTAAACCATCATACAAAAGTACCAAATTCGAATGGAATACTCAATGTACGTTGAAATCAGTAACTTATGTATGAAAAAGTCACTACTCGTAAACCATGATACAAAAGTACCAAATTCGAATGGAATACTCAATGTACGTTGAAATCAGTAACTTATGTATGAAAAAGTCACTACTCGTAAACCATCATACAAAAGTACCAAATTCGAATGGAATACTCAATGTACGTTGAAATCAGTAACTTATGTATGAAAAAGTCACTACTCGTGAACCATCATACAAAAGTACCAAATTCGAATGGAATACTCATTGTACGTTGAAATCAGTAACTTATGTATGAAAAAGTCACTACTCGTAAACCATCATACAAAAGTACCAAATTCGAATGGAATACTCATTGTACGTTGAAATCAGTAACTTATGTATGAAAAAGTCACTACTCGTAAACCATCATACAAAAGTATCAAATTCGGATGGAATACTCATTGTACGTTGAAATCAGTAACTTATGTATGAAAAAGTCACTACTCGTAAAACATCGTACAAAAGTACCAAATTCGGATGGAATACTCATTGTACGTTGAAATCAGTAACTTATGTATGAAAAAGTCACTACTCGTGAACCATCATACAAAAGTACCAAATTCGGATGGAATACTCAATGTACGTTGAAATCAGTAACTTATGTATGAAAAAGTCACTACTCGTGAACCATCATACAAAAGTACCAAATTCGAATGGAATACTCAATGTACGTTGAAATCAGTAACTTAAGTATGAAAAAGTCACTACTCGTAAACCATCGTACAAAAGTACCAAATTCGAATGGAATACTCATTGTACGTTGAAATCAGTAACTTATGTATGAAAAAGTCACTACTCGTGAACCATCGTACAAAAGTATCAAATTCGGATGGAATACTCATTGTACGTTGAAATCAGTAACTTAAGTATGAAAAAGTCACTACTCGTGAACCATCATACAAAAGTATCAAATTCGGATGGAATACTCAATGTACGTTGAAATCAGTAACTTATGTATGAAAAAGTCACTACTCGTGAACCATCATACAAAAGTACCAAATTCGAATGGAATACTCAATGTACGTTGAAATCAGTAACTTATGTATGAAAAAGTCACTACTCGTAAACCATCATACAAAAGTACCAAATTCGAATGGAATACTCAATGTACGTTGAAATCAGTAACTTAAGTATGAAAAAGTCACTACTCGTAAACCATCGTACAAAAGTATCAAATTCGGATGGAATACTCATTGTACGTTGAAATCAGTAACTTATGTATGAAAAAGTCACTACTCGTAAACCATCATACAAAAGTACCAAATTCGAATGGAATACTCAATGTACGTTGAAATCAGTAACTTATGTATGAAAAAGTCACTACTCGTGAACCATCGTACAAAAGTATCAAATTCGGATGGAATACTCATTGTACGTTGAAATCAGTAACTTATGTATGAAAAAGTCACTACTCGTGAACCATCGTACAAAAGTACCAAATTCGGATGTATTACTCAATGTTCATTGAAATCAGTAACTTATGTATGAAAAAGTCACTACTCGTGAACCATCATACAAAAGTACAAAATTCGGATGGAATACTCAATGTACGTTGAAATCAGTAACTTATGTATGAAAAAGTCACTACTCGTGAACCATCGTACAAAAGTATCAAATTCGGATGGAATACTCATTGTACGTTGAAATCAGTAACTTATGTATGAAAAAGTCACTACTCGTAAACCATCGTACAAAAGTACCAAATTCGGATGGAATACTCATTGTACGTTGAAATCAGTAACTTAAGTATGAAAAAGTCACTACTCGTGAACCATCATACAAAAGTACCAAATTCGAATGGAATACTCAATGTACGTTGAAATCAGTAACTTATGTATGAAAAAGTCACTACTCGTAAACCATCGTACAAAAGTACCAAATTCGGATGTATTACTCAATGTTCATTGAAATCAGTAACTTATGTATGAAAAAGTCACTACTCGTGAACCATCGTACAAAAGTATCAAATTCGGATGGAATACTCATTGTACGTTGAAATCAGTAACTTAAGTATGAAAAAGTCACTACTCGTGAACCATCATACAAAAGTACCAAATTCGAATGGAATACTCAATGTACGTTGAAATCAGTAACTTATGTATGAAAAAGTCACTACTCGTGAACCATCGTACAAAAGTATCAAATTCGGATGGAATACTCATTGTACGTTGAAATCAGTAACTTATGTATGAAAAAGTCACTACTCGTAAACCATCATACAAAAGTACCAAATTCGAATGGAATACTCAATGTACGTTGAAATCAGTAACTTATGTATGAAAAAGTCACTACTCGTGAACCATCGTACAAAAGTATCAAATTCGGATGGAATACTCATTGTACGTTGAAATCAGTAACTTATGTATGAAAAAGTCACTACTCGTAAACCATCGTACAAAAGTACCAAATTCGGATGTATTACTCAATGTTCATTGAAATCAGTAACTTAAGTATGAAAAAGTCACTACTCGTAAACCATCGTACAAAAGTACCAAATTCGAATGGAATACTCAATGTACGTTGAAATCAGTAACTTATGTATGAAAAAGTCACTACTCGTAAACCATCGTACAAAAGTACCAAATTCGGATGTATAACTCAATGTTCATTGAAATCAGTAACTTATGTATGAAAAAGTCACTACTCGTGAACCATCATACAAAAGTACCAAATTCGAATGGAATACTCAATGTACGTTGAAATCAGTAACTTATGTATGAAAAAGTCACTACTCGTAAACCATCGTACAAAAGTACCAAATTCGGATGTATTACTCAATGTTCATTGAAATCAGTAACTTATGTATGAAAAAGTCACTACTCGTGAACCATCGTACAAAAGTATCAAATTCGGATGGAATACTCATTGTACGTTGAAATCAGTAACTTATGTATGAAAAAGTCACTACTCGTGAACCATCATACAAAAGTACCAAATTCGAATGGAATACTCAATGTACGTTGAAATCAGTAACTTATGTATGAAAAAGTCACTACTCGTGAACCATCGTACAAAAGTACCAAATTCGAATGGAATACTCAATGTACGTTGAAATCAGTAACTTATGTATGAAAAAGTCACTACTCGTGAACCATCGTACAAAAGTACCAAATTCGGCTGGAATACTCATTGTACGTTGAAATCAGTAACTTATGTATGAAAAAGTCACTACTCGTAAACCATCATACAAAAGTACCAAATTCGAATGGAATACTCAATGTACGTTGAAATCAGTAACTTATGTATGAAAAAGTCACTACTCGTGAACCATCGTACAAAAGTATCAAATTCGGATGGAATACTCATTGTACGTTGAAATCAGTAACTTATGTATGAAAAAGTCACTACTCGTAAACCATCGTACAAAAGTACCAAATTCGGATGTATTACTCAATGTTCATTGAAATCAGTAACTTAAGTATGAAAAAGTCACTACTCGTAAACCATCGTACAAAAGTACCAAATTCGAATGGAATACTCAATGTACGTTGAAATCAGTAACTTATGTATGAAAAAGTCACTACTCGTAAACCATCGTACAAAAGTACCAAATTCGGATGTATAACTCAATGTTCATTGAAATCAGTAACTTATGTATGAAAAAGTCACTACTCGTGAACCATCATACAAAAGTACCAAATTCGAATGGAATACTCAATGTACGTTGAAATCAGTAACTTATGTATGAAAAAGTCACTACTCGTAAACCATCGTACAAAAGTACCAAATTCGGATGTATTACTCAATGTTCATTGAAATCAGTAACTTATGTATGAAAAAGTCACTACTCGTGAACCATCGTACAAAAGTATCAAATTCGAATGGAATACTCAATGTACGTTGAAATCAGTAACTTATGTATGAAAAAGTCACAACTCGTGAACCATCGTACAAAAGTACCAAATTCGAATGGAATACTCAATGTACGTTGAAATCAGTAACTTATGTATGAAAAAGTCACAACTCGTGAACCATCGTACAAAAGTACCAAATTCGAATGGAATACTCAATGTACGTTGAAATCAGTAACTTATGTATGAAAAAGTCACTACTCGTGAACCATCGTACAAAAGTACCAAATTCGGATGGAATACTCATTGTACGTTGAAATCAGTAACTTATGTATGAAAAAGTCACTACTCGTAAACCATCATACAAAAGTACCAAATTCGAATGGAATACTCAATGTACGTTGAAATCAGTAACTTATGTATGAAAAAGTCACTACTCGTGAACCATCGTACAAAAGTATCAAATTCGGATGGAATACTCATTGTACGTTGAAATCAGTAACTTATGTATAAAAAAGTCACTACTCGTAAACCATCGTACAAAAGTACCAAATTCGGATGTATTACTCAATGTTCATTGAAATCAGTAACTTATGTATGAAAAAGTCACTACTCGTGAACCATCGTACAAAAGTACCAAATTCGAATGGAATACTCAATGTACGTTGAAATCAGTAACTTATGTATGAAAAAGTGACTACTCGTGAACCATCGTACAAAAGTATCAAATTCGGACGGAATACTCATTGTACGTTGAAATCAGTAACTTATGTATGAAAAAGTCACTACTCGTAAACCATCGTACAAAAGTACCAAATTCGGATGTATTACTCAATGTTCATTGAAATCAGTAACTTATGTATGAAAAAGTCACTACTCGTAAACCATCATACAAAAGTACCAAATTCGAATGGAATACTCAATGTACGTTGAAATCAGTAACTTAAGTATGAAAAAGTCACTACTCGTGAACCATCGTACAAAAGTATCAAATTCGAATGGAATACTCAATGTACGTTGAAATCAGTAACTTATGTATGAAAAAGTCACTACTCGTGAACCATCATACAAAAGTACCAAATTCGGATGTATTACTCAATGTTCATTGAAATCAGTAACTTATGTATGAAAAAGTCACTACTCGTGAACCTTCGTACAAAAGTATCAAATTCGGATGGAATACTCATTGTACGTTGAAATCAGTAACTTATGTATGAAAAAGTCACTACTCGTAAACCATCGTACAAAAGTACCAAATTCGGATGTATTACTCAATGTTCATTGAAATCAGTAACTTATGTATGAAAAAGTCACTACTCGTAAACCATCGTACAAAAGTACCAAATTCGGATGGAATACTCAATGTACGTTGAAATCAGTAACTTAAGTATGAAAAAGTCACTACTCGTAAACCATCATACAAAAGTACCAAATTCGGATGTATTACTCAATGTTCATTGAAATCAGTAACTTATGTATGAAAAAGTCACTACTCGTGAACCATCGTACAAAAGTATCAAATTCGGATGGAATACTCATTGTACGTTGAAATCAGTAACTTATGTATGAAAAAGTCACTACTCGTAAACCATCATACAAAAGTACCAGATTCGAATGGAATACTCAATGTACGTTGAAATCAGTAACTTAAGTATGAAAAAGTCACTACTCGTGAACCATCGTACAAAAGTATCAAATTCGGATGTATTACTCAATGTTCATTGAAATCAGTAACTTATGTATGAAAAAGTCACTACTCGTGAACCATCGTACAAAAGTACCAAATTCGGATGGAATACTCAATGTACGTTGAAATCAGTAACTTATGTATGAAAAAGTCACTACTCGTGAACCATCGTACAAAAGTATCAAATTCGGATGGAATACTCATTGTACGTTGAAATCAGTAACTTATGTATGAAAAAGTCACTACTCGTAAACCATCATACAAAAGTACCAAATTCGAATGGAATACTCAATGTACGTTGAAATCAGTAACTTATGTATGAAAAAGTCACTACTCGTAAACCATCGTACAAAAGTACCAAATTCGGATGTATTACTCAATGTTCATTGAAATCAGTAACTTATGTATGAAAAAGTCACTACTCGTAAACCATCGTACAAAAGTACCAAATTCGGATGGAATACTCAATGTACGTTGAAATCAGTAACTTAAGTATGAAAAAGTCACTACTCGTAAACCATCATACAAAAGTACCAAATTCGAATGGAATACTCAATGTACGTTGAAATCAGTAACTTAAGTATGAAAAAGTCACTACTCGTAAACCATCGTACAAAAGTACCAAATTCGGATGTATTACTCAATGTTCATTGAAATCAGTAACTTATGTATGAAAAAGTCACTACTCGTGAACCATCGTACAAAAGTATCAAATTCGGATGGAATACTCATTGTACGTTGAAATCAGTAACTTATGTATGAAAAAGTCACTACTCGTAAACCATCATACAAAAGTATCAAATTCGAATGGAATACTCAATGTACGTTGAAATCAGTAACTTATGTATGAAAAAGTCACTACTCGTGAACCATCGTACAAAAGTATCAAATTCGGATGTATTACTCAATGTTCATTGAAATCAGTAACTTATGTATGAAAAAGTCACTACTCGTGAACCATCGTACAAAAGTACCAAATTCGGATGGAATACTCAATGTACGTTGAAATCAGTAACTTATGTATGAAAAAGTCACTACTCGTGAACCATCGTACAAAAGTATCAAATTCGGATGGAATACTCATTGTACGTTGAAATCAGTAACTTATGTATGAAAAAGTCACTACTCGTAAACCATCATACAAAAGTACCAAATTCGAATGGAATACTCAATGTACGTTGAAATCAGTAACTTAAGTATGAAAAAGTCACTACTCGTGAACCATCGTACAAAAGTATCAAATTCGAATGGAATACTCAATGTACGTTGAAATCAGTAACTTATGTATGAAAAAGTCACTACTCGTGAACCATCATACAAAAGTACCAAATTCGGATGTATTACTCAATGTTCATTGAAATCAGTAACTTATGTATGAAAAAGTCACTACTCGTGAACCATCGTACAAAAGTACCAAATTCGGATGGAATACTCAATGTACGTTGAAATCAGTAACTTATGTATGAAAAAGTCACTACTCGTGAACCATCGTACAAAAGTATCAAATTCGGATGGAATACTCATTGTACGTTGAAATCAGTAACTTATGTATGAAAAAGTCACTACTCGTAAACCATCATACAAAAGTACCAAATTCGAATGGAATACTCAATGTACGTTGAAATCAGTAACTTAAGTATGAAAAAGTCACTACTCGTGAACCATCGTACAAAAGTATCAAATTCGAATGGAATACTCAATGTACGTTGAAATCAGTAACTTATGTATGAAAAAGTCACTACTCGTGAACCATCGTACAAAAGTATCAAATTCGGATGTATTACTCAATGTTCATTGAAATCAGTAACTTATGTATGAAAAAGTCACTACTCGTGAACCATCGTACAAAAGTATCAAATTCGGATGGAATACTCATTGTACGTTGAAATCAGTAACTTATGTATGAAAAAGTCACTACTCGTAAACCATCGTACAAAAGTACCAAATTCGGATGTATTACTCAATGTTCATTGAAATCAGTAACTTATGTATGAAAAAGTCACTACTCGTGAACCATCGTACAAAAGTACCAAATTCGAATGGAATACTCAATGTACGTTGAAATCAGTAACTTATGTATGAAAAAGTCACTACTCGTAAACCATCATACAAAAGTACCAAATTCGAATGGAATACTCAATGTTCATTGAAATCAGTAACTTATGTATGAAAAAGTCACTACTCGTGAACCATCGTACAAAAGTACCAAATTCGAATGGAATACTCATTGTACGTTGAAATCAGTAACTTATGTATGAAAAAGTCACTACTCGTGAACCATCGTACAAAAGTACCAAATTCGGATGGAATACTCAATGTACGTTGAAATCAGTAACTTATGTATGAAAAAGTCACTACTCGTGAACCATCGTACAAAAGTATCAAATTCGGATGGAATACTCATTGTACGTTGAAATCAGTAACTTAAGTATGAAAAAGTCACTACTCGTGAACCATCGTACAAAAGTATCAAATTCGGATGGAATACTCATTGTACGTTGAAATCAGTAACTTATGTATGAAAAAGTCACTACTCGTAAACCATCATACAAAAGTACCAAATTCGAATGGAATACTCAATGTACGTTGAAATCAGTAACTTAAGTATGAAAAAGTCACTACTCGTGAACCATCGTACAAAAGTATCAAATTCGAATGGAATACTCAATGTACGTTGAAATCAGTAACTTATGTATGAAAAAGTCACTACTCGTGAACCATCATACAAAAGTACCAAATTCGGATGTATTACTCAATGTTCATTGAAATCAGTAACTTATGTATGAAAAAGTCACTACTCGTGAACCATCGTACAAAAGTACCAAATTCGGATGGAATACTCAATGTACGTTGAAATCAGTAACTTATGTATGAAAAAGTCACTACTCGTGAACCATCGTACAAAAGTATCAAATTCGGATGGAATACTCATTGTACGTTGAAATCAGTAACTTATGTATGAAAAAGTCACTACTCGTGAACCATCATACAAAAGTACCAAATTCGAATGGAATACTCAATGTACGTTGAAATCAGTAACTCATGTATGAAAAAGTCACTACTCGTGAACCATCGTACAAAAGTACCAAATTCGAATGGAATACTCAATGTACGTTGAAATCAGTAACTTATGTATGAAAAAGTCACTACTCGTGAACCATCGTACAAAAGTACCAAATTCGGATGTATTACTCAATGTACGTTGAAATCAGTAACTTATGTATGAAAAAGTCACTACTCGTGAACCATCATACAAAAGTACCAAATTCGAATGGAATACTCAATGTACGTTGAAATCAGTAACTTAAGTATGAAAAAGTCACTACTCGTGAACCATCGTACAAAAGTACCAAATTCGGATGTATTACTCAATGTTCATTGAAATCAGTAACTTATGTATGAAAAAGTCACTACTCGTGAACCATCGTACAAAAGTACCAAATTCGGATGGAATACTCATTGTACGTTGAAATCAGTAACTTAAGTATGAAAAAGTCACTACTCGTGAACCATCGTACAAAAGTATCAAATTCGGATGGAATACTCATTGTACGTTGAAATCAGTAACTTATGTATGAAAAAGTCACTACTCGTAAACCATCGTACAAAAGTACCAAATTCGAATGGAATACTCAATGTACGTTGAAATCAGTAACTTATGTATGAAAAAGTCACTACTCGTGAACCATCGTACAAAAGTACCAAATTCGGATGTATTACTCAATGTTCATTGAAATCAGTAACTTATGTATGAAAAAGTCACTACTCGTGAACCATCATACAAAAGTACCAAATTCGAATGGAATACTCAATGTACGTTGAAATCAGTAACTTAAGTATGAAAAAGTCACTACTCGTGAACCATCGTACAAAAGTACCAAATTCGGATGTATTACTCAATGTTCATTGAAATCAGTAACTTATGTATGAAAAAGTCACTACTCGTGAACCATCGTACAAAAGTACCAAATTCGAATGGAATACTCATTGTACGTTGAAATCAGTAACTTATGTATGAAAAAGTCACTACTCGTAAACCATCGTACAAAAGTACCAAATTCGGATGTATTACTCAATGTTCATTGAAATCAGTAACTTATGTATGAAAAAGTCACTACTCGTGAACCATCGTACAAAAGTACCAAATTCGGATGTATTACTCAATGTTCATTGAAATCAGTAACTTATGTATGAAAAAGTCACTACTCGTGAACCATCGTACAAAAGTACCAAATTCGGATGGAATACTCAATGTACGTTGTAATCAGTAACTTATGTATGAAAAAGTCACTACTCGTGAACCATCATACAAAAGTACCAAATTCGGATGGAATACTCAATGTACGTTGAAATCAGTAACTTATGTATGAAAAAGTCACTACTCGTGAACCATCGTACAAAAGTACCAAATTCGAATGGAATACTCAATGTACTTTGAAATCAGTAACTTATGTATGAAAAAGTCACTACTCGTAAACCATCGTACAAAAGTACCAAATTCGAATGGAATACTCATTGTACGTTGAAATCAGTAACTTAAGTATGAAAAAGTCACTACTCGTGAACCATCGTACAAAAGTACCAAATTCGGATGGAATACTCAATGTACGTTGAAATCAGTAACTTAAGTATGAAAAAGTCACTACTCGTGAACCATCGTACAAAAGTACCAAATTCGGATGGAATACTCAATGTACGTTGTAATCAGTAACTTATGTATGAAAAAGTCACTACTCGTAAACCATCATACAAAAGTACCAAATTCGAATGGAATACTCATTGTACGTTGAAATCAGTAACTTAAGTATGAAAAAGTCACTACTCGTGAACCATCGTACAAAAGTACCAAATTCGGATGGAATACTCAATGTACGTTGAAATCAGTAACTTATGTATGAAAAAGTCACTACTCGTGAACCATCGTACAAAAGTATCAAATTCGAATGGAATACTCAATGTACGTTGAAATCAGTAACTTATGTATGAAAAAGTCACTACTCGTGAACCATCGTATAAAAGTACCAAATTCGAATGGAATACTCAATGTACGTTGAAATCAGTAACTTATGTATGAAAAAGTCACTACTCGTAAACCATCGTACAAAAGTACCAAATTCGGATGGAATACTCATTGTACGTTGAAATCAGTAACTTAAGTATGAAAAAGTCACTACTCGTGAACCATCGTACAAAAGTACCAAATTCGGATGGAATACTCAATGTACGTTGAAATCAGTAACTTATGTATGAAAAAGTCACTACTCGTGAACCATCGTACAAAAGTACCAAATTCGAATGGAATACTCAATGTACGTTGAAATCAGTAACTTATGTATGAAAAAGTCACTACTCGTGAACCATCGTACAAAAGTACCAAATTCGAATGGAATACTCAATGTACGTTGAAATCAGTAACTTATGTATGAAAAAGTCACTACTCGTGAACCATCGTACAAAAGTATCAAATTCGAATGGAATACTCAATGTACGTTGAAATCAGTAACTTATGTATGAAAAAGTCACTACTCGTGAACCATCGTACAAAAGTACCAAATTCGAATGGAATACTCAATGTACGTTGAAATCAGTAACTTATGTATGAAAAAGTCACTACTCGTAAACCATCGTACAAAAGTACCAAATTCGGATGGAATACTCATTGTACGTTGAAATCAGTAACTTAAGTATGAAAAAGTCACTACTCGTGAACCATCGTACAAAAGTACCAAATTCGGATGGAATACTCAATGTACGTTGAAATCAGTAACTTATGTATGAAAAAGTCACTACTCGTGAACCATCGTACAAAAGTACCAAATTCGAATGGAATACTCAATGTACGTTGAAATCAGTAACTTATGTATGAAAAAGTCACTACTCGTGAACCATCGTACAAAAGTACCAAATTCGAATGGAATACTCAATGTACGTTGAAATCAGTAACTTATGTATGAAAAAGTCACTACTCGTGAACCATCATACAAAAGTACCAAATTCGGATGGAATACTCAATGTACGTTGAAATCAGTAACTTTTGTATGAAAAAGTCACTACTCGTGAACCATCGTACAAAAGTACCAAATTCGGATGGAATACTCAATGTACGTTGAAATCAGTAACTTATGTATGAAAAAGTCACTACTCGTGAACCATCGTACAAAAGTACCAAATTCGGATGGAATACTCAATGTACGTTGAAATCAGTAACTTATGTATGAAAAAGTCACTACTCGTGAACCATCGTACAAAAGTATCAAATTCGAATGGAATACTCAATGTACGTTGAAATCAGTAACTTATGTATGAAAAAGTCACTACTCGTGAACCATCGTACAAAAGTATCAAATTCGAATGGAATACTCAATGTACGTTGAAATCAGTAACTTATGTATGAAAAAGTCACTACTCGTGAACCATCGTACAAAAGTACCAAATTCGGATGGAATACTCAATGTACGTTGAAATCAGTAACTTATGTATGAAAAAGTCACTACTCGTGAACCATCGTACAAAAGTACCAAATTCGGATGGAATACTCAATGTACGTTGAAATCAGTAACTTATGTATGAAAAAGTCACTACTCGTGAACCATCGTACAAAAGTATCAAATTCGAATGGAATACTCAATGTACGTTGAAATCAGTAACTTTTGTATGAAAAAGTCACTACTCGTGAACCATTATACAAAAGTACCAAATTTGAGTGGAATGTTCAAAGTACGTTGAAATCAGTAACTTATGTATGAAAAAGTCACTACTCGTGAACCATCGTACAAAAGTATCAAATTCGAATGGAATACTCAATGTACGTTGAAATCAGTAACTTATGTATGAAAAAGTCACTACTCGTGAACCATCGTACAAAAGTACCAAATTCGGATGGAATACTCAATGTACGTTGAAATCAGTAACTTATGTATGAAAAAGTCACTACTCGTGAACCATCGTACAAAAGTATCAAATTCGAATGGAATACTCAATGTACGTTGAAATCAGTAACTTATGTATGAAAAAGTCACTACTCGTGAACCATCGTACAAAAGTATCAAATTCGAATGGAATACTCAATGTACGTTGAAATCAGTAACTTATGTATGAAAAAGTCACTACTCGTGAACCATCGTACAAAAGTACCAAATTCGGATGGAATACTCAATGTACGTTGAAATCAGTAACTTATGTATGAAAAAGTCACTACTCGTGAACCATCGTACAAAAGTATCAAATTCGAATGGAATACTCAATGTACGTTGAAATCAGTAACTTATGTATGAAAAAGTCACTACTCGTGAACCATCGTACAAAAGTATCAAATTCGAATGGAATACTCAATGTACGTTGAAATCAGTAACTTATGTATGAAAAAGTCACTACTCGTGAACCATCATACAAAAGTACCAAATTCGGATGGAATACTCAATGTACGTTGAAATCAGTAACTTTTGTATGAAAAAGTCACTACTCGTGAACCATCGTACAAAAGTACCAAATTCGGATGGAATACTCAATGTACGTTGAAATCAGTAACTTATGTATGAAAAAGTCACTACTCGTGAACCATCGTACAAAAGTACCAAATTCGAATGGAATACTCAATGTACGTTGAAATCAGTAACTTATGTATGAAAAAGTCACTACTCGTGAACCATCGTACAAAAGTACCAAATTCGGATGGAATACTCAATGTACGTTGAAATCAGTAACTTATGTATGAAAAAGTCACTACTCGTGAACCATCGTACAAAAGTACCAAATTCGGATGTATTACTCAATGTTCATTGAAATCAGTAACTTATGTATGAAAAAGTCACTACTCGTGAACCATCGTACAAAAGTACCAAATTCGGATGGAATACTCAATGTACGTTGAAATCAGTAACTTATGTATGAAAAAGTCACTACTCGTGAACCATCGTACAAAAGTACCAAATTCGGATGGAATACTCAATGTACGTTGAAATCAGTAACTTATGTATGAAAAAGTCACTACTCGTGAACCATCGTACAAAAGTACCAAATTCGAATGGAATACTCAATGTACGTTGAAATCAGTAACTTATGTATGAAAAAGTCACTACTCGTGAACCATCGTACAAAAGTATCAAATTCGGATGGAATACTCAATGTACGTTGAAATCAGTAACTTATGTATGAAAAAGTCACTACTCGTGAACCATCATACAAAAGTACCAAATTCGGATGTAATACTCAATGTACGTTGAAATCAGTAACTTTTGTATGAAAAAGTCACTACTCGTGAACCATCGTACAAAAGTACCAAATTCGAATGAAATACTCAATGTTCAATGAAATCAGTAACTTATGTATGAAAAAGTCACTACTCGTGAACCATCGTACAAAAGTACAAAATTCGGATGTAATACTCAATGTACGTTGAAATCAGTAACTTTTGTATGAAAAAGTCACTACTCGTGAACCATCGTACAAAAGTACCAAATTCGGATGTTATACTCAATGTACGTTGAAATCAGTAACTTATGTATGAAAAAGTCACTACTCGTGAACCATCATACAAAAGTACCAAATTCGGATGTAATACTCAATGTACGTTGAAATCAGTAACTTATGTATGAAAAAGTCACTACTCGTGAACCATCGTACAAAAGTACAAAATTCGGATGTAATACTCAATGTACGTTGAAATCAGTAACTTTTGTATGAAAAAGTCACTACTCGTGAACCATCGTACAAAAGTACCAAATTCGGATGTAATACTCAATGTACGTTGAAATCAGTAACTTATGTATGAAAAAGTCACTACTCGTGAACCATCATACAAAAGTACCAAATTCGGATGTTATACTCAATGTACGTTGAAATCAGTAACTTATGTATGAAAAAGTCACTACTCGTGAACCATCATACAAAAGTACCAAATTCGGATGTAATACTCAATGTACGTTGAAATCAGTAACTTTTGTATGAAAAAGTCACTACTCGTGAACCATCGTACAAAAGTACCAAATTCGGATGTAATACTCAATGTACGTTGAAATCAGTAACTTTTGTATGAAAAAGTCACTACTCGTGAACCATCGTACAAAAGTACCAAATTCGAATGAAATACTCAATGTTCAATGAAATCAGTAACTTATGTATGAAAAAGTCACTACTCGTGAACCATCGTACAAAAGTACCAAATTCGAATGGAATACTCAATGTACGTTGAAATCAGTAACTTATGTATGAAAAAGTCACTACTCGTGAACCATCGTACAAAAGTATCAAATTCGGATGGAATACTCAATGTACGTTGAAATCAGTAACTTATGTATGAAAAAGTCACTACTCGTGAACCATCATACAAAAGTACCAAATTCGGATGTAATACTCAATGTACGTTGAAATCAGTAACTTTTGTATGAAAAAGTCACTACTCGTGAACCATCGTACAAAAGTACCAAATTCGAATGAAATACTCAATGTTCAATGAAATCAGTAACTTATGTATGAAAAAGTCACTACTCTTGAACCATCATACAAAAGTACCAAATTCGGATGTAATACTCAATGTACGTTGAAATCAGTAACTTTTGTATGAAAAAGTCACTACTCGTGAACCATCGTACAAAAGTACCAAATTCGGATGTTATACTCAATGTACGTTGAAATCAGTAACTTATGTATGAAAAAGTCACTACTCGTGAACCATCATACAAAAGTACCAAATTCGGATGTAATACTCAATGTACGTTGAAATCAGTAACTTATGTATGAAAAAGTCACTACTCGTGAACCATCATACAAAAGTACCAAATTCGGATGTAATACTCAATGTACGTTGAAATCAGTAACTTTTGTATGAAAAAGTCACTACTCGTGAACCATCATACAAAAGTACCAAATTCGGATGTAATACTCAATGTACGTTGAAATCAGTAACTTTTGTATGAAAAAGTCACTACTCGTGAACCATCGTACAAAAGTACCAAATTCGGATGTTATACTCAATGTACGTTGAAATCAGTAACTTATGTATGAAAAAGTCACTACTCGTGAACCATCATACAAAAGTACCAAATTCGGATGTAATACTCAATGTACGTTGAAATCAGTAACTTTTGTATGAAAAAGTCACTACTCGTGAACCATCATACAAAAGTACCAAATTCGGATGTAATACTCAATGTACGTTGAAATCAGTAACTTATGTATGAAAAAGTCACTACTCGTGAACCATCATACAAAAGTACCAAATTCGGATGTAATACTCAATGTACGTTGAAATCAGTAACTTATGTATGAAAAAGTCACTACTCGTGAACCATCATACAAAAGTACCAAATTCGGATGTAATACTCAATGTACGTTGAAATCAGTAACTTATGTATGAAAAAGTCACTACTCGTGAACCATCATACAAAAGTACCAAATTCGGATGGAATACTCAATGTACGTTGAAATCAGTAACTCATGTATGAAAAAGTCACTACTCTTGAACCATCATACAAAAGTACCAAATTCGGTTGTAATACTCAATGTACGTTGAAATCAGTAACTTTTGTATGAAAAAGTCACTACTCGTGAACCATCGTACAAAAGTACCAAATTCGGATGGAATACTCAATGTACGTTGAAATCAGTAACTTATGTATGAAAAAGTCACTACTCGTGAACCATCATACAAAAGTACCAAATTCGGATGTAATACTCAATGTACGTTGAAATCAGTAACTTATGTATGAAAAAGTCACTACTCGTGAACCATCATACAAAAGTACCAAATTCGGATGTAATACTCAATGTACGTTGAAATCAGTAACTTATGTATGAAAAAGTCACTACTCGTGAACCATCATACAAAAGTACCAAATTCGGTTGTAATACTCAATGTACGTTGAAATCAGTAACTTTTGTATGAAAAAGTCACTACTCGTGAACCATCGTACAAAAGTACCAAATTCGGATGTAATACTCAATGTACGTTGAAATCAGTAACTTTTGTATGAAAAAGTCACTACTCGTGAACCATCATACAAAAGTACCAAATTCGGATGTAATACTCAATGTACGTTGAAATCAGTAACTTTTGTATGAAAAAGTCACTACTCGTGAACCATCATACAAAAGTACCAAATTCGGATGTAATACTCAATGTACGTTGAAATCAGTAACTTATGTATGAAAAAGTCACTACTCGTGAACCATCATACAAAAGTACCAAATTCGGATGTAATACTCAATGTACGTTGAAATCAGTAACTTATGTATGAAAAAGTCACTACTCGTGAACCATCATACAAAAGTACCAAATTCGGATGTAATACTCAATGTACGTTGAAATCAGTAACTTATGTATGAAAAAGTCACTACTCGTGAACCATCATACAAAAGTACCAAATTCGGATGGAATACTCAATGTACGTTGAAATCAGTAACTCATGTATGAAAAAGTCACTACTCTTGAACCATCATACAAAAGTACCAAATTCGGATGTAATACTCAATGTACGTTGAAATCAGTAACTTTTGTATGAAAAAGTCACTACTCGTGAACCATCGTACAAAAGTACCAAATTCGGATGTTATACTCAATGTACGTTGAAATCAGTAACTTATGTATGAAAAAGTCACTACTCGTGAACCATCATACAAAAGTACCAAATTCGGATGTAATACTCAATGTACGTTGAAATCAGTAACTTATGTATGAAAAAGTCACTACTCGTGAACCATCATACAAAAGTACCAAATTCGGATGTAATACTCAATGTACGTTGAAATCAGTAACTTTTGTATGAAAAAGTCACTACTCGTGAACCATCATACAAAAGTACCAAATTCGGATGTAATACTCAATGTACGTTGAAATCAGTAACTTTTGTATGAAAAAGTCACTACTCGTGAACCATCGTACAAAAGTACCAAATTCGGATGTTATACTCAATGTACGTTGAAATCAGTAACTTATGTATGAAAAAGTCACTACTCGTGAACCATCATACAAAAGTACCAAATTCGGATGTAATACTCAATGTACGTTGAAATCAGTAACTTTTGTATGAAAAAGTCACTACTCGTGAACCATCATACAAAAGTACCAAATTCGGATGTAATACTCAATGTACGTTGAAATCAGTAACTTATGTATGAAAAAGTCACTACTCGTGAACCATCATACAAAAGTACCAAATTCGGATGGAATACTCAATGTACGTTGAAATCAGTAACTTATGTATGAAAAAGTCACTACTCGTGAACCATCGTACAAAAGTACCAAATTCGGATGTAATACTCAATGTACGTTGAAATCAGTAACTTATGTATGAAAAAGTCACTACTCGTGAACCATCATACAAAAGTACCAAATTCGGATGGAATACTCAATGTACGTTGAAATCAGTAACTCATGTATGAAAAAGTCACTACTCTTGAACCATCATACAAAAGTACCAAATTCGGTTGTAATACTCAATGTACGTTGAAATCAGTAACTTTTGTATGAAAAAGTCACTACTCGTGAACCATCGTACAAAAGTACCAAATTCGGATGGAATACTCAATGTACGTTGAAATCAGTAACTTATGTATGAAAAAGTCACTACTCGTGAACCATCGTACAAAAGTACCAAATTCGAATGGAATACTCATTGTACGTTGAAATCAGTAACTTAAGTATGAAAAAATCACTACTCGTGAACCATCGTACAAAAGTACCAAATTCGAATGAAATACTCAATGTACGTTGAAATCAGTAACTTATGTATGAAAAAGTCACTACTCGTGAACCATCGTACAAAAGTACCAAATTCGGATGTAATACTCAATGTACGTTGAAATCAGTAACTTTTGTATGAAAAAGTCACTACTCGTGAACCATCGTACAAAAGTACCAAATTCGGATGGAATACTCAATGTACGTTGAAATCAGTAACTTATGTATGAAAAAGTCACTACTCGTGAACCATCATACAAAAGTACCAAATTCGGATGTAATACTCAATGTACGTTGAAATCAGTAACTTATGTATGAAAAAGTCACTACTCGTGAACCATCGTACAAAAGTACCAAATTCGGATGGAATACTCAATGTACGTTGAAATCAGTAACTTATGTATGAAAAAGTCACTACTCGTGAACCATCGTACAAAAGTACCAAATTCGGATGTAATACTCAATGTACGTTGAAATCAGTAACTTTTGTATGAAAAAGTCACTACTCGTGAACCATCGTACAAAAGTACCAAATTCGAATGGAATACTCATTGTACGTTGAAATCAGTAACTTAAGTATGAAAAAATCACTACTCGTGAACCATCGTACAAAAGTACCAAATTCGAATGAAATACTCAATGTACGTTGAAATCAGTAACTTATGTATGAAAAAGTCACTACTCGTGAACCATCGTACAAAAGTACCAAATTCGGTTGTAATACTCAATGTACGTTGAAATCAGTAACTTTTGTATGAAAAAGTCACTACTCGTGAACCATCGTACAAAAGTACCAAATTCGGATGGAATACTCAATGTACGTTGAAATCAGTAACTTTTGTATGAAAAAGTCACTACTCGTGAACCATCGTACAAAAGTACCAAATTCGAATGGAATACTCATTGTACGTTGAAATCAGTAACTTAAGTATGAAAAAATCACTACTCGTGAACCATCGTACAAAAGTACCAAATTCGGATGGAATACTCAATGTACGTTGAAATCAGTAACTTATGTATGAAAAAGTCACTACTCGTGAACCATCGTACAAAAGTACCAAATTCGGATGTAATACTCAATGTACGTTGAAATCAGTAACTTTTGTATGAAAAAGTCACTACTCGTGAACCATCGTACAAAAGTACCAAATTCGAATGGAATACTCATTGTACGTTGAAATCAGTAACTTAAGTATGAAAAAATCACTACTCGTGAACCATCGTACAAAAGTACCAAATTCGAATGAAATACTCAATGTACGTTGAAATCAGTAACTTATGTATGAAAAAGTCACTACTCGTGAACCATCGTACAAAAGTACCAAATTCGGTTGTAATACTCAATGTACGTTGAAATCAGTAACTTTTGTATGAAAAAGTCACTACTCGTGAACCATCGTACAAAAGTACCAAATTCGGATGGAATACTCAATGTACGTTGAAATCAGTAACTTATGTATGAAAAAGTCACTACTCGTGAACCATCATACAAAAGTACCAAATTCGGATGTAATACTCAATGTACGTTGAAATCAGTAACTTTTGTATGAAAAAGTCACTACTCGTGAACCATCGTACAAAAGTACCAAATTCGAATGGAATACTCATTGTACGTTGAAATCAGTAACTTAAGTATGAAAAAATCACTACTCGTGAACCATCGTACAAAAGTACCAAATTCGAATGAAATACTCAATGTACGTTGAAATCAGTAACTTATGTATGAAAAAGTCACTACTCGTGAACCATCGTACAAAAGTACCAAATTCGGTTGTAATACTCAATGTACGTTGAAATCAGTAACTTTTGTATGAAAAAGTCACTACTCGTGAACCATCGTACAAAAGTACCAAATTCGGATGGAATACTCAATGTACGTTGAAATCAGTAACTTATGTATGAAAAAGTCACTACTCGTGAACCATCATACAAAAGTACCAAATTCGGATGTAATACTCAATGTACGTTGAAATCAGTAACTTATGTATGAAAAAGTCACTACTCGTGAACCATCGTACAAAAGTACCAAATTCGGATGGAATACTCAATGTACGTTGAAATCAGTAACTTATGTATGAAAAAGTCACTACTCGTGAACCATCGTACAAAAGTACCAAATTCGGATGTAATACTCAATGTACGTTGAAATCAGTAACTTATGTATGAAAAAGTCACTACTCGTGAACCATCATACAAAAGTACCAAATTCGGATGGAATACTCAATGTACGTTGAAATCAGTAACTCATGTATGAAAAAGTCACTACTCTTGAACCATCATACAAAAGTACCAAATTCGGATGTAATACTCAATGTACGTTGAAATCAGTAACTTTTGTATGAAAAAGTCACTACTCGTGAACCATCATACAAAAGTACCAAATTCGGATGTAATACTCAATGTACGTTGAAATCAGTAACTTTTGTATGAAAAAGTCACTACTCGTGAACCATCGTACAAAAGTACCAAATTCGGATGTAATACTCAATGTACGTTGAAATCAGTAACTTTTGTATGAAAAAGTCACTACTCTTGAACCATCATACAAAAGTACCAAATTCGGATGTAATACTCAATGTACGTTGAAATCAGTAACTTAAGTATGAAAAAATCACTACTCGTGAACCATCGTACAAAAGTACCAAATTCGGATGTAATACTCAATGTACGTTGAAATCAGTAACTTTTGTATGAAAAAGTCACTACTCGTAAACCATCATACAAAAGTACCAAATTCGAATGAAATACTCAATGTTCAATGAAATCAGTAACTTAAGTATGAAAAAGTCACTACTCGTGAACCATCATACAAAAGTACCAAATTCGGATGTAATACTCAATGTACGTTGAAATCAGTAACTTTTGTATGAAAAAGTCACTACTCGTGAACCATCGTACAAAAGTACCAAATTCGGATGTAATACTCAATGTACGTTGAAATCAGTAACTCATGTATGAAAAAGTCACTACTCTTGAACCATCGTACAAAAGTACCAAATTCGGATGAAATTCTCAATGTACGTTGAAATCAGTAACTTTTGTATGAAAAAGTCACTACTCGTGAACCATCATACAAAAGTACCAAATTCGGATGGAATACTCAATGTACGTTGAAATCAGTAACTTATGTATGAAAAAGTCACTACTCTTGAACCATCGTACAAAAGTACCAAATTCGGATGTAATACTCAATGTACGTTGAAATCAGTAACTTATGTATGAAAAAGTCACTACTCTTGAACCATCATACAAAAGTACCAAATTCGGATGTAATACTCAATGTACGTTGAAATCAGTAACTTAAGTATGAAAAAAGCACTACTCGTGAACCATCGTACAAAAGTACCAAATTCGGATGTAATACTCAATGTACGTTGAAATCAGTAACTTTTGTATGAAAAAGTCACTACTCGTGAACCATCATACAAAAGTACCAAATTCGGATGTAATACTCAATGTACGTTGAAATCAGTAACTTTTGTATGAAAAAGTCACTACTCGTGAACCATCGTACAAAAGTACCAAATTCGGATGTAATACTCAATGTACGTTGAAATCAGTAACTTTTGTATGAAAAAGTCACTACTCGTGAACCATCATACAAAAGTACCAAATTCGGATGTAATACTCAATGTACGTTGAAATCAGTAACTTTTGTATGAAAAAGTCACTACTCGTGAACCATCATACAAAAGTACCAAATTCGGATGTAATACTCAATGTACGTTGAAATCAGTAACTTTTGTATGAAAAAGTCACTACTCGTGAACCATCGTACAAAAGTACCAAATTCGGATGTAATACTCAATGTACGTTGAAATCAGTAACTTTTGTATGAAAAAGTCACTACTCGTGAACCATCGTACAAAAGTACCAAATTCGGATGTAATACTCAATGTACGTTGAAATCAGTAACTTTTGTATGAAAAAGTCACTACTCGTGAACCATCGTACAAAAGTACCAAATTCGGATGTAATACTCAATGTACGTTGAAATCAGTAACTTTTGTATGAAAAAGTCACTACTCGTGAACCATCGTACAAAAGTACCAAATTCGGATGTAATACTCAATGTACGTTGAAATCAGTAACTTATGTATGAAAAAGTCACTACTCGTGAACCATCATACAAAAGTACCAAATTCGGATGTAATACTCAATGTACGTTGAAATCAGTAACTTATGTATGAAAAAGTCACTACTCGTGAACCATCATACAAAAGTACCAAATTCGGATGTAATACTCAATGTACGTTGAAATCAGTAACTTTTGTATGAAAAAGTCACTACTCTTGAACCATCGTACAAAAGTACCAAATTCGGATGTAATACTCAATGTACGTTGAAATCAGTAACTTATGTATGAAAAAATCACTACTCGTGAACCATCATACAAAAGTACCAAATTCGGATGTAATACTCAATGTACGTTGAAATCAGTAACTTATGTATGAAAAAGTCACTACTCGTGAACCATCATACAAAAGTACCAAATTCGGATGTAATACTCAATGTACGTTGAAATCAGTAACTTATGTATGAAAAAATCACTACTCGTGAACCATCATACAAAAGTACCAAATTCGGATGTAATACTCAATGTACGTTGAAATCAGTAACTTATGTATGAAAAAGTCACTACTCGTGAACCATCATACAAAAGTACCAAATTCGGATGTAATACTCAATGTACGTTGAAATCAGTAACTTATGTATGAAAAAGTCACTACTCGTGAACCATCGTACAAAAGTACCAAATTCGGATGTAATACTCAATGTACGTTGAAATCAGTAACTTAAGTATGAAAAAATCACTACTCGTGAACCATCGTACAAAAGAACCAAATTCGGATGTAATACTCAATGTACGTTGAAATCAGTAACTTTTGTATGAAAAAGTCACTACTCGTGAACCATCGTACAAAAGTACCAAATTCGGATGTAATACTCAATGTACGTTGAAATCAGTAACTTATGTATGAAAAAGTCACTACTCGTGAACCATCATACAAAAGTACCAAATTCGGATGTAATACTCAATGTACGTTGAAATCAGTAACTTATGTATGAAAAAGTCACTACTCGTGAACCATCATACAAAAGTACCAAATTCGAATGAAATACTCAATGTTCAATGAAATCAGTTACTTTTGTATGAAAAAGTCACTACTCGTGAACCATCATACAAAAGTACCAAATTCGGATGTAATACTCAATGTACGTTGAAATCAGTAACTTATGTATGAAAAAGTCACTACTCTTGAACCATCATACAAAAGTACCAAATTCGGATGTAATACTCAATGTACGTTGAAATCAGTAACTTATGTATGAAAAAGTCACTACTCGTGAACCATCGTACAAAAGTACCAAATTCGGATGTAATACTCAATGTACGTTGAAATCAGTAACTTAAGTATGAAAAAATCACTACTCGTGAACCATCGTACAAAAGTACCAAATTCGGATGTAATACTCAATGTACGTTGAAATCAGTAACTTTTGTATGAAAAAGTCACTACTCGTGAACCATCGTACAAAAGTACCAAATTCGGATGTAATACTCAATGTACGTTGAAATCAGTAACTTTTGTATGAAAAAGTCACTACTCGTGAACCATCGTACAAAAGTACCAAATTCGGATGTAATACTCAATGTACGTTGAAATCAGTAACTTTTGTATGAAAAAGTCACTACTCGTGAACCATCATACAAAAGTACCAAATTCGGATGTAATACTCAATGTACGTTGAAATCAGTAACTTTTGTATGAAAAAGTCACTACTCGTGAACCATCATACAAAAGTACCAAATTCGAATGGAATACTCAATGTTCATTGAAATCAGTAACTTATGTATGAAAAAGTCACTACTCGTGAACCATCGTACAAAAGTACCAAATTCGAATGGAATACTCAATGTACGTTGAAATCAGTAACTTATGTATGAAAAAGTCACTACTCGTGAACCATCATACAAAAGTACCAAATTCGGATGTAATACTCAATGTACGTTGAAATCAGTAACTTATGTATGAAAAAGTCACTACTCGTGAACCATCGTACAAAAGTACCAAATTCGGATGGAATACTCAATGTACGTTGAAATCAGTAACTTAAGTATGAAAAAGTCACTACTCGTGAACCATCGTACAAAAGTACCAAATTCGGTTGTAATACTCAATGTACGTTGAAATCAGTAACTTTTGTATGAAAAAGTCACTACTCGTGAACCATCATACAAAAGTACCAAATTCGGATGTAATACTCAATGTACGTTGAAATCAGTAACTTATGTATGAAAAAGTCACTACTCGTGAACCATCGTACAAAAGTACCAAATTCGGATGGAATACTCAATGTACGTTGAAATCAGTAACTTAAGTATGAAAAAGTCACTACTCGTGAACCATCGTACAAAAGTACCAAATTCGGTTGTAATACTCAATGTACGTTGAAATCAGTAACTTTTGTATGAAAAAGTCACTACTCGTGAACCATCGTACAAAAGTACCAAATTCGGATGTAATACTCAATGTACGTTGAAATCAGTAACTTATGTATGAAAAAGTCACTACTCGTGAACCATCATACAAAAGTACCAAATTCGAATGAAATACTCAATGTTCAATGAAATCAGTTACTTTTGTATGAAAAAGTCACTACTCGTGAACCATCATACAAAAGTACCAAATTCGGATGTAATACTCAATGTACGTTGAAATCAGTAACTTATGTATGAAAAAGTCACTTCTCTTGAACCATCATACAAAAGTACCAAATTCGGATGTAATACTCAATGTACGTTGAAATCAGTAACTTATGTATGAAAAAGTCACTACTCGTGAACCATCGTACAAAAGTACCAAATTCGGATGTAATACTCAATGTACGTTGAAATCAGTAACTTAAGTATGAAAAAATCACTACTCGTGAACCATCGTACAAAAGTACCAAATTCGGATGTAATACTCAATGTACGTTGAAATCAGTAACTTTTGTATGAAAAAGTCACTACTCGTGAACCATCATACAAAAGTACCAAATTCGAATGAAATACTCAATGTTCAATGAAATCAGTTACTTTTGTATGAAAAAGTCACTACTCGTGAACCATCATACAAAAGTACCAAATTCGGATGTAATACTCAATGTACGTTGAAATCAGTAACTTATGTATGAAAAAGTCACTACTCTTGAACCATCATACAAAAGTACCAAATTCGGTTGTAATACTCAATGTACGTTGAAATCAGTAACTTTTGTATGAAAAAATCACTACTCGTGAACCATCGTACAAAAGTACCAAATTCGGTTGTAATACTCAATGTACGTTGAAATCAGTAACTTATGTATGAAAAAGTCACTACTCGTGAACCATCATACAAAAGTACCAAATTCGGATGTAATACTCAATGTACGTTGAAATCAGTAACTTATGTATGAAAAAGTCACTACTCGTGAACCATCGTACAAAAGTACCAAATTCGGATGGAATACTCAATGTACGTTGAAATCAGTAACTTATGTATGAAAAAGTCACTACTCGTGAACCATCATACAAAAGTACCAAATTCGGATGTAATACTCAATGTACGTTGAAATCAGTAACTTAAGTATGAAAAAATCACTACTCGTGAACCATCGTACAAAAGTACCAAATTCGAATGAAATACTCAATGTTCAATGAAATCAGTTACTTTTGTATGAAAAAGTCACTACTCGTGAACCATCATACAAAAGTACCAAATTCGGATGTAATACTCAATGTACGTTGAAATCAGTAACTTATGTATGAAAAAGTCACTACTCTTGAACCATCATACAAAAGTACCAAATTCGGTTGTAATACTCAATGTACGTTGAAATCAGTAACTTTTGTATGAAAAAGTCACTACTCGTGAACCATCGTACAAAAGTACCAAATTCGGATGGAATACTCAATGTACGTTGAAATCAGTAACTTTTGTATGAAAAAGTCACTACTCGTGAACCATCGTACAAAAGTACCAAATTCGGATGGAATACTCAATGTACGTTGAAATCAGTAACTTAAGTATGAAAAAATCACTACTCGTGAACCATCGTACAAAAGTACCAAATTCGAATGAAATACTCAATGTTCAATGAAATCAGTTACTTTTGTATGAAAAAGTCACTACTCGTGAACCATCATACAAAAGTACCAAATTCGGATGTAATACTCAATGTACGTTGAAATCAGTAACTTATGTATGAAAAAGTCACTACTCGTGAACCATCATACAAAAGTACCAAATTCGGATGTAATACTCAATGTACGTTGAAATCAGTAACTTAAGTATGAAAAAATCACTACTCGTGAACCATCGTACAAAAGTACCAAATTCGAATGAAATACTCAATGTTCAATGAAATCAGTTACTTTTGTATGAAAAAGTCACTACTCGTGAACCATCATACAAAAGTACCAAATTCGGATGTAATACTCAATGTACGTTGAAATCAGTAACTTATGTATGAAAAAGTCACTACTCTTGAACCATCATACAAAAGTACCAAATTCGGTTGTAATACTCAATGTACGTTGAAATCAGTAACTTTTGTATGAAAAAGTCACTACTCGTGAACCATCGTACAAAAGTACCAAATTCGGATGGAATACTCAATGTACGTTGAAATCAGTAACTTTTGTATGAAAAAGTCACTACTCGTGAACCATCATACAAAAGTACCAAATTCGGATGGAATACTCAATGTACGTTGAAATCAGTAACTTATGTATGAAAAAGTCACTACTCTTGAACCATCATACAAAAGTACCAAATTCGGATGTAATACTCAATGTACGTTGAAATCAGTAACTTATGTATGAAAAAGTCACTACTCTTGAACCATCATACAAAAGTACCAAATTCGGTTGTAATACTCAATGTACGTTGAAATCAGTAACTTTTGTATGAAAAAGTCACTACTCGTGAACCATCGTACAAAAGTACCAAATTCGGATGGAATACTCAATGTACGTTGAAATCAGTAACTTATGTATGAAAAAGTCACTACTCGTGAACCATCATACAAAAGTACCAAATTCGGATGGAATACTCAATGTACGTTGAAATCAGTAACTTATGTATGAAAAAGTCACTACTCTTGAACCATCATACAAAAGTACCAAATTCGGATGTAATACTCAATGTACGTTGAAATCAGTAACTTTTGTATGAAAAAGTCACTACTCGTGAACCATCGTACAAAAGTATCAAATTCGAATGGAATACTCAATGTTCAATGAAATCAGTTACTTTTGTATGAAAAAGTCACTACTCGTGAACCATCATACAAAAGTACCAAATTCGGATGTAATACTCAATGTACGTTGAAATCAGTAACTTATGTATGAAAAAGTCACTACTCGTGAACCATCATACAAAGGTACCAAATTCGGATGTAATACTCAATGTACGTTGAAATCAGTAACTGATGTATGAAAAAGTCACTACTCGTGAACCATCATACAAAAGTACCAAATTCGGATGGAATACTCAATGTACGTTGAAATCAGTAACTTATGTATGAAAAAGTCACTACTCTTGAACCATCATACAAAAGTACCAAATTCGGTTGTAATACTCAATGTACGTTGAAATCAGTAACTTTTGTATGAAAAAGTCACTACTCGTGAACCATCGTACAAAAGTACCAAATTCGGATGGAATACTCAATGTACGTTGAAATCAGTAACTTTTGTATGAAAAAGTCACTACTCGTGAACCATCATACAAAAGTACCAAATTCGGATGGAATACTCAATGTACGTTGAAATCAGTAACTTATGTATGAAAAAGTCACTACTCTTGAACCATCATACAAAAGTACCAAATTCGGATGGAATACTCAATGTACGTTGAAATCAGTAACTTATGTATGAAAAAGTCACTACTCTTGAACCATCATACAAAAGTACCAAATTCGGTTGTAATACTCAATGTACGTTGAAATCAGTAACTTTTGTATGAAAAAGTCACTACTCGTGAACCATCGTACAAAAGTACCAAATTCGGATGGAATACTCAATGTACGTTGAAATCAGTAACTTTTGTATGAAAAAGTCACTACTCGTGAACCATCGTACAAAAGTACCAAATTCGGATGTAATACTCAATGTACGTTGAAATCAGTAACTTATGTATGAAAAAGTCACTACTCTTGAACCATCATACAAAAGTACCAAATTCGGATGTAATACTCAATGTACGTTGAAATCAGTAACTTAAGTATGAAAAAATCACTACTCGTGAACCATCGTACAAAAGTACCAAATTCGAATGGAATACTCAATGTACGTTGAAATCAGTAACTTTTGTATGAAAAAGTCACTACTCTTGAACCATCGTACAAAAGTACCAAATTCGGATGGAATACTCAATGTACGTTGAAATCAGTAACTTATGTATGAAAAAGTCACTACTCGTGAACCATCGTACAAAAGTACCAAATTCGAATGGAATACTCAATGTACGTTGAAATCAGTAACTTTTGTATGAAAAAGTCACTACTCGTGAACCATCGTACAAAAGTACCAAATTCGGATGGAATACTCATTGTACGTTGAAATCAGTAACTTATGTATGAAAAAGTCACTACTCGTGAACCATCGTACAAAAGTACCAAATTCGAATGGAATACTCAATGTACGTTGAAATCAGTAACTGATGTATGAAAAAGTCACTACTCGTGAACCATCATACAAAAGTACCAAATTCGGATGGAATACTCAATGTACGTTGAAATCAGTAACTTATGTATGAAAAAGTCACTACTCGTGAACCATCGTACAAAAGTACCAAATTCGGATGGAATACTCATTGTACGTTGAAATCAGTAACTTATGTATGAAAAAGTCACTACTCGTGAACCATCGTACAAAAGTACCAAATTCGAATGGAATACTCAATGTACGTTGAAATCAGTAACTGATGTATGAAAAAGTCACTACTCGTGAACCATCATACAAAAGTACCAAATTCGGATGTAATACTCAATGTACGTTGAAATCAGTAACTTAAGTATGAAAAAATCACTACTCGTGAACCATCGTACAAAAGTACCAAATTCGAATGGAATACTCAATGTACGTTGAAATCAGTAACTTAAGTATGAAAAAATCACTACTCGTGAACCATCATACAAAAGTACCAAATTCGGATGTAATATTCATTGTACGTTGAAATCAGTAACTTTTGTATGAAAAAGTCACTACTCGTGAACCATCATACAAAAGTACCAAATTCGGATGGAATACTCAATGTACGTTGAAATCAGTAACTTATGTATGAAAAAGTCACTTCTCGTGAACCATCATACAAAAGTACCAACTTCGGATGTAATACTCATTGTACGTTGAAATCAGTAACTTATGTATGAAAAAGTCACTTCTCGTGAACCATCATACAAAAGTACCAAATTCGGATGGAATACTCATTGTACGTTGAAATCAGTAACTTATGTATGAAAAAGTCACTACTCGTGAACCATCGTACAAAAGTACCAAATTCGAATGGAATACTCAATGTACGTTGAAATCAGTAACTTTTGTATGAAAAAGTCACTACTCGTGAACCATCGTACAAAAGTACCAAATTCGAATGGAATACTCAATGTACGTTGAAATCAGTAACTTATGTATGAAAAAGTCACTTCTCGTGAACCATCATACAAAAGTACCAACTTCGGATGTAATACTCATTGTACGTTGAAATCAGTAACTTTTGTATGAAAAAGTCACTACTCGTGAACCATCGTACAAAAGTACCAAATTCGGATGGAATACTCATTGTACGTTGAAATCAGTAACTTATGTATGAAAAAGTCACTACTCGTGAACCATCGTACAAAAGTACCAAATTCGAATGGAATACTCAATGTACGTTGAAATCAGTAACTTTTGTATGAAAAAGTCACTACTCGTGAACCATCGTACAAAAGTACCAAATTCGAATGGAATACTCAATGTACGTTGAAATCAGTAACTTATGTATGAAAAAGTCACTTCTCGTGAACCATCATACAAAAGTACCAAATTCGGATGTAATATTCATTGTACGTTGAAATCAGTAACTTTTGTATGAAAAAGTCACTACTCGTGAACCATCATACAAAAGTACCAAATTCGGATGGAATACTCATTGTACGTTGAAATCAGTAACTTATGTATGAAAAAGTCACTTCTCGTGAACCATCATACAAAAGTACCAACTTCGGATGTAATACTCAATGTACGTTGAAATCAGTAACTGATGTATGAAAAAGTCACTACTCGTGAACCATCATACAAAAGTACCAAATTCGGATGTAATACTCAATGTACGTTGAAATCAGTAACTTTTGTATGAAAAAGTCACTACTCGTGAACCATCATACAAAAGTACCAAATTCGGATGGAATACTCAATGTACGTTGAAATCAGTAACTTATGTATGAAAAAGTCACTACTCTTGAACCATCATACAAAAGTACCAAATTCGGATGTAATACTCAATGTACGTTGAAATCAGTAACTTAAGTATGAAAAAATCACTACTCGTGAACCATCGTACAAAAGTACCAAATTCGAATGGAATACTCAATGTACGTTGAAATCAGTAACTTTTGTATGAAAAAGTCACTACTCGTGAACCATCATACAAAAGTACCAAATTCGGATGTAATATTCATTGTACGTTGAAATCAGTAACTTATGTATGAAAAAGTCACTACTCGTGAACCATCGTACAAAAGTACCAAATTCGAATGGAATACTCAATGTACGTTGAAATCAGTAACTGATGTATGAAAAAGTCACTACTCGTGAACCATCGTACAAAAGTACCAAATTCGGATGGAATACTCATTGTACGTTGAAATCAGTAACTTATGTATGAAAAAGTCACTACTCGTGAACCATCGTACAAAAGTACCAAATTCGAATGGAATACTCAATGTACGTTGAAATCAGTAACTGATGTATGAAAAAGTCACTACTCTTGAACCATCATACAAAAGTACCAAATTCGGATGTAATACTCAATGTACGTTGAAATCAGTAACTTAAGTATGAAAAAATCACTACTCGTGAACCATCGTACAAAAGTACCAAATTCGAATGGAATACTCAATGTACGTTGAAATCAGTAACTTTTGTATGAAAAAGTCACTACTCGTGAACCATCATACAAAAGTACCAAATTCGGATGTAATATTCATTGTACGTTGAAATCAGTAACTTATGTATGAAAAAGTCACTACTCGTGAACCATCGTACAAAAGTACCAAATTCGAATGGAATACTCAATGTACGTTGAAATCAGTAACTTTTGTATGAAAAAGTCACTACTCTTGAACCATCGTACAAAAGTACCAAATTCGGATGTAATACTCAATGTACGTTGAAATCAGTAACTTATGTATGAAAAAGTCACTACTCGTGAACCATCGTACAAAAGTACCAAATTCGGATGGAATACTCAATGTACGTTGAAATCAGTAACTTATGTATGAAAAAGTCACTACTCGTGAACCATCATACAAAAGTACCAAATTCGGATGTAATATTCATTGTACGTTGAAATCAGTAACTTATGTATGAAAAAGTCACTACTCGTGAACCATCGTACAAAAGTACCAAATTCGGATGGAATACTCATTGTACGTTGAAATCAGTAACTTATGTATGAAAAAGTCACTACTCGTGAACCATCGTACAAAAGTACCAAATTCGAATGGAATACTCAATGTACGTTGAAATCAGTAACTGATGTATGAAAAAGTCACTACTCGTGAACCATCGTACAAAAGTACCAAATTCGAATGGAATACTCAATGTACGTTGAAATCAGTAACTGATGTATGAAAAAGTCACTACTCGTGAACCATCGTACAAAAGTACCAAATTCGGATGGAATACTCATTGTACGTTGAAATCAGTAACTTATGTATGAAAAAGTCACTACTCGTGAACCATCGTACAAAAGTACCAAATTCGAATGGAATACTCAATGTACGTTGAAATCAGTAACTGATTAATGAAAAAGTCACTACTCGTGAACCATCATACAAAAGTACCAAATTCGGATGGAATACTCAATGTACGTTGAAATCAGTAACTTATGTATGAAAAAGTCACTACTCGTGAACCATCGTACAAAAGTACCAAATTCGGATGGAATACTCATTGTACGTTGAAATCAGTAACTTACGTATGAAAAAGTCACTACTCGTGAACCATCGTACAAAAGTACCAAATTCGAATGGAATACTCATTGTACGTTGAAATCAGTAACTTTTGTATGAAAAAGTCACTACTCTTGAACCATCGTACAAAAGTACCAAATTCGGATGTAATACTCAATGTACGTTGAAATCAGTAACTTATGTATGAAAAAGTCACTACTCGTGAACCATCGTACAAAAGTACCAAATTCGGATGGAATACTCAATGTACGTTGAAATCAGTAACTTATGTATGAAAAAGTCACTACTCGTGAACCATCATACAAAAGTACCAAATTCGGATGTAATATTCATTGTACGTTGAAATCAGTAACTTATGTATGAAAAAGTCACTACTCGTGAACCATCGTACAAAAGTACCAAATTCGGATGGAATACTCATTGTACGTTGAAATCAGTAACTTACGTATGAAAAAGTCACTACTCGTGAACCATCGTACAAAAGTACCAAATTCGAATGGAATACTCAATGTACGTTGAAATCAGTAACTTTTGTATGAAAAAGTCACTACTCTTGAACCATCGTACAAAAGTACCAAATTCGGATGTAATACTCAATGTACGTTGAAATCAGTAACTTATGTATGAAAAAGTCACTACTCGTGAACCATCGTACAAAAGTACCAAATTCGGATGGAATACTCAATGTACGTTGAAATCAGTAACTTATGTATGAAAAAGTCACTACTCGTGAACCATCATACAAAAGTACCAAATTCGGATGTAATATTCATTGTACGTTGAAATCAGTAACTTATGTATGAAAAAGTCACTACTCGTGAACCATCGTACAAAAGTACCAAATTCGGATGGAATACTCATTGTACGTTGAAATCAGTAACTTATGTATGAAAAAGTCACTACTCGTGAACCATCATACAAAAGTACCAAATTCGAATGGAATACTCAATGTACGTTGAAATCAGTAACTGATGTATGAAAAAGTCACTACTCGTGAACCATCGTACAAAAGTACCAAATTCGAATGGAATACTCAATGTACGTTGAAATCAGTAACTTATGTATGAAAAAGTCACTACTCTTGAACCATCGTACAAAAGTACCAAATTCGGATGTAATACTCAATGTACGTTGAAATCAGTAACTTATGTATGAAAAAGTCACTACTCGTGAACCATCATACAAAAGTACCAAATTCGGATGGAATACTCAATGTACGTTGAAATCAGTAACTTATGTATGAAAAAGTCACTACTCGTGAACCATCGTACAAAAGTACCAAATTCGGATGGAATACTCATTGTACGTTGAAATCAGTAACTTACGTATGAAAAAGTCACTACTCGTGAACCATCGTACAAAAGTACCAAATTCGAATGGAATACTCAATGTACGTTGAAATCAGTAACTGATGTATGAAAAAGTCACTACTCGTGAACCATCGTACAAAAGTACCAAATTCGGATGGAATACTCATTGTACGTTGAAATCAGTAACTTATGTATGAAAAAGTCACTACTCGTGAACCATCGTACAAAAGTACCAAATTCGAATGGAATACTCATTGTACGTTGAAATCAGTAACTTATGTATGAAAAAGTCACTACTCGTGAACCATCGTACAAAAGTACCAAATTCGGATGGAATACTCATTGTACGTTGAAATCAGTAACTTATGTATGAAAAAGTCACTACTCGTGAACCATCGTACAAAAGTACCAAATTCGGATGGAATACTCATTGTACGTTGAAATCAGTAACTTATGTATGAAAAAGTCACTACTCGTGAACCATCGTACAAAAGTACCAAATTCGAATGGAATACTCATTGTACGTTGAAATCAGTAACTTATGTATGAAAAAGTCACTACTCGTGAACCATCGTACAAAAGTACCAAATTCGGATGGAATACTCAATGTACGTTGAAATCAGTAACTTATGTATGAAAAAGTCACTACTCGTGAACCATCGTACAAAAGTACCAAATTCGAATGGAATACTCAATGTACGTTGAAATCAGTAACTGATGTATGAAAAAGTCACTACTCGTGAACCATCGTACAAAAGTACCAAATTCGGATGGAATACTCATTGTACGTTGAAATCAGTAACTTATGTATGAAAAAGTCACTACTCGTGAACCATCGTACAAAAGTACCAAATTCGAATGGAATACTCAATGTACGTTGAAATCAGTAACTGATGTATGAAAAAGTCACTACTCGTGAACCATCGTACAAAAGTACCAAATTCGGATGGAATAATCAATGTACGTTGAAATCAGTAACTTATGTATGAAAAAGTCACTACTCGTGAACCATCGTACAAAAGTACCAAATTCGGATGGAATACTCATTGTACGTTGAAATCAGTAACTTTTGTATGAAAAAGTCACTACTCGTGAACCATCGTACAAAAGTACCAAATTCGAATGGAATACTCAATGTACGTTGAAATCAGTAACTTATGTATGGAAAAGTCACTACTCTTGAACCATCGTACAAAAGTACCAAATTCGGATGGAATACTCAATGTACGTTGAAATCAGTAACTTATGTATGAAAAAGTCACTACTCGTGAACCATCATACAAAAGTACCAAATTCGGATGGAATACTCATTGTACGTTGAAATCAGTAACTTATGTATGAAAAAGTCACTACTCGTGAACCATCGTACAAAAGTACCAAATTCGGATGGAATACTCATTGTACGTTGAAATCAGTAACTTATGTATGAAAAAGTCACTACTCGTGAACCATCGTACAAAAGTACCAACTTCGGATGTAATACTCATTGTACGTTGAAATCAGTAACTTATGTATGAAAAAGTCACTACTCGTGAACCATCATACAAAAGTACCAAATTCGGATGGAATACTCAATGTACGTTGAAATCAGTAACTTATGTATGAAAAAGTCACTACTCGTGAACCATCGTACAAAAGTACCAAATTCGGATGTAATACTCAATGTACGTTGAAATCAGTAACTGACGTATGAAAAAGTCACTACTCGTGAACCATCGTACAAAAGTACCAAATTCGGATGGAATACTCATTGTACGTTGAAATCAGTAACTTATGTATGAAAAAGTCACTACTCGTGAACCATCGTACAAAAGTACCAAATTCGAATGGAATACTCAATGTACGTTGAAATCAGTAACTGATGTATGAAAAAGTCACTACTCGTGAACCATCGTACAAAAGTACCAAATTCGGATGGAATACTCAATGTACGTTGAAATCAGTAACTTATGTATGAAAAAGTCACTACTCGTGAACCATCGTACAAAAGTACCAAATTCGAATGGAATACTCAATGTACGTTGAAATCAGTAACTTATGTATGAAAAAGTCACTACTCGTGAACCATCATACAAAAGTACCAAATTCGGACGGAATACTCAATCTACGTTGAAATCAGTAACTTTTGTATGAAAAAGTCACTACTCTTGAACCATCGTACAAAAGTACCAACTTCGGATGTAATACTCAATGTACGTTGAAATCAGTAACTTATGTATGAAAAAGTCACTACTCGTGAACCATCGTACAAAAGTACCAAATTCGAATGTAATACTCAATGTACGTTGAAATCAGTAACTTTTGTATGAAAAAGTCACTACTCTTGAACCATCGTACAAAAGTACCAAATTCGAATGGAATACTCAATGTACGTTGAAATCAGTAACTTATGTATGAAAAAGTCACTACTCTTGAACCATCTTACAAAAGTACCAAATTCGGATGGAATACTCAATGTTCGTTGAAATCAGTAACTTTTGTATGAAAAAGTCACTACTCGTGAACCATCGTACAAAAGTACCAACTTCGGATGTAATACTCAATGTACGTTGAAATCAGTAACTTATGTATGAAAAAGTCACTACTCGTGAACCATCGTACAAAAGTACCAACTTCGGATGTAATACTCAATGTACGTTGAAATCAGTAACTTATGTATGAAAAAGTCACTACTCTTGAACCATCTTACAAAAGTACCAAATTCGGATGGAATACTCAATGTACGTTGAAATCAGTAACTTTTGTATGAAAAAGTCACTACTCGTGAACCATCGTACAAAAGTACCAACTTCGGATGTAATACTCAATGTACGTTGAAATCAGTAACTTATGTATGAAAAAGTCACTACTCGTGAACCATCGTACAAAAGTACCAAATTCGAATGGAATACTCAATGTACGTTGAAATCAGTAACTTATGTATGAAAAAGTCACTACTCGTGAACCATCATACAAAAGTACCAAATTCGGATGGAATACTCATTGTACGTTGAAATCAGTAACTTATGTATGAAAAAGTCACTACTCGTGAACCATCGTACAAAAGTACCAAATTCGAATGGAATACTCAATGTACGTTGAAATCAGTAACTTATGTATGAAAAAGTCACTACTCTTGAACCATCTTACAAAAGTACCCAATTCGAATGGAATACTCAATGTACGTTGAAATCAGTAACTTATGTATGAAAAAGTCACTACTCGTGAACCATCGTACAAAAGTACCAAATTCGGATGGAATACTCATTGTACGTTGAAATCAGTAACTTATGTATGAAAAAGTCACTACTCTTGAACCATCTTACAAAAGTACCCAATTCGAATGGAATACTCAATGTACGTTGAAATCAGTAACTTTTGTATGAAAAAGTCACTACTCGTGAACCATCGTACAAGAGTACCAACTTCGGATGTAATACTCAATGTACGTTGAAATCAGTAACTTATGTATGAAAAAGTCACTACTCTTGAACCATCGTACAAAAGTACCAAATTCGAATGGAATACTCAATGTACGTTGAAATCAGTAACTTATGTATGAAAAAGTCACTACTCGTGAACCATCATACAAAAGTACCAAATTCGGATGGAATACTCAATCTACGTTGAAATCAGTAACTTTTGTATGAAAAAGTCACTACTCTTGAACCATCGTACAAAAGTACCAAATTCGAATGGAATACTCAATCTACGTTGAAATCAGTAACTTATGTATGAAAAAGTCACTACTCGTGAACCATCATACAAAAGTACCAAATTCGGATGGAATACTCAATCTACGTTGAAATCAGTAACTTTTGTATGAAAAAGTCACTACTCGTGAACCATCATACAAAAGTACCAAATTCGGATGGAATACTCAATCTACGTTGAAATCAGTAACTTATGTATGAAAAAGTCACTACTCGTGAACCATCGTACAAAAGTACCAAATTCGAATGGAATACTCAATGTACGTTGAAATCAGTAACTTTTGTATGAAAAAGTCACTACTCGTGAACCATCGTACAAAAGTACCAACTTCGGATGTAATACTCAATGTACGTTGAAATCAGTAACTTATGTATGAAAAAGTCACTACTCGTGAACCATCGTACAAAAGTACCAAATTCGGATGTAATACTCAATGTACGTTGAAATCAGTAACTTATGTATGAAAAAGTCACTACTCGTGAACCATCGTACAAAAGTACCAAATTCGGATGGAATACTCATTGTACGTTGAAATCAGTAACTTATGTATGAAAAAGTCACTACTCGTGAACCATCATACAAAAGTACCAAATTCGGATGGAATACTCAATCTACGTTGAAATCAGTAACTTATGTATGAAAAAGTCACTACTCGTGAACCATCGTACAAAAGTACCAAATTCGAATGGAATACTCAATGTACGTTGAAATCAGTAACTTTTGTATGAAAAAGTCACTACTCGTGAACCATCGTACAAAAGTACCAACTTCGGATGTAATACTCAATGTACGTTGAAATCAGTAACTTATGTATGAAAAAGTCACTACTCGTGAACCATCATACAAAAGTACCAAATTCGGATGGAATACTCATTGTACGTTGAAATCAGTAACTTATGTATGAAAAAGTCACTACTCGTGAACCATCGTACAAAAGTACCAAATTCGGATGGAATACTCATTGTACGTTGAAATCAGTAACTTATGTATGAAAAAGTCACTACTCGTGAACCATCATACAAAAGTACCAAATTCGAATGGAATACTCAATGTACGTTGAAATCAGTAACTTATGTATGAAAAAGTCACTACTCGTGAACCATCGTACAAAAGTACCAAATTCGGATGGAATACTCATTGTACGTTGAAATCAGTAACTTATGTATGAAAAAGTCACTACTCTTGAACCATCTTACAAAAGTACCCAATTCGAATGGAATACTCAATGTACGTTGAAATCAGTAACTTTTGTATGAAAAAGTCACTACTCGTGAACCATCGTACAAGAGTACCAACTTCGGATGTAATACTCAATGTACGTTGAAATCAGTAACTTATGTATGAAAAAGTCACTACTCGTGAACCATCATACAAAAGTACCAAATTCGGATGGAATACTCAATCTACGTTGAAATCAGTAACTTTTGTATGAAAAAGTCACTACTCTTGAACCATCGTACAAAAGTACCAAATTCGAATGGAATACTCAATCTACGTTGAAATCAGTAACTTATGTATGAAAAAGTCACTACTCGTGAACCATCATACAAAAGTACCAAATTCGGATGGAATACTCAATCTACGTTGAAATCAGTAACTTTTGTATGAAAAAGTCACTACTCGTGAACCATCATACAAAAGTACCAAATTCGGATGGAATACTCAATCTACGTTGAAATCAGTAACTTATGTATGAAAAAGTCACTACTCGTGAACCATCGTACAAAAGTACCAAATTCGAATGGAATACTCAATGTACGTTGAAATCAGTAACTTTTGTATGAAAAAGTCACTACTCGTGAACCATCGTACAAAAGTACCAACTTCGGATGTAATACTCAATGTACGTTGAAATCAGTAACTTATGTATGAAAAAGTCACTACTCGTGAACCATCGTACAAAAGTACCAAATTCGGATGTAATACTCAATGTACGTTGAAATCAGTAACTGATGTATGAAAAAGTCACTACTCGTGAACCATCGTACAAAAGTACCAAATTCGGATGGAATACTCATTGTACGTTGAAATCAGTAACTTATGTATGAAAAAGTCACTACTCGTGAACCATCGTACAAAAGTACCAAATTCGAATGGAATACTCAATGTACGTTGAAATCAGTAACTGATGTATGAAAAAGTCACTACTCGTGAACCATCGTACAAAAGTACCAAATTCGGATGGAATACTCAATGTACGTTGAAATCAGTAACTTATGTATGAAAAAGTCACTACTCGTGAACCATCGTACAAAAGTACCAAATTCGAATGGAATACTCAATGTACGTTGAAATCAGTAACTTATGTATGAAAAAGTCACTACTCGTGAACCATCGTACAAAAGTACCAAATTCGAATGGAATACTCAATGTACGTTGAAATCAGTAACTTATGTATGAAAAAGTCACTACTCGTGAACCATCATACAAAAGTACCAAATTCGGACGGAATACTCAATCTACGTTGAAATCAGTAACTTTTGTATGAAAAAGTCACTACTCTTGAACCATCGCACAAAAGTACCAACTTCGGATGTAATACTCAATGTACGTTGAAATCAGTAACTTATGTATGTAAAAGTCACTATTCTTGACGCTGCATTCAAAAGTACCAAGTTTGGATTGTATATTTGATGGACATCGCAAACCACAACTTTTTTACGAAAAAGTCACTTTTCTTGACGCTGCATACAAAAGTACTAAGTTTGGATTGTATATTTGATGGACATCGCAAACCACAACTTTTTTACGAAAAAGTCACTTTTCTTGACGCTGCATACAAAAGTACTAAGTTTGGATTGTATATTTGATGGATATCGCAAACCACAACTTTTGTATGAAAAGTTACTATTCTTGACGCTGCATACAAAAGTACCAAGTTTGGATTGTATATTTGATGGACATCGCAAACCACAACTTTTGTATGAAAAAGTCACTATTCTTGACGCTGCATTCAAAAGTACCAAGTTTGGATTGTATATTTGATGGACATCGCAAACCACAACTTTTGTATGAAAAAGTCACTATTCTTGATGCTGCATACAAAAGTACCAAGTTTGGATTGTATATTTGATGGACATCGCAAACCACAACTTTTGTATGAAAAAGTCACTATTCTTGATGCTGCATACAAAAGTACCAAGTTTGGATTGTATATTTGATGGACATCGCAAACCACAACTTTTGTATGAAAAAGTCAATATTCTTGACGATGCATTCAAAAGTACCAAGTTTGGATTGTATATTTGATGGACATCGCAAACCACAACTTTTGTATGAAAAAGTCACTATTCTTGATGCTGCATACAAAAGTACCAAGTTTGGATTGTATATTTGATGGACATCGCAAACCACAACTTTTGTATGAAAAAGTCACTATTCTTGACGCTGCATTCAAAAGTACCAAGTTTGGATTGTATATTTGATGGACATCGCAAACCACAACTTTTTTACGAAAAAGTCACTTTTCTTGACGCTGCATACAAAAGTACTAAGTTTGGATTGTATATTTGATGGACATCGCAAACCACAACTTTTTTACGAAAAAGTCACTTTTCTTGACGCTGCATACAAAAGTACTAAGTTTGGATTGTATATTTGATGGATATCGCAAACCACAACTTTTGTATGAAAAAGTCACTATTCTTGACGCTGCATTCAAAAGTACCAAGTTTGGATTGTATATTTGATGGACATCGCAAACCACAACTTTTGTATGAAAAAGTCACTATTCTTGACGCTGCATACAAAAGTACTAAGTTTGGATTGTATATTTGATGGACATCGCAAACCACAACTTTTGTATGAAAAAGTCACTATTCTTGATGCTGCATACAAAAGTACCAAGTTTGGATTGTATATTTGATGGACATCGCAAACCACAACTTTTGTATGAAAAAGTCACTATTCTTGATGCTGCATACAAAAGTACCAAGTTTGGATTGTATATTTGATGGACATCGCAAACCACAACTTTTGTATGAAAAAGTCAATATTCTTGACGATGCATTCAAAAGTACCAAGTTTGGATTGTATATTTGATGGACATCGTAAACCACAACTTTTGTACGAAAAAGTCAATATTCTTGACGCTGCATACAACAGTACCAAGTTTGGATTGCATATTTGATGGACATCGCAAACCACAACTTTTGTACGAAAAAGTCAATATTCTTGACGCTGCATACAAAAGTACCAAGTTTGGATTTTATATTTGATGGACATCGCAAACCACAACTTTTGTACGAAACAGTCACTTTTCTTGATGCTGCTTTCAAAAGTACCAAGTTTGGATTTTATATTTGATGGACATCGCAAACCACAACTTTTGTATGAAAAAGTCAATATTCTTGACGCTGCATACAAAAGTACCAAGTTTGGATTGTATATTTGATGGACATCGCAAACCACAACTTTTGTATGAAAAAGTCAATATTCTTGACGCTGCTTTCAAAAGTACCAAGTTTGGATTGTATATTTGATGGACATCGCAAACCACAACTTTTGTACGAAAAAGTCACTATTCTTGATGCTGCATACAAAAGTACCAAGTTTGGATTGTATATTTGATGGACATCGCAAACCACAACTTTTGTATGAAAAAGTCACTATTCTTGATGCTGCATTCAAAAGTACCAAGTTTGGATTGTATATTTGATGGACATCGCAAACCACAACTTTTGTACGAAAAAGTCAATATTCTTGACGCTGCTTTCAAAAGTACCAAGTTTGGATTGTATATTTGATGGACATCGCAAACCACAACTTTTGTACGAAAAAGTCAATATTCTTGACGCTGCATTCAAAAGTACTAAGTTTGGTTTGTATATTTGATGGACATCGCAAACCACAACTTTTGTATGAAAAAGTCAATATTCTTGACGATGCATACAAAAGTACCAAGTTTGGATTGTATATTTGATGGACATCGCAAACCACAACTTTTGTACGAAAAAGTCAATATTCTTGACGCTGCATACAAAAGTACCAAGTTTGGATTGTATATTTGATGGACATCGCAAACCACAACTTTTGTACGAAAAAGTCAATATTCTTGACGCTGCATTCAAAAGTACCAAGTTTGGATTGTATATTTGATGGACATCGCAAACCACAACTTTTGTATGAAAAAGTCACTATTCTTGATGCTGCATACAAAAGTACCAAGTTTGGATTGTATATTTGATGGACATCGCAAACCACAACTTTTGTATGAAAAAGTCACTATTCTTGATGCTGCATACAAAAGTACCAAGTTTGGATTGTATATTTGATGGACATCGCAAACCACAACTTTTGTATGAAAAAGTCACTATTCTTGATGCTGCATACAAAAGTACCAAGTTTGGATTGTATATTTGATGGACATCGCAAACCACAACTTTTGTATGAAAAAGTCACTATTCTTCACGCTGCATACAAAAGTACCAAGTTTGGATTGTATATTTGATGGACATCGCAAACCACAACTTTTGTACGAAAAAGTCACTATTCTTGACGCTGCATTCAAAAGTACCAAGTTTGGATTGTATATTTGATGGACATCGTAAACCACAACTTTTGTACGAAAAAGTCACTATTCTTGACGCTGCATTCAAAAGTACCAAGTTTGGATTGTATATTTGATGGACATCGTAAACCACAACTTTTGTACGAAAAAGTCAATATTCTTGACGCTGCATACAAAAGTACCAAGTTTGGATTGTATATTTGATGGACATCGCAAACCACAACTTTTGTACGAAAAAGTCAATATTCTTGACGCTGCATACAAAAGTACCAAGTTTGAATTGTATATTTGATGGACATCGCAAACCACAACTTTTGTATGAAAAAGTCACTATTCTTCACGCTGCATACAAAAGTACCAAGTTTGGATTGTATATTTGATGGACATCGCAAACCACAACTTTTGTACGAAAAAGTCACTATTCTTGACGCTGCATTCAAAAGTACCAAGTTTGGATTGTATATTTGATGGACATCGTAAACCACAACTTTTGTATGAAAAAGTCACTATTCTTGATGCTGCATTCAAAAGTACCAAGTTTGGATTGTATATTTGATGGACATCGTAAACCACAACTTTTGTACGAAAAAGTCAATATTCTTGACGCTGCATTCAAAAGTACCAAGTTTGGATTGTATATTTGATGGACATCGCAAACCACAACTTTTGTATGAAAAAGTCACTATTCTTGACGCTGCATTCAAAAGTACCAAGTTTGGATTGTATATTTGATGGACATCGTAAACCACAACTTTTGTATGAAAAAGTCACTATTCTTGATGCTGCATACAAAAGTACCAAGTTTGGATTGTATATTTGATGGACATCGCAAACCACAACTTTTGTATGAAAAAGTCACTATTCTTGATGCTGCATACAAAAGTACCAAGTTTGGATTGTATATTTGATGGACATCGCAAACCACAACTTTTGTATGAAAAAGTCACTATTCTTCACGCTGCATACAAAAGTACCAAGTTTGGATTGTATATTTGATGGACATCGCAAACCACAACTTTTGTACGAAAAAGTCACTATTCTTGACGCTGCATTCAAAAGTACCAAGTTTGGATTGTATATTTGATGGACATCGTAAACCACAACTTTTGTATGAAAAAGTCACTATTCTTGATGCTGCATTCAAAAGTACCAAGTTTGGATTGTATATTTGATGGACATCGTAAACCACAACTTTTGTACGAAAAAGTCAATATTCTTGACGCTGCATACAAAAGTACCAAGTTTGGATTGTATATTTGATGGACATCGCAAACCACAACTTTTGTACGAAAAAGTCAATATTTTTGACGCTGCATACAAAAGTACCAAGTTTGAATTGTATATTTGATGGACATCGCAAACCACAACTTTTGTATGAAAAAGTCACTATTCTTGATGCTGCATACAAAAGTACCAAGTTTGGATTGTATATTTGATGGACATCGCAAACCACAACTTTTGTATGAAAAAGTCAATATTCTTGACGATGCATTCAAAAGTACCAAGTTTGGATTGTATATTTGATGGACATCGCAAACCACAACTTTTGTACGAAAAAGTCAATATTCTTGACGCTGCATTCAAAAGTACCAAGTTTGGATTGTATATTTGATGGACATCGCAAACCACAACTTTTGTATGAAAAAGTCAATATTCTTGACGCTGCATTCAAAAGTACCAAGTTTGGATTGTATATTTGATGGACATCGCAAACCACAACTTTTGTATGAAAAAGTCACTATTCTTGATGCTGCATACAAAAGTACCAAGTTTGGATTGTATATTTGATGGACATCGCAAACCACAACTTTTGTATGAAACAGTCACTATTCTTGACGCTGCATACAAAAGTACCAAGTTTGGATTGTATATTTGATGGACATCGCAAACCACAACTTTTGTATGAAAAAGTCACTATTCTTGACGCTGCATACAAAAGTACCAAGTTTGGATTGTATATTTGATGGACATCGCAAACCACAACTTTTGTATGAAAAAGTGACTATTCTTGACGCTGCATACAAAAGTACCAAGTATGGATTGTATATTTGATGAACATCGCAAACCACAACTTTTGTATGAAAAAGTCACCATTCTTGACGCTGCATACAAAAGTACCAAGTTTGGATTGTATATTTGATGGACATCGCAAACCACAACTTTTGTATGAAAAAGTGACTATTCTTGACGCTGCATACAAAAGTACCAAGTATGGATTGTATATTTGATGAACATCGCAAACCACAACTTTTGTATGAAACAGTCACTATTCTTGACGCTGCATACAAAAGTACCAAGTATGGATTGTATATTTGATGGACATCGCAAACCACAACTTTTGTATGAAAAAGTCACTATTCTTGACGCTGCATACAAAAGTACCAAGTTTGGATTGTATATTTGATGGACATCGCAAACCACAACTTTTGTATGAAAAAGTGACTATTCTTGACGCTGCATACAAAAGTACCAAGTATGGATTGTATATTTGATGAACATCGCAAACCACAACTTTTGTATGAAAAAGTCACCATTCTTGACGCTGCATACAAAAGTACCAAGTTTGGATTGTATATTTGATGGACATCGCAAACCACAACTTTTGTATGAAAAAGTGACTATTCTTGACGCTGCATACAAAAGTACCAAGTATGGATTGTATATTTGATGAACATCGCAAACCACAACTTTTGTATGAAACAGTCACTATTCTTGACGCTGCATACAAAAGTACCAAGTTTGGATTGTATATTTGATGGACATCGCAAACCACAACTTTTGTACGAAAAAGTCAATATTCTTGACGCTGCATACAAAAGTACCAAGTTTGGATTGTATATTTGATGGACATCGCAAACCACAACTTTTGTATGAAAAAGTGACTATTCTTGACGCTGCATACAAAAGTACCAAGTATGGATTGTATATTTGATGAACATCGCAAACCACAACTTTTGTATGAAACAGTCACTATTCTTGACGCTGCATACAAAAGTACCAAGTATGGATTGTATATTTGATGGACATCGCAAACCACAACTTTTGTATGAAAAAGTCACTATTCTTGACGCTGCATACAAAAGTACCAAGTATGGATTGTATATTTGATGAACATCGCAAACCACAACTTTTGTATGAAAAAGTCAATATTCTTTACGCTGCATTCAAAAGTACCAAGTTTGGATTGTATATTTGGTGGACATCGCAAACCACAACTTTTGTATGAAAAAGTCACTATTCTTGACGCTGCATACAAAAGTACCAAGTTTGGATTGGATATTTGATGGACATCGCAAACCACAACTTTTTTATGAAAAAGTCAATATTCTTTACGCTGCATTCAAAAGTACTAAGTTTGGATTGTATATTTGATGAACATCGCAAACCACAACTTTTGTATGAAAAAGTTACTATTCTTAACGCTGCATATAAAAGTACCAAGTTTGGATTGTATATTTGATGAACATCGCAAACCACAACTTTTGTATGAAAAAGTCACTATTCTTGACGCTGCATACAAAAGTACCAAGTTTGGATTGTATATTTGATGAACATCGCAAACCACAACTTTTGTATGAAAAAGTCATTATTCTTGATGCTGCATTCATAAGTACCAAGTTTGGATTGTATATTTGATGGACATTGCAAACCACAACTTTTGTATGAAAAAGTTACTATTCTTGACGCTGCATACAAAAGTACCAAGTTTGGATTGTATATTTGATGGACATCTGCAAACCACAACTTTTGTATGAAAAAGTCACTATTCTTGATGCTGCATTCATAAGTACCAAGTTTGGATTGTATATTTGATGGACATTGCAAACCACAACTTTTGTATGAAAAAGTTACTATTCTTGACGCTGCATTCAAAAGTACCAAGTTTGGATTGTATATTTGATGGACATCGCAAACCACAACTTTTGTATGAAAAAGTCACTATTCTTAACGCTGCATTCAAAAGTACCAAGTATGGATTGTATCTTTGATGGACATCACAAACCACAACTTTTGTATGAAAAAGTCACTATTCTTGAAGCTTCATACAAAAGTACCAAGTTTGGATTGTATATTTGATGGACATCACAAACCACAACTTTTGTATGAAAAAGTCACTATTCTTGAAGCTTCATACAAAAGTACCAAGTTTGGATTGTATATTTGATGGACATCGCAAACCACAACTTTTGTATGAAAAAGTCACTATTCTTAACGCTGCATATAAAAGTACCAAGTTTGGATTGTATATTTGATGGACATTGCAAACCACAACTTTTGTATGAAAAAGTCATTATTCTTGATGCTGCATTCATAAGTACCAAGTTTGGATTGTATATTTGATGAACATCGCAAACCACAACTTTTGTATGAAAAAGTCACTATTCTTGATGCTGCATTCAAAAGTACCAAGTTTGGATTGTATATTTGATGGACATTGCAAACCACAACTTTTGTATGAAAAAGTCACTATTCTTAACGCTGCATTCAAAAGTACCAAGTATGGATTGTATCTTTGATGGACATCACAAACCACAACTTTTGTATGAAAAAGTCACTATTCTTGAAGCTTCATACAAAAGTACCAAGTTTGGATTGTATATTTGATGGACATCGCAAACCACAACTTTTGTATGAAAAAGTCACTATTCTTGAAGCTTCATACAAAAGTACCAAGTTTGGATTGTATATTTGATGGACATCACAAACCACAACTTTTGTATGAAAAAGTCACTATTCTTGACGCTTGACGCATACAAAAGTACCAAGTTTGGATTGGATATTTGATGGACATTGCAAACCACAACTTTTGTATGAAAAAGTTACTATTCTTGACGCTGCATTCAAAAGTACTTAGTTTGGATTGTATATTTGATGGACATCGCAAACCATAACTTTTGTATGAAAAAGTCACTATTCTTAACGCTGCATATAAAAGTACCAAGTTTGGATTGTATATTTGATGGACATTGCAAACCACAACTTTTGTATGAAAAAGTCACTATTCTTAACGCTGCATATAAAAGTACCAAGTTTGGATTGTATATTTGATGAACATCGCAAACCACAACTTTTGTATGAAAAAGTCATTATTCTTGATGCTGCATTCATAAGTACCAAGTTTGGATTGTATATTTGATGGACATTGCAAACCACAACTTTTGTATGAAAAAGTCATTATTCTTGATGCTGCATTCAAAAGTACCAAGTTTGGATTGTATATTTGATGGACATCGCAAACCATAACTTTTGTATGAAAAAGTCACTATTCTTAACGCTGCATATAAAAGTACCAAGTTTGGATTGTATATTTGATGAACATCGCAAACCACAACTTTTGTATGAAAAAGTCACTATTCTTGATGCTGCATTCATAAGTACCAAGTTTGGATTGTATATTTGATGGACATTGCAAACCACAACTTTTGTATGAAAAAGTCACTATTCTTGATGCTGCATACAAAAGTACCAAGTTTGGATTGTATATTTGATGGACATCTGCAAACCATAACTTTTGTATGAAAAAGTCACTATTCTTGATGCTGCATTCATAAGTACCAAGTTTGGATTGTATATTTGATGGACATTGCAAACCACAACTTTTGTATGAAAAAGTCACTATTCTTAACGCTGCATATAAAAGTACCAAGTTTGGATTGTATATTTGATGAACATCGCAAACCACAACTTTTGTATGAAAAAGTCACTATTCTTGATGCTGCATTCATAAGTACCAAGTTTGGATTGTATATTTGATGGACATCGCAAACCACAACTTTTGTATGAAAAAGTTACTATTCTTGACGCTGCATACAAAAGTACCAAGTTTGGATTGTATATTTGATGGACATCTGCAAACCATAACTTTTGTATGAAAAAGTCACTATTCTTGATGCTGCATTCATAAGTACCAAGTTTGGATTGTATATTTGATGGACATTGCAAACCACAACTTTTGTATGAAAAAGTCACTATTCTTAACGCTGCATACAAAAGTACCAAGTTTGGATTATATATTTGATGGACATCGCAAACCACAACTTTTGTATGAAAAAGTTACTATTCTTGACGCTGCATACAAAAGTACCAAGTTTGGATTGTATATTTGATGAACATCGCAAACCACAACTTTTGTATGAAAAAGTCACTATTCTTGACGCTGCATACAAAAGTACCAAGTTTGGATTGTATATTTAATGGACATCGCAAACCACAACTTTTGTATGAAAAAGTCACTATTCTTGACGCTGCTAACAAAAGTACCAAGTTTGGATTGTTTATTTGATGGACATCGCAAACCACAACTTTTGTATGAAAAAGTCACTATTCTTGACGCTGCATACAAAAGTACCAAGTTTGGATTGTATATTTGATGGACATCGCAAACCACAACTTTTGTATGAAAAAGTCACTATTCTTGACGCTGCATACAAAAGTACCAAGTTTGGATTGTTTATTTGATGGACATCGCAAACCACAACTTTTGTATGAAAAAGTCACTATTCTTGACGCTGCATACAAAAGTACCAAGTTTGGATTGTATATTTGATGGACATCGCAAACCACAACTTTTGTATGAAAAAGTCACTATTCTTGACGCTGCATACAAAAGTACCAAGTTTGGATTGGATATTTGATGGACATCGCAAACCACAACTTTTGTATGAAAAAGTCACTATTCTTGACGCTGCATACAAAAGTACTAAGTTTGGATTGGATATTTAATGGACATCGCAAACCACAACTTTTGTACGAAAAAGTCACTATTCTTGACGCTGCTAACAAAAGTACCAAGTTTGGATTGTATATTTAATGGACATCGCAAACCACAACTTTTGTATGAAAAAGTCACTATTCTTGACGCTGCTAACAAAAGTACCAAGTTTGGATTGTTTATTTGATGGACATCGCAAACCACAACTTTTGTATGAAAAAGTCACTATTCTTGACGCTGCATACAAAAGTACCAAGTTTGGATTGTATATTTAATGGACATCGCAAACCACAACTTTTGTATGAAAAAGTCACTATTCTTGACGTTGCATACAAAAGTACCAAGTTTGGATTGTATATTTAATGGACATCGCAAACCACAACTTTTGTATGAAAAAGTCACTATTCTTGACGCTGCTAACAAAAGTACCAAGTTTGGATTGTTTATTTGATGGACATCGCAAACCACAACTTTTGTATGAAAAAGTCACTATTCTTGACGCTGCATACAAAAGTACCAAGTTTGGATTGTATATTTGATGGACATCGCAAACCACAACTTTTGTATGAAAAAGTCACTATTCTTGACGCTGCATACAAAAGTACCAAGTTTGGATTGGATATTTGATGGACATCGCAAACCACAACTTTTGTATGAAAAAGTCACTATTCTTGACGCTGCATACAAAAGTACTAAGTTTGGATTGGATATTTAATGGACATCGCAAACCACAACTTTTGTACGAAAAAGTCACTATTCTTGACGCTGCTAACAAAAGTACCAAGTTTGGATTGTATATTTAATGGACATCGCAAACCACAACTTTTGTACGAAAAAGTCACTATTCTTGACGCTGCATACAAAAGTACCAAGTTTGGATTGTATATTTGATGGACATCGCAAACCACAACTTTTGTATGAAAAAGTCACTATTCTTGACGCTGCATACAAAAGTACCAAGTTTGGATTGTATATTTAATGGACATCGCAAACCACAACTTTTGTATGAAAAAGTCACTATTCTTGACGCTGCATTCATAAGTACCAAGTTTGGATTGTATATTTGATGGACATCGCAAACCACAACTTTTGTATGAAAAAGTCACTATTCTTGACGCTGCATACAAAAGTACCAAGTTTGGATTGGATATTTGATGGACATCGCAAACCACAACTTTTGTATGAAAAAGTCACTATTCTTGACGCTGCATACAAAAGTACCAAGTTTGGATTGTATATTTAATGGACATCGCAAACCACAACTTTTGTATGAAAAAGTCACTATTCTTGACGCTGCATTCATAAGTACCAAGTTTGGATTGTATATTTGATGGACATCGCAAACCACAACTTTTGTATGAAAAAGTCACTATTCTTGACGCTGCATACAAAAGTACCAAGTTTGGATTGTATATTTGATGGACATCGCAAACCACAACTTTTGTATGAAAAAGTCACTATTCTTGACGCTGCATACAAAAGTACCAAGTTTGGATTGTTTATTTGATGGACATCGCAAACCACAACTTTTGTATGAAAAAGTCACTATTCTTGACGCTGCATACAAAAGTACCAAGTTTGGATTGTATATTTGATGGACATCGCAAACCACAACTTTTGTATGAAAAAGTTAATATTCTTGACGCTGCATACAAAAGTACCAAGTTTGGATTGTATATTTGATGGACATCGCAAACCACAACTTTTGTACGAAAAAGTCACTATTCTTGACGCTGCATACAAAAGTACCAAGTTTGGATTGTTTATTTGATGGACATCGCAAACCACAACTTTTGTACGAAAAAGTCACTATTCTTGACGCTGCATACAAAAGTACCAAGTTTGGATTGTATATTTGATGGACTTCGCAAACCACAACTTTTGTACGAAAAAGTTAATATTCTTGACGCTGCATTCATAAGTACCAAGTTTGGATTGTATATTTGATGGACATCGCAAACCACAACTTTTGTATGAAAAAGTTAATATTCTTGACGCTGCATTCATAAGTACCAAGTTTGGATTGGATATTTGATGGACATCGCACACCACAACTTTTGTATGAAAAAGTCACTATTCTCGACGCTGCATACAAAAGTACCAAGTTTGGATTGTATATTTGATGGACTTCGCAAACCACAACTTTTGTATGAAAAAGTCACTATTCTTGACGCTGCATTCATAAGTACCAAGTTTGGATTGTATATTTGATGGACATCGCAAACCACAACTTTTGTACGAAAAAGTCACTATTCTTGACGCTGCATACAAAAGTACCAAGTTTGGATTGTATATTTGATGGACTTCGCAAACCACAACTTTTGTATGAAAAAGTCACTATTCTTGACGCTGCATACAAAAGTACCAAGTTTGGATTGTATATTTGATGGACATCGTAAACCACAACTTTTGTACGAAAAAGTTAATATTCTTGACGCTGCATTCATAAGTACCAAGTTTGGATTGTATATTTGATGGACATCGCAAACCACAACTTTTGTATGAAAAAGTTAATATTCTTGACGCTGCATTCATAAGTACCAAGTTTGGATTGGATATTTGATGGACATCGCACACCACAACTTTTGTATGAAAAAGTCACTATTCTCGACGCTGCATACAAAAGTACCAAGTTTGGATTGTATATTTGATGGACTTCGCAAACCACAACTTTTGTACGAAAAAGTCACTATTCTTGACGCTGCATACAAAAGTACCAAGTTTGGATTGTATATTTGATGGACTTCGCAAACCACAACTTTTGTACGAAAAAGTTAATATTCTTGACGCTGCATTCATAAGTACCAAGTTTGGATTGTATATTTGATGGACATCGCAAACCACAACTTTTGTATGAAAAAGTTAATATTCTTGACGCTGCATTCATAAGTACCAAGTTTGGATTGGATATTTGATGGACATCGCACACCACAACTTTTGTATGAAAAAGTCACTATTCTCGACGCTGCATACAAAAGTACCAAGTTTGGATTGTATATTTGATGAACATCGCAAACCACAACTTTTGTACGAAAAAGTCACTATTCTTGACGCTGCATTCATAAGTACCAAGTTTGGATTGTATATTTGATGGACATCGCAAACCACAACTTTTGTACGAAAAAGTCACTATTCTTGACGCTGCATACAAAAGTACCAAGTTTGGATTGTATATTTGATGGACTTCGCAAACCACAACTTTTGTACGAAAAAGTCACTATTCTTGACGCTGCATACAAAAGTACCAAGTTTGGATTGTATATTTGATGGACATCGTAAACCACAACTTTTGTATGAAAAAGTTAATATTCTTGACGCTGCATACAAAAGTACCAAGTTTGGATTGTATATTTGATGGACATCGTAAACCACAACTTTTGTATGAAAAAGTCACTATTCTTGACGCTGCATACAAAAGTACCAAGTTTGGATTGGATATTTGATGGACATCGCAAACCACAACTTTTGTACGAAAAAGTCACTATTCTTGACGCTGCATTCATAAGTACCAAGTTTGGATTGGATATTTGATGGACATCGCAAACCACAACTTTTGTATGAAAAAGTTAATATTCTTGACGCTGCATACAAAAGTACCAAGTTTGGATTGTATATTTGATGGACATCGTAAACCACAACTTTTGTATGAAAAAGTCACTATTCTTGACGCTGCATACAAAAGTACCAAGTTTGGATTGGATATTTGATGGACATCGCAAACCACAACTTTTGTACGAAAAAGTCACTATTCTTGACGCTGCATTCATAAGTACCAAGTTTGGATTGTATATTTGATGGACATCGCAAACCACAACTTTTGTACGAAAAAGTCACTTTTCTTGACGCTGCATACAAAAGTACCAAGTTTGGATTGTATATTTGATGGACATCGTAAACCACAACTTTTGTACGAAAAAGTTAATATTCTTGACGCTGCATTCATAAGTACCAAGTTTGGATTGTATATTTGATGGACATCGCAAACCACAACTTTTGTACGAAAAAGTCACTTTTCTTGACGCTGCATACAAAAGTACCAAGTTTGGAATGTATATTTGATGGACATCGCAAACCACAACTTTTGTATGAAAAAGTTAATATTCTTGACGCTGCATACAAAAGTACCAAGTTTGGATTGTATATTTGATGGACATCACAAACCACAACTTCTGTATGAAAAAGTCACTATTCTTGACGCTGCATTCAAAAGTACGAAGTTTGGATTGTATATTTGATGAACATCGCAAACCACAACTTTTGTAAGAAAAAGTCACTATTCTTGACGCTGCATTCAAAAGTACGAAGTTTGGATTGTATATTTGATGAACATCGCAAACCACAACTTTTGTATGAAAAAGTCACTATTCTTGACGCTGCATACAAAAGTACCAAGTTTGGATTGTATATTTGATGTACATCGCAAACCACAACTTTTGTACGTAAAAGTCACTATTCTTGACGCTGCATACAAAAGTACCAAGTTTGGATTGTATATTTGATGGACATCGCAAACCACAACTTTTGTAAGAAAAAGTCACTATTCTTGACGCTGCATACAAAAGTACCAAGTTTGGATTGTATATTTGATGGACATCGCAAACCACAACTTTTGTAAGAAAAAGTCACTATTCTTGACGCTGCATTCAAAAGTACGAAGTTTGGATTGTATATTTGATGAACATCGCAAACCACAACTTTTGTATGAAAAAGTCACTATTCTTGACGCTGCATACAAAAGTACCAAGTTTGGATTGTATATTTGATGGACATCGCAAACCACAACTTTTGTAAGAAAAAGTCACTATTCTTGACGCTGCATACAAAAGTACCAAGTTTGGATTGTATATTTGATGGACATCGCAAACCACAACTTTTGTAAGAAAAAGTCACTATTCTTGACGCTGCATTCAAAAGTACGAAGTTTGGATTGTATATTTGATGGACATCGCAAACCACAACTTTTGTATGAAAAAGTCACTTTTTATGAAGCTGCATACAAAAGTACTAAGTTTGGATTGGATATTTGATGAACATCGAAGTTAACAACTTTTGTATGAAAAAGTCACTTTTAGTGAAGCTACGTACAAAAGTACTAAGTTTGGATTGGATATTTGATGAACATCGAAGTTAACAACTTTTGTATGAAAAAGTCACTTTTAGTGAAGCTACGTACAAAAGTACTAAGTTTGGATTGGATATTTGATGAACATCGAAGTTAACAACTTTTGTATGAAAAAGTCACTTTTAGTGAAGCTACGTACAAAAGTACTAAGTTTGGATTGGATATTTGATGAACATCGAAGTTAACAACTTTTGTATGAAAAAGTCACTTTTAGTGAAGCTACGTACAAAAGTACTAAGTTTGGATTGGATATTTGATGAATATCGAAGTTAACAACTTTTGTATGAAAAAGTCACTTTTAGTGAAGCTACGTACAAAAGTACTAAGTTTGGATTGGATATTTGATGAACATCGAAGTTAACAACTTTTGTATGAAAAAGTCACTTTTAGTGAAGCTACGTACAAAAGTACTAAGTTTGGATTGGATATTTGATGAACATCGAAGTTAACAACTTTTGTATGAAAAAGTCACTTTTAGTGAAGCTACGTACAAAAGTACTAAGTTTGGATTGGATATTTGATGAATATCGAAGTTAACAACTTTTGTATGAAAAAGTCACTTTTAGTGAAGCTACGTACAAAAGTAGTAAGTTTGGATTGGATATTTGATGAATATCGAAGTTAACAACTTTTGTATGAAAAAGTCACTTTTAGTGAAGCTACGTACAAAAGTACTAAGTTTGGATTGGATATTTGATGAACATCGAAGTTAACAACTTTTGTATGAAAAAGTCACTTTTAGTGAAGCTACGTACAAAAGTACTAAGTTTGGATTGGATATTTGATGAACATCGAAGTTAACAACTTTTGTATGAAAAAGTCATTTTTAGTGAAGCTACGTACAAAAGTACTAAGTTTGGATTGGATATTTGATGAACATCGAAGTTAACAACTTTTGTATGAAAAAGCCACTTTTAGTGAAGCTACGTACAAAAGTACTAAGTTTGGATTGGATATTTGATGAACATCGAAGTTAACAACTTTTGTATGAAAAAGTCACTTTTAGTGAAGCTACGTACAAAAGTACTAAGTTTGGATTGGATATTTGATGAACATCGAAGTTAACAACTTTTGTATGAAAAAGTCACTTTTAGTGAAGCTACGTACAAAAGTACTAAGTTTGGATTGGATATTTGATGAACATCGAAGTTAACAACTTTTGTATGAAAAAGTCACTTTTAGTGAAGCTACGTACAAAAGTACTAAGTTTGGATTGGATATTTGATGAATATCGAAGTTAACAACTTTTGTATGAAAAAGTCACTTTTAGTGAAGCTACGTACAAAAGTAGTAAGTTTGGATTGGATATTTGATGAATATCGAAGTTAACAACTTTTGTATGAAAAAGTCACTTTTAGTGAAGCTACGTACAAAAGTACTAAGTTTGGATTGGATATTTGATGAACATCGAAGTTAACAACTTTTGTATGAAAAAGTCACTTTTAGTGAAGCTACGTACAAAAGTACTAAGTTTGGATTCGATATTTGATGAACATCGAAGTTAACAACTTTTGTATGAAAAAGTCACTTTTAGTGAAGCTACGTACAAAAGTACTAAGTTTGGATTGGATATTTGATGAATATCGAAGTTAACAACTTTTGTATGAAAAAGTCACTTTTAGTGAAGCTACGTACAAAAGTACTAAGTTTGGATTGGATATTTGATGAACATCGAAGTTAACAACTTTTGTATGAAAAAGCCACTTTTAGTGAAGCAACGTACAAAAGTACTAAGTTTGGATTGGATATTTGATGAACATCGAAGTTAACAACTTTTGTATGAAAAAGTCACTTTTAGTGAAGCTACATACAAAAGTACTAAGTTTGGATTGGATATTTGATGAACATCGAAGTTAACAACTTTTGTATGAAAAAGTCACTTTTAGTGAAGCTACGTACAAAAGTACTTAGTTTGGATTGGATATTTGATGAACATCGAAGTTAACAACTTTTGTATGAAAAAGTCACTTTTAGTGAAGCTGCATACAAAAGTACTAAGTTTGGATTGGATATTTGATGAACATCGAAGTTAACAACTTTTGTATGAAAAAGTCACTTATAGTGAAGCTACGTACAAAAGTACTAAGTTTGGATTGGATATTTGATGAACATCGAAGTTAACAACTTTTGTATGAAAAAGTCACTTTTAGTGAAGCTACGTACAAAAGTACTAAGTTTGGATTGGATATTTGATTAACATCGAAGTTAACAACTTTTGTATGAAAAAGTCACTTTTAGTGAAGTTGCATACAAAAGTACTAAGTTTGGATTGGATATTTGATGAACATCGAAGTTAACAACTTTTGTATGAAAAAGTCACTTTTAGTGAAGTTGCATACAAAAGTACTAAGTTTGGATTGGATATTTGATGAACATCGAAGTTAACAACTTTTGTATGAAAAAGTCACTTTTAGTGAAGTTGCATACAAAAGTACTAAGTTTGGATTGGATATTTGATGAACATCGAAGTTAACAACTTTTGTATGAAAAAGTCACTTTTAGTGAAGCTACGTACAAAAGTACTAAGTTTGGATTGGATATTTGATGAACATCGAAGTTAACAACTTTTGTATGAAAAAGTCACTTTTAGTGAAGCTACGTACAAAAGTACTAAGTTTGGATTGGATATTTGATGAATATCGAAGTTAACAACTTTTGTATGAAAAAGTCACTTTTAGTGAAGCTACGTACAAAAGTACTAAGTTTGGATTGGATATTTGATGAACATCGAAGTTAACAACTTTTGTATGAAAAAGTCACTTTTAGTGAAGCTGCATACAAAAGTACTAAGTATGGATTGGATATTTGATGAACATCGAAGTTAACAACTTTTGTATGAAAAAGTCACTTTTAGTGAAGCTACGTACAAAAGTACTAAGTTTGGATTGGATATTTGATGAACATCGAAGTTAACAACTTTTGTATGAAAAAGTCACTTTTAGTGAAGCTACATACAAAAGTACAAAGTTTGGATTGGATATTTGATGAACATCGAAGTTAACAACTTTTGTATGAAAAAGTCACTTTTAGTGAAGCTACGTACAAAAGTACTAAGTTTGGATTGGATATTTGATGAACATCGAAGTTAACAACTTTTGTATGAAAAAGTCACTTTTAGTGAAGCTGCATACAAAAGTACTAAGTTTGGATTGGATATTTGATGAACATTGAAGTTAACAACTTTTGTATGAAAAAGTCACTTTTAGTGCAGTTGCATACAAAAGTACTAAGTTTGGATTGGATATTTGATGAACATCGAAGTTAACAACTTTTGTATGAAAAAGTCACTTTTAGTGAAGCTGCATACAAAAGTACTAAGTTTGGATTGGATATTTGATGAACATCGAAGTTAACAACTTTTGTATGAAAAAGTCACTTTTAGTGAAGCTGCATACAAAAGTACTAAGTATGGATTGGATATTTGATGAACATCGAAGTTAACAACTTTTGTATGAAAAAGTCACTTTTAGTGAAGCTACGTACAAAAGTACTAAGTTTGGATTGGATATTTGATGAACATCGAAGTTAACAACTTTTGTATGAAAAAGTCACTTTTAGTGAAGCTACGTACAAAAGTACTAAGTTTGGATTGGATATTTGATGAACATCGAAGTTAACAACTTTTGTATGAAAAAGTCACTTTTAGTGAAGTTGCATACAAAAGTACTAAGTTTGGATTGGATATTTGATGAACATCGAAGTTAACAACTTTTGTATGAAAAAGTCACTTTTAGTGAAGGTACGTACAAAAGTACTAAGTTTGGATTGGATATTTGATGAACATCGAAGTTAACAACTTTTGTATGAAAAAGTCACTTTTAGTGAAGCTACGTACAAAAGTACTTAGTTTGGATTGGATATTTGATGAACATCGAAGTTAACAACTTTTGTATGAAAAAGTCACTTTTAGTGAAGCTGCATACAAAAGTACTAAGTTTGGATTGGATATTTGATGAACATCGAAGTTAACAACTTTTGTATGAAAAAGTCACTTATAGTGAAGCTACGTACAAAAGTACTAAGTTTGGATTGGATATTTGATGAACATCGAAGTTAACAACTTTTGTATGAAAAAGTCACTTTTAGTGAAGCTACGTACAAAAGTACTAAGTTTGGATTGGATATTTGATTAACATCGAAGTTAACAACTTTTGTATGAAAAAGTCACTTTTAGTGAAGTTGCATACAAAAGTACTAAGTTTGGATTGGATATTTGATGAACATCGAAGTTAACAACTTTTGTATGAAAAAGTCACTTTTAGTGAAGTTGCATACAAAAGTACTAAGTTTGGATTGGATATTTGATGAACATCGAAGTTAACAACTTTTGTATGAAAAAGTCACTTTTAGTGAAGTTGCATACAAAAGTACTAAGTTTGGATTGGATATTTGATGAACATCGAAGTTAACAACTTTTGTATGAAAAAGTCACTTTTAGTGAAGCTACGTACAAAAGTACTAAGTTTGGATTGGATATTTGATGAACATCGAAGTTAACAACTTTTGTATGAAAAAGTCACTTTTAGTGAAGCAACGTACAAAAGTACTAAGTTTGGATTGGATATTTGATGAACATCGAAGTTAACAACTTTTGTATGAAAAAGTCATTATTAGTGAAGCTGCATACAAAAGTACTAAGTTTGGATTGGATATTTGATGAACATCGAAGTTAACAACTTTTGTATGAAAAAGTCACTTTTAGTGAAGTTGCATACAAAAGTACTAAGTTTGGATTGGATATTTGATGAACATCGAAGTTAACAACTTTTGTATGAAAAAGTCACTTTTAGTGAAGCTACGTACAAAAGTACTAAGTTTGGATTGGATATTTGATGAACATCGAAGTTAACAACTTTTGTATGAAAAACTCACTTTTAGTGAAGCTGCATACAAAAGTACAAAGTTTGGATTGGATATTTGATGAACATCGAAGTTAACAACTTTTGTATGAAAAAGTCATTATTAGTGAAGCTACGTACAAAAGTACTTAGTTTGGATTGGATATTTGATGAACATCGAAGTTAACAACTTTTGTATGAAAAAGTCATTATTAGTGAAGCTACGTACAAAAGTACAAAGTTTGGATTGGATATTTGATAAACATCGAAGTTAACAACTTTTGTATGAAAAAGTCACTTTTAGTGAAGCTGCATACAAAAGTACTAAGTTTGGATTGGATATTTGATAAACATCGAAGTTAACAACTTTTGTATGAAAAAGTCACTTTTAGTGAAGCTGCATACAAAAGTACAAAGTTTGGATTGGATATTTGATTAACATCGAAGTTAACAACTTTTGTATGAAAAAGTCATTATTAGTGAAGCTACGTACAAAAGTACAAAGTTTGGATTGGATATTTGATGAACATCGAAGTTAACAACTTTTGTATGAAAAAGTCACTTTTAGTGAAGCTGCATACAAAAGTACTAAGTTTGGATTGGATATTTGATGAACATCGAAGTCAACAACTTTTGTATGAAAAAGTCACTTTTAGTGAAGTTGCATACAAAAGTACTAAGTTTGGATTGGATATTTGATGAACATCGAAGTTAACAACTTTTGTATGAAAAAGTCACTTTTAGTGAAGCTACGTACAAAAGTACTAAGTTTGGATTGGATATTTGATGAACATCGAAGTTAACAACTTTTGTATGAAAAAGTCACTTTTAGTGAAGCTGCATACAAAAGTACAAAGTTTGGATTGGATATTTGATGAACATCGAAGTTAACAACTTTTGTATGAAAAAGTCATTATTAGTGAAGCTACGTACAAAAGTACTTAGTTTGGATTGGATATTTGATGAACATCGAAGTTAACAACTTTTGTATGAAAAAGTCATTATTAGTGAAGCTACGTACAAAAGTACAAAGTTTGGATTGGATATTTGATAAACATCGAAGTTAACAACTTTTGTATGAAAAAGTCACTTTTAGTGAAGCTGCATACAAAAGTACTAAGTTTGGATTGGATATTTGATAAACATCGAAGTTAACAACTTTTGTATGAAAAAGTCACTTTTAGTGAAGCTGCATACAAAAGTACAAAGTTTGGATTGGATATTTGATGAACATCGAAGTTAACAACTTTTGTATGAAAAAGTCATTATTAGTGAAGCTACGTACAAAAGTACTTAGTTTGGATTGGATATTTGATGAACATCGAAGTTAACAACTTTTGTATGAAAAAGTCATTATTAGTGAAGCTACGTACAAAAGTACAAAGTTTGGATTGGATATTTGATAAACATCGAAGTTAACAACTTTTGTATGAAAAAGTCACTTATAGTGAAGCTACGTACAAAAGTACTAAGTTTGGATTGGATATTTGATGAACATCGAAGTTAACAACTTTTGTATGAAAAAGTCACTTTTAGTGAAGCTACGTACAAAAGTACTAAGTTTGGATTGGATATTTGATTAACATCGAAGTTAACAACTTTTGTATGAAAAAGTCATTATTAGTGAAGCTGCATACAAAAGTACTAAGTTTGGATTGGATATTTGATGAACATCGAAGTTAACAACTTTTGTATGAAAAAGTCACTTTTAGTGAAGCTGCATACAAAAGTACTAAGTTTGGATTGGATATTTGATGAACATCGAAGTTAACAACTTTTGTATGAAAAAGTCACTTTTAGTGAAGCTACGTACAAAAGTACTAAGTTTGGATTGGATATTTGATGAACATCGAAGTTAACAACTTTTGTATGAAAAAGTCACTTTTAGTGAAGCTACGTACAAAAGTACTAAGTTTGGATTGGATATTTGATGAACATCGAAGTTAACAACTTTTGTATGAAAAACTCACTTTTAGTGAAGCTGCATACAAAAGTACAAAGTTTGGATTGGATATTTGATGAACATCGAAGTTAACAACTTTTGTATGAAAAAGTCATTATTAGTGAAGCTACGTACAAAAGTACTTAGTTTGGATTGGATATTTGATGAACATCGAAGTTAACAACTTTTGTATGAAAAAGTCATTATTAGTGAAGCTACGTACAAAAGTACAAAGTTTGGATTGGATATTTGATAAACATCGAAGTTAACAACTTTTGTATGAAAAAGTCACTTTTAGTGAAGCTGCATACAAAAGTACTAAGTTTGGATTGGATATTTGATAAACATCGAAGTTAACAACTTTTGTATGAAAAAGTGAAAAACTTTTAGTGAAGCTGCATACAAAAGTACTAACTTTGGATTGGATATTTGATGAACATCGAAGTTAACAACTTTTGTATGAAAAAGTCACTTTTAGTGAAGCTGCATACAAAAGTACTAAGTTTGGATTGGATATTTGATGAACATCGAAGTTAACAACTTTTGTATGAAAAAGTCACTTTTAGTGAAGCTGCATACAAAAGTACTAAGTATGGATTGGATATTTGATGAACATCGAAGTTAACAACTTTTGTATGAAAAAGTCACTTTTAGTGAAGCTGCATACAAAAGTACAAAGTTTGGATTGGATATTTGATGAACATCGAAGTTAACAACTTTTGTATGAAAAAGTCACTTTTAGTGAAGCTGCATACAAAAGTACTAAGTTTGGATTGGATATTTGATGAACATCGAAGTTAACAACTTTTGTATGAAAAAGTCACTTTTAGTGAAGCTGCATACAAAAGTACTAAGTTTGGATTGGATATTTGATGAACATCGAAGTTAACAACTTTTGTATGAAAAAGTCATTATTAGTGAAGCTGCATACAAAAGTACTAAGTTTGGATTGGATATTTGATGAACATCGAAGTTAACAACTTTTGTATGAAAAAGTCACTTTTAGTGAAGCTGCATACAAAAGTACAAAGTTTGGATTGGATATTTGATGAACATCGAAGTTAACAACTTTTGTATGAAAAAGTCACTTTTAGTGAAGCTACGTACAAAAGTACTAAGTTTGGATTGGATATTTGATGAACATCGAAGTTAACAACTTTTGTATGAAAAACTCACTTTTAGTGAAGCTGCATACAAAAGTACAAAGTTTGGATTGGATATTTGATGAACATCGAAGTTAACAACTTTTGTATGAAAAAGTCACTTTTAGTGAAGCTGCATACAAAAGTACTAAGTTTGGATTGGATATTTGATTAACATCGAAGTTAACAACTTTTGTATGAAAAAGTCACTTTTAGTGAAGCTGCATACAAAAGTACTAAGTTTGGATTGGATATTTGATTAACATCGAAGTTAACAACTTTTGTATGAAAAAGTCACTTTTAGTGAAGCTGCATACAAAAGTACTAAGTTTGGATTGGATATTTGATGAACATCGAAGTTAACAACTTTTGTATGAAAAAGTCACTTTTAGTGAAGCTGCATACAAAAGTACTAAGTTTGGATTGGATATTTGATGAACATCGAAGTTAACAACTTTTGTATGAAAAAGTCACTTTTAATGAAGCTGCATACAAAAGTACTAAGTATGGATTGGATATTTGATGAACATCGAAGTTAACAACTTTTGTATGAAAAAGTCACTTTTAGTGAAGCTACGTACAAAAGTACTAAGTTTTAATTGGATATTTGATGAACATCGAAGTTAACAACTTTTGTATGAAAAAGTCACTTTTAGTGAAGCTACGTACAAAAGTACTAAGTTTGGATTGGATATTTGATTAACATCGAAGTTAACAACTTTTGTATGAAAAAGTCACTTTTAGTGAAGCTGCATACAAAAGTACAAAGTTTGGATTGGATATTTGATGAACATCGAAGTTAACAACTTTTGTATGAAAAAGTCATTATTAGTGAAGCTGCATACAAAAGTACAAAGTTTGGATTGGATATTTGATGAACATCGAAGTTAACAACTTTTGTATGAAAAAGTCACTTTTAGTGAAGCTGCATACAAAAGTACAAAGTTTGGATTGGATATTTGATTAACATCGAAGTTAACAACTTTTGTATGAAAAAGTCACTTTTAGTGAAGCTACGTACAAAAGTACTAAGTTTGGATTGGATATTTGATGAACATCGAAGTTAACAACTTTTGTATGAAAAAGTCATTATTAGTGAAGCTGCATACAAAAGTACTAAGTTTGGATTGGATATTTGATGAACATCGAAGTTAACAACTTTTGTATGAAAAAGTCACTTTTAGTGAAGCTACGTACAAAAGTACTAAGTTTGGATTGGATATTTGATGAACATCGAAGTTAACAACTTTTGTATGAAAAAGTCACTTTTAGTGAAGCTACGTACAAAAGTACTAAGTTTGGATTGGATATTTGATGAACATCGAAGTTAACAACTTTTGTATGAAAAAGTCACTTTTAGTGAAGCTACGTACAAAAGTACTAAGTTTGGATTGGATATTTGATGAACATCGAAGTTAACAACTTTTGTATGAAAAAGTCACTTTTAGTGAAGCTGCATACAAAAGTACTAAGTTTGGATTGGATATTTGATGAACATCGAAGTTAACAACTTTTGTATGAAAAAGTCACTTTTAGTGAAGCTACGTACAAAAGTACTAAGTTTGGATTGGATATTTGATGAACATCGAAGTTAACAACTTTTGTATGAAAAAGTCACTTTTAGTGAAGCTACGTACAAAAGTACTAAGTTTGGATTGGATATTTGATGAACATCGAAGTTAACAACTTTTGTATGAAAAAGTCATTATTAGTGAAGCTGCATACAAAAGTACTAAGTTTGGATTGGATATTTGATGAACATCGAAGTTAACAACTTTTGTATGAAAAAGTCACTTTTAGTGAAGCTACGTACAAAAGTACTAAGTTTGGATTGGATATTTGATGAACATCGAAGTTAACAACTTTTGTATGAAAAAGTCACTTTTAGTGAAGCTGCATACAAAAGTACAAAGTTTGGATTGGATATTTGATGAACATCGAAGTTAACAACTTTTGTATGAAAAAGTCACTTTTAGTGAAGCTACGTACAAAAGTACTAAGTTTGGATTGGATATTTGATGAACATCGAAGTTAACAACTTTTGTATGAAAAAGTCACTTTTAGTGAAGCTGCATACAAAAGTACTAAGTTTGGATTGGATATTTGATGAACATCGAAGTTAACAACTTTTGTATGAAAAAGTCACTTTTAGTGAAGCTGCATACAAAAGTACTAAGTTTGGATTGGATATTTGATGAACATCGAAGTTAACAACTTTTGTATGAAAAAGTCACTTTTAGTGAAGCTACGTACAAAAGTACTAAGTTTGGATTGGATATTTGATGAACATCGAAGTTAACAACTTTTGTATGAAAAAGTCACTTTTAGTGAAGCTGCATACAAAAGTACAAAGTTTGGATTGGATATTTGATGAACATCGAAGTTAACAACTTTTGTATGAAAAAGTCACTTTTAGTGAAGCTGGATACAAAAGTACTAAGTTTGGATTGGATATTTGATGAACATCGAAGTTAACAACTTTTGTATGAAAAAGTCACTTTTAGTGAAGCTGCATACAAAAGTACTAAGTTTGGATTGGATATTTGATGAACATCGAAGTTAACAACTTTTGTATGAAAAAGTCACTTTTAGTGAAGCTGCATACAAAAGTACAAAGTTTGGATTGGATATTTGATGAACATCGAAGTTAACAACTTTTGTATGAAAAAGTCACTTTTAGTGAAGCTACGTACAAAAGTACTAAGTTTGGATTGGATATTTGATGAACATCGAAGTTAACAACTTTTGTATGAAAAAGTCATTATTAGTGAAGCTGCATACAAAAGTACTAAGTTTGGATTGGATATTTGATGAACATCGAAGTTAACAACTTTTGTATGAAAAAGTCACTTTTAGTGAAGCTACGTACAAAAGTACTAAGTTTGGATTGGATATTTGATGAACATCGAAGTTAACAACTTTTGTATGAAAAAGTCATTATTAGTGAAGCTGCATACAAAAGTACTAAGTATGGATTGGATATTTGATGAACATCGAAGTTAACAACTTTTGTATGAAAAAGTCACTTTTAGTGAAGCTGCATACAAAAGTACTAAGTTTGGATTGGATACTTGATGAACATCGAAGTTAACAACTTTTGTATGAAAAAGTCACTTTTAGTGAAGCTGGATACAAAAGTACTAAGTTTGGATTGGATATTTGATGAACATCGAAGTTAACAACTTTTGTATGAAAAAGTCACTTTTAGTGAAGCTGCATACAAAAGTACTAAGTTTGGATTGGATATTTGATTAACATCGAAGTTAACAACTTTTGTATGAAAAAGTCACTTTTAGTGAAGCTACGTACAAAAGTACTAAGTTTGGATTGGATATTTGATGAACATCGAAGTTAACAACTTTTGTATGAAAAAGTCACTTTTAGTGAAGTTGCATACAAAAGTACTAAGTTTGGATTGGATATTTGATGAACATCGAAGTTAACAACTTTTGTATGAAAAAGTCACTTTTAGTGAAGCTACGTACAAAAGTACTAAGTTTGGATTGGATATTTGATGAACATCGAAGTTAACAACTTTTGTATGAAAAAGTCACTTTTAGTGAAGCTGCATACAAAAGTACAAAGTTTGGATTGGATATTTGATGAACATCGAAGTTAACAACTTTTGTATGAAAAAGTCACTTTTAGTGAAGCTGCATACAAAAGTACTAAGTATGGATTGGATATTTGATGAACATCGAAGTTAACAACTTTTGTATGAAAAAGTCACTTTTAGTGAAGCTGCATACAAAAGTACTAAGTTTGGATTGGATACTTGATGAACATCGAAGTTAACAACTTTTGTATGAAAAAGTCACTTTTAGTGAAGCTGGATACAAAAGTACTAAGTTTGGATTGGATATTTGATGAACATCGAAGTTAACAACTTTTGTATGAAAAAGTCACTTTTAGTGAAGCTGCATACAAAAGTACTAAGTTTGGATTGGATATTTGATGAACATCGAAGTTAACAACTTTTGTATGAAAAAGTCACTTTTAGTGAAGCTGCATACAAAAGTACAAAGTTTGGATTGGATATTTGATGAACATCGAAGTTAACAACTTTTGTATGAAAAAGTCACTTTTAGTGAAGCTACGTACAAAAGTACTAAGTTTGGATTGGATATTTGATGAACATCGAAGTTAACAACTTTTGTATGAAAAAGTCACTTTTAGTGAAGCTGCATACAAAAGTACTAAGTTTGGATTGGATATTTGATGAACATCGAAGTTAACAACTTTTGTATGAAAAAGTCACTTTTAGTGAAGCTACGTACAAAAGTACTAAGTTTGGATTGGATATTTGATGAACATCGAAGTTAACAACTTTTGTATGAAAAAGTCACTTTTAGTGAAGCTACGTACAAAAGTACTAAGTTTGGATTGGATATTTGATGAACATCGAAGTTAACAACTTTTGTATGAAAAAGTCACTTTTAGTGAAGCTGCATACAAAAGTACTAAGTTTGGATTGGATATTTGATGAACATCGAAGTTAACAACTTTTGTATGAAAAAGTCACTTTTAGTGAAGCTACGTACAAAAGTACTAAGTTTGGATTGGATATTTGATGAACATCGAAGTTAACAACTTTTGTATGAAAAAGTCACTTTTAGTGAAGCTACGTACAAAAGTACTAAGTTTGGATTGGATATTTGATGAACATCGAAGTTAACAACTTTTGTATGAAAAAGTCACTTTTAGTGAAGCTGCATACAAAAGTACTAAGTTTGGATTGGATATTTGATGAACATCGAAGTTAACAACTTTTGTATGAAAAAGTCACTTTTAGTGAAGCTGCATACAAAAGTACTAAGTTTGGATTGGATATTTGATGAACATCGAAGTTAACAACTTTTGTATGAAAAAGTCATTATTAGTGAAGCTGCATACAAAAGTACTAAGTTTGGATTGGATATTTGATGAACATCGAAGTTAACAACTTTTGTATGAAAAAGTCACTTTTAGTGAAGCTGCATACAAAAGTACTAAGTTTGGATTGGATATTTGATGAACATCGAAGTTAACAACTTTTGTATGAAAAAGTCACTTTTAGTGAAGCTGCATACAAAAGTACTAAGTTTGGATTGGATATTTGATTAACATCGAAGTTAACAACTTTTGTATGAAAAAGTCACTTTTAGTGAAGCAACGTACAAAAGTACTAAGTTTGGATTGGATATTTGATGAACATCGAAGTTAACAACTTTTGTATGAAAAAGTCACTTTTAGTGAAGCTACGTACAAAAGTACTAAGTTTGGATTGGATATTTGATGAACATCGAAGTTAACAACTTTTGTATGAAAAAGTCACTTTTAGTGAAGCTACGTACAAAAGTACTAAGTTTGGATTGGATATTTGATGAACATCGAAGTTAACAACTTTTGTATGAAAAAGTCACTTTTAGTGAAGCTACGTACAAAAGTACTAAGTTTGGATTGGATATTTGATGAACATCGAAGTTAACAACTTTTGTATGAAAAAGTCACTTTTAGTGAAGCTACGTACAAAAGTACTAAGTTTGGATTGGATATTTGATGAACATCGAAGTCAACAACTTTTGTATGAAAAAGTCACTTTTAGTGAAGCTACGTACAAAAGTACTAAGTTTGGATTGGATATTTGATGAACATCGAAGTTAACAACTTTTGTATGAAAAAGTCACTTTTAGTGAAGCTACGTACAAAAGTACTAAGTTTGGATTGGATATTTGATGAACATCGAAGTTAACAACTTTTGTATGAAAAAGTCACTTTTAGTGAAGCTACGTACAAAAGTACTAAGTTTGGATTGGATATTTGATGAACATCGAAGTTAACAACTTTTGTATGAAAAAGTCACTTTTAGTGAAGCTGGATACAAAAGTACTAAGTTTGGATTGGATATTTGATGAACATCGAAGTTAACAACTTTTGTATGAAAAAGTCACTTTTAGTGAAGCTACGTACAAAAGTACTAAGTTTGGATTGGATATTTGATGAACATCGAAGTTAACAACTTTTGTATGAAAAAGTCACTTTTAGTGAAGCTACGTACAAAAGTACTAAGTTTGGATTGGATATTTGATGAACATCGAAGTTAACAACTTTTGTATGAAAAAGTCATTATTAGTGAAGCTGCATACAAAAGTACTAAGTTTGGATTGGATATTTGATGAACATCGAAGTTAACAACTTTTGTATGAAAAAGTCACTTTTAGTGAAGCTACGTACAAAAGTACTAAGTTTGGATTGGATATTTGATGAACATCGAAGTTAACAACTTTTGTATGAAAAAGTCACTTTTAGTGAAGCTGCATACAAAAGTACTAAGTTTGGATTGGATATTTGATGAACATCGAAGTTAACAACTTTTGTATGAAAAAGTCACTTTTAGTGAAGCTACGTACAAAAGTACTAAGTTTGGATTGGATATTTGATGAACATCGAAGTCAACAACTTTTGTATGAAAAAGTCACTTTTAGTGAAGCTGCATACAAAAGTACTAAGTTTGGATTGGATATTTGATGAACATCGAAGTTAACAACTTTTGTATGAAAAAGTCACTTTTAGTGAAGCTACGTACAAAAGTACTAAGTTTGGATTGGATATTTGATGAACATCGAAGTTAACAACTTTTGTATGAAAAAGTCACTTTTAGTGAAGCTGCATACAAAAGTACTAAGTTTGGATTGGATATTTGATGAACATCGAAGTTAACAACTTTTGTATGAAAAAGTCACTTTTAGTGAAGCTACGTACAAAAGTACTAAGTTTGGATTGGATATTTGATGAACATCGAAGTTAACAACTTTTGTATGAAAAAGTCACTTTTAGTGAAGCTACGTACAAAAGTACTAAGTTTGGATTGGATTTTTGATGAACATCGAAGTCAACAACTTTTGTATGAAAAAGTCACTTTTAGTGAAGCTGCATACAAAAGTACTAAGTTTGGATTGGATATTTGATGAACATCGAAGTTAACAACTTTTGTATGAAAAAGTCACTTTTAGTGAAGCTACGTACAAAAGTACTAAGTTTGGATTGGATATTTGATGAACATCGAAGTTAACAACTTTTGTATGAAAAAGTCACTTTTAGTGAAGCTGCATACAAAAGTACTAAGTTTGGATTGGATATTTGATGAACATCGAAATTAACAACTTTTGTATGAAAAAGTCATTTTTAGTGAAGCTACGTACAAAAGTACTAAGTTTGGATTGGATATTTGATGAACATCGAAGTTAACAACTTTTGTATGAAAAAGTCACTTTTAGTGAAGCTGCATACAAAAGTACTAAGTTTGGATTGGATATTTGATGAACATCGAAGTTAACAACTTTTGTATGAAAAAGTCACTTTTAGTGAAGTTGCATACAAAAGTACTAAGTTTGGATTGGATATTTGATGAACATCGAAGTTAACAACTTTTGTATGAAAAAGTCACTTTTAGTGAAGCTACGTACAAAAGTACTAAGTTTGGATTGGATATTTGATGAACATCGAAGTTAACAACTTTTGTATGAAAAAGTCACTTTTAGTGAAGCTACGTACAAAAGTACTAAGTTTGGATTGGATATTTGATGAACATCGAAGTTAACAACTTTTGTATGAAAAAGTCACTTTTAGTGAAGCTACGTACAAAAGTACTAAGTTTGGATTGGATATTTGATGAACATCGAAGTTAACAACTTTTGTATGAAAAAGTCACTTTTAGTGAAGTTGCATACAAAAGTACTAAGTTTGGATTGGATATTTGATGAACATCGAAGTTAACAACTTTTGTATGAAAAAGTCATTATTAGTGAAGCTGCATACAAAAGTACTAAGTTTGGATTGGATATTTGCTGAACATCGAAGTTAACAACTTTTGTATGAAAAAGTCACTTTAAGTGAAGTTGCATACAAAAGTACTAAGTTTGGATTGGATATTTGATGAACATCGAAGTTAACAACTTTTGTATGAAAAAGTCACTTTTAGTGAAGCTACGTACAAAAGTACTAAGTTTGGATTGGATATTTGATGAACATCGAAGTTAACAACTTTTGTATGAAAAAGTCACTTTTAGTGAAGCTGCATACAAAAGTACTAAGTTTGGATTGGATATTTGATGAACATCGAAGTTAACAACTTTTGTATGAAAAAGTCACTTTTAGTGAAGCTACGTACAAAAGTACTAAGTTTGGATTGGATATTTGATGAACATCGAAGTTAACAACTTTTGTATGAAAAAGTCACTTTTAGTGAAGCTACGTACAAAAGTACTAAGTTTGGATTGGATATTTGATGAACATCGAAGTTAACAACTTTTGTATGAAAAAGTCACTTTTAGTGAAGCTGCATACAAAAGTACTAAGTTTGGATTGGATATTTGATGAACATCGAAGTTAACAACTTTTGTATGAAAAAGTCACTTTTAGTGAAGCTACGTACAAAAGTACTAAGTTTGGATTGGATATTTGATGAACATCGAAGTTAACAACTTTTGTATGAAAAAGTCATTATTAGTGAAGCTGCATACAAAAGTACTAAGTATGGATTGGATATTTGATGAACATCGAAGTTAACAACTTTTGTATGAAAAAGTCACTTTTAGTGAAGCTGCATACAAAAGTACTAAGTTTGGATTGGATACTTGATGAACATCGAAGTTAACAACTTTTGTATGAAAAAGTCACTTTTAGTGAAGCTGGATACAAAAGTACTAAGTTTGGATTGGATATTTGATGAACATCGAAGTTAACAACTTTTGTATGAAAAAGTCACTTTTAGTGAAGCTGCATACAAAAGTACTAAGTTTGGATTGGATATTTGATTAACATCGAAGTTAACAACTTTTGTATGAAAAAGTCACTTTTAGTGAAGCTACGTACAAAAGTACTAAGTTTGGATTGGATATTTGATGAACATCGAAGTTAACAACTTTTGTATGAAAAAGTCACTTTTAGTGAAGCTACGTACAAAAGTACTAAGTTTGGATTGGATATTTGATGAACATCGAAGTTAACAACTTTTGTATGAAAAAGTCATTATTAGTGAAGCTGCATACAAAAGTACTAAGTTTGGATTGGATATTTGATGAACATCGAAGTTAACAACTTTTGTATGAAAAAGTCACTTTTAGTGAAGCTACGTACAAAAGTACTAAGTTTGGATTGGATATTTGATGAACATCGAAGTTAACAACTTTTGTATGAAAAAGTCACTTTTAGTGAAGCTGCATACAAAAGTACTAAGTTTGGATTGGATATTTGATGAACATCGAAGTTAACAACTTTTGTATGAAAAAGTCACTTTTAGTGAAGCTGCATACAAAAGTACTAAGTTTGGATTGGATATTTGATTAACATCGAAGTTAACAACTTTTGTATGAAAAAGTCACTTTTAGTGAAGCTACGTACAAAAGTACTAAGTTTGGATTGGATATTTGATGAACATCGAAGTTAACAACTTTTGTATGAAAAAGTCACTTTTAGTGAAGCTACGTACAAAAGTACTAAGTTTGGATTGGATATTTGATGAACATCGAAGTTAACAACTTTTGTATGAAAAAGTCACTTTTAGTGAAGCTACGTACAAAAGTACTAAGTTTGGATTGGATATTTGATGAACATCGAAGTTAACAACTTTTGTATGAAAAAGTCACTTTTAGTGAAGCTACGTACAAAAGTACTAAGTTTGGATTGGATATTTGATGAACATCGAAGTTAACAACTTTTGTATGAAAAAGTCACTTTTAGTGAAGCTACGTACAAAAGTACTAAGTTTGGATTGGATATTTGATGAACATCGAAGTCAACAACTTTTGTATGAAAAAGTCACTTTTAGTGAAGCTGCATACAAAAGTACTAAGTTTGGATTGGATATTTGATGAACATCGAAGTTAACAACTTTTGTATGAAAAAGTCACTTTTAGTGAAGCTACGTACAAAAGTACTAAGTTTGGATTGGATATTTGATGAACATCGAAGTTAACAACTTTTGTATGAAAAAGTCACTTTTAGTGAAGCTGCATACAAAAGTACTAAGTTTGGATTGGATATTTGATGAACATCGAAGTTAACAACTTTTGTATGAAAAAGTCACTTTTAGTGAAGCTACGTACAAAAGTACTAAGTTTGGATTGGATATTTGATGAACATCGAAGTTAACAACTTTTGTATGAAAAAGTCACTTTTAGTGAAGCTGCATACAAAAGTACTAAGTTTGGATTGGATATTTGATGAACATCGAAGTTAACAACTTTTGTATGAAAAAGTCACTTTTAGTGAAGCTACGTACAAAAGTACTAAGTTTGGATTGGATATTTGATGAACATCGAAGTTAACAACTTTTGTATGAAAAAGTCACTTTTAGTGAAGCTGGATACAAAAGTACTAAGTTTGGATTGGATATTTGATGAACATCGAAGTTAACAACTTTTGTATGAAAAAGTCACTTTTAGTGAAGCTACGTACAAAAGTACTAAGTTTGGATTGGATACTTGATGAACATCGAAGTTAACAACTTTTGTATGAAAAAGTCACTTTTAGTGAAGCTGGATACAAAAGTACTAAGTTTGGATTGGATATTTGATGAACATCGAAGTTAACAACTTTTGTATGAAAAAGTCACTTTTAGTGAAGCTGCATACAAAAGTACTAAGTTTGGATTGGATATTTGATTAACATCGAAGTTAACAACTTTTGTATGAAAAAGTCACTTTTAGTGAAGCTACGTACAAAAGTACTAAGTTTGGATTGGATATTTGATGAACATCGAAGTTAACAACTTTTGTATGAAAAAGTCATTATTAGTGAAGCTGCATACAAAAGTACTAAGTTTGGATTGGATATTTGATGAACATCGAAGTTAACAACTTTTGTATGAAAAAGTCACTTTTAGTGAAGCTACGTACAAAAGTACTAAGTTTGGATTGGATATTTGATGAACATCGAAATTAACAACTTTTGTATGAAAAAGTCACTTTTAGTGAAGCTACGTACAAAAGTACTAAGTTTGGATTGGATATTTGATGAACATCGAAGTTAACAACTTTTGTATGAAAAAGTCACTTTTAGTGGAGCTGCATACAAAAGTACTAAGTATGGATTGGATATTTGATGAACATCGAAGTTAACAACTTTTGTATGAAAAAGTCACTTTTAGTGAAGTTGCATACAAAAGTACTAAGTTTGGATTGGATATTTGATGAACATCGAAGTTAACAACTTTTGTATGAAAAAGTCACTTTTAGTGAAGTTGCATACAAAAGTACTAAGTTTGGATTGGATATTTGATTAACATCGAAGTTAACAACTTTTGTATGAAAAAGTCACTTTTAGTGAAGCTACGTACAAAAGTACTAAGTTTGGATTGGATATTTGATGAACATCGAAGTTAACAACTTTTGTATGAAAAAGTCACTTTTAGTGAAGCTACGTACAAAAGTACTAAGTTTGGATTGGATATTTGATGAACATCGAAGTTAACAACTTTTGTATGAAAAAGTCACTTTTAGTGAAGCTACGTACAAAAGTACTAAGTTTGGATTGGATATTTGATGAACATCGAAGTTAACAACTTTTGTATGAAAAAGTCACTTTTAGTGAAGTTGCATACAAAAGTACTAAGTTTGGATTGGATATTTGATGAACATCGAAGTTAACAACTTTTGTATGAAAAAGTCACTTTTAGTGAAGCTACGTACAAAAGTACTAAGTTTGGATTGGATATTTGATGAACATCGAAGTTAACAACTTTTGTATGAAAAAGTCACTTTTAGTGAAGTTGCATACAAAAGTACTAAGTTTGGATTGGATATTTGATGAACATCGAAGTTAACAACTTTTGTATGAAAAAGTCACTTTTAGTGAAGCTACGTACAAAAGTACTAAGTTTGGATTGGATATTTGATGAACATCGAAGTTAACAACTTTTGTATGAAAAAGTCACTTTAAGTGAAGCTACGTACAAAAGTACCAAGTTTGGATTGGATATTTGATGAACATCGAATTTAACAACTTTTGTATGAAAAAGTCACTTTTAGTGAAGCTACGTACAAAAGTACTAAGTTTGGATTGGATATTTGATGAACATCGAAGTTAACAACTTTTGTATGAAAAAGTCACTTTTAGTGAAGCTGCATACAAAAGTACTAAGTTTGGATTGGATATTTGATAAACATCGAAGTTAACAACTTTTGTATGAAAAAGTCACCTTAAGTGAAGCTACGTACAAAAGTACCAAGTTTGGATTGGATATTTGATGAACATCGAAGTTAACAACTTTTGTATGAAAAAGTCACTTTTAGTGAAGTTGCATACAAAAGTACTAAGTTTGGATTGGATATTTGATGAACATCGAAGTTAACAACTTTTGTATGAAAAAGTCACTTTTAGTGAAGCTACGTACAAAAGTACTAAGTTTGGATTGGATATTTGATGAACATCGAAGTTAACAACTTTTGTATGAAAAAGTCACTTTTAGTGAAGCTACGTACAAAAGTACCAAGTTTGGATTGGATATTTGATGAACATCGAAGTTAACAACTTTTGTATGAAAAAGTCACTTTTAGTGAAGCTACGTACAAAAGTACTAAGTTTGGATTGGATATTTGATGAACATCGAAGTTAACAACTTTTGTATGAAAAAGTCACTTTTAGTGAAGTTGCATACAAAAGTACTAAGTTTGGATTGGATATTTGATGAACATCGAAGTTAACAACTTTTGTATGAAAAAGTCACTTTTAGTGAAGCTGCATACAAAAGTACTAAGTATGGATTGGATATTTGATGAACATCGAAGTTAACAACTTTTGTATGAAAAAGTCACTTTTAGTGAAGCTACGTACAAAAGTACTAAGTTTGGATTGGATATTTGATTAACATCGAAGTTAACAACTTTTGTATGAAAAAGTCACTTTTAGTGAAGCTGCATACAAAAATACAAAGTTTGGATTGGATATTTGATGAACATCGAAGTTAACAACTTTTGTATGAAAAAGTCACTTTTAGTGAAGTTGCATACAAAAGTACTAAGTTTGGATTGGATATTTGATGAACATCGAAGTTAACAACTTTTGTATGAAAAAGTCACTTTTAGTGAAGCTGCATACAAAAGTACTAAGTTTGGATTGGATATTTGATGAACATCGAAGTTAACAACTTTTGTATGAAAAAGTCACTTTTAGTGAAGTTGCATACAAAAGTACTTAGTTTGGATTGGATATTTGATGAACATCGAAGTTAACAACTTTTGTATGAAAAAGTCACTTTTAGTGAAGCTGCATACAAAAGTACTAAGTTTGGATTGGATATTTGATGAACATCGAAGTTAACAACTTTTGTATGAAAAAGTCACTTTTAGTGAAGCTGCATACAAAAGTACTAAGTATGGATTGGATATTTGATGAACATCGAAGTTAACAACTTTTGTATGAAAAAGTCACTTTTAGTGAAGCTGCATACAAAAATACAAAGTTTGGATTGGATATTTGATGAACATCGAAGTTAACAACTTTTGTATGAAAAAGTCACTTTTAGTGAAGCTACGTACAAAAGTACTAAGTATGGATTGGATATTTGATGAACATCTAAGTTAACAACTTTTGCATGAAAAAGTCACTTTTAGTGAAGCTGCATACAAAAATACAAAGTTTGGATTGGATATTTGATGAACATCGAAGTTAACAACTTTTGTATGAAAAAGTCACTTTTAGTGAAGTTGCATACAAAAGTACTAAGTTTGGATTGGATATTTGATGAACATCGAAGTTAACAACTTTTGTATGAAAAAGTCACTTTTAGTGAAGCTGCATACAAAAGTACTAAGTTTGGATTGGATATTTGATGAACATCGAAGTTAACAACTTTTGTATGAAAAAGTCACTTTTAGTGAAGCTGCATACAAAAGTACTAAGTTTGGATTGGATATTTGATGAACATCGAAGTTAACAACTTTTGTATGAAAAAGTCACTTTTAGTGAAGCTGCATACAAAAGTACTAAGTTTGGATTGGATATTTGATAAACATCGAAGTTAACAACTTTTGTATGAAAAAGTCACTTTAAGTGAAGCTACGTACAAAAGTACCAAGTTTGGATTGGATATTTGATGAACATCGAAGTTAACAACTTTTGTATGAAAAAGTCACTTTTAGTGAAGTTGCATACAAAAGTACTAAGTTTGGATTGGATATTTGATGAACATCGAAGTTAACAACTTTTGTATGAAAAAGTCACTTTTAGTGAAGCTGCATACAAAAGTACTAAGTTTGGATTGGATATTTGATAAACATCGAAGTTAACAACTTTTGTATGAAAAAGTCACTTTAAGTGAAGCTACGTACAAAAGTACCAAGTTTGGATTGGATATTTGATGAACATCGAAGTTAACAACTTTTGTATGAAAAAGTCACTTTTAGTGAAGCTGCATACAAAAGTACTAAGTTTGGATTGGATATTTGATGAACATCGAAGTTAACAACTTTTGTATGAAAAAGTCACTTTTAGTGAAGTTGCATACAAAAGTACTAAGTTTGGATTGGATATTTGATAAACATCGAAGTTAACAACTTTTGTATGAAAAAGTCACTTTTAGTGAAGCTACGTACAAAAGTACTAAGTTTGGATTGGATATTTGATGAACATCGAAGTTAACAACTTTTGTATGAAAAAGTCACTTTTAGTGAAGTTACGTACAAAAGTACTAAGTTTGGATTGGATATTTGATGAACATCGAAAATAACAACTTTTGTATGAAAAAGTCACTTTTAGTGAAGTTGCATACAAAAGTACTAAGTTTGGATTGGATATTTGATGAACATCGAAGTTAACAACTTTTGTATGAAAAAGTCACTTTTAGTGAAGCTGCATACAAAAGTACTAAGTTTGGATTGGATATTTGATGAACATCGAAGTTAACAACTTTTGTATGAAAAAGTCACTTTTAGTGAAGCTGCATACAAAAGTACTAAGTTTGGATTGGATATTTGATGAACATCGAAGTTAACAACTTTTGTATGAAAAAGTCACTTTTAGTGAAGCTGCATACAAAAGTACTAAGTTTGGATTGGATATTTGATAAACATCGAAGTTAACAACTTTTGTATGAAAAAGTCACTTTAAGTGAAGCTACGTACAAAAGTACCAAGTTTGGATTGGATATTTGATGAACATCGAAGTTAACAACTTTTGTATGAAAAAGTCACTTTTAGTGAAGTTGCATACAAAAGTACTAAGTTTGGATTGGATATTTGATGAACATCGAAGTTAACAACTTTTGTATGAAAAAGTCACTTTTAGTGAAGCTACGTACAAAAGTACTAAGTTTGGATTGGATATTTGATGAACATCGAAGTTAACAACTTTTGTATGAAAAAGTCACTTTTAGTGAAGTTGCATACAAAAGTACTAAGTTTGGATTGGATATTTGATAAACATCGAAGTTAACAACTTTTGTATGAAAAAGTCACTTTTAGTGAAGCTACGTACAAAAGTACTAAGTTTGGATTGGATATTTGATGAACATCGAAGTTAACAACTTTTGTATGAAAAAGTCACTTTTAGTGAAGTTACGTACAAAAGTACTAAGTTTGGATTGGATATTTGATGAACATCGAAAATAACAACTTTTGTATGAAAAAGTCACTTTTAGTGAAGTTGCATACAAAAGTACTAAGTTTGGATTGGATATTTGATGAACATCGAAGTTAACAACTTTTGTATGAAAAAGTCACTTTTAGTGAAGCTGCATACAAAAGTACTAAGTTTGGATTGGATATTTGATGAACATCGAAGTTAACAACTTTTGTATGAAAAAGTCACTTTTAGTGAAGTTGCATACAAAAGTACTAAGTTTGGATTGGATATTTGATTAACATCGAAGTTAACAACTTTTGTATGAAAAAGTCACTTTTAGTGAAGCTGCATACAAAAGTACTAAGTTTGGATTGGATATTTGATGAACATCGAAGTTAACAACTTTTGTATGAAAAAGTCACTTTTAGTGAAGCTACGTACAAAAGTACTAAGTTTGGATTGGATATTTGATGAACATCGAAAATAACAACTTTTGTATGAAAAAGTCACTTTTAGTGAAGTTGCATACAAAAGTACTAAGTTTGGATTGGATATTTGATTAACATCGAAGTTAACAACTTTTGTATGAAAAAGTCACTTTTAGTGAAGCTACGTACAAAAGTACTAAGTTTGGATTGGATATTTGATGAACATCGACGTTAACAACTTTTGTATGAAAAAGTCACTTTTAGTGAAGCTACGTACAAAAGTACTAAGTTTGGATTGTATATTTGATGAACATCGAAGTTAACAACTTTTGTATGAAAAAGTCACTTTTAGTGAAGTTGCATACAAAAGTACTAAGTTTGGATTGGATATTTGATGAACATCGAAGTTAACAACTTTTGTATGAAAAAGTCACTTTTAGTGAAGCTACGTACAAAAGTACTAAGTTTGGATTGGATATTTGATGAACATCGAAGTTAACAACTTTTGTATGAAAAAGTCACTTTTAGTGAAGCTACGTACAAAAGTACTAAGTTTGGATTGGATATTTGATGAACATCGAAGTTAACAACTTTTGTATGAAAAAGTCACTTTAAGTGAAGCTGCATACAAAAGTACTAAGTTTGGATTGGATATTTGATTAACATCGAAGTTAACAACTTTTGTAGGAAAAAGTCACTTTTAGTGAAGCTGCATACAAAAGTACTAAGTTTGGATTGGATATTTGATGAACATCGAAGTTAACAACTTTTGTATGAAAAAGTCATTATTAGTGAAGCTGCATACAAAAGTACTAAGTTTGGATTGGATATTTGATGAACATCGAAGTTAACAACTTTTGTATGAAAAAGTCACTTTAAGTGAAGCTACGTACAAAAGTACTAAGTTTGGATTGGATATTTGATGAACATCGAAGTTAACAACTTTTGTATGAAAAAGTCACTTCTAGTGAAGCTGCATACAAAAGTACTAAGTTTGGATTGGATATTTGATTAACATCGAAGTTAACAACTTTTGTTGGAAAAAGTCACTTTAAGTGAAGCTACGTACAAAAGTACTAAGTTTGGATTGGATATTTGATGAACATCGAAGTTAACAACTTTTGTATGAAAAAGTCACTTTAAGTGAAGCTACGTACAAAAGTACTAAGTTTGGATTGGATATTTGATTAACATCGAAGTTAACAACTTTTGTATGAAAAAGTCACTTTTAGTGAAGCTACGTACAAAAGTACTAAGTTTGGATTGGATATTTGATTAACATCGAAGTTAACAACTTTTGTATGAAAAAGTCACTTTTAGTGAAGCTACGTACAAAAGTACTTAGTTTGGATTGGATATTTGATGAACATCGAAGTTAGCAACTTTTGTATGAAAAAGTCACTTCTAGTGAAGCTGCATACAAAAGTACTAAGTTTGGATTGGATATTTGATAAACATCGAAGTTAACAACTTTTGTATGAAAAAGTCACTTTAAGTGAAGCTACGTACAAAAGTACTAAGTTTGGATTGGATATTTGATGAACATCGAAGTTAACAACTTTTGTATGAAAAAGTCACTTTTAGTGAAGCTACGTACAAAAGTACTAAGTTTGGATTGGATATTTGATGAACATCGAAGTTAACAACTTTTGTATGAAAAAGTCACTTTTAGTGAAGCTACGTACAAAAGTACTAAGTTTGGATTGAATATTTGATGAACATCGAAGTTAACAACTTTTGTATGAAAAAGTCACTTTTAGTGAAGTTGCATACAAAAGTACTAAGTTTGGATTGGATATTTGATTAACATCGAAGTTAACAACTTTTGTATGAAAAAGTCACTTTTAGTGAAGCTACGTACAAAAGTACAAAGTTTGGATTGGATATTTGATGAACATCGAAGTTAACAACTTTTGTATGAAAAAGTCACTTCTAGTGAAGCTGCATACAAAAGTACTAAGTTTGGATTGGATATTTGATGAACATCGAAGTTAACAACTTTTGTAGGAAAAAGTCACTTTAAGTGAAGCTACGTACAAAAGTACTAAGTTTGGATTGGATATTTGATGAACATCGAAGTTAACAACTTTTGTATGAAAAAGTCACTTTTAGTGAAGCTACGTACAAAAGTACTAAGTTTGGATTGGATATTTGATTAACATCGAAGTTAACAACTTTTGTATGAAAAAGTCACTTTTAGTGAAGCTACGTACAAAAGTACTAAGTTTGGATTGGATATTTGATTAACATCGAAGTTAACAACTTTTGTATGAAAAAGTCACTTTTAGTAAAGCTACGTACAAAAGTACTAAGTTTGGATTGGATATTTGATGAACATCGAAGTTAACAACTTTTGTATGAAAAAGTCATTATAAGTGAAGCTGCATACAAAAGTACTTAGTTTGGATTGGATATTTGATGAACATCGAAGTTAGCAACTTTTGTATGAAAAAGTCACTTCTAGTGAAGCTGCATACAAAAGTACTAAGTTTGGATTGGATATTTGATGAACATCGAAGTTAACAACTTTTGTATGAAAAAGTCACTTTAAGTGAAGCTACGTACAAAAGTACTAAGTTTGGATTGGATATTTGATGAATATCGAAGTTAACAATTTTTGTATGAAAAAGTCACTTTTAGTGAAGCAACGTACAAAAGTACTAAGTTTGGATTGGATATTTGATGAACATCGAAGTTAACAACTTTTGTATGAAAAAGTCACTTTTAGTGAAGCTACGTACAAAAGTACTAAGTTTGGATTGGATATTTGATGAACATCGAAGTTAACAACTTTTGTATGAAAAAGTCACTTTTAGTGAAGCTGCATACAAAAGTACAAAGTTTGGATTGGATATTTGATTAACATCGAAGTTAACAACTTTTGAATGAAAAAGTCACTTTTAGTGAAGCTACGTACAAAAGTACAAAGTTTGGATTGGATATTTGATGAACATCGAAGTTAACAACTTTTGTATGAAAAAGTCACTTCTAGTGAAGCTGCATACAAAAGTACTAAGTTTGGATTGGATATTTGATGAACATCGAAGTTAACAACTTTTGTATGAAAAAGTCACTTTAAGTGAAGCTACGTACAAAAGTACTAAGTTTGGATTGGATATTTGATGAACATCGAAGTTAGCAACTTTTGTATGAAAAAGTCACTTCTAGTGAAGCTGCATACAAAAGTACTAAGTTTGGATTGGATATTTGATTAACATCGAAGTTAACAACTTTTGTAGGAAAAAGTCACTTTAAGTGAAGCTACGTACAAAAGTACTAAGTTTGGATTGGATATTTGATGAACATCGAAGTTAACAACTTTTGTATGAAAAAGTCACTTTTAGTGAAGCTACGTACAAAAGTACTAAGTTTGGATTGGATATTTGATTAACATCGAAGTTTACAACTTTTGTATGAAAAAGTCACTTTTAGTGAAGCTACGTACAAAAGTACTAAGTTTGGATTGGATATTTGATTAACATCGAAGTTAACAACTTTTGTATGAAAAAGTCACTTTTAGTAAAGCTACGTACAAAAGTACTAAGTTTGGATTGGATATTTGATGAACATCGAAGTTAACAACTTTTGTATGAAAAAGTCATTATAAGTGAAGCTGCATACAAAAGTACTTAGTTTGGATTGGATATTTGATGAACATCGAAGTTAGCAACTTTTGTATGAAAAAGTCACTTCTAGTGAAGCTGCATACAAAAGTACTAAGTTTGGATTGGATATTTGATTAACATCGAAGTTAACAACTTTTGTATGAAAAAGTCACTTTTAGTAAAGCTACGTACAAAAGTACTAAGTTTGGATTGGATATTTGATGAACATCGAAGTTAACAACTTTTGTATGAAAAAGTCATTATAAGTGAAGCTGCATACAAAAGTACTTAGTTTGGATTGGATATTTGATGAACATCGAAGTTAGCAACTTTTGTATGAAAAAGTCACTTCTAGTGAAGCTGCATACAAAAGTACTAAGTTTGGATTGGATATTTGATGAACATCGAAGTTAACAACTTTTGTATGAAAAAGTCACTTTTAGTGAAGCTACGTACAAAAGTACTAAGTTTGGATTGTATATTTGATGAATATCGAAGTTAACAATTTTTGTATGAAAAAGTCACTTTTAGTGAAGCAACGTACAAAAGTACTAAGTTTGGATTGGATATTTGATGAACATCGAAGTTAACAACTTTTGTATGAAAAAGTCACTTTTAGTGAAGCAACGTACAAAAGTACTAAGTTTGGATTGGATATTTGATGAACATCGAAGTTAACAACTTTTGTATGAAAAAGTCACTTTTAGTGAAGCTGCATACAAAAGTACAAAGTTTGGATTGGATATTTGATTAACATCGAAGTTAACAACTTTTGAATGAAAAAGTCACTTTTAGTGAAGCTGCATACAAAAGTACTAAGTTTGGATTGGATATTTGATGAACATCGAAGTTAACAACTTTTGTATGAAAAAGTCACTTTTAGTGAAGCTGCATACAAAAGTACTAAGTTTGGATTGGATATTTGATGAACATCGAAGTTAACAACTTTTGTATGAAAAAGTCACTTTTAGTGAAGCTACGTACAAAAGTACTAAGTTTGGATTGGATATTTGATGAACATCGAAGTTAACAACTTTTGTATGAAAAAGTCACTTTTAGTGAAGCTACGTACAAAAGTACTAAGTTTGGATTGGATATTTGATGAACATCGAAGTTAACAACTTTTGTATGAAAAAGTCACTTTTAGTGAAGCTGCATACAAAAGTACTAAGTTTGGATTGGATATTTGATGAACATCGAAGTTAACAACTTTTGTATGAAAAAGTCACTTTTAGTGAAGCTGCATACAAAAGTACTAAGTTTGGATTGGATATTTGATGAACATCGAAGTTAACAACTTTTGTATGAAAAAGTCATTATTAGTGAAGCTGCATACAAAAGTACTAAGTTTGGATTGGATATTTGATGAACATCGAAGTTAACAACTTTTGTATGAAAAAGTCACTTTTAGTGAAGCTGAAGTTCGAAAAAAAAAAGTACTAAGTATGGATTGGATATTTGATGAACATCGAAGTTAACAACTTTTGTATGAAAAAGTCATTATTAGTGAAGCTGCATACAAAAGTACTAAGTATGGATTGGATATTTGATGAACATCGAAGTTAACAACTTTTGTATGAAAAAGTCACTTTTAGTGAAGCTGCATACAAAAGTACTAAGTTTGGATTGGATATTTGATGAACATCGAAGTTAACAACTTTTGTATGAAAAAGTCATTATTAGTGAAGCTGCATACAAAAGTACTAAGTTTGGATTGGATATTTGATGAACATCGAAGTTAACAACTTTTGTATGAAAAAGTCACTTTTAGTGAAGCTGCATACAAAAGTACTAAGTTTGGATTGGATATTTGATGAACATCGAAGTTAACAACTTTTGTATGAAAAAGTCACTTTTAGTGAAGCTGCATACAAAAGTACTAAGTTTGGATTGGATATTTGATGAACATCGAAGTTAACAACTTTTGTATGAAAAAGTCATTATTAGTGAAGCTGCATACAAAAGTACTAAGTTTGGATTGGATATTTGATGAACATCGAAGTTAACAACTTTTGTATGAAAAAGTCACTTTTAGTGAAGCTGCATACAAAAGTACTAAGTTTGGATTGGATATTTGATGAACATCGAAGTTAACAACTTTTGTATGAAAAAGTCATTATTAGTGAAGCTGCATACAAAAGTACTAAGTTTGGATTGGATATTTGATGAACATCGAAGTTAACAACTTTTGTATGAAAAAGTCACTTTTAGTGAAGCTGCATACAAAAGTACTAAGTTTGGATTGGATATTTGATGAACATCGAAGTTAACAACTTTTGTATGAAAAAGTCACTTTTAGTGAAGCTGCATACAAAAGTACTAAGTTTGGATTGGATATTTGATGAACATCGAAGTTAACAACTTTTGTATGAAAAAGTCATTATTAGTGAAGCTGCATACAAAAGTACTAAGTATGGATTGGATATTTGATGAACATCGAAGTTAACAACTTTTGTATGAAAAAGTCACTTTTAGTGAAGCTGCATACAAAAGTACTAAGTTTGGATTGGATATTTGATTAACATCGAAGTTAACAACTTTTGTTTGAAAAAGTCACTTTTAGTGAAGCAACGTACAAAAGTACCAAGTTTGGATTGGATATTTGATGAATATCGAAGTTAACAACTTTTGTATGAAAAAGTCATTATTAGTGAAGCTGCATACAAAAGTACTAAGTATGGATTGGATATTTGATGAACATCGAAGTTAACAACTTTTGTATGAAAAAGTCACTTTTAGTGAAGCTGCATACAAAAGTACTAAGTATGGATTGGATATTTGATGAACATCGAAGTTAACAACTTTTGTATGAAAAAGTCACTTTTAGTGAAGCTACGTACAAAAGTACTAAGTTTGGATTGGATATTTGATGAACATCGAAGTTAACAACTTTTGTATGAAAAAGTCATTATTAGTGAAGCTGCATACAAAAGTACTAAGTATGGATTGGATATTTGATGAACATCGAAGTTAACAACTTTTGTATGAAAAAGTCACTTTTAGTGAAGCTGCATACAAAAGTACTAAGTTTGGATTGGATATTTGATGAACATCGAAGTTAACAACTTTTGTATGAAAAAGTCATTATTAGTGAAGCTGCATACAAAAGTACTAAGTTTGGATTGGATATTTGATGAACATCGAAGTTAACAACTTTTGTATGAAAAAGTCACTTTTAGTGAAGCTGCATACAAAAGTACTAAGTTTGGATTGGATATTTGATGAACATCGAAGTTAACAACTTTTGTATGAAAAAGTCACTTTTAGTGAAGCTGCATACAAAAGTACTAAGTTTGGATTGGATATTTGATGAACATCGAAGTTAACAACTTTTGTATGAAAAAGTCATTATTAGTGAAGCTGCATACAAAAGTACTAAGTTTGGATTGGATATTTGATGAACATCGAAGTTAACAACTTTTGTATGAAAAAGTCACTTTTAGTGAAGCTGCATACAAAAGTACTAAGTTTGGATTGGATATTTGATGAACATCGAAGTTAACAACTTTTGTATGAAAAAGTCATTATTAGTGAAGCTGCATACAAAAGTACTAAGTTTGGATTGGATATTTGATGAAAATCGAAGTTAACACCTTTGGTATGAAAAAGTCATTATTAGTGAAGCTGCATACAAAAGTACTAAGTTTGGATTGGATATTTGATGAACATCGAAGTTAACATTTTTTGTATGAAAAAGTCACTTTTAGTGAAGCTGCATACAAAAGTACTAAGTTTGGATTGGATATTTGATGAACATCGAAGTTAACAACTTTTGTATGAAAAAGTCACTTTTAGTGAAGCTACGTACAAAAGTACTAAGTTTGGATTGGATATTTGATGAAAATCGAAGTTAACACCTTTGGTATGAAAAAGTCATTATTAGTGAAGCTGCATACAAAAGTACTAAGTTTGGATTGGATATTTGATGAACATCGAAGTTAACAACTTTTGTATGAAAAAGTCACTTTTAGTGAAGCTACGTACAAAAGTACTAAGTTTGGATTGGATATTTGATGAAAATCGAAGTTAACACCTTTGGTATGAAAAAGTCATTATTAGTGAAGCTGCATACAAAAGTACTAAGTTTGGATTGGATATTTGATGAACATCGAAGTTAACAACTTTTGTATGAAAAAGTCACTTTTAGTGAAGCTACGTACAAAAGTACTAAGTTTGGATTGGATATTTGATGAAAATCGAAGTTAACACCTTTGGTATGAAAAAGTCATTATTAGTGAAGCTGCATACAAAAGTACTAAGTTTGGATTGGATATTTGATGAACATCGAAGTTAACAACTTTTGTATGAAAAAGTCACTTTTAGTGAAGTTGCATACAAAAGTACTAAGTTTGGATTGGATATTTGATTAACATCGAAGTTAACACCTTTTGTATGAAAAAGTCACTTTTAGTGAAGCTACGTACAAAAGTACTAAGTTTGGATTGGATATTTGATGAACATCGAAGTTAACAACTTTTGTATGAAAAAGTCACTTTTAGTGAAGCTGCATACAAAAGTACTAAGTTTGGATTGGATATTTGATGAACATCGAAGTTAACAACTTTTGTATGAAAAAGTCACTTTTAGTGAAGCTGCATACAAAAGTACTAAGTTTGGATTGGATATTTGATTAACATCGAAGTTAACAACTTTTGTATGAAAAAGTCACTTTTAGTGAAGCTGCATACAAAAGTACTAAGTTTGGATTGGATATTTGATGAACATCGAAGTTAACAACTTTTGTATGAAAAAGTCACTTTTAGTGAAGCTACGTACAAAAGTACTAAGTTTGGATTGGATATTTGATGAACATCGAAGTTAACAACTTTTGTATGAAAAAGTCACTTTTAGTGAAGCTGCATACAAAAGTACTAAGTTTGGATTGGATATTTGATGAACATCGAAGTTAACAACTTTTGTATGAAAAAGTCACTTTTAGTGAAGCTGCATACAAAAGTACTAAGTTTGGATTGGATATTTGATTAACATCGAAGTTAACAACTTTTGTATGAAAAAGTCACTTTTAGTGAAGCTGCATACAAAAGTACTAAGTTTGGATTGGATATTTGATGAACATCGAAGTTAACAACTTTTGTATGAAAAAGTCACTTTTAGTGAAGCTGCATACAAAAGTACTAAGTTTGGATTGGATATTTGATGAACATCGAAGTTAACAACTTTTGTATGAAAAAGTCACTTTTAGTGAAGCTACGTACAAAAGTACTAAGTTTGGATTGGATATTTGATGAACATCGAAGTTAACAGCTTTTGTATGAAAAAGTCACTTTTAGTGAAGCTGCATACAAAAGTACTAAGTTTGGATTGGATATTTGATGAACATCGAAGTCAACAACTTTTGTATGAAAAAGTCACTTTTAGTGAAGCTACGTACAAAAGTACTAAGTTTGGATTGGATATTTGATGAACATCGAAATTAACAACTTTTGTATGAAAAAGTCACTTTTAGTGAAGCTGCATACAAAAGTACTAAGTTTGGATTGGATATTTGATGAACATCGAAGTCAACAACTTTTGTATGAAAAAGTCATTATTGGTGAAGCTGCATACAAAAGTACTAAGTTTGGATTGGATATTTGATGAACATCGAAGTTAAAAACTTTTGTATGAAAAAGTCATTATTAGTGAAGCTGCATACAAAAGTACTAAGTTTGGATTGGATATTTGATGAACATCGAAGTTAACAACTTTTGTATGAAAAAGTCACTTTTAGTGAAGCTACGTACAAAAGTACTAAGTTTGGATTGGATATTTGATGAACATCGAAGTTAACAACTTTTGTATGAAAAAGTCACTTTTAATGAAGCTGCATACAAAAGTACTAAGTTTGGATTGGATATTTGATGAACATCGAAGTTAACAACTTTTGTATGAAAAAGTCACTTTTAGTGAAGCTGCATACAAAAGTACTAAGTATGGATTGGATATTTGATGAACATCGAAGTCAACAACTTTTGTATGAAAAAGTCACTTTTAGTGAAGCTGCTTACAAAAGTACTAAGTTTGGATTGGATATTTGATGAACATCGAAGTCAACAACTTTTGTATGAAAAAGTCACTTTTAGTGAAGCTGCATACAAAGGTACTAAGTTTGGATTGGATATTTGATGAACATCGAAGTTAACAACTTTTGTATGAAAAAGTCACTTTTAGTGAAGCTGCATACAAAAGTACTAAGTTTGGATTGGATATTTGATGAACATCGAAGTTAACAACTTTTGTATGAAAAAGTCACTTTTAATGAAGCTGCATACAAAAGTACTAAGTTTGGATTGGATATTTGATGAACATCGAAGTCAACAACTTTTGTATGAAAAAGTCACTTTTAGTGAAGTTGCATACAAAAGTACTAAGTTTGGATTGGATATTTGATGAACATCGAAGTTAACAACTTTTGTATGAAAAAGTCACTTTTAGTGAAGCTGCATACAAAAGTACTAAGTTTGGATTGGATATTTGATGAACATCGAAGTTAACAACTTTTGTATGAAAAAGTCACTTTTAGTGAAGCTACGTACAAAAGTACTAAGTTTGGATTGGATATTTGATGAACATCGAAGTTAACAACTTTTGTATGAAAAAGTCACTTTTAATGAAGCTGCATACAAAGGTACTAAGTTTGGATTGGATATTTGATGAACATCGAAATCAACAACTTTTGTATGAAAAAGTCACTTTTAGTGAAGCTGCATACAAAAGTACTAAGTTTGGATTGGATATTTGATGAACATCGAAGTTAACAACTTTTGTATGAAAAAGTCACTTTTAGTGAAGCTGCTTACAAAAGTACTAAGTTTGGATTGGATATTTGATGAACATCGAAGTCAACAACTTTTGTATGAAAAAGTCACTTTTAGTGAAGCTGCATACAAAGGTACTAAGTTTGGATTGGATATTTGATGAACATCGAAGTTAACAACTTTTGTATGAAAAAGTCACTTTTAGTGAAGCTGCATACAAAAGTACTAAGTTTGGATTGGATATTTGATGAACATCGAAGTTAACAACTTTTGTATGAAAAAGTCACTTTTAGTGAAGCTGCATACAAAAGTACTAAGTTTGGATTGGATATTTGATGAACATCGAAGTCAACAACTTTTGTATGAAAAAGTCACTTTTAATGAAGCTGCTTACAAAAGTACTAAGTTTGGATTGGATATTTGATGAACATCGAAGTTAACAACTTTTGTATGAAAAAGTCACTTTTAATGAAGCTGCATACAAAGGTACTAAGTTTGGATTGGATATTTGATGAACATCGAAATCAACAACTTTTGTATGAAAAAGTCACTTTTAGTGAAGCTGCATACAAAAGTACTAAGTTTGGATTGGATATTTGATGAACATCGAAGTTAACAACTTTTTTATGAAAAAGTCACTTTTAGTGAAGCTACGTACAAAAGTACCAAGTTTGGATTGGATATTTGATGAACATCGAAATCAACAACTTTTGTATGAAAAAGTCACTTTTAGTGAAGTTGCATACAAAAGTACTAAGTTTGGATTGGATATTTGATGAACATCGAAGTTAACAACTTTTGTATGAAAAAGTCACTTTTAATGAAGCTGCATACAAAAGTACTAAGTATGGATTGGATATTTGATGAACATCGAAGTTAACAACTTTTGTATGAAAAAGTCATAATTAGTGAAGCTGCATACAAAAGTACTAAGTTTGGATTGGATATTTGATGAACATCGAAGTTAACAACTTTTGTATGAAAAAGTCACTTTTAGTGAAGCTACGTACAAAAGTACCAAGTTTGGATTGGATATTTGATGAACATCGAAATCAACAACTTTTGTATGAAAAAGTCACTTTTAGTGAAGTTGCATACAAAAGTACTAAGTTTGGATTGGATATTTGATGAACATCGAAGTTAACAACTTTTGTATGAAAAAGTCACTTTTAGTGAAGCTACGTACAAAAGTACTAAGTTTGGATTGGATATTTGATGAACATCGAAGTTAACAACTTTTGTATGAAAAAGTCACTTTTAATGAAGCTGCATACAAAAGTACTAAGTATGGATTGGATATTTGATGAACATCGAAGTTAACAACTTTTGTATGAAAAAGTCACTTTTAGTGAAGCTGCATACAAAAGTACAAAGTATGGATTGGATATTTGATGAACATCGAAGTTAACAACTTTTGTATGAAAAAGTCACTTTTAGTGAAGCTACGTACAAAAGTACTAAGTTTGGATTGGATATTTGATGAACATCGAAGTTAACAACTTTTGTATGAAAAAGTCACTTTTAATGAAGCTGCATACAAAAGTACTAAGTATGGATTGGATATTTGATGAACATCGAAGTTAACAACTTTTGTATGAAAAAGTCACTTTTAGTGAAGCTACGTACAAAAGTACTAAGTTTGGATTGGATATTTGATGAACATCGAAGTTAACAACTTTTGTATGAAAAAGTGACTTTTAGTGAAGCTGCATACAAAAGTACAAAGTTTGGATTGGATATTTGATGAACATCGAAGTTAACAACTTTTGTATGAAAAAGTCACTTTTAATGAAGCTGCATACAAAAGTACTAAGTATGGATTGGATATTTGATGAACATCGAAGTTAACAACTTTTGTATGAAAAAGTCACTTTTAATGAAGCTGCATACAAAAGTACTAAGTATGGATTGGATATTTGATGAACATCGAAATTAACAACTTTTGTATGAAAAAGTCACTTTTAGTGAAGTTGCATACAAAAGTACAAAGTTTGGATTGGATATTTGATGAACATCGAAGTTAACAACTTTTGTATGAAAAAGTCACTTTTAGTGAAGTTGCATACAAAAGTACTAAGTTTGGATTGGATATTTGATGAACATCGAAGTTAACAACTTTTGTATGAAAAAGTCACTTTTAGTGAAGCTACGTACAAAAGTACTAAGTTTGGATTGGATATTTGATGAACATCGAAGTTAACAACTTTTGTATGAAAAAGTCACTTTTAGTGAAGCTGCATACAAAAGTACTAAGTTTGGATTGGATATTTGATGAACATCGAAGTTAACAACTTTTGTATGAAAAAGTCACTTTTAGTGAAGCTGCATACAAAAGTACAAAGTTTGGATTGGATATTTGATGAACATCGAAGTTAACAACTTTTGTATGAAAAAGTCACTTTTAGTGAAGCTGCATACAAAAGTACTAAGTTTGGATTGGATATTTGATGAACATCGAAGTTAACAACTTTTGTATGAAAAAGTCACTTTTAGTGAAGCTGCATACAAAAGTACTAAGTTTGGATTGGATATTTGATGAACATCGAAGTTAACAACTTTTGTATGAAAAAGTCACTTTTAGTGAAGCTGCATACAAAAGTACTAAGTTTGGATTGGATATTTGATGAACATCGAAGTTAACAACTTTTGTATGAAAAAGTCACTTTTAGTGAAGCTGCATACAAAAGTACTAAGTTTGGATTGGATATTTGATGAACATCGAAGTTAACAACTTTTGTATGAAAAAGTCACTTTTAGTGAAGCTACGTACAAAAGTACTAAGTTTGGATTGGATATTTGATGAACATCGAAGTCAACAACTTTTGTATGAAAAAGTCACTTTTAGTGAAGCTGCATACAAAAGTACTAAGTTTGGATTGGATATTTGATGAACATCGAAGTTAACAACTTTTGTATGAAAAAGTCACTTTTAGTGAAGCTGCATACAAAAGTACTAAGTTTGGATTGGATATTTGATGAACATCGAAGTTAACAACTTTTGTATGAAAAAGTCACTTTTAGTGAAGCTGCATACAAAAGTACTAAGTTTGGATTGGATATTTGATGAACATCGAAGTCAACAACTTTTGTATGAAAAAGTCATTATTAGTGAAGCTGCATACAAAAGTATTAAGTTTGGATTGGATATTTGATGAACATCGAAGTCAACAACTTTTGTATGAAAAAGTCACTTTTAGTGAAGCTACGTACAAAAGTACTAAGTTTGGATTGGATATTTGATGAACATCGAAGTCAACAACTTTTGTATGAAAAAGTCACTTTTAGTGAAGCTACGTACAAAAGTACTAAGTTTGGATTGGATATTTGATGAACATCGAAGTTAACAACTTTTGTATGAAAAAGTCACTTTTAGTGAAGCTACGTACAAAAGTACTAAGTTTGGATTGGATATTTGATGAACATCGAAGTTAACAACTTTTGTATGAAAAAGTCACTTTTAGTGAAGTTGCATACAAAAGTACTAAGTTTGGATTGGATATTTGATGAACATCGAAGTTAACAACTTTTGTATGAAAAAGTCACTTTTAGTGAAGCTACGTACAAAAGTACTAAGTTTGGATTGGATATTTGATGAACATCGAAGTTAACAACTTTTGTATGAAAAAGTCACTTTTAGTGAAGCTGCATACAAAAGTACTAAGTTTGGATTGGATATTTGATGAACATCGAAGTTAACAACTTTTGTATGAAAAAGTCACTTTTAGTGAAGCTGCATACAAAAGTACTAAGTTTGGATTGGATATTTGATGAACATCGAAGTTAACAACTTTTGTATGAAAAAGTCACTTTTAGTGAAGCTACGTACAAAAGTACTAAGTTTGGATTGGATATTTGATGAACATCGAAGTTAACAACTTTTGTATGAAAAAGTCACTTTTAGTGAAGCTACGTACAAAAGTACTAAGTTTGGATTGGATATTTGATGAACATCGAAGTTAACAACTTTTGTATGAAAAAGTCACTTTTAGTGAAGCTGCATACAAAAGTACTAAGTTTGGATTGGATATTTGATGAACATCGAAGTTAACAACTTTTCTATGAAAAAGTCACTTTTAGTGAAGCTACGTACAAAAGTACTAAGTTTGGATTGGATATTTGATGAACATCGAAGTTAACAACTTTTGTATGAAAAAGTCACTTTTAGTGAAGCTACGTACAAAAGTACTAAGTTTGGATTGGATATTTGATGAACATCGAAGTTAACAACTTTTGTATGAAAAAGTCACTTTTAGTGAAGCTGCATACAAAAGTACTAAGTTTGGATTGGATATTTGATGAACATCGAAGTTAACAACTTTTGTATGAAAAAGTCACTTTTAGTGAAGCTACGTACAAAAGTACTAAGTTTGGATTGGATATTTGATGAACATCGAAGTTAACAACTTTTGTATGAAAAAGTCACTTTTAGTGAAGCTACGTACAAAAGTACTAAGTTTGGATTGGATATTTGATGAACATCGAAGTTAACAACTTTTGTAAGAAAAAGTCACTTTTAGTGAAGCTGCATACAAAAGTACTAAGTTTGGATTGGATATTTGATTAACATCGAAGTTAACAACTTTTGTATGAAAAAGTCATTATTAGTGAAGCTGCATACAAAAGTACTAAGTTTGGATTGGATATTTGATTAACATCGAAGTTAACAACTTTTGTATGAAAAAGTCACTTTTAGTGAAGCTGCATACAAAAGTACAAAGTTTGGATTGGATATTTGATTAACATCGAAGTTAACAACTTTTGTATGAAAAAGTCGTTATTAGTGAAGCTACGTACAAAAGTACTAAGTTTGGATTGGATATTTGATTAACATCGAAGTTAACAACTTTTGTATGAAAAAGTCACTTTTAGTGAAGCTGCATACAAAAGTACAAAGTTTGGATTGGATATTTGATTAACATCGAAGTTAACAACTTTTGTATGAAAAAGTCACTTTTAGTGAAGCTGCATACAAAAGTACTAAGTTTGGATTGGATATTTGATGAACATCGAAGTTAACAACTTTTGTATGAAAAAGTCACTTTTAGTGAAGTTGCATACAAAAGTACTAAGTTTGGATTGGATATTTGATTAACATCGAAGTTAACAACTTTTGTATGAAAAAGTCACTTTTAGTGAAGCTACGTACAAAAGTACTAAGTTTGGATTGGATATTTGATGAACATCGAAGTTAACAACTTTTGTATGAAAAAGTCACTTTTAGTGAAGTTGCATACAAAAGTACTAAGTTTGGATTGGATATTTGATTAACATCGAAGTTAACAACTTTTGTATGAAAAAGTCACTTTTAGTGAAGTTGCATACAAAAGTACTAAGTTTGGATTGGATATTTGATTAACATCGAAGTTAACAACTTTTGTATGAAAAAGTCACTTTTAGTGAAGTTGCATACAAAAGTACTAAGTTTGGATTGGATATTTGATGAACATCGAAGTTAACAACTTTTGTATGAAAAAGTCACTTTTAGTGAAGTTGCATACAAAAGTACTAAGTTTGGATTGGATATTTGATTAACATCGAAGTTAACAACTTTTGTATGAAAAAGTCACTTTTAGTGAAGTTGCATACAAAAGTACTAAGTTTGGATTGGATATTTGATTAACATCGAAGTTAACAACTTTTGTATGAAAAAGTCACTTTTAGTGAAGCTGCATACAAAAGTACAAAGTTTGGATTGGATATTTGATTAACATCGAAGTTAACAACTTTTGTATGAAAAAGTCATTATTAGTGAAGCTACGTACAAAAGTACTAAGTTTGGATTGGATATTTGATGAACATTGAAGTTAACAACTTTTGTATGAAAAAGTCACTTTTAGTGAAGTTGCATACAAAAGTACTAAGTTTGGATTGGATATTTGATGAACATCGAAGTTAACAACTTTTGTATGAAAAAGTCACTTTTAGTGAAGCTACGTACAAAAGTACTAAGTTTAATTGGATATTTGATGAACATCGAAGCTAACAACTTTTGTATGAAAAAGTCACTTTTAGTGAAGCTACGTACAAAAGTACTAAGTTTGGATTGGATATTTGATGAACATCGAAGTTAACAACTTTTGTATGAAAAAGTTACTTTTAGTGAAGCTACGTACAAAAGTACTAAGTTTGGATTGAATATTTGATGAACATCGAAGTTAACAACTTTTGTATGAAAAAGTCACTTTTAGTGAAGCTACGTACAAAAGTACTAAGTTTGGATTGGATATTTGATGAACATGGAAGTTAACAACTTTTGTTTGAAAAAGTCACTTTTAGTGAAGCTACGTACAAAAGTACTAAGTTTGGATTGGATATTTGATGAATATCGAAGTTAACAACTTTTGTATGAAAAAGTCACTTTTAGTGAAGCTACGTACAAAAGTACTAAGTTTGGATTGGATATTTGATGAACATCGAAGTTAACAACTTTTGTATGAAAAAGTCACTTTTAGTGAAGCTACGTACAAAAGTACTAAGTTTGGATTGGATATTTGATGAATATCGAAGTTAACAACTTTTGTATGAAAAAGTCACTTTTAGTGAAGCTGCATACAAAAGTACTAAGTTTGGATTGGATATTTGATGAACATCGAAGTTAACAACTTTTGTATGAAAAAGTCACTTTTAGTGAAGCTACGTACAAAAGTACTAAGTTTGGATTGGATATTTGATGAATATCGAAGTTAACAACTTTTGTATGAAAAAGTCACTTTTAGTGAAGCTACGTACAAAAGTACTAAGTTTGGATTGGATATTTGATGAACATCGAAGTTTACAACTTTTGTATGAAAAAGTCACTTTTAGTGAAGCTACGTACAAAAGTACTAAGTTTGGATTGGATATTTGATGAACATCGAAGTTAACAACTTTTGTATGAAAAAGTCACTTTTAGTGAAGCTACGTACAAAAGTACTAAGTTTGGATTGGATATTTGATGAATATCGAAGTTAACAACTTTTGTATGAAAAAGTCACTTTTAGTGAAGTTGCATACAAAAGTACTAAGTTTGGATTGAATATTTGATGAACATCGAAGATAACAACTTTTGTATGAAAAAGTCACTTTTAGTGAAGTTGCATACAAAAGTACTAAGTTTGGATTGGATATTTGATGAACATCGAAGTAAACAACTTTTGTATGAAAAAGTCACTTTTAATGAAGCTGCATACAAAAGTACTAAGTTTGGATTGGATATTTGATGAACATCGAAGTTAACAACTTTTGTATGAAAAAGTCACTTTTAGTGAAGCTGCATACAAAAGTACTAAGTATGGATTGGATATTTGATGAACATCGAAGTTAACAACTTTTGTATGAAAAAGTCATTATTAGTGAAGCTGCATACAAAAGTACTAAGTTTGGATTGGATATTTGATGAACATCGAAGTTAACAACTTTTGTATGAAAAAGTCACTTTTAATGAAGCTGCATACAAAAGTACTAAGTTTGGATTGGATATTTGATGAACATCGAAGTTAACAACTTTTGTATGAAAAAGTCACTTTTAGTGAAGCTGCATACAAAAGTACTAAGTTTGGATTGGATATTTGATGAACATCGAAGTAAACAACTTTTGTATGAAAAAGTCACTTTTAGTGAAGCTGCATACAAAAGTACTAAGTTTGGATTGGATATTTGATGAACATCGAAGTTAACAACTTTTGTATGAAAAAGTCACTTTTAGTGAAGTTGCATACAAAAGTACTAAGTTTGGATTGGATATTTGATGAACATCGAAGTTAACAACTTTTGTATGAAAAAGTCACTTTTAGTGAAGCTGCTTACAAAAGTACAAAGTTTGGATTCAATATTTGATGAACATCGAAGTTAACAACTTTTGTATGAAAAAGTCACTTTTAGTGAAGCTGCATACAAAAGTACTAAGTTTGGATTGGATATTTGATGAACATCGAAGTTAACAACTTTTGTATGAAAAAGTCACTTTTAGTGAAGCTACGTACAAAAGTACTAAGTTTGGATTGGATATTTGATGAACATCGAAGTTAACAACTTTTGTATGAAAAAGTCACTTTTAGTGAAGCTACGTACAAAAGTACTAAGTTTGGATTGGATATTTGATGAACATCGAAGTTAACAACTTTTGTATGAAAAAGTCACTTTTAGTGAAGTTGCATACAAAAGTACTAAGTTTGGATTGGATATTTGATGAATATCGAAGTTAACAACTTTTGTATGAAAAAGTCACTTTTAGTGAAGCTGCATACAAAAGTACTAAGTTTGGATTGGATATTTGATGAACATCGAAGTTAACAACTTTTGTATGAAAAAGTCACTTTTAGTGAAGCTACGTACAAAAGTACTAAGTTTGGATTGGATATTTGATGAACATCGAAGTTAACAACTTTTGTATGAAAAAGTCACTTTTAGTGAAGCTACGTACAAAAGTACTAAGTTTGGATTGGATATTTGATGAACATCGAAGTTAACAACTTTTGTATGAAAAAGTCACTTTTAGTGAAGTTGCATACAAAAGTACTAAGTTTGGATTGGATATTTGATGAATATCGAAGTTAACAACTTTTGTATGAAAAAGTCACTTTTAGTGAAGTTGCATACAAAAGTACTAAGTTTGGATTGGATATTTGATGAACATCGAAGTTAACAACTTTTGTATGAAAAAGTCACTTTTAGTGAAGCTACGTACAAAAGTACTAAGTTTGGATTGGATATTTGATTAACATCGAAGTTAACAACTTTTGTATGAAAAAGTCATTATTAGTGAAGCTGCATACAAAAGTACTAAGTTTGGATTGGATATTTGATGAACATCGAAGTTAACAACTTTTGTATGAAAAAGTCATTATTAGTGAAGCTGCATACAAAAGTACTAAGTTTGGATTGGATATTTGATGAACATCGAAGTTAACAACTTTTGTATGAAAAAGTCACTTTTAGTGAAGCTGCATACAAAAGTACTAAGTTTGGATTGGATATTTGATGAACATCGAAGTTAACAACTTTTGTATGAAAAAGTCACTTTTAGTGAAGCTACGTACAAAAGTACTAAGTTTGGATTGGATATTTGATGAACATCGAAGTTAACAACTTTTGTATGAAAAAGTCACTTTTAGTGAAGCTACGTACAAAAGTACTAAGTTTGGATTGGATATTTGATGAACATCGAAGCTAACAACTTTTGTATGAAAAAGTCACTTTTAGTGAAGCTACGTACAAAAGTACTAAGTTTGGATTGGATATTTGATGAACATCGAAGTTAACAACTTTTGTATGAAAAAGTTACTTTTAGTGAAGCTACGTACAAAAGTACTAAGTTTGGATTGAATATTTGATGAACATCGAAGTTAACAACTTTTGTATGAAAAAGTCACTTTTAGTGAAGCTACGTACAAAAGTACTAAGTTTGGATTGGATATTTGATGAACATGGAAGTTAACAACTTTTGTTTGAAAAAGTCACTTTTAGTGAAGCTACGTACAAAAGTACTAAGTTTGGATTGGATATTTGATGAATATCGAAGTTAACAACTTTTGTATGAAAAAGTCACTTTTAGTGAAGCTACGTACAAAAGTACTAAGTTTGGATTGGATATTTGATGAACATCGAAGTTAACAACTTTTGTATGAAAAAGTCACTTTTAGTGAAGCTACGTACAAAAGTACTAAGTTTGGATTGGATATTTGATGAATATCGAAGTTAACAACTTTTGTATGAAAAAGTCACTTTTAGTGAAGCTGCATACAAAAGTACTAAGTTTGGATTGGATATTTGATGAACATCGAAGTTAACAACTTTTGTATGAAAAAGTCACTTTTAGTGAAGCTACGTACAAAAGTACTAAGTTTGGATTGGATATTTGATGAATATCGAAGTTAACAACTTTTGTATGAAAAAGTCACTTTTAGTGAAGCTACGTACAAAAGTACTAAGTTTGGATTGGATATTTGATGAACATCGAAGTTTACAACTTTTGTATGAAAAAGTCACTTTTAGTGAAGCTACGTACAAAAGTACTAAGTTTGGATTGGATATTTGATGAACATCGAAGTTAACAACTTTTGTATGAAAAAGTCACTTTTAGTGAAGCTACGTACAAAAGTACTAAGTTTGGATTGGATATTTGATGAATATCGAAGTTAACAACTTTTGTATGAAAAAGTCACTTTTAGTGAAGCTACGTACAAAAGTACTAAGTTTGGATTGGATATTTGATGAACATCGAAGTTAACAACTTTTGTATGAAAAAGTCACTTTTAGTGAAGCTACGTACAAAAGTACTAAGTTTGGATTGGATATTTGATGAATATCGAAGTTAACAACTTTTGTATGAAAAAGTCACTTTTAGTGAAGCTACGTACAAAAGTACTAAGTTTGGATTGGATATTTGATGAACATCGAAGTTTACAACTTTTGTATGAAAAAGTCACTTTTAGTGAAGCTACGTACAAAAGTACTAAGTTTGGATTGGATATTTGATGAACATCGAAGTTAACAACTTTTGTATGAAAAAGTCACTTTTAGTGAAGCTACGTACAAAAGTACTAAGTTTGGATTGGATATTTGATGAATATCGAAGTTAACAACTTTTGTATGAAAAAGTCACTTTTAGTGAAGCTACGTACAAAAGTACTAAGTTTGGATTGGATATTTGATGAACATCGAAGTTAACAACTTTTGTATGAAAAAGTCACTTTTAGTGAAGCTACGTACAAAAGTACTAAGTTTGGATTGGATATTTGATGAATATCGAAGTTAACAAATTTTGTATGAAAAAGTCACTTTAGTGAAGCTACGTACAAAAGTACTAAGTTTGGATTGGATATTTGATGAACATCGAAGTTAACAACTTTTGTATGAAAAAGTCACTTTTAGTGAAGCTACGTACAAAAGTACTAAGTTTGGATTGGATATTTGATGAATATCGAAGTTAACAACTTTTGTATGAAAAAGTCACTTTTAGTGAAGCTACGTACAAAAGTACTAAGTTTGGATTGGATATTTGATGAACATCGAAGTTAACAACTTTTGTATGAAAAAGTCACTTTTAGTGAAGCTACGTACAAAAGTACTAAGTTTGGATTGGATATTTGATGAATATCGAAGTTAACAACTTTTGTATGAAAAAGTCACTTTTAGTGAAGCTACGTACAAAAGTACTAAGTTTGGATTGGATATTTGATGAACATCGAAGTTAACAACTTTTGTATGAAAAAGTCACTTTTAGTGAAGCTACGTACAAAAGTACTAAGTTTGGATTGGATATTTGATGAACATCGAAGTTAACAACTTTTGTATGAAAAAGTCACTTTTAGTGAAGCTACGTACAAAAGTACTAAGTTTGGATTGGATATTTGATGAACATCGAAGTTAACAACTTTTGTATGAAAAAGTCACTTTTAGTGAAGCAACGTACAAAAGTACTAAGTTTGGATTGGATATTTGATGAACATCGAAGTTAACAACTTTTGTATGAAAAAGTCACTTTTAGTGAAGCTACGTACAAAAGTACTAAGTTTGGATTGGATATTTGATGAATATCGAAGTTAACAACTTTTGTATGAAAAAGTCACTTTTAGTGAAGCAACGTACAAAAGTACTAAGTTTGGATTGGATATTTGATGAATATCGAAGTTAACAACTTTTGTATGAAAAAGTCACTTTTAGTGAAGCTACGTACAAAAGTACTAAGTTTGGATTGGATATTTGATGAACATCGAAGTTAACAACTTTTGTATGAAAAAGTCACTTTTAGTGAAGCTGCATACAAAAGTACAAAGTTTGGATTGGATATTTGATGAACATCGAAGTTAACAACTTTTGTATGAAAAAGTCACTTTTAGTGAAGCTGCATACAAAAGTACTAAGTTTGGATTGGTTATTTGATGAACATCGAAGTCAACAACTTTCGTATGAAAAAGTCACTTTTAGTGAAGCTGCATACAAAAGTACTAAGTTTGGATTGGATTTTTGATGAACATCGAAGTCAACAACTTTTGTATGAAAAAGTCACTTTTAGTGAAGCTGCATACAAAAGTACAAAGTTTGGATTGGATATTTGATGAACATCGAAGTCAACAACTTTTGTATGAAAAAGTCACTTTTAGTGAAGCTGCATACAAAAGTACTAAGTTTGGATTGGTTATTTGATGAACATCGAAGTTAACAACTTTTGTATGAAAAAGTCACTTTTAGTGAAGCTGCATACAAAAGTACTAAGTTTGGATTGGATATTTGATGAACATCGAAGTCAACAACTTTTGTATGAAAAAGTCACTTTTAGTGAAGCTGCATACAACAGTACAAAGTTTGGATTGGATATTTGATGAACATCGAAGTTAACAGCTTTTGTATGAAAAAGTCACTTTTAGTGAAGCTGCATACGAAACTACAAAGTTTGGATTGGATATTTGATGAACATCGAAGTCAACAACTTTTGTATGAAAAAGTCACTTTTAGTGAAGCTGCATACAAAAGTACAAAGTTTGGATTGGATATTTGATGAACATCGAAGTCAACAACTTTTGTATGAAAAAGTCACTTTTAGTGAAGCTGCATACAAAAGTACTAAGTTTGGATTGGATATTTGATGAACATCGAAGTTAACAACTTTTGTATGAAAAAGTCACTTTTAGTGAAGCTGCATACAAAAGTACAAAGTTTGGATTGGATATTTGATGAACATCGAAGTCAACAACTTTTGTATGAAAAAGTCACTTTTAGTGAAGCTGCATACAAAAGTACAAAGTTTGGATTGGATATTTGATGAACATCGAAGTTAACAACTTTTGTATGAAAAAGTCACTTTTAGTGAAGCTGCATACAAAAGTACTAAGTTTGGATTGGATATTTGATGAACATCGAAGTTAACAACTTTTGTATGAAAAAGTCATTATTAGTGAAGCTGCATACAAAAGTACAAAGTTTGGATTGGATATTTGATGAACATCGAAGTTAACAACTTTTGTATGAAAAAGTCACTTTTAGTGAAGCTGCATACAAAAGTACTAAGTTTGGATTGGATATTTGACGAACATCGAAGTTAACAACTTTTGTATGAAAAAGTCATTTTTAGTGAAGCTGCATACAAAAGTACTAAGTTTGGATTGGATATTTGATGAACATCGAAGTCAACAACTTTTGTATGAAAAAGTCACTTTTAGTGAAGCTGCATACAAAAGTACTAAGTTTGGATTGGATATTTGATGAACATCGAAGTCAACAACTTTTGTATGAAAAAGTCATTTTTAGTGAAGCTACGTACAAAAGTACTAAGTTTGGATTGGATATTTGATGAACATCGAAGTTAACAACTTTTGTATGAAAAAGTCACTTTTAGTGAAGCTACGTACAAAAGTACTAAGTTTGGATTGGATATTTGATGAACATCGAAGTTAACAACTTTTGTATGAAAAAGTCACTTTTAGTGAAGCTACGTACAAAAGTACTAAGTTTGGATTGGATATTTGATGAATATCGAAGTTAACAACTTTTGTATGAAAAAGTCACTTTTAGTGAAGCTACGTACAAAAGTACTAAGTTTGGATTGGATATTTGATGAATATCGAAGTTAACAAATTTTGTATGAAAAGTCACTTTTAGTGAAGCTACGTACAAAAGTACTAAGTTTGGATTGGATATTTGATGAACATCGAAGTTAACAACTTTTGTATGAAAAAGTCACTTTTAGTGAAGCTACGTACAAAAGTACTAAGTTTGGATTGGATATTTGATGAACATCGAAGTTAACAACTTTTGTATGAAAAAGTCACTTTTAGTGAAGCTACGTACAAAAGTACTAAGTTTGGATTGAATATTTGATGAACATCGAAGTTAACAACTTTTGTTTGAAAAAGTCACTTTTAGTGAAGCTACGTACAAAAGTACTAAGTTTGGATTGGATATTTGATGAATATCGAAGTCAACAACTTTTGTATGAAAAAGTCACTTTTAGTGAAGCTACGTACAAAAGTACTAAGTTTGGATTGGATATTTGATGAACATCGAAGTTAACAACTTTTGTATGAAAAAGTCACTTTTAGTGAAGCTACGTACAAAAGTACTAAGTTTGGATTGGATATTTGATGAATATCGAAGTTAACAACTTTTGTATGAAAAAGTCACTTTTAGTGAAGCTACGTACAAAAGTACTAAGTTTGGATTGGATATTTGATGAACATCGAAAATAACAACTTTTGTATGAAAAAGTCACTTTTAGTGAAGCTACGTACAAAAGTACTAAGTTTGGATTGGATATTTGATGAATATCGAAGTTAACAACTTTTGTATGAAAAAGTCACATTTAGTGAAGCTACGTACAAAAGTACTAAGTTTGGATTGGATATTTGATGAACATCGAAAATAACAACTTTTGTATGAAAAAGTCACTTTTAGTGAAGCTACGTACAAAAGTACTAAGTTTGGATTGGATATTTGATGAATATCGAAGTTAACAACTTTTGTATGAAAAAGTCACATTTAGTGAAGCTACGTACAAAAGTACTAAGTTTGGATTGGATATTTGATGAACATCGAAAATAACAACTTTTGTATGAAAAAGTCACTTTTAGTGAAGCTACGTACAAAAGTACTAAGTTTGGATTGGATATTTGATGAATATCGAAGTTAACAACTTTTGTATGAAAAAGTCACATTTAGTGAAGCTACGTACAAAAGTACTAAGTTTGGATTGGATATTTGATGAACATCGAAAATAACAACTTTTGTATGAAAAAGTCACTTTTAGTGAAGCTACGTACAAAAGTACTAAGTTTGGATTGGATATTTGATGAACATCGAAGTTAACAACTTTTGCATGAAAAAGTCACTTTTAGTGAAGCTACGTACAAAAGTACTAAGTTTGGATTGGATATTTGATGAACATCGAAGTTAACAACTTTTGTATGAAAAAGTCACTTTTAGTGAAGCTACGTACAAAAGTACTAAGTTTGGATTGGATATTTGATGAACATCGAAGTTAACAACTTTTGTATGAAAAAGTCACTTTTAGTGAAGCTACGTACAAAAGTACTAAGTTTGGATTGGATATTTGATGAACATCGAAGTTAACAACTTTTGTATGAAAAAGTCACTTTTAGTGAAGCTACGTACAAAAGTACTAAGTTTGGATTGGATATTTGAGGAATATCGAAGTTAACAACTTTTGTATGAAAAAGTCACTTTTAGTGAAGCTACGTACAAAAGTACTAAGTTTGGATTGGATATTTGATGAATATCGAAGTTAACAAATTTTGTATGAAAAAGTCACTTTTAGTGAAGCTACGTACAAAAGTACTAAGTTTGGATTGGATATTTGATGAACATCGAAGTTAACAACTTTTGTATGAAAAAGTCACTTTTAGTGAAGCTACGTACAAAAGTACTAAGTTTGGATTGGATATTTGATGAACATCGAAGTTAACAACTTTTGTATGAAAAAGTCACTTTTAGTGAAGTTGCATACAAAAGTACTAAGTTTGGATTGGATATTTGATGAACATCGAAGTTAACAACTTTTGTATGAAAAAGTCACTTTTAGTGAAGCTGCATACAAAAGTACTAAGTTTGGATTGGATATTTGATGAACATCGAAGTTAACAACTTTTGTATGAAAAAGTCACTTTTAGTGAAGCTGCTTACAAAAGTACTAAGTTTGGATTGGATATTTGATGAACATCGAAGTTAACAACTTTTGTATGAAAAAGTCACTTTTAGTGAAGCTACGTACAAAAGTACTAAGTTTGGATTGGATATTTGATGAATATCGAAGTTAACAAATTTTGTATGAAAAAGTCACTTTTAGTGAAGCTACGTACAAAAGTACTAAGTTTGGATTGGATATTTGATGAATATCGAAGTTAACAAATTTTGTATGAAAAAGTCACTTTTAGTGAAGCTACGTACAAAAGTACTAAGTTTGGATTGGATATTTGATGAATATCGAAGTCAACAAATTTTGTATGAAAAAGTCACTTTTAGTGAAGCTACGTACAAAAGTACTAAGTTTGGATTGGATATTTGATGAACATCGAAGTTAACAACTTTTGTATGAAAAAGTCACTTTTAGTGAAGCTACGTACAAAAGTACTAAGTTTGGATTGGATATTTGATGAATATCGAAGTTAACAACTTTTGTATGAAAAAGTCACTTTTAGTGAAGCTACGTACAAAAGTACTAAGTTTGGATTGGATATTTGATGAACATCGAAGTTAACAACTTTTGTATGAAAAAGTCACTTTTAGTGAAGCTACGTACAAAAGTACTAAGTTTGGATTGGATATTTGATGAATATTGAAGTTAACAACTTTTGTATGAAAAAGTCACTTTTAGTGAAGCTACGTACAAAAGTACTAAGTTTGGATTGGATATTTGATGAACATCGAAGTAAACAACTTTTGTATGAAAAAGTCACTTTTAGTGAAGCTACGTACAAAAGTACTAAGTTTGGATTGGATATTTGATGAATATTGAAGTTAACAACTTTTGTATGAAAAAGTCACTTTTAGTGAAGCTACGTACAAAAGTACTAAGTTTGGATTGGATATTTGATGAACATCGAAGTTAACAACTTTTGTATGAAAAAGTCACTTTTAGTGAAGCTACGTACAAAAGTACTAAGTTTGGATTGGATATTTGATGAATATCGAAGTTAACAACTTTTGTATGAAAAAGTCACTTTTAGTGAAGCAACGTACAAAAGTACTTAGTTTGGATTGGATATTTGATGAACATCGAAGTTAACAACTTTTGTATGAAAAAGTCACTTTTAGTGAAGCTACGTACAAAAGTACTTAGTTTGGATTGGATATTTGATGAACATCGAAGTTAACAACTTTTGTATGAAAAAGTCACTTTTAGTGAAGCTACGTACAAAAGTACTAAGTTTGGATTGGATATTTGATGAACATCGAAGTTAACAACTTTTGTATGAAAAAGTCACTTTTAGTGAAGCAACGTACAAAAGTACTAAGTTTGGATTGGATATTTGATGAACATCGAAGTTAACAACTTTTGTATGAAAAAGTCACTTTTAGTGAAGCAACGTACAAAAGTACTAAGTTTGGATTGGATATTTGATGAACATCGAAGTTAACAACTTTTGTTTGAAAAAGTCACTTTTAGTGAAGCAACGTACAAAAGTACTAAGTTTGGATTGGATATTTGATGAATATCGAAGTTAACAACTTTTGTATGAAAAAGTCACTTTTAGTGAAGCTACGTACAAAAGTACTTAGTTTGGATTGGATATTTGATGAACATCGAAGTTAACAACTTTTGTATGAAAAAGTCACTTTTAGTGAAGCAACGTACAAAAGTACTAAGTTTGGATTGGATATTTGATGAACATCGAAGTTAACAACTTTTGTATGAAAAAGTCACTTTTAGTGAAGCAACGTACAAAAGTACTAAGTTTGGATTGGATATTTGATGAATATCGAAGTCAACAACTTTTGTATGAAAAAGTCACTTTTAGTGAAGCAACGTACAAAAGTACTAAGTTTGGATTGGATATTTGATGAATATTGAAGTTAACAACTTTTGTATGAAAAAGTCACTTTTAGTGAAGCTACGTACAAAAGTACTAAGTTTGGATTGGATATTTGATGAACATCGAAGTTAACAACTTTTGTATGAAAAAGTCACTTTTAGTGAAGCTACGTACAAAAGTACTAAGTTTGGATTGGATATTTGATGAACATCGAAGTAAACAACTTTTGTATGAAAAAGTCACTTTTAGTGAAGCTACGTACAAAAGTACTAAGTTTGGATTGGATATTTGATGAATATTGAAGTTAACAACTTTTGTATGAAAAAGTCACTTTTAGTGAAGCTACGTACAAAAGTACTAAGTTTGGATTGGATATTTGATGAACATCGAAGTTAACAACTTTTGTATGAAAAAGTCACTTTTAGTGAAGCTACGTACAAAAGTACTAAGTTTGGATTGGATATTTGATGAACATCGAAGTTAACAACTTTTGTATGAAAAAGTCACTTTTAGTGAAGCTACGTACAAAAGTACTAAGTTTGGATTGGATTTTTGATGAACATCGAAGTTAACAACTTTTGTATGAAAAAGTCACTTTTAGTGAAGCTACGTACAAAAGTACTAAGTTTGGATTGGATATTTGATGAACATCGAAGTTAACAACTTTTGTTTGAAAAAGTCACTTTTAGTGAAGCTACGTACAAAAGTACTAAGTTTGGATTGGATATTTGATGAACATCGAAGTTAACAACTTTTGTATGAAAAAGTCACTTTTAGTGAAGCTACGTACAAAAGTACTAAGTTTGGATTGGATATTTGATGAATATCGAAGTTAACAAATTTTGTATGAAAAAGTCACTTTTAGTGAAGCTACGTACAAAAGTACTAAGTTTGGATTGGATATTTGATGAATATCGAAGTTAACAACTTTTGTATGAAAAAGTCACTTTTAGTGAAGCTACGTACAAAAGTACTAAGTTTGGATTGGATATTTGATGAACATCGAAGTTAACAACTTTTGTATGAAAAAGTCACTTTTAGTGAAGCTACGTACAAAAGTACTAAGTTTGGATTGGATATTTGATGAACATCGAAGTTAACAACTTTTGTATGAAAAAGTCACTTTTAGTGAAGCTACGTACAAAAGTACTAAGTTTGGTTTGGATATTTGATGAACATCGAAGTTAACAACTTTTGTATGAAAAAGTCACTTTTAGTGAAGTTGCATACAAAAGTACTAAGTTTGGATTGGATATTTGATGAACATCGAAGTTAACAACTTTTGTATGAAAAAGTCACTTTTAGTGAAGCTGCATACAAAAGTACTAAGTATGGATTGGATATTTGATGAACATCGAAGTTAACAACTTTTGTATGAAAAAGTCACTTTTAGTGAAGCTACGTACAAAAGTACTAAGTTTGGATTGGATATTTGATGAACATCGAAGTTAACAACTTTTGTATGAAAAAGTCACTTTTAGTGAAGCTACGTACAAAAGTACTAAGTTTGGATTGGATATTTGATGAACATCGAAGTTAACAACTTTTGTATGAAAAAGTCACTTTTAGTGAAGCTGCATACAAAAGTACTAAGTTTGGATTGGATATTTGATGAACATCGAAGTTAACAAATTTTGTATGAAAAAGTCACTTTTAGTGAAGCTACGTACAAAAGTACTAAGTTTGGATTGGATATTTGATGAACATCGAAGTTAACAACTTTTGTATGAAAAAGTCACTTTTAGTGAAGCTACGTACAAAAGTACTAAGTTTGGATTGGATATTTGATGAACATCGAAGTTAACAACTTTTGTATGAAAAAGTCACTTTTAGTGAAGCTACGTACAAAAGTACTAAGTTTGGATTGGATATTTGATGAATATCGAAGTTAACAACTTTTGTATGAAAAAGTCACTTTTAGTGAAGTTGCATACAAAAGTACTAAGTTTGGATTGGATATTTGATGAACATCGAAGTTAACAACTTTTGTATGAAAAAGTCACTTTTAGTGAAGCTGCATACAAAAGTACTAAGTATGGATTGGATATTTGATGAACATCGAAGTTAACAACTTTTGTATGAAAAAGTCACTTTTAGTGAAGCTACGTACAAAAGTACTAAGTTTGGATTGGATATTTGATGAACATCGAAGTTAACAACTTTTGTATGAAAAAGTCACTTTTAGTGAAGCTACGTACAAAAGTACTAAGTTTGGATTGGATATTTGATGAATATCGAAGTTAACAACTTTTGTATGAAAAAGTCACTTTTAGTGAAGCTACGTACAAAAGTACTAAGTTTGGATTGGATATTTGATGAACATCGAAGTTAACAACTTTTGTATGAAAAAGTCACTTTTAGTGAAGCTACGTACAAAAGTACTAAGTTTGGATTGGATATTTGATGAACATCGAAGTTAACAACTTTTGTATGAAAAAGTCACTTTTAGTGAAGCTACGTACAAAAGTACTAAGTTTGGATTGGATATTTGATGAACATCGAAGTTAACAACTTTTGTATGAAAAAGTCACTTTTAGTGAAGCTACGTACAAAAGTACTAAGTTTGGATTGGATATTTGATGAACATCGAAGTTAACAACTTTTGTATGAAAAAGTCACTTTTAGTGAAGCTACGTACAAAAGTACTAAGTTTGGATTGGATATTTGATGAACATCGAAGTTAACAACTTTTGTATGAAAAAGTCACTTTTAGTGAAGCTACGTACAAAAGTACTAAGTTTGGATTGGATATTTGATGAACATCGAAGTTAACAACTTTTGTATGAAAAAGTCACTTTTAGTGAAGCTACGTACAAAAGTACTAAGTTTGGATTGGATATTTGATGAACATCGAAGTTAACAACTTTTGTATGAAAAAGTCACTTTTAGTGAAGCTACGTACAAAAGTACTAAGTTTGGATTGGATATTTGATGAACATCGAAGTTAACAACTTTTGTATAAAAAAGTCACTTTTAGTGAAGCTACGTACAAAAGTACTAAGTTTGGATTGGATATTTGATGAACATCGAAGTTAACAACTTTTGTATGAAAAAGTCACTTTTAGTGAAGCTACGTACAAAAGTACTAAGTTTGGATTGGATATTTGATGAATATCGAAGTTAACAACTTTTGTATGAAAAAGTCACTTTTAGTGAAGCTACGTACAAAAGTACTAAGTTTGGATTGGATATTTGATGAATATTGAAGTTAACAACTTTTGTATGAAAAAGTCACTTTTAGTGAAGCTACGTACAAAAGTACTAAGTTTGGATTGGATATTTGATGAACATCGAAGTTAACAACTTTTGTATGAAAAAGTCACTTTTAGTGAAGCTACGTACAAAAGTACTAAGTTTGGATTGGATATTTGATGAACATCGAAGTTAACAACTTTTGTATGAAAAAGTCACTTTTAGTGAAGCTACGTACAAAAGTACTAAGTTTGGATTGGATATTTGATGAACATCGAAGTTAACAACTTTTGTATGAAAAAGTCACATTTAGTGAAGCTACGTACAAAAGTACTAAGTTTGGATTGGATATTTGATGAATATCGAAGTTAACAACTTTTGTATGAAAAAGTCACTTTTAGTGAAGCTACGTACAAAAGTACTAAGTTTGGATTGGATATTTGATGAACATCGAAGTTAACAACTTTTGTTTGAAAAAGTCACTTTTAGTGAAGCTACGTACAAAAGTACTAAGTTTGGATTGGATATTTGATGAACATCGAAGTTAACAACTTTTGTATGAAAAAGTCACATTTAGTGAAGCTACGTACAAAAGTACTAAGTTTGGATTGGATATTTGATGAACATCGAAGTTAACAACTTTTGTATGAAAAAGTCACTTTTAGTGAAGCTACGTACAAAAGTACTAAGTTTGGATTGGATATTTGATGAATATCGAAGTTAACAACTTTTGTATGAAAAAGTCACTTTTAGTGAAGCTACGTACAAAAGTACTAAGTTTGGATTGGATATTTGATGAATATCGAAGTTAACAACTTTTGTATGAAAAAGTCACTTTTAGTGAAGCTACGTACAAAAGTACTAAGTTTGGATTGGATATTTGATGAATATCGAAGTTAACAACTTTTGTATGAAAAAGTCACTTTTAGTGAAGCTACGTACAAAAGTACTAAGTTTGGATTGGATATTTGATGAATATCGAAGTTAACAATTTTTGTATGAAAAAGTCACTTTTAGTGAAGCTACGTACAAAAGTACTAAGTTTGGATTGGATATTTGATGAATATCGAAGTTAACAACTTTTGTATGAAAAAGTCACTTTTAGTGAAGCTACGTACAAAAGTACTAAGTTTGGATTGGATATTTGATGAATTTCGAAGTTAACAACTTTTGTATGAAAAAGTCACTTTTAGTGAAGCTACGTACAAAAGTACTAAGTTTGGATTGGATATTTGATGAACATCGAAGTTAACAACTTTTGTATGAAAAAGTCACTTTTAGTGAAGCAACGTACAAAAGTACTAAGTTTGGATTGGATATTTGATGAATATCGAAGTTAACAATTTTTGTATGAAAAAGTCACTTTTAGTGAAGCTACGTACAAAAGTACTAAGTTTGGATTGGATATTTGATGAATATCGAAGTTAACAACTTTTGTATGAAAAAGTCACTTTTAGTGAAGCTACGTACAAAAGTACTAAGTTTGGATTGGATATTTGATAAACATCGAAGTTAACAACTTTTGTATGAAAAAGTCACTTTTAGTGAAGCTACGTACAAAAGTACTAAGTTTGGATTGGATATTTGATGAATATCGAAGTTAACAACTTTTGTATGAAAAAGTCACTTTTAGTGAAGCTACGTACAAAAGTACTAAGTTTGGATTGGATATTTGATGAAAATCGAAGTTAACAACTTTTGTATGAAAAAGTCACTTTTAGTGAAGCTACGTACAAAAGTACTGAGTTTGGATTGGATATTTGATGAACATCGAAGTTAACAACTTTTGTATGAAAAAGTCACTTTTAGTGAAGCTACGTACAAAAGTACTAAGTTTGGATTGGATATTTGATGAATATCGAAGTTAACAAATTTTGTATGAAAAAGTCACTTTTAGTGAAGCTACGTACAAAAGTACTAAGTTTGGATTGGATATTTGATGAACATCGAAGTTAACAACTTTTGTATGAAAAAGTCACTTTTAGTGAAGCTACGTACAAAAGTACTAAGTTTGGATTGGATATTTGATGAATATCGAAGTTAACAACTTTTGTATGAAAAAGTCACTTTTAGTGAAGCTACGTACAAAAGTACTAAGTTTGGATTGGATATTTGATGAATATCGAAGTTAACAACTTTTGTATGAAAAAGTCACTTTTAGTGAAGCTACGTACAAAAGTACTAAGTTTGGATTGGATATTTGATGAAAATCGAAGTTAACAACTTTTGTATGAAAAAGTCACTTTTAGTGAAGCTACGTACAAAAGTACTGAGTTTGGATTGGATATTTGATGAACATCGAAGTTAACAACTTTTGTATGAAAAAGTCACTTTTAGTGAAGCTACGTACAAAAGTACTAAGTTTGGATTGGATATTTGATGAATATCGAAGTTAACAAATTTTGTATGAAAAAGTCACTTTTAGTGAAGCTACGTACAAAAGTACTAAGTTTGGATTGGATATTTGATGAACATCGCAGTTAACAACTTTTGTATGAAAAAGTCACTTTTAGTGAAGCTACGTACAAAAGTACTAAGTTTGGATTGGATATTTGATGAATATCGAAGTTAACAACTTTTGTATGAAAAAGTCACTTTTAGTGAAGCTACGTACAAAAGTACTAAGTTTGGATTGGATATTTGATGAATATCGAAGTTAACAAATTTTGTATGAAAAAGTCACTTTTAGTGAAGCTACGTACAAAAGTACTAAGTTTGGATTGGATATTTGATGAACATCGAAGTTAACAACTTTTGTATGAAAAAGTCACTTTTAGTGAAGCTACGTACAAAAGTACTAAGTTTGGATTGGATATTTGATGAACATCGAAGTTAACAACAATTGTTTGAAAAAGTCACTTTTAGTGAAGCTACGTACAAAAGTACTAAGTTTGGATTGGATATTTGATGAACATCGAAGTTAACAACTTTTGTATGAAAAAGTCACTTTTAGTGAAGCTACGTACAAAAGTACTAAGTTTGGATTGGATATTTGATGAATATCGTAGTTAACAACTTTTGTATGAAAAAGTCACTTTTAGTGAAGCTACGTACAAAAGTACTAAGTTTGGATTGGATATTTGATGAATATCGAAGTTAACAAATTTTGTATGAAAAAGTCACTTTTAGTGAAGCTACGTACAAAAGTACTAAGTTTGGATTGGATATTTGATGAATATCGAAGTTAACAACTTTTGTATGAAAAAGTCACTTTTAGTGAAGCTACGTACAAAAGTACTGAGTTTGGATTGGATATTTGATGAACATCGAAGTTAACAACTTTTGTATGAAAAAGTCACTTTTAGTGAAGCTACGTACAAAAGTACTAAGTTTGGATTGGATATTTGATGAATATCGAAGTTAACAAATTTTGTATGAAAAAGTCACTTTTAGTGAAGCTACGTACAAAAGTACTAAGTTTGGATTGGATATTTGATGAACATCGAAGTTAACAACTTTTGTATGAAAAAGTCACTTTTAGTGAAGCTACGTACAAAAGTACTAAGTTTGGATTGGATATTTGATGAATATCGAAGTTAACAACTTTTGTATGAAAAAGTCACTTTTAGTGAAGCTACGTACAAAAGTACTAAGTTTGGATTGGATATTTGATGAATATCGAAGTTAACAAATTTTGTATGAAAAAGTCACTTTTAGTGAAGCTACGTACAAAAGTACTAAGTTTGGATTGGATATTTGATGAACATCGAAGTTAACAACTTTTGTATGAAAAAGTCACTTTTAGTGAAGCTACGTACAAAAGTACTAAGTTTGGATTGGATATTTGATGAACATCGAAGTTAACAACAATTGTTTGAAAAAGTCACTTTTAGTGAAGCTACGTACAAAAGTACTAAGTTTGGATTGGATATTTGATGAACATCGAAGTTAACAACTTTTGTATGAAAAAGTCACTTTTAGTGAAGCTACGTACAAAAGTACTAAGTTTGGATTGGATATTTGATGAATATCGAAGTTAACAACTTTTGTATGAAAAAGTCACTTTTAGTGAAGCTACGTACAAAAGTACTAAGTTTGGATTGGATATTTGATGAATATCGAAGTTAACAAATTTTGTATGAAAAAGTCACTTTTAGTGAAGCTACGTACAAAAGTACTAAGTTTGGATTGGATATTTGATAAATATCGAAGTTAACAACTTTTGTATGAAAAAGTCACTTTTAGTGAAGCTACGTACAAAAGTACTAAGTTTGGATTGGATATTTGATGAATATCGAAGTTAACAACTTTTGTATGAAAAAGTCACTTTTAGTGAAGCTACGTACAAAAGTACTAAGTTTGGATTGGATATTTGATGAACATCGAAGTAAACAACTTTTGTATGAAAAAGTCACTTTTAGTGAAGCTACGTACAAAAGTACTAAGTTTGGATTGGATATTTGATGAACATAGAAGTTAACAACTTTTGTATGAAAAAGTCACTTTTAGTGAAGCTACGTACAAAAGTACTAAGTTTGGATTGGATATTTGATGAACATCGAAGTTAACAACTTTTGTATGAAAAAGTCACTTTTAGTGAAGCTACGTACAAAAGTACTAAGTTTGGATTGGATATTTGATGAACATCGAAGTTAACAACTTTTGTATGAAAAAGTCACTTTTAGTGAAGCTACGTACAAAAGTACTAAGTTTGGATTGGATATTTGATGAATATCGAAGTTAACAACTTTTGTATGAAAAAGTCACTTTTAGTGAAGCTACGTACAAAAGTACTAAGTTTGGATTGGATATTTGATGAATATCGAAGTTAACAACTTTTGTATGAAAAAGTCACTTTTAGTGAAGCTACGTACAAAAGTACTAAGTTTGGATTGGATATTTGATGAACATAGAAGTTAACAACTTTTGTATGAAAAAGTCACTTTTAGTGAAGCTACGTACAAAAGTACTAAGTTTGGATTGGATATTTGATGAACATCGAAGTTAACAACTTTTGTATGAAAAAGTCACTTTTAGTGAAGCTACGTACAAAAGTACTAAGTTTGGATTGGATATTTGATGAACATCGAAGTTAACAACTTTTGTATGAAAAAGTCACTTTTAGTGAAGCTACGTACAAAAGTACTAAGTTTGGATTGGATATTTGATGAACATCGAAGTTAACAACTTTTGTATGAAAAAGTCACTTTTAGTGAAGCTACGTACAAAAGTACTAAGTTTGGATTGGATATTTGTTGAACATTGAAGTTAACAACTTTTGTTTGAAAAAGTCACTTTTAGTGAAGCTGCATACAAAACTCCTAAGTTTGGATTGGATATTTGATGAACATCGAAGTTAACAACTTTTGTATGAAAAAGTCACTTTTAGTGAAGCTACGTACAAAAGTACTAAGTTTGGATTGGATATTTGTTGAACATTGAAGTTAACAACTTTTGTTTGAAAAAGTCACTTTTAGTGAAGCTACGTACAAAAGTACTAAGATTGGATTGGATATTTGATGAATATCGAAGTTAACAACTTTTGTATGAAAAAGTCACTTTTAGTGAAGCTACGTACAAAAGTACTAAGTTTGGATTGGATATTTGATGAACATCGAAGTTAACAACTTTTGTTTGAAAAAGTCACTTTTAGTGAAGCTACGTACAAAAAAACTAAGTTTGGATTGGATATTTGATGAATATCGAAGTTAACAACTTTTGTATGAAAAAGTCACTTTTAGTGAAGCTACGTACAAAAGTACTAAGTTTGGATTGGATATTTGTTGAACATTGAAGTTAACAACTTTTGTATGAAAAAGTCACTTTTAGTGAAGCTACGTACAAAAGTACTAAGTTTGGATTGGATATTTGTTGAACATTGAAGTTAACAACTTTTGTATGAAAAAGTCACTTTTAGTGAAGCTACGTACAAAAGTACTAAGTTTGGATTGGATATTTGATGAACATCGAAGTTAACAACTTTTGTTTGAAAAAGTCACTTTTAGTGAAGCTGCATACAAAACTCCTAAGTTTGGATTGGATATTTGATGAACATCGAAGTTAACAACTTTTGTATGAAAAAGTCACTTTTAGTGAAGCTACGTACAAAAGTGCTAAGTTTGGATTGGATATTTGTTGAACATTGAAGTTAACAACTTTTGTATGAAAAAGTCACTTTTAGTGAAGCTACGTACAAAAGTACTAAGTTTGGATTGGATATTTGTTGAACATTGAAGTTAACAACTTTTGTATGAAAAAGTCACTTTTAGTGAAGCTACGTACAAAAGTACTAAGATTGGATTGGATATTTGATGAATATCGAAGTTAACAACTTTTGTATGAAAAAGTCACTTTTAGTGAAGCTACGTACAAAAGTACTAAGTTTGGATTGGATATTTGTTGAACATTGAAGTTAACAACTTTTGTATGAAAAAGTCACTTTTAGTGAAGCTACGTACAAAAGTACTAAGTTTGGATTGGATATTTGATGAACATAGAAGTTAACAACTTTTGTATGAAAAAGTCACTTTTAGTGAAGCTACGTACAAAAGTACTAAGTTTGGATTGGATATTTGATGAACATCGAAGTTAACAACTTTTGTTTGAAAAAGTCACTTTTAGTGAAGCTACGTACAAAAAAACTAAGTTTGGATTGGATATTTGATGAATATCGAAGTTAACAACTTTTGTATGAAAAAGTCACTTTTAGTGAAGCTACGTACAAAAGTACTAAGTTTGGATTGGATATTTGTTGAACATTGAAGTTAACAACTTTTGTATGAAAAAGTCACTTTTAGTGAAGCTACGTACAAAAGTACTAAGTTTGGATTGGATATTTGATGAACATCGAAGTTAACAACTTTTGTATGAAAAAGTCACTTTTAGTGAAGCTACGTACAAAAGTACTAAGTTTGGATTGGATATTTGATGAACATCGAAGTTAACAACTTTTGTATGAAAAAGTCACTTTTAGTGAAGCTACGTACAAAAGTACTAAGATTGGATTGGATATTTGATGAATATCGAAGTTAACAACTTTTGTATGAAAAAGTCACTTTTAGTGAAGCTACGTACAAAAGTACTAAGTTTGGATTGGATATTTGATGAACATCGAAGTTAACAACTTTTGTTTGAAAAAGTCACTTTTAGTGAAGCTACGTACAAAAGTGCTAAGTTTGGATTGGATATTTGTTGAACATTGAAGTTAACAACTTTTGTATGAAAAAGTCACTTTTAGTGAAGCTACGTACAAAAGTACTAAGTTTGGATTGGATATTTGTTGAACATTGAAGTTAACAACTTTTGTATGAAAAAGTCACTTTTAGTGAAGCTACGTACAAAAGTACTAAGTTTGGATTGGATATTTGATGAACATCGAAGTTAACAACTTTTGTATGAAAAAGTCACTTTTAGTGAAGCTACGTACAAAAGTACTAAGTTTGGATTGGATATTTGATGAACATCGAAGTTAACAACTTTTGTATGAAAAAGTCACTTTTAGTGAAGCTACGTACAAAAGTGCTAAGTTTGGATTGGATATTTGTTGAACATTGAAGTTAACAACTTTTGTATGAAAAAGTCACTTTTAGTGAAGCTACGTACAAAAGTACTAAGTTTGGATTGGATATTTGATGAACATCGAAGTTAACAACTTTTGTATGAAAAAGTCACTTTTAGTGAAGCTACGTACAAAAGTACTAAGTTTGGATTGGATATTTGATGAACATCGAAGTTAACAACTTTTGTATGAAAAAGTCACTTTTAGTGAAGCTACGTACAAAAGTACTAAGTTTGGATTGGATATTTGATGAACATCGAAGTTAACAACTTTTGTATGAAAAAGTCACTTTTAGTGAAGTTGCATACAAAAGTACTAAGTTTGGATTGGATATTTGATGAACATCGAAGTTAACAACTTTTGTATGAAAAAGTCACTTTTAGTGAAGCTGCATACAAAAGTACTAAGTTTGGATTGGATATTTGATGAACATCGAAGTAAACAACTTTTGTATGAAAAAGTCACTTTTAGTGAAGCTGCATACAAAAGAACAAAGTTTGGATTGGATATTTGATGAACATCGAAGTTAACAACTTTTGTATGAAAAAGTCACTTTTAGTGAAGCTGCATACAAAAGTACTAAGTTTGGATTGGATATTTGATGAACATCGAAGTTAACAACTTTTGTATGAAAAAGTCACTTTTAGTGAAGTTGCATACAAAAGTACTAAGTTTGGATTGGATATTTGATTAACATCGAAGTTAACAACTTTTGTATGAAAAACTCACTTTTAGTGAAGCTGCATACAAAAGTACAAAGTTTGGATTGGATATTTGATTAACATCGAAGTTAACAACTTTTGTATGAAAAAGTCACTTTTAGTGAAGCTGCATACAAAAGTACTAAGTTTGGATTGGATATTTGATGAACATCGAAGTTAACAACTTTTGTATGAAAAAGTCACTTTTAGTGAAGCTACGTACAAAAGTACTAAGTTTGGATTGGATATTTGATGAACATCGAAGTTAACAACTTTTGTATGAAAAAGTCACTTTTAGTGAAGCTACGTACAAAAGTACTAAGTTTGGATTGGATATTTGATGAACATCGAAGTTAACAACTTTTGTATGAAAAAGTCACTTTTAGTGAAGCTACGTACAAAAGTACTAAGTTTGGATTGGATATTTGATGAACATCGAAGTTAACAACTTTTGTATGAAAAAGTCACTTTTAGTGAAGTTGCATACAAAAGTACAAAGTTTGGATTGGATATTTGATGAACATCGAAGTTAACAACTTTTGTATGAAAAAGTCACTTTTAGTGAAGCTGCATACAAAAGTACTAAGTTTGGATTGGATATTTGATGAACATCGAAGTTAACAACTTTTGTATGAAAAAGTCGCTTTTAGTGAAGCTACGTACAAAAGTACTAAGTTTGGATTGGATATTTGATGAACATCGAAGTTAACAACTTTTGTATGAAAAAGTCACTTTTAGTGAAGCTGCATACAAAAGTACTAAGTTTGGATTGGATATTTGATGAACATCGAAGTTAACAACTTTTGTATGAAAAAGTCACTTTTAGTGAAGTTGCATACAAAAGTACTAAGTTTGGATTGGATATTTGATTAACATCGAAGTTAACAACTTTTGTATGAAAAAGTCACTTTTAGTGAAGCTGCATACAAAAGTACTAAGTTTGGATTGGATATTTGATGAACATCGAAGTTAACAACTTTTGTATGAAAAAGTCACTTTAAGTGAAGTTGCATACAAAAGTACTAAGTTTGGATTGTATATTTGATGAACATCGAAGTTAACAACTTTTGTATGAAAAAGTCACTTTTAATGAAGCTGCATACAAAAGTACTAAGTATGGATTGGATATTTGATGAACATCGAAGTTAACAACTTTTGTATGAAAAATTCACTTTTAGTGAAGCTGCATACAAAAGTACAAAGTTTGGATTGGATATTTGATGAACATCGAAGTCAACAACTTTTGTATGAAAAACTCACTTTTAGTGAAGCTGCATACAAAAGTACAAAGTTTGGATTGGATATTTGATGAACATCGAAGTTAACAACTTTTGTATGAAAAAGTCACTTTTAGTGAAGCTGCATACAAAAGTACTAAGTTTGGATTGGATATTTGATGAACATCGAAGTTAACAACTTTTGTATGAAAAAGTCACTTTTAGTGAAGTTGCATACAAAAGTACTAAGTTTGGATTGGATATTTGATGAACATCGAAGTTAACAACTTTTATATGAAAAAGTCGCTTTTAGTGAAGCTACGTACAAAAGTACTAAGTTTGGATTGGATATTTGATTAACATCGAAGTTAACAACTTTTGTATGAAAAAGTCACTTTTAGTGAAGCTACGTACAAAAGTACTAAGTTTGGTTTGGATATTTGATGAACATCGAAGTTAACAACTTTTGTATGAAAGAGTCACTTTTAGTGAAGCATACAAAAGTACAAAGTTTGGATTGGATGTTTGATGAACATCGAAGTTAACAACTTTTGTATGAAAAAGTCACTTTTAGTGAAGCTACGTACAAAAGTACTAAGTTTGGATTGGATATTTGATGAACATCGAAGTTAACAACTTTTGTATGAAAAAGTCACTTTTAGTGAAGTTGCATACAAAAGTACAAAGTTTGGATTGGATATTTGATGAACATCGAAGTTAACAACTTTTGTATGAAAAAGTCACTTTTAGTGAAGCTGCATACAAAAGTACTAAGTTTGGATTGGATATTTGATGAACATCGAAGTTAACAACTTTTGTATGAAAAAGTCGCTTTTAGTGAAGCTACGTACAAAAGTACTAAGTTTGGATTGGATATTTGATGAACATCGAAGTTAATAACTTTTGTATGAAAAAGTCACTTTTAGTGAAGCTGCATACAAAAGTACTAAGTTTGGATTGGATATTTGATGAACATCGAAGTTAACAACTTTTGTATGAAAAAGTCACTTTTAGTGAAGTTGCATACAAAAGTACTAAGTTTGGATTGGATATTTGATTAACATCGAAGTTAACAACTTTTGTATGAAAAAGTCACTTTTAGTGAAGCTGCATACAAAAGTACTAAGTTTGGATTGGATATTTGATGAACATCGAAGTTAACAACTTTTGTATGAAAAAGTCACTTTAAGTGAAGTTGCATACAAAAGTACTAAGTTTGGATTGTATATTTGATGAACATCGAAGTTAACAACTTTTGTATGAAAAAGTCACTTTTAATGAAGCTGCATACAAAAGTACTAAGTATGGATTGGATATTTGATGAACATCGAAGTTAACAACTTTTGTATGAAAAATTCACTTTTAGTGAAGCTGCATACAAAAGTACAAAGTTTGGATTGGATATTTGATGAACATCGAAGTCAACAACTTTTGTATGAAAAACTCACTTTTAGTGAAGCTGCATACAAAAGTACAAAGTTTGGATTGGATATTTGATGAACATCGAAGTTAACAACTTTTGTATGAAAAAGTCACTTTTAGTGAAGCTGCATACAAAAGTACTAAGTTTGGATTGGATATTTGATGAACATCGAAGTTAACAACTTTTGTATGAAAAAGTCACTTTTAGTAAAGCTGCATACAAAAGTACTAAGTTTGGATTGGATATTTGATGAACATCGAAGTTAACAACTTTTGTATGAAAAAGTCACTTTTAGTAAAGCTGCATACAAAAGTACTAAGTTTGGATTGGATATTTGATGAACATCGAAGTTAACAACTTATGTATGAAAAAGTCACTTTTAGTGAAGCTGCATACAAAAGTACAAAGTTTGGATTGGATATTTGATGAACATCGAAGTAACAACTTTTGTATGAAAAACTCACTTTTAGTGAAGCTGCATACAAAAGTACAAAGTTTGGATTGGATATTTGATGAACATCGAAGTTAACAACTTTTGTATGAAAAACTCACTTTTAGTGAAGCTGCATACAAAAGTACTAAGTTTGGATTGGATATTTGATGAACATCGAAGTTAACAACTTATGTATGAAAAAGTCACTTTTAGTGAAGCTGCATACAAAAGTACTAAGTTTGGATTGGATATTTGATGAACATCGAAGTTAACAACTTTTGTATGAAAAACTCACTTTTAGTGAAGCTGCATACAAAAGTACAAAGTTTGGATTGGATATTTGATGAACATCGAAGTTAACAACTTTTGTATGAAAAAGTCACTTTTAGTGAAGCTGCATACAAAAGTACTAAGTTTGGATTGGATATTTGATGAACATCGAAGTTAACAACTTTTGTATGAAAAAGTCACTTTTAGTAAAGCTGCATACAAAAGTACTAAGTTAGGATTGGATATTTGATGAACATCGAAGTTAACAACTTTTGTATGAAAAAGTCACTTTTAGTAAAGCTGCATACAAAAGTACTAAGTTTGGATTGGATATTTGATGAACATCGAAGTTAACAACTTATGTATGAAAAAGTCACTTTTAGTGAAGCTGCATACAAAAGTACAAAGTTTGGATTGGATATTTGATGAACATCGAAGTAACAACTTTTGTATGAAAAACTCACTTTTAGTGAAGCTGCATACAAAAGTACTAAGTTTGGATTGGATATTTGATGAACATCGAAGTTAACAACTTTTGTATGAAAAACTCACTTTTAGTGAAGCTGCATACAAAAGTACTAAGTTTGGATTGGATATTTGATGAACATCGAAGTTAACAACTTATGTATGAAAAAGTCACTTTTAGTGAAGCTGCATACAAAAGTACAAAGTTTGGATTGGATATTTGATGAACATCGAAGTAACAACTTTTGTATGAAAAACTCACTTTTAGTGAAGCTGCATACAAAAGTACAAAGTTTGGATTGGATATTTGATGAACATCGAAGTTAACAACTTTTGTATGAAAAACTCACTTTTAGTGAAGCTGCATACAAAAGTACTAAGTTTGGATTGGATATTTGATGAACATCGAAGTTAACAACTTATGTATGAAAAAGTCACTTTTAGTGAAGCTGCATACAAAAGTACTAAGTTTGGATTGGATATTTGATGAACATCGAAGTTAACAACTTTTGTATGAAAAAGTCACTTTTAGTGAAGTTGCATACAAAAGTACTAAGTTTGGATTGGATATTTGATGAACATCGAAGTTAACAACTTTTGTATGAAAAAGTCACTTTTAGTAAAGCTGCATACAAAAGTACTAAGTTTGGATTGGATATTTGATGAACATCGAAGTTAACAACTTTTGTATGAAAAAGTCACTTTTAGTGAAGCTGCATACAAAAGTACTAAGTATGGATTGGATATTTGATGAACATCGAAGTTAACAACTTTTGTATGAAAAATTCACTTTTAGTGAAGCTGCATACAAAAGTACAAAGTTTGGATTGGATATTTGATGAACATCGAAGTAACAACTTTTGTATGAAAAACTCACTTTTAGTGAAGCTGCATACAAAAGTACAAAGTTTGGATTGGATATTTGATGAACATCGAAGTTAACAACTTTTGTATGAAAAACTCACTTTTAGTGAAGCTGCATACAAAAGTACTAAGTATGGATTGGATATTTGATGAACATCGAAGTTAACAACTTTTGTATGAAAAAGTCACTTTTAGTGAAGCTGCATACAAAAATACAAAGTTTGGATTGGATATTTGATGAACATCGAAGTTAACAACTTTTGTATGAAAAAGTCACTTTTAGTGAAGCTGCATACAAAAGTACAAAGTTTGGATTGGATATTTGATGAACATCGAAGTTAACAACTTTTGTATGAAAAAGTCACTTTTAATGAAGCTGCATACAAAAGTACTAAGTTTGGATTGGATATTTGATGAACATCGAAGTTAACAACTTTTGTATGAAAAAGTCACTTTTAGTGAAGTTGCATACAAAAGTACTAAGTTTGGATTGGATATTTGATTAACATCGAAGTTAACAACTTTTGTATGAAAAACTCACTTTTAGTGAAGCTGCATACAAAAGTACAAAGTTTGGATTGGATATTTGATTAACATCGAAGTTAACAACTTTTGTATGAAAAAGTCACTTTTAGTGAAGCTGCATACAAAAGTACTAAGTTTGGATTGGATATTTGATGAACATCGAAGTTAACAACTTTTGTATGAAAAAGTCACTTTAAGTGAAGTTGCATACAAAAGTACTAAGTTTGGATTGTATATTTGATGAACATCGAAGTTAACAACTTTTGTATGAAAAAGTCACTTTTAATGAAGCTGCATACAAAAGTACTAAGTATGGATTGGATATTTGATGAACATCGAAGTTAACAACTTTTGTATGAAAAATTCACTTTTAGTGAAGCTGCATACAAAAGTACAAAGTTTGGATTGGATATTTGATGAACATCGAAGTCAACAACTTTTGTATGAAAAACTCACTTTTAGTGAAGCTGCATACAAAAGTACAAAGTTTGGATTGGATATTTGATGAACATCGAAGTTAACAACTTTTGTATGAAAAAGTCACTTTTAGTGAAGCTGCATACAAAAGTACTAAGTTTGGATTGGATATTTGATGAACATCGAAGTTAACAACTTTTGTATGAAAAAGTCACTTTTAGTGAAGTTGCATACAAAAGTACTAAGTTTGGATTGGATATTTGATGAACATCGAAGTTAACAACTTTTATATGAAAAAGTCGCTTTTAGTGAAGCTACGTACAAAAGTACTAAGTTTGGATTGGATATTTGATTAACATCGAAGTTAACAACTTTTGTATGAAAAAGTCACTTTTAGTGAAGCTACGTACAAAAGTACTAAGTTTGGTTTGGATATTTGATGAACATCGAAGTTAACAACTTTTGTATGAAAGAGTCACTTTTAGTGAAGCATACAAAAGTACAAAGTTTGGATTGGATATTTGATGAACATCGAAGTTAACAACTTTTGTATGAAAAAGTCACTTTTAGTGAAGCTACGTACAAAAGTACTAAGTTTGGATTGGATATTTGATGAACATCGAAGTTAACAACTTTTGTATGAAAAAGTCACTTTTAGTAAAGCTACGTACAAAAGTACTAAGTTTGGATTGGATATTTGATGAACATCGAAAATAACAACTTTTGTATGAAAAAGTCACTTTTAGTGAAGCTGCATACAAAAGTACAAAGTTTGGATTGGATATTTGATGAACATCGAAGTTAACAACTTTTGTATGAAAAAGTCACTTTTAGTGAAGCTGCATACAAAAGTACTAAGTTTGGATTGGATATTTGATGAACATCGAAGTTAACAACTTTTGTATGAAAAAGTCGCTTTTAGTGAAGCTACGTACAAAAGTACTAAGTTTGGATTGGATATTTGATGAACATCGAAGTTAACAACTTTTGTATGAAAAAGTCACTTTTAGTGAAGCTGCATACAAAAGTACTAAGTTTGGATTGGATATTTGATGAACATCGAAGTTAACAACTTTTGTATGAAAAAGTCACTTTTAGTGAAGTTGCATACAAAAGTACTAAGTTTGGATTGGATATTTGATTAACATCGAAGTTAACAACTTTTGTATGAAAAAGTCACTTTTAGTGAAGCTGCATACAAAAGTACTAAGTTTGGATTGGATATTTGATGAACATCGAAGTTAACAACTTTTGTATGAAAAAGTCACTTTAAGTGAAGTTGCATACAAAAGTACTAAGTTTGGATTGTATATTTGATGAACATCGAAGTTAACAACTTTTGTATGAAAAAGTCACTTTTACTGAAGCTGCATACAAAAGTTTTAAGTATGGATTGGATATTTGATGAACATCGAAGTTAACAACTTTTGTATGAAAAATTCACTTTTAGTGAAGCTGCATACAAAAGTACAAAGTTTGGATTGGATATTTGATGAACATCGAAGTCAACAACTTTTGTATGAAAAACTCACTTTTAGTGAAGCTGCATACAAAAGTACAAAGTTTGGATTGGATATTTGATGAACATCGAAGTTAACAACTTTTGTATGCAAAAGTCACTTTTAGTGAAGCTGCATACAAAAGTACTAAGTTTGGATTGGATATTTGATGAACATCGAAGTTAACAACTTTTGTATGAAAAAGTCACTTTTAGTGAAGTTGCATACAAAAGTACTAAGTTTGGATTGGATATTTGATGAACATCGAAGTTAACAACTTATGTATGAAAAAGTCACTTTTAGTGAAGCTGCATACAAAAGTACAAATTTTGGATTGGATATTTGATGAACATCGAAGTAACAACTTTTGTATGAAAAACTTACTTTTAGTGAAGCTGCATACAAAAGTACAAAGTTTGGATTGGATATTTGATGAACATCGAAGTTAACAACTTTTGTATGAAAAACTCACTTTTAGTGAAGCTGCATACAAAAGTACTAAGTTTGGATTGGATATTTGATGAACATCGAAGTTAACAACTTATGTATGAAAAAGTCACTTTTAGTGAAGCTGCATACAAAAGTACTAAGTTTGGATTGGATATTTGATGAACATCGAAGTTAACAACTTTTGTATGAAAAAGTCACTTTTAGTGAAGTTGCATACAAAAGTACTAAGTTTGGATTGGATATTTGATTAACATCGGAGTTAACAACTTTTGTATGAAAAAGTCACTTTTAGTAAAGCTGCATACAAAAGTACTAAGTTTGGATTGGATATTTGATGAACATCGAAGTTAACAACTTTTGTATGAAAAAGTCACTTTTAGTGAAGCTGCATACAAAAGTACTAAGTATGGATTGGATATTTGATGAACATCGAAGTTAACAACTTTTGTATGAAAAATTCACTTTTAGTGAAGCTGCATACAAAAGTACAAAGTTTGGATTGGATATTTGATGAACATCGAAGTAACAACTTTTGTATGAAAAACTCACTTTTAGTGAAGCTGCATACAAAAGTACTAAGTTTGGATTGGATATTTGATGAACATCGAAGTTAACAACTTTTGTATGAAAAACTCACTTTTAGTGAAGCTACGTACAAAAGTACTAAGTTTGGATTGGATATTTGATGAACATCGAAGTTAACAACTTTTGTATGAAAAAGTCACTTTTAGTGAAGCTACGTACAAAAGTACTAAGTTTGGATTGGATATTTGATGAATATCGAAGTTAACAAATTTTGTATGAAAAAGTCACTTTTAGTGAAGCTACGTACAAAAGTACTAAGTTTGGATTGGATATTTGATGAATATCGAAGTTAACAACTTTTGTTTGAAAAAGTCACTTTTAGTGAAGCTACGTACAAAAGTACTAAGTTTGGATTGGATATTTGATGAACATCGAAGTTAACAACTTTTGTATGAAAAAGTCACTTTTAGTGAAGCTACGTACAAAAGTACTAAGTTTGGATTGGATATTTGATGAACATCGAAGTTAACAACTTTTGTATGAAAAAGTCACTTTTAGTGAAGCTGCATACAAAAGTACTACGTTTGGATTGGATATTTGATGAACATCGAAGTTAACAACTTTTGTATGAAAAAGTCACTTTTAGTGAAGCTGCATACAAAAATACAAAGTTTGGATTGGATATTTGATGAACATCGAAGTTAACAACTTATGTATGAAAAAGTCACTTTTAGTGAAGCTGCATACAAAAGTACTAAGTTTGGATTGGATATTTGATGAACATCGAAGTTAACAACTTTTGTATGAAAAAGTCACTTTTAGTGAAGCTGCATACAAAAGTACTACGTTTGGATTGGATATTTGATGAACATCGAAGTTAACAACTTTTGTATGAAAAAGTCACTTTTAGTGAAGCTGCATACAAAAATACAAAGTTTGGATTGGATATTTGATGAACATCGAAGTTAACAACTTATGTATGAAAAAGTCACTTTTAGTGAAGCTGCATACAAAAGTACAAAGTTTGGATTGGATATTTGATGAACATCGAAGTTAACAACTTTTGTATGAAAAAGTCACTTTTAATGAAGCTGCATACAAAAGTACTAAGTTTGGATTGGATATTTGATGAACATCGAAGTTAACAACTTATGTATGAAAAAGTCACTTTTAGTGAAGCTGCATACAAAAGTACAAAGTTTGGATTGGATATTTGATGAACATCGAAGTTAACAACTTTTGTATGAAAAAGTCACTTTTAGTGAAGCTGCATACAAAAGTACTAAGTTTGGATTGGATATTTGATGAACATCGAAGTTAACAACTTTTGTATGAAAAAGTCACTTTTAGTGAAGCTACGTACAAAAGTACTAAGTTTGGATTGGATATTTGATGAACATCGAAGTTAACAACTTTTGTATGAAAAAGTCACTTTTAGTGAAGCTACGTACAAAAGTACTAAGTTTGGATTGGATATTTGATGAACATCGAAGTTAACAACTTTTGTATGAAAAAGTCACTTTTAGTGAAGCTACGTACAAAAGTACTAAGTTTGGATTGAATATTTGATGAACATCGAAGTTAACAACTTTTGTATGAAAAAGTCACTTTTAGTGAAGCTGCATACAAAAGTACTAAGTTTGGATTGGATATTTGATGAACATCGAAGTTAACAACTTTTGTATGAAAAAGTCACTTTTAGTGAAGCTGCATACAAAAGTACTAAGTTTGGATTGGATATTTGATGAACATCGAAGTTAACAACTTTTGTATGAAAAAGTCACTTTTAGTGAACCTGCATACAAAAGTACTAAGTTTGGATTGGATATTTGATGAACATCGAAGTTAACAACTTTTGTTTGAAAAAGTCACTTTTAGTGAAGCTGCATACAAAAGTACTAAGTTTGGATTGGATATTTGATGAACATCGAAGTCAACAACTTTTGTATGAAAAAGTCACTTTTAGTGAAGCTGCATACAAAAGTACTAAGTTTGGATTGGATATTTGATGAACATCGAAGTTAACAACTTTTGTTTGAAAAAGTCACTTTTAGTGAAGCTGCATACAAAAGTACTAAGTTTGGATTGGATATTTGATGAACATCGAAGTTAACAACTTTTGTATGAAAAAGTCATTATTAGTGAAGCTGCATACAAAAGTACTAAGTTTGGATTGGATATTTGATGAACATTGAAGTCAACAACTTTTGAATGAAAAAGTCACTTTTAGTGAAGCTGCATACAAAAGTACTAAGTATGGATTGGATATTTGATGAACATCGAAGTTAACAACTTTTGTATGAAAAAGTCACTTTTAGTGAAGCTGCATACAAAAGTACTAAGTTTGGATTGGATATTTGATGAACATCGAAGTTAACAACTTTTGTATGAAAAAGTCACTTTTAGTGAAGCTACGTACAAAAGTACTAAGTTTGGATTGGATATTTGATGAACATCGAAGTTAACAACTTTTGTATGAAAAAGTCACTTTTAGTGAAGCTGCATGCAAAAGTACAAAGTTTGGATTGGATATTTGATGAACATCGAAGTCAACAACTTTTGTATGAAAAAGTCACTTTTAGTGAAGCTGCATACAAAAGTACTAAGTTTGGATTGGATATTTGATTAACATCGAAGTTAACAACTTTTGTATAAAAAGTCACTTTTAGTGAAGCTACGTACAAAAGTACTAAGTTTGGATTGGATATTTGATGAACATCGAAGTTAACAACTTTTGTATGAAAAAGTCACTTTTAGTGAAGCTGCATACAAAAGTACAAAGTTTGGATTGGATATTTGATGGACATCGAAGTTAACAACTTTTGTATGAAAAAGTCACTTTTAGTGAAGCTACGTACAAAAGTACTAAGTTTGGATTGGATATTTGATGAACATCGAAGTCAACAACTTTTGTATGAAAAAGTCACTTTTAGTGAAACTGCATACAAAAGTACTAAGTTTGGATTGGATATTTGATTAACATCGAAGTTAACAACTTTTGTATAAAAAGTCACTTTTAGTGAAGCTACGTACAAAAGTACTAAGTTTGGATTGGATATTTGATGAACATCGAAGTCAACAACTTTTGCATGAAAAAGTCACTTTTAGTGAAGCTGCATACAAAAGTACTAAGTTTGGATTGGATATTTGATGAACATCGAAGTTAACAACTTTTGCATGGAAAAGTCACTTTTAGTGAAGCTACGTACAAAAGTACTAAGTTTGGATTGGATATTTGATGAACATCGAAGTCAACAACTTTTGTATGAAAAAGTCACTTTTAGTGAAGCTGCATACAAAAGTACTAAGTTTGGATTGGATATTTGATGAACATCGAAGTTAACAACTTTTGTATGAAAAAGTCACTTTTAGTGAAGCTGCATACAAAAGTACTAAGTTTGGATTGGATATTTGATGAACATCGAAGTCAACAACTTTTGTATGAAAAAGTCACTTTTAGTGAAGCTACGTACAAAAGTACTAAGTTTGGATTGGATATTTGATGAACATCGAAGTCAACAACTTTTGTATGAAAAAGTCACTTTTAGTGAAGCTGCATACAAAAGTACTAAGTTTGGATTGGATATTTGATGAACATCGAAGTTAACAACTTTTGTATGAAAAAGTCATTATAAGTGAAGCTACGTACAAAAGTACTAAGTTTGGATTGGATATTTGATGAACATCGAAGTCAACAACTTTTGTATGAAAAAGTCACTTTTAGTGAAGCTACGTACAAAAGTACTAAGTTTGGATTGGATATTTGATGAACATCGAAGTTAACAACTTTTGTATGAAAAAGTCACTTTTAGTGAAGTTGCATACAAAAGTACTAAGTTTGGATTGGATATTTGATTAACATCGAAGTTAACAACTTTTGTTTGAAAAAGTCACTTTTAGTGAAGCTGCATACAAAAGTACTAAGTTTGGATTGGATATTTGATGAACATCGAAGTTAACAACTTTTGTATGAAAAAGTCACTTTTAGTGAAGTTGCATACAAAAGTACTAAGTTTGGATTGGATATTTGATGAATATCGAAGTTAACAACTTTTGTATGAAAAAGTCACTTTTAGTGAAGTTGCATACAAAAGTACTAAGTTTGGATTGGATATTTGATGAACATCGAAGTTAACAACTTTTGTATGAAAAAGTCACTTTTAGTGAAGCTACGTACAAAAGTACAAAGTTTGGATTGGATATTTGATGAACATCGAAGTTAACAACTTTTGTATGAAAAAGTCACTTTTAGTGAAGTTGCATACAAAAGTACTAAGTTTGGATTGGATATTTGATGAACATCGAAGTTAACAACTTTTGTATGAAAAAGTCACTTTTAGTGAAGCTACGTACAAAAGTACTAAGTTTGGATTGGATATTTGATGAACATCGAAGTTAACAACTTTTGTATGCAAAAGTCACTTTTAGTGAAGCTGCATACAAAAGTACTAAGTTTGGATTGGATATTTGATGAACATCGAAGTTAACAACTTTTGTATGAAAAAGTCACTTTTAGTGAAGTTGCATACAAAAGTACTAAGTTTGGATTGGATATTTGATTAACATCGAAGTTAACAACTTTTGTATGAAAAAGTCACTTTTAGTGAAGCTGCATACAAAAGTACTAAGTATGGATTGGATATTTGATGAACATCGAAGTTAACAACTTTTGTATGAAAAAGTCACTTTTAGTGAAGTTGCATACAAAAGTACTAAGTTTGGATTGGATATTTGATTAACATCGAAGTTAACAACTTTTGTATGAAAAAGTCACTTTTAGTGAAGCTGCATACAAAAGTACTAAGTTTGGATTGGATATTTGATGAACATCGAAGTTAACAACTTTTGTATGAAAAAGTCATTATTAGTGAAGCTGCATACAAAAGTACTAAGTTTGGATTGGGTATTTGATGAACATCGAAGTTAACAACTTTTGTATGAAAAAGTCATTATTAGTGAAGCTGCATACAAAAGTACTAAGTTTGGATTGGATATTTGATGAACATCGAAGTTAACAACTTTTGTATGAAAAAGTCACTTTTAGTGAAGTTGCATACAAAAGTACTAAGTTTGGATTGGATATTTGATTAACATCGAAGTTAACAACTTTTGTATGAAAAAGTCACTTTTAGTGAAGCTGCATACAAAAGTACTAAGTATGGATTGGATATTTGATGAACATCGAAGTTAACAACTTTTGTATGAAAAAGTCACTTTTAGTGAAGCTGCATACAAAAGTACTAAGTATGGATTGGATATTTGATGAATATCGAAGTTAACAACTTTTGTATGAAAAAGTCACTTTTAGTGAAGCTACGTACAAAAGTACTAAGTTTGGATTGGATATTTGATGAATATCGAAGTTAACAACTTTTGTATGAAAAAGTCACTTTTAGTGAAGCTGCATACAAAAGTACAAAGTTTGGATTGGATATTTGATGAACATCGAAGTTAACAACTTTTGTATGAAAAACTCACTTTTAGTGAAGCTGCATACAAAAGTACTAAGTTTGGATTGGATATTTGATGAACATCGCAGTTAACAACTTTTGTATGAAAAAGTCACTTTTAGTGAAGCTGCATACAAAAGTACTAAGTTTGGATTGGATATTTGATGAACATCGAAGTTAACAACTTTTGTATGAAAAAGTCATTATTAGTGAAGCTGCATACAAAAGTACTAAGTTTGGATTGGATATTTGATGAACATCGAAGCTAACAACTTTTGTATGAAAAAGTCATTATTAGTGAAGCTGCATACAAAAGTACTAAGTTTGGATTGGATATTTGATGAACATCGAAGTTAACAACTTTTGTATGAAAAAGTCATTATTAGTGAAGCTGCATACAAAAGTACAAAGTTTGGATTGGATATTTGATGAACATCGAAGTTAACAACTTTTGTATGAAAAAGTCATTATTAGTGAAGCTGCATACAAAAGTACTAAGTTTGGATTGGATATTTGATGAACATCGAAGTTAACAACTTTTGTATGAAAAAGTCACTTTTAGTGAAGTTGCATACAAAAGTACTAAGTTTGGATTGGATATTTGATGAACATCGAAGTTAACAACTTTTGTATGAAAAAGTCACTTTTAGTGAAGCTACGTACAAAAGTACTAAGTTTGGATTGGATATTTGATGAACATCGAAGTTAACAACTTTTGTATGAAAAAGTCACTTTTAGTGAAGTTGCATACAAAAGTACTAAGTTTGGATTGGATATTTGATGAACATCGAAGTTAACAACTTTTGTATGAAAAAGTCACTTTTAGTGAAGTTGCATACAAAAGTACTAAGTTTGGATTGGATATTTGATGAACATCGAAGTTAACAACTTTTGTATGAAAAAGTCACTTTTAGTGAAGCTGCATACAAAAGTACTAAGTTTGGATTGGATATTTGATGAACATCGAAGTTAACAACTTTTGTATGAAAAAGTCACTTTTAGTGAAGCTGCATACAAAAGTACTAAGTTTGAATTGGATATTTGATGAACATCGAAGTTAACAACTTTTGTATGAAAAAGTCATTATTAGTGAAGCTGCATACAAAAGTACTAAGTTTGGATTGGATATTTGATGAACATCGAAGTTAACAACTTTTGTATGAAAAAGTCACTTTTAGTGAAGTTGCATACAAAAGTACTAAGTTTGGATTGGATATTTGATGAACATCGAAGTTAACAACTTTTGTATGAAAAAGTCACTTTTAGTGAAGCTACGTACAAAAGTACTAAGTTTGGATTGGATATTTGATGAACATCGAAGTTAACAACTTTTGTATGAAAAAGTCATTATTAGTGAAGCTGCATACAAAAGTACTAAGTTTGGATTGGATATTTGATGAACATCGAAGTTAACAACTTTTGTATGAAAAAGTCACTTTTAGTGAAGTTGCATACAAAAGTACTAAGTTTGGATTGGATATTTGATGAACATCGAAGTTAACAACTTTTGTATGAAAAAGTCACTTTTAGTGAAGTTGCATACAAAAGTACTAAGTTTGGATTGGATATTTGATGAACATCGAAGTTAACAACTTTTGTATGAAAAAGTCACTTTTAGTGAAGTTGCATACAAAAGTACTAAGTTTGGATTGGATATTTGATGAACATCGAAGTTAACAACTTTTGTATGAAAAAGTCACTTTTAGTGAAGCTGCATACAAAAGTACTAAGTTTGGATTGGATATTTGATGAACATCGAAGTTAACAACTTTTGTATGAAAAAGTCATTATTAGTGAAGCTGCATACAAAAGTACTAAGTTTGGATTGGATATTTGATGAACATCGAAGTTAACAACTTTTGTATGAAAAAGTCACTTTTAGTGAAGCTGCATACAAAAGTACAAAGTTTGGATTGGATATTTGATGAACATCGAAGTTAACAACTTTTGTATGAAAAAGTCATTATAAGTGAAGCTACGTACAAAAGTACTAAGTTTGGATTGGATATTTGATGAACATCGAAGTTAACAACTTTTGTATGAAAAAGTCACTTTTAGTGAAGTTGCATACAAAAGTACTAAGTTTGGATTGGATATTTGATGAACATCGAAGTTAACAACTTTTGTATGAAAAAGTCACTTTTAGTGAAGCTACGTACAAAAGTACTAAGTTTGGATTGGATATTTGATGAACATCGAAGTTAACAACTTTTGTATGAAAAAGTCACTTTTAGTGAAGTTGCATACAAAAGTACTAAGTTTGGATTGGATATTTGATGAACATCGAAGTTAACAACTTTTGTATGAAAAAGTCACTTTTAGTGAAGTTGCATACAAAAGTACTAAGTTTGGATTGGATATTTGATGAACATCGAAGTTAACAACTTTTGTATGAAAAAGTCACTTTTAGTGAAGCTGCATACAAAAGTACTAAGTTTGGATTGGATATTTGATGAACATCGAAGTTAACAACTTTTGTATGAAAAAGTCACTTTTAGTGAAGCTGCATACAAAAGTACTAAGTTTGAATTGGATATTTGATGAACATCGAAGTTAACAACTTTTGTATGAAAAAGTCATTATTAGTGAAGCTGCATACAAAAGTACTAAGTTTGGATTGGATATTTGATGAACATCGAAGTTAACAACTTTTGTATGAAAAAGTCACTTTTAGTGAAGTTGCATACAAAAGTACTAAGTTTGGATTGGATATTTGATGAACATCGAAGTTAACAACTTTTGTATGAAAAAGTCACTTTTAGTGAAGCTACGTACAAAAGTACTAAGTTTGGATTGGATATTTGATGAACATCGAAGTTAACAACTTTTGTATGCAAAAGTCACTTTTAGTGAAGCTGCATACAAAAGTACTAAGTTTGGATTGGATATTTGATGAACATCGAAGTTAACAACTTTTGTATGAAAAAGTCACTTTTAGTGAAGTTGCATACAAAAGTACTAAGTTTGGATTGGATATTTGATTAACATCGAAGTTAACAACTTTTGTATGAAAAAGTCACTTTTAGTGAAGCTGCATACAAAAGTACTAAGTATGGATTGGATATTTGATGAACATCGAAGTTAACAACTTTTGTATGAAAAAGTCACTTTTAGTGAAGTTGCATACAAAAGTACTAAGTTTGGATTGGATATTTGATTAACATCGAAGTTAACAACTTTTGTATGAAAAAGTCACTTTTAGTGAAGCTGCATACAAAAGTACTAAGTTTGGATTGGATATTTGATGAACATCGAAGTTAACAACTTTTGTATGAAAAAGTCATTATTAGTGAAGCTGCATACAAAAGTACTAAGTTTGGATTGGGTATTTGATGAACATCGAAGTTAACAACTTTTGTATGAAAAAGTCATTATTAGTGAAGCTGCATACAAAAGTACTAAGTTTGGATTGGATATTTGATGAACATCGAAGTTAACAACTTTTGTATGAAAAAGTCACTTTTAGTGAAGTTGCATACAAAAGTACTAAGTTTGGATTGGATATTTGATTAACATCGAAGTTAACAACTTTTGTATGAAAAAGTCACTTTTAGTGAAGCTGCATACAAAAGTACTAAGTATGGATTGGATATTTGATGAACATCGAAGTTAACAACTTTTGTATGAAAAAGTCACTTTTAGTGAAGCTGCATACAAAAGTACTAAGTATGGATTGGATATTTGATGAATATCGAAGTTAACAACTTTTGTATGAAAAAGTCACTTTTAGTGAAGCTACGTACAAAAGTACTAAGTTTGGATTGGATATTTGATGAATATCGAAGTTAACAACTTTTGTATGAAAAAGTCACTTTTAGTGAAGCTGCATACAAAAGTACAAAGTTTGGATTGGATATTTGATGAACATCGAAGTTAACAACTTTTGTATGAAAAACTCACTTTTAGTGAAGCTGCATACAAAAGTACTAAGTTTGGATTGGATATTTGATGAACATCGCAGTTAACAACTTTTGTATGAAAAAGTCACTTTTAGTGAAGCTGCATACAAAAGTACTAAGTTTGGATTGGATATTTGATGAACATCGAAGTTAACAACTTTTGTATGAAAAAGTCATTATTAGTGAAGCTGCATACAAAAGTACTAAGTTTGGATTGGATATTTGATGAACATCGAAGCTAACAACTTTTGTATGAAAAAGTCATTATTAGTGAAGCTGCATACAAAAGTACTAAGTTTGGATTGGATATTTGATGAACATCGAAGTTAACAACTTTTGTATGAAAAAGTCATTATTAGTGAAGCTGCATACAAAAGTACAAAGTTTGGATTGGATATTTGATGAACATCGAAGTTAACAACTTTTGTATGAAAAAGTCATTATTAGTGAAGCTGCATACAAAAGTACTAAGTTTGGATTGGATATTTGATGAACATCGAAGTTAACAACTTTTGTATGAAAAAGTCACTTTTAGTGAAGTTGCATACAAAAGTACTAAGTTTGGATTGGATATTTGATGAACATCGAAGTTAACAACTTTTGTATGAAAAAGTCACTTTTAGTGAAGCTACGTACAAAAGTACTAAGTTTGGATTGGATATTTGATGAACATCGAAGTTAACAACTTTTGTATGAAAAAGTCACTTTTAGTGAAGTTGCATACAAAAGTACTAAGTTTGGATTGGATATTTGATGAACATCGAAGTTAACAACTTTTGTATGAAAAAGTCACTTTTAGTGAAGTTGCATACAAAAGTACTAAGTTTGGATTGGATATTTGATGAACATCGAAGTTAACAACTTTTGTATGAAAAAGTCACTTTTAGTGAAGCTGCATACAAAAGTACTAAGTTTGGATTGGATATTTGATGAACATCGAAGTTAACAACTTTTGTATGAAAAAGTCACTTTTAGTGAAGCTGCATACAAAAGTACTAAGTTTGAATTGGATATTTGATGAACATCGAAGTTAACAACTTTTGTATGAAAAAGTCATTATTAGTGAAGCTGCATACAAAAGTACTAAGTTTGGATTGGATATTTGATGAACATCGAAGTTAACAACTTTTGTATGAAAAAGTCACTTTTAGTGAAGTTGCATACAAAAGTACTAAGTTTGGATTGGATATTTGATGAACATCGAAGTTAACAACTTTTGTATGAAAAAGTCACTTTTAGTGAAGCTACGTACAAAAGTACTAAGTTTGGATTGGATATTTGATGAACATCGAAGTTAACAACTTTTGTATGAAAAAGTCATTATTAGTGAAGCTGCATACAAAAGTACTAAGTTTGGATTGGATATTTGATGAACATCGAAGTTAACAACTTTTGTATGAAAAAGTCACTTTTAGTGAAGTTGCATACAAAAGTACTAAGTTTGGATTGGATATTTGATGAACATCGAAGTTAACAACTTTTGTATGAAAAAGTCACTTTTAGTGAAGTTGCATACAAAAGTACTAAGTTTGGATTGGATATTTGATGAACATCGAAGTTAACAACTTTTGTATGAAAAAGTCACTTTTAGTGAAGTTGCATACAAAAGTACTAAGTTTGGATTGGATATTTGATGAACATCGAAGTTAACAACTTTTGTATGAAAAAGTCACTTTTAGTGAAGCTGCATACAAAAGTACTAAGTTTGGATTGGATATTTGATGAACATCGAAGTTAACAACTTTTGTATGAAAAAGTCATTATTAGTGAAGCTGCATACAAAAGTACTAAGTTTGGATTGGATATTTGATGAACATCGAAGTTAACAACTTTTGTATGAAAAAGTCACTTTTAGTGAAGCTGCATACAAAAGTACAAAGTTTGGATTGGATATTTGATGAACATCGAAGTTAACAACTTTTGTATGAAAAAGTCATTATTAGTGAAGCTGCATACAAAAGTACTAAGTTTGGATTGGATATTTGATGAACATCGAAGTTAACAACTTTTGTATGAAAAAGTCACTTTTAGTGAAGCTGCATACAAAAGTACTAAGTATGGATTGGATATTTGATTAACATCGAAGTTAACAACTTTTGTATGAAAAAGTCACTTTTAGTGAAGTTGCATACAAAAGTACTAAGTTTGGATTGGATATTTGATGAACATCGAAGTTAACAACTTTTGTATGAAAAAGTCACTTTTAGTGAAGTTGCATACAAAAGTACAAAGTTTGGATTGGATATTTGATGAACATCGAAGTTAACAACTTTTGTATGAAAAAGTCACTTTTAGTGAAGCTGCATACAAAAGTACAAAGTTTGGATTGGATATTTGATGAACATCGAAGTTAACAACTTTTGTATGAAAAAGTCACTTTTAGTGAAGCTACGTACAAAAGTACTAAGTTTGGATTGGATATTTGATGAACATCGAAGTTAACAACTTTTGTATGAAAAAGTCACTTTTAGTGAAGCTACGTACAAAAGTACTAAGTTTGGATTGGATATTTGATGAACATCGAAGTTAACAACTTTTGTATGAAAAAGTCACTTTTAGTGAAGCTGCATACAAAAGTACTAAGTTTGGATTGGATATTTGATGAACATCGAAGTTAACAACTTTTGTATGAAAAAGTCACTTTTAGTGAAGTTGCATACAAAAGTACTAAGTTTGGATTGGATATTTGATGAACATCGAAGTCAACAACTTTTGTATGAAAAAGTCACTTTTAGTGAAGCTACGTACAAAAGTACTAAGTTTGGATTGGATATTTGATGAACATCGAAGTTAACAACTTTTGTATGAAAAAGTCATTATAAGTGGAGCTGCATACAAAAGTACTTAGTTTGGATTGGATATTTGATTAACATCGAAGTTAGCAACTTTTGTATGAAAAAGTCACTTTTAGTGAAGCTACGTACAAAAGTACTAAGTTTGGATTGGATATTTGATGAACATCGAAGTTAACAACTTTTGTATGAAAAGTCATTATAAGTGAAGCTGCATACAAAAGTACTTAGTTTGGATTGGATATTTGATGAACATCGAATTTAACAACTTTTGTATGAAAAAGTCATTATAAGTGAAGCTGCATACAAAAGTACTTAGTTTGGATTGGATATTTGATGAACATCGAAGTTAACAACTTTTGTATGAAAAAGTCACTTTTAGTGAAGTTGCATACAAAAGTACTAAGTTTGGATTGTATATTTGATGAACATCGAAGTTAACAACTTTTGTATGAAAAAGTCACTTTTAGTGAAGCTACGTACAAAAGTACTAAGTTTGGATTGGATATTTGATGAACATCGAAGTTAACAACTTTTGTTTGAAAAAGTCACTTTTAGTGAAGTTGCATACAAAAGTTCTAAGTTTGGATTGGATATTTGATGAACATCGAAGTTAACAACTTTTGTATGAAAAAGTCACTTTTAGTGGAGCTACGTACAAAAGTACTAAGTTTGGATTGGATATTTGATGAACATCGAAGTTAACAACTTTTGTATGAAAAAGTCACTTTTAGTGAAGTTGCATACAAAAGTACTAAGTTTTAATTGGATATTTGATGAACATCGAAGTTAACAACTTTTGTATGAAAAAGTCACTTTTAGTGAAGCTGCATACAAAAGTACTAAGTATGGATTGGATATTTGATGAACATCGAAGTTAACAACTTTTGTATGAAAAAGTCACTTTTAGTGAAGCTACGTACAAAAGTACTAAGTTTGGATTGGATATTTGATGAACATCGAAGTTAACAACTTTTGTATGAAAAAGTCACTTTTAGTGAAGCTGCATACAAAAGTACTAAGTTTGGATTGGATATTTGATGAACATCGAAGTTAACAACTTTTGTATGAAAAAGTCACTTTTAGTGAAGCTGCATACAAAAGTACTAAGTATGGATTGGATATTTGATGAACATCGAAGTTAACAACTTTTGTATGAAAAAGTCACTTTTAGTGAAGTTGCATACAAAAGTACTAAGTTTGGATTGTATATTTGATGAACATCGAAGTTAACAACTTTTGTATGAAAAAGTCACTTTTAGTGAAGCTACGTACAAAAGTACTAAGTTTGGATTGGATATTTGATGAACATCGAAGTTAACAACTTTTGTTTGAAAAAGTCACTTTTAGTGAAGCTGCATACAAAAGTACAAAGTTTGGATTGGATATTTGATGAACATCGAAGTTAACAACTTTTGCATGAAAAAGTCACTTTTAGTGAAACTGCATACAAAAGTACTAAGTTTGGATTGGATATTTGATGAACATCGAAGTTAACAACTTTTGTATGAAAAAGTCATTATAAGTGAAGCTGCATACAAAAGTACTTAGTTTGGATTGGATATTTGATGAACATCGAAGTTAACAACTTTTGTATGAAAAAGTCACTTTTAGTGAAGTTGCATACAAAAGTACTAAGTTTGGATTGTATATTTGATGAACATCGAAGTTAACAACTTTTGTATGAAAAAGTCACTTTTAGTGAAGCTACGTACAAAAGTACTAAGTTTGGATTGGATATTTGATGAACATCGAAGTTAACAACTTTTGTTTGAAAAAGTCACTTTTAGTGAAGCTGCATACAAAAGTACTAAGTTTGGATTGGATATTTGATGAACATCGAAGTTAACAACTTTTGTATGAAAAAGTCACTTTTAGTGAAGCTGCATACAAAAGTACTAAGTATGGATTGGATATTTGATGAACATCGAAGTTAACAACTTTTGTATGAAAAAGTCACTTTTAGTGAAGCTGCATACAAAAGTACTAAGTTTGGATTGGATATTTGATTAACATCGAAGTTAACAACTTTTGTATGAAAAAGTCACTTTTAGTGAAGCTGCATACAAAAGTACTAAGTATGGATTGGATATTTGATGAACATCGAAGTTAACAACTTTTGTATGAAAAAGTCACTTTTAGTGAAGCTGCATACAAAAGTACAAAGTTTGGATTGGATATTTGATGAACATCGAAGTTAACAACTTTTGCATGAAAAAGTCACTTTTAGTGAAGCTGCATACAAAAGTACTAAGTTTGGATTGGATATTTGATGAACATCGAAGTTAACAACTTTTGTATGAAAAAGTCACTTTTAGTGAAGCTGCATACAAAAGTACAAAGTTTGGATTGGATATTTGATGAACATCGAAGTTAACAACTTTTGCATGAAAAAGTCACTTTTAGTGAAACTGCATACAAAAGTACTAAGTTTGGATTGGATATTTGATGAACATCGAAGTTAACAACTTTTGCATGAAAAAGTCACTTTTAGTGAAGCTGCATACAAAAATACTAAGTTTGGATTGGATATTTGATGAACATCCAAGTTAACAACTTTTGCATGAAAAAGTCACTTTTAGTGAAGCTGCATACAAAAGTACAAAGTTTGGATTGGATATTTGATGAACATCGAAGTTAACAACTTTTGCATGAAAAAGTCACTTTTAGTGAAGCTGCATACAAAAGTACTAAGTTTGGATTGGATATTTGATGAACATCGAAGTTAACAACTTTTGTATGAAAAAGTCACTTTTAGTGAAGCTGCATACAAAAGTACAAAGTTTGGATTGGATATTTGATGAACATCGAAGTTAACAACTTTTGTATGAAAAAGTCACTTTTAGTGAAGCTACGTACAAAAGTACTAAGTTTGGATTGGATATTTGATGAACATCGAAGTTAACAACTTTTGTATGAAAAAGTCACTTTTAGTGAAGCTGCATACAAAAGTACAAAGTTTGGATTGGATATTTGATGAACATCGAAGTTAACAACTTTTGTATGAAAAAGTCACTTTTAGTGAAGCTACGTACAAAAGTACTAAGTTTGGATTGGATATTTGATGAACATCGAAGTTAACAACTTTTGTATGAAAAAGTCACTTTTAGTGAAGCTACGTACAAAAGTACTAAGTTTGGATTGGATATTTGATGAACATCGAAGTTAACAACTTTTGTATGAAAAAGTCATTATTAGTGAAGCTGCATACAAAAGTACTAAGTTTGGATTGGATATTTGATGAACATCGAAGCTAACAACTTTTGTATGAAAAAGTCATTATTAGTGAAGCTGCATACAAAAGTACTAAGTTTGGATTGGATATTTGATGAACATCGAAGTTAACAACTTTTGTATGAAAAAGTCATTATTAGTGAAGCTGCATACAAAAGTACAAAGTTTGGATTGGATATTTGATGAACATCGAAGTTAACAACTTTTGTATGAAAAAGTCATTATTAGTGAAGCTGCATACAAAAGTACTAAGTTTGGATTGGATATTTGATGAACATCGAAGTTAACAACTTTTGTATGAAAAAGTCACTTTTAGTGAAGTTGCATACAAAAGTACTAAGTTTGGATTGGATATTTGATGAACATCGAAGTTAACAACTTTTGTATGAAAAAGTCACTTTTAGTGAAGCTACGTACAAAAGTACTAAGTTTGGATTGGATATTTTATGAACATCGAAGTTAACAACTTTTGTATGAAAAAGTCACTTTTAGTGAAGTTGCATACAAAAGTACTAAGTTTGGATTGGATATTTGATGAACATCGAAGTTAACAACTTTTGTATGAAAAAGTCACTTTTAGTGAAGTTGCATACAAAAGTACTAAGTTTGGATTGGATATTTGATGAACATCGAAGTTAACAACTTTTGTATGAAAAAGTCACTTTTAGTGAAGCTGCATACAAAAGTACTAAGTTTGGATTGGATATTTGATGAACATCGAAGTTAACAACTTTTGTATGAAAAAGTCACTTTTAGTGAAGCTGCATACAAAAGTACTAAGTTTGGATTGGATATTTGATGAACATCGAAGTTAACAACTTTTGTATGAAAAAGTCATTATTAGTGAAGCTGCATACAAAAGTACTAAGTTTGGATTGGATATTTGATGAACATCGAAGTTAACAACTTTTGTATGAAAAAGTCACTTTTAGTGAAGTTGCATACAAAAGTACTTAGTTTGGATTGGATATTTGATGAACATCGAAGTTAACAACTTTTGTATGAAAAAGTCACTTTTAGTGAAGCTACGTACAAAAGTACTAAGTTTGGATTGGATATTTGATGAACATCGAAGTTAACAACTTTTGTATGAAAAAGTCATTATTAGTGAAGCTGCATACAAAAGTACTAAGTTTGGATTGGATATTTGATGAACATCGAAGTTAACAACTTTTGTATGAAAAAGTCACTTTTAGTGAAGTTGCATACAAAAGTACTAAGTTTGGATTGGATATTTGATGAACATCGAAGTTAACAACTTTTGTATGAAAAAGTCACTTTTAGTGAAGTTGCATACAAAAGTACTAAGTTTGGATTGGATATTTGATGAACATCGAAGTTAACAACTTTTGTATGAAAAAGTCACTTTTAGTGAAGTTGCATACAAAAGTACTAAGTTTGGATTGGATATTTGATGAACATCGAAGTTAACAACTTTTGTATGAAAAAGTCACTTTTAGTGAAGCTGCATACAAAAGTACTAAGTTTGGATTGGATATTTGATGAACATCGAAGTTAACAACTTTTGTATGAAAAAGTCATTATTAGTGAAGCTGCATACAAAAGTACTAAGTTTGGATTGGATATTTGATGAACATCGAAGTTAACAACTTTTGTATGAAAAAGTCACTTTTAGTGAAGCTGCATACAAAAGTACAAAGTTTGGATTGGATATTTGATGAACATCGAAGTTAACAACTTTTGTATGAAAAAGTCATTATTAGTGAAGCTGCATACAAAAGTACTAAGTTTGGATTGGATATTTGATGAACATCGAAGTTAACAACTTTTGTATGAAAAAGTCACTTTTAGTGAAGCTGCATACAAAAGTACTAAGTATGGATTGGATATTTGATTAACATCGAAGTTAACAACTTTTGTATGAAAAAGTCACTTTTAGTGAAGTTGCATACAAAAGTACTAAGTTTGGATTGGATATTTGATGAACATCGAAGTTAACAACTTTTGTATGAAAAAGTCACTTTTAGTGAAGTTGCATACAAAAGTACAAAGTTTGGATTGGATATTTGATGAACATCGAAGTTAACAACTTTTGTATGAAAAAGTCACTTTTAGTGAAGCTGCATACAAAAGTACAAAGTTTGGATTGGATATTTGATGAACATCGAAGTTAACAACTTTTGTATGAAAAAGTCACTTTTAGTGAAGCTACGTACAAAAGTACTAAGTTTGGATTGGATATTTGATGAACATCGAAGTTAACAACTTTTGTATGAAAAAGTCACTTTTAGTGAAGCTACGTACAAAAGTACTAAGTTTGGATTGGATATTTGATGAACATCGAAGTTAACAACTTTTGTATGAAAAAGTCACTTTTAGTGAAGCTGCATACAAAAGTACTAAGTTTGGATTGGATATTTGATGAACATCGAAGTTAACAACTTTTGTATGAAAAAGTCACTTTTAGTGAAGTTGCATACAAAAGTACTAAGTTTGGATTGGATATTTGATGAACATCGAAGTCAACAACTTTTGTATGAAAAAGTCACTTTTAGTGAAGCTACGTACAAAAGTACTAAGTTTGGATTGGATATTTGATGAACATCGAAGTTAACAACTTTTGTATGAAAAAGTCATTATAAGTGGAGCTGCATACAAAAGTACTTAGTTTGGATTGGATATTTGATTAACATCGAAGTTAGCAACTTTTGTATGAAAAAGTCACTTTTAGTGAAGCTACGTACAAAAGTACTAAGTTTGGATTGGATATTTGATGAACATCGAAGTTAACAACTTTTGTATGAAAAGTCATTATAAGTGAAGCTGCATACAAAAGTACTTAGTTTGGATTGGATATTTGATGAACATCGAATTTAACAACTTTTGTATGAAAAAGTCATTATAAGTGAAGCTGCATACAAAAGTACTTAGTTTGGATTGGATATTTGATGAACATCGAAGTTAACAACTTTTGTATGAAAAAGTCACTTTTAGTGAAGTTGCATACAAAAGTACTAAGTTTGGATTGTATATTTGATGAACATCGAAGTTAACAACTTTTGTATGAAAAAGTCACTTTTAGTGAAGCTACGTACAAAAGTACTAAGTTTGGATTGGATATTTGATGAACATCGAAGTTAACAACTTTTGTTTGAAAAAGTCACTTTTAGTGAAGTTGCATACAAAAGTTCTAAGTTTGGATTGGATATTTGATGAACATCGAAGTTAACAACTTTTGTATGAAAAAGTCACTTTTAGTGGAGCTACGTACAAAAGTACTAAGTTTGGATTGGATATTTGATGAACATCGAAGTTAACAACTTTTGTATGAAAAAGTCACTTTTAGTGAAGTTGCATACAAAAGTACTAAGTTTTAATTGGATATTTGATGAACATCGAAGTTAACAACTTTTGTATGAAAAAGTCACTTTTAGTGAAGCTGCATACAAAAGTACTAAGTATGGATTGGATATTTGATGAACATCGAAGTTAACAACTTTTGTATGAAAAAGTCACTTTTAGTGAAGCTACGTACAAAAGTACTAAGTTTGGATTGGATATTTGATGAACATCGAAGTTAACAACTTTTGTATGAAAAGTCACTTTTAGTGAAGCTGCATACAAAAGTACTAAGTTTGGATTGGATATTTGATGAACATCGAAGTTAACAACTTTTGTATGAAAAAGTCACTTTTAGTGAAGCTGCATACAAAAGTACTAAGTATGGATTGGATATTTGATGAACATCGAAGTTAACAACTTTTGTATGAAAAAGTCACTTTTAGTGAAGCTGCATACAAAAGTACTAAGTTTGGATTGGATATTTGATTAACATCGAAGTTAACAACTTTTGTATGAAAAAGTCACTTTTAGTGAAGCTGCATACAAAAGTACTAAGTATGGATTGGATATTTGATGAACATCGAAGTTAACAACTTTTGTATGAAAAAGTCACTTTTAGTGAAGCTGCATACAAAAGTACAAAGTTTGGATTGGATATTTGATGAACATCGAAGTTAACAACTTTTGCATGAAAAAGTCACTTTTAGTGAAGCTGCATACAAAAGTACTAAGTTTGGATTGGATATTTGATGAACATCGAAGTTAACAACTTTTGTATGAAAAAGTCACTTTTAGTGAAGCAACGTACAAAAGTACTAAGTTTGGATTGGATATTTGATGAACATCGAAGTTAACAACTTTTGCATGAAAAAGTCACTTTTAGTGAAGCTACGTACAAAAGTACTAAGTTTGGATTGGATATTTGATGAACATCGAAGTTAACAACTTTTGTATGAAAAAGTCACTTTTAGTGAAGCTACGTACAAAAGTACTAAGTTTGGATTGGATATTTGATGAACATCGAAGTTAACAACTTTTGTATGAAAAAGTCACTTTTAGTGAAGCTACGTACAAAAGTACTAAGTTTGGATTGGATATTTGATGAACATCGAAGTTAACAACTTTTGTATGAAAAAGTCACTTTTAGTGAAGCTACGTACAAAAGTACTAAGTTTGGATTGGATATATGATGAACATCGAAGTTAACAACTTTTGTATGAAAAAGTCACTTTTAGTGAAGCTACGTACAAAAGTACTAAGTTTGGATTGGATATTTGATGAACATCGAAGTTAACAACTTTTGTATGAAAAAGTCACTTTTAGTGAAGCTACGTACAAAAGTACTAAGTTTGGATTGGATATTTGATGAACATCGAAGTTAACAACTTTTGTTTGAAAAAGTCACTTTTAGTGAAGCAACGTACAATAGTACTAAGTTTGGATTGGATATTTGATGAACATCGAAGTTAACAACTTTTGTATGAAAAAGTCACTTTTAGTGAAGCTACGTACAAAAGTACTAAGTTTGGATTGGATATTTGATTAACATCGAAGTTAACAACTTTTGTATGAAAAAGTCACTTTTAGTGAAGCAACGTACAAAAGTACTAAGTTTGGATTGGATATTTGATGAACATCGAAGTTAACAACTTTTGTATGAAAAAGTCACTTTTAGTGAAGCTACGTACAAAAGTACTAAGTTTGGATTGGATATATGATGAACATCGAAGTTAACAACTTTTGTATGAAAAAGTCACTTTTAGTGAAGCTACGTACAAAAGTACTAAGTTTGGATTGGATATTTGATGAACATCGAAGTTAACAACTTTTGTATGAAAAAGTCACTTTTAGTGAAGCTACGTACAAAAGTACTAAGTTTGGATTGGATATTTGATGAACATCGAAGTTAACAACTTTTGTATGAAAAAGTCACTTTTAGTGAAGCTACGTACAAAAGTACAAAGTTTGGATTGGATATTTGATGAACATCGAAGTTAACAACTTTTGTATGAAAAAGTCACTTTTAGTGAAGCTGCATACAAAAGTACTAAGTTTGGATTGGATATTTGATGAACATCGAAGTTAACAACTTTTGTATGAAAAAGTCATTATTAGTGAAGCTGCATACAAAAGTACTAAGTTTGGATTGGATATTTGATGAACATCGAAGTTAACAACTTTTGTATGAAAAAGTCATTATAAGTGAAGCTGCATACAAAAGTACTTAGTTTGGATTGGATATTTGATGAACATCGAAGTTAACAACTTTTGTATGAAAAAGTCACTTTTAGTGAAGCTGCATACAAAAGTACTAAGTTTGGATTGGATATTTGATGAACATCGAAGTTAACAACTTTTGTATGAAAAAGTCACTTTAAGTGAAGCTACGTACAAAAGTACTAAGTATGGATTGGATATTTGATGAACATCGAAGTTAACAACTTTTGTATGAAAAAGTCACTTTTAGTGAAGTTGCATACAAAAGTACTAAGTTTGGATTGGATATTTGATTAACATCGAAGTTAACAACTTTTGTATGAAAAAGTCACTTTTAGTGAAGCTACGTACAAAAGTACTAAGTTTGGATTGGATATTTGATTAACTTCGAAGTTAACAACTTTTGTATGAAAAGGTCACTTTTAGTGAAGTTGCATACAAAAGTACTAAGGTTGGATTGGATATTTGATGAACATCGAAGTTAACAACTTTTGTATGAAAAAGTCATTATAAGTGAAGCTGCATACAAAAGTACTTAGTTTGGATTGGATATTTGATTAACTTCGAAGTTAACAACTTTTGTATGAAAAAGTCACTTTTAGTGAAGCTACGTACAAAAGTACTAAGTTTGGATTGGATATTTGATGAACATCGAAGTTAACAACTTTTGTATGAAAAAGTCACTTTTAGTGAAGCTGCATACAAAAGTACTAAGTTTGGATTGGATATTTGATGAACATCGAAGTTAACAACTTTTGTATGAAAAAGTCATTATTAGTGAAGCTGCATACAAAAGTACTAAGTTTGGATTGGATATTTGATGAACATCGAAGTTAACAACTTTTGTATGAAAAAGTCATTATAAGTGAAGCTGCATACAAAAGTACTTAGTTTGGATTGGATATTTGATGAACATCGAAGTTAGCAACTTTTGTATGAAAAAGTCACTTTTAGTGAAGTTGCATACAAAAGTACTAAGTTTGGATTGGATATTTGATGAACATCGAAGTTAACAACTTTTGTATGAAAAAGTCATTATAAGTGAAGCTGCATACAAAAGTACTAAGTTTGGATTGGATATTTGATGAACATCGAAGTTAGCAACTTTTGTATGAAAAAGTCACTTTTAGTGAAGCTACGTACAAAAGTACTAAGTTTGGATTGGATATTTGATGAACATCGAAGTTAACAACTTTTGTATGAAAAAGTCACTTTTAGTGAAGCTACGTACAAAAGTACTAAGTTTGGATTGGATATTTGATGAACATCGAAGTTAACAACTTTTGTATGAAAAGTCACTTTTAGTGAAGCTGCATACAAAAGTACTAAGTTTGGATTGGATATTTGATGAACATCGAAGTTAACAACTTTTGTATGAAAAAGTCACTTTTAGTGAAGCTACGTACAAAAGTACTAAGTTTGGATTGGATATTTGCTGAACATCGAAGTTAACAACTTTTGTATGAAAAAGTCACTTTTAGTGAAGCTACGTACAAAAGTACTAAGTTTGGATTGGATATTTGATGAACATCGAAGTTAACAACTTTTGTATGAAAAAGTCATTATTAGTGAAGCTGCATACAAAAGTACTAAGTTTGGATTGGATATTTGATGAACATCGAAGTTAACAACTTTTGTATGAAAAAGTCACTTTTAGTGAAGCTACGTACAAAAGTACTAAGTTTGGATTGGATATTTGATGAACATCGAAGTTAACAACTTTTGTATGAAAAAGTCACTTTTAGTGAAGCTACGTACAAAAGTACTAAGTTTGGATTGGATATTTGATGAATATCGAAGTTAACAACTTTTGTATGAAAAAGTCACTTTTAGTGAAGCTACGTACAAAAGTACTAAGTTTGGATAGGATATTTGATGAACATCGAAGTTAACAACTTTTGTATGAAAAAGTCACTTTTAGTGAAGCTACGTACAAAAGTACTAAGTTTGGATTGGATATTTGATGAATATCGAAGTTAACAACTTTTGTATGAAAAAGTCACTTTTAGTGAAGCTACGTACAAAAGTACTAAGTTTGGATTGGATATTTGATGAATATCGAAGTTAACAACTTTTGTATGAAAAAGTCACTTTTAGTGAAGCTACGTACAAAAGTACTAAGTTTGGATTGGATATTTGATGAATATCGAAGTTAACAACTTTTGTATGAAAAAGTCACTTTTAGTGAAGCTACGTACAAAAGTACTAAGTTTGGATTGGATATTTGATGAATATCGAAGTTAACAACTTTTGTATGAAAAAGTCACTTTTAGTGAAGCTACGTACAAAAGTACTAAGTTTGGATTGGATATTTGATTAACATCGAAGTTAACAACTTTTGTATGAAAAAGTCACTTTTAGTGAAGCTGCATACAAAAGTACTAAGTTTGGATTGGATATTTGATGAACATCGAAGTTAACAACTTTTGTATGAAAAAGTCATTATTAGTGAAGCTGCATACAAAAGTACTAAGTTTGGATTGGATATTTGATGAACATCGAAGTTAACAACTTTTGTATGAAAAAGTCATTATTAGTGAAGCTGCATACAAAAGTACTAAGTTTGGATTGGATATTTGATGAACATCGAAGTTAACAACTTTTGTATGAAAAAGTCACTTTTAGTGAAGCTGCATACAAAAGTATTAAGTTTGGATTGGATATTTGATGAACATCGAAGTTAACAACTTTTGTATGAAAAAGTCACTTTAAGTGGAGCTGCATACAAAAGTACTAAGTTTGGATTGGATATTTGATGAACATCGAAGTTAACAACTTTTGTATGAAAAAGTCACTTTTAGTGAAGCTGCATACAAAAGTACTAAGTTTGGATTGGATATTTGATGAACATCGAAGTTAACAACTTTTGTATGAAAAAGTCACTTTTAGTGAAGCTGCATACAAAAGTACTAAGTTTGGATTGGATATTTGATGAACATCGAAGTTAACAACTTTTGTATGAAAAAGTCACTTTTAGTGAAGCTGCATACAAAAGTACTAAGTTTGGATTGGATATTTGATGAACATCGAAGTTAACAACTTTTGTATGAAAAAGTCACTTTTAGTGAAGCTGCATACAAAAGTACTAAGTTTGGATTGGATATTTGATGAACATCGAAGTTAACAACTTTTGTATGAAAAAGTCACTTTTAGTGAAGCTGCATACAAAAGTACTAAGTTTGGATTGGATATTTGATGAACATCGAAGTTAACAACTTTTGTATGAGAAAGTCACTTTTAGTGAAGCTGCATACAAAAGTACTAAGTTTGGATTGGATATTTGATGAACATCGAAGTTAACAACTTTTGTATGAAAAAGTCACTTTTATTGAAGCTGCATACAAAAGTACTAAGTTTGGATTGGATATTTGATGAACATCGAAGTTAACAACTTTTGTATGAAAAAGTCACTTTTAGTGAAGCTGCATACAAAAGTACTAAGTTTGGATTGGATATTTGATGAACATCGAAGTTAACAACTTTTGTATGAAAAAGTCACTTTTAGTGAAGCTGCATACAAAAGTACTAAGTTTGGATTGGATATTTGATGAACATCGAAGTTAACAACTTTTGTATGAAAAAGTCACTTTAAGTGAAGCTACGTACAAAAGAACTAAGTTTGGATTGGATATTTGATGAACATCGAAGTTAACAACTTTTGTATGAAAAAGTCACTTTTAGTGAAGCTGCATACAAAAGTACTAAGTTTGGATTGGATATTTGATGAACATCGAAGTTAACAACTTTTGTATGAAAAAGTCACTTTTAGTGAAGCTGCATACAAAAGTACTAAGTTTGGATTGGATATTTGATGAACATCGAAGTTAACAACTTTTGTATGAAAAAGTCATTATTAGTGAAGCTACGTACAAAAGTACAAAGTTTGGATTGGATATTTGATGAACATCGAAGTTAACAACTTTTGTATGAAAAAGTCACTTTTAGTGAAGCTACGTACAAAAGTACTAAGTTTGGATTGGATATTTGATGAACATCGAAGTTAACAACTTTTGTATGAAAAAGTCACTTTTAGTGAAGCTACGTACAAAAGTACTAAGTTTGGATTGGATATTTGATGAACATCGAAGTTAACAACTTTTGTATTAAAAAGTCACTTTTAGTGAAGCTACGTACAAAAGTACAAAGTTTGGATTGGATATTTTATGAACATCGAAGTTAACAACTTTTGTATGAAAAAGTCACTTTTAGTGAAGCTACGTACAAAAGTACTAAGTTTGGATTGGATATTTTATGAACATCGAAGTTAACAACTTTTGTATGAAAAAGTCACTTTTAGTGAAGCTACGTACAAAAGTACTAAGTTTGGATTGGATATTTGATGAACATCGAAGTTAACAACTTTTGTATGAAAAAGTCACTTTAAGTGAAGCTACGTACAAAAGTACAAAGTTTGGATTGGATATTTTATGAACATCGAAGTTAACAACTTTTGTATGAAAAAGTCACTTTTAGTGAAGCTACGTACAAAAGTACTAAGTTTGGATTGGATATTTGATGAACATCGAAGTTAACAACTTTTGTATGAAAAAGTCACTTTTAGTGAAGCTACGTACAAAAGTACAAAGTTTGGATTGGATATTTGATGAACATCGAAGTTAACAACTTTTGTATGAAAAAGTCACTTTTAGTGAAGCTACGTACAAAAGTACTAAGTTTGGATTGGATATTTGATGAACATCGAAGTTAACAACTTTTGTATGAAAAAGTCACTTTTAGTGAAGCTACGTACAAAAGTACAAAGTTTGGATTGGATATTTGATGAACATCGAAGTTAACAACTTTTGTATGAAAAAGTCACTTTTAGTGAAGCTACGTACAAAAGTACTAAGTTTGGATTGGATATTTGATGAACATCGAAGTTAACAACTTTTGTATGAAAAAGTCACTTTTAGTGAAGCTACGTACAAAAGTACAAAGTTTGGATTGGATATTTGATGAACATCGAAGTTAACAACTTTTGTATGAAAAAGTCACTTTTAGTGAAGCTACGTACAAAAGTACTAAGTTTGGATTGGATATTTGATGAACATCGAAGTTAACAACTTTTGTATTAAAAAGTCACTTTTAGTGAAGCTACGTACAAAAGTACTAAGTTTGGATTGGATATTTGATGAACATCGAAGTTAACAACTTTTGTATTAAAAAGTCACTTTTAGTGAAGCTACGTACAAAAGTACTAAGTTTGGATTGGATATTTGATGAACATCGAAGTTAACAACTTTTGTATGAAAAAGTCACTTTAAGTGAAGCTACGTACAAAAGTACAAAGTTTGGATTGGATATTTTATGAACATCGAAGTTAACAACTTTTGTATGAAAAAGTCACTTTTAGTGAAGCTACGTACAAAAGTACTAAGTTTGGATTGGATATTTGATGAACATCGAAGTTAACAACTTTTGTATGAAAAAGTCATTATTAGTGAAGCTGCATACAAAAGTACTAAGTTTGGATTGGATATTTGATGAACATCGAAGTTAACAACTTTTGTATTAAAAAGTCACTTTTAGTGAAGCTACGTACAAAAGTACTAAGTTTGGATTGGATATTTGATGAACATCGAAGTTAACAACTTTTGTATGAAAAAGTCACTTTAAGTGAAGCTACGTACAAAAGTACAAAGTTTGGATTGGATATTTTATGAACATCGAAGTTAACAACTTTTGTATGAAAAAGTCACTTTTAGTGAAGCTACGTACAAAAGTACTAAGTTTGGATTGGATATTTGATGAACATCGAAGTTAACAACTTTTGTATTAAAAAGTCACTTTTAGTGAAGCTACGTACAAAAGTACTAAGTTTGGATTGGATATTTGATGAACATCGAAGTTAACAACTTTTGTATGAAAAAGTCACTTTTAGTGAAGCTGCATACAAAAGTACTAAGTTTGGATTGGATATTTGATGAACATCGAAGTTAACAACTTTTGTATGAAAAAGTCACTTTTAGTGAAGCTGCATACAAAAGTACCAAGTTTGGATTGGATATTTGATGAACATCGAAGTTAACAACTTTTGTATGAAAAAGTCACTTTAAGTGAAGCTACGTACAAAAGTACTAAGTTTGGATTGGATATTTGATGAACATCGAAGTTAACAACTTTTGTATGAAAAAGTCACTTTTAGTGAAGCTACGTACAAAAGTACTAAGTTTGGATTGGATATTTGATGAACATCGAAGTTAACAACTTTTGTATGAAAAAGTCATTATAAGTGAAGCTACGTACAAAAGTACTAAGTTTGGATTGGATATTTGATGAACATCGAAGTTAACAACTTTTGTATGAAAAAGTCACTTTTAGTGAAGCTGCATACAAAAGTACCAAGTTTGGATTGGATATTTGATGAACATCGAAGTTAACAACTTTTGTATGAAAAAGTCACTTTTAGTGAAGCTACGTACAAAAGTACTAAGTTTGGATTGGATATTTGATGAACATCGAAGTTAACAACTTTTGTATGAAAAAGTCACTTTTAGTGAAGCTACGTACAAAAGTACTAAGTTTGGATTGGATATTTGATGAACATCGAAGTTAACAACTTTTGTATGAAAAAGTCACTTTTAGTGAAGCTACGTACAAAAGTACTAAGTTTGGATTGGATATTTGATGAACATCGAAGTTAACAACTTTTGTATGAAAAAGTCACTTTTAGTGAAGCTGCATACAAAAGTACTAAGTATGGATTGGATATTTGATGAACATCGAAGTTAACAACTTTTGTATGAAAAAGTCACTTTTAGTGAAGCTGCATACAAAAGTACAAAGTTTGGATTGGATATTTGATGAACATCGAAGTTAACAACTTTTGTATGAAAAAGTCACTTTTAGTGAAGCTGCATACAAAAGTACTAAGTTTGGATTGGATATTTGATGAACATCGAAGTTAACAACTTTTGTATGAAAAAGTCACTTTTAGTGAAGCTGCATACAAAAGTACTAAGTTTGGATTGGATATTTGATGAACATCGAAGTTAACAACTTTTGTATGAAAAAGTCACTTTTAGTGAAGCTACGTACAAAAGTACTAAGTTTGGATTGGATATTTGATGAACATCGAAGTTAACAACTTTTGTATGAAAAAGTCACTTTTAGTGAAGCTGCATACAAAAGTACTAAGTATGGATTGGATATTTGATGAACATCGAAGTTAACAACTTTTGTATGAAAAAGTCACTTTTAGTGAAGCTGCATACAAAAGTACAAAGTTTGGATTGGATATTTGATGAACATCGAAGTTAACAACTTTTGTATGAAAAAGTCACTTTTAGTGAAGCTGCATACAAAAGTACTAAGTTTGGATTGGATATTTGATGAACATCGAAGTTAACAACTTTTGTATGAAAAAGTCACTTTTAGTGAAGCTACGTACAAAAGTACTAAGTTTGGATTGGATATTTGATGAACATCGAAGTTAACAACTTTTGTATGAAAAAGTCACTTTTAGTGAAGCTACGTACAAAAGTACTAAGTTTGGATTGGATATTTGATGAACATCGAAGTTAACAACTTTTGTATGAAAAAGTCACTTTTAGTGAAGCTACGTACAAAAGTACTAAGTTTGGATTGGATATTTGATGAATATCGAAGTTAACAACTTTTGTATGAAAAAGGCACTTTTAGTGAAGCTACGTACAAAAGTACTAAGTTTGGATTGGATATTTGATGAACATCGAAGTTAACAACTTTTGTATGAAAAAGTCACTTTTAGTGAAGCTGCATACAAAAGTACTAAGTATGGATTGGATATTTGATGAACATCGAAGTTAACAACTTTTGTATGAAAAAGTCACTTTTAGTGAAGCTGCATACAAAAGTACAAAGTTTGGATTGGATATTTGATGAACATCGAAGTTAACAACTTTTGTATGAAAAAGTCACTTTTAGTGAAGCTGCATACAAAAGTACTAAGTTTGGATTGGATATTTGATGAACATCGAAGTTAACAACTTTTGTATGAAAAAGTCACTTTTAGTGAAGCTGCATACAAAAGTACTAAGTTTGGATTGGATATTTGATGAATATCGAAGTTAACAACTTTTGTATGAAAAAGTCACTTTTAGTGAAGCTACGTACAAAAGTACTAAGTTTGGATTGGATATTTGATGAACATCGAAGTTAACAACTTTTGTTTGAAAAAGTCACTTTTAGTGAAGCAACGTACAAAAGTACTAAGTTTGGATTGGATATTTGATGAACATCGAAGTTAACAACTTTTGTTTGAAAAAGTCACTTTTAGTGAAGCAACGTACAAAAGTACTAAGTTTGGATTGGATATTTGATGAACATCGAAGTTAACAACTTTTGTATGAAAAAGTCACTTTTAGTGAAGCTACGTACAAAAGTACTAAGTTTGGATTGGATATTTGATGAATATCGAAGTTAACAACTTTTGTATGAAAAAGTCACTTTTAGTGAAGCTACGTACAAAAGTAATAAGTTTGGATTGGATATTTGATGAACATCGAAGTTAACAACTTTTGTATGAAAAAGTCACTTTTAGTGAAGCTACGTACAAAAGTACTAAGTTTGGATTGGATATTTGATGAACATCGAAGTTAACAACTTTTGTATGAAAAAGTCACTTTTAGTGAAGCTACGTACAAAAGTACTAAGTTTGGATTGGATATTTGATGAATATCGAAGTTAACAACTTTTGTATGAAAAAGTCACTTTTAGTGAAGCAACGTACAAAAGTACTTAGTTTGGATTGGATATTTGATGAACATCGAAGTTAACAACTTTTGTATGAAAAAGTCACTTTTAGTGAAGCTACGTACAAAAGTACTAAGTTTGGATTGGATATTTGATGAACATCGAAGTTAACAACTTTTGTATGAAAAAGTCACTTTTAGTGAAGCTACGTACAAAAGTACTAAGTTTGGATTGGATATTTGATGAACATCGAAGTTAACAACTTTTGTATGAAAAAGTCACTTTTAGTGAAGCTACGTACAAAAGTACTAAGTTTGGATTGGATATTTGATGAACATCGAAGTTAACAACTTTTGTATGAAAAAGTCACTTTTAGTGAAGCTACGTACAAAAGTACTAAGTTTGGATTGGATATTTGATGAACATCGAAGTTAACAACTTTTGTATGAAAAAGTCACTTTTAGTGAAGCTACGTACAAAAGTACTAAGTTTGGATTGGATATTTGATGAACATCGAAGTTAACAACTTTTGTATGAAAAAGTCACTTTTAGTGAAGCTACGTACAAAAGTACTAAGTTTGGATTGGATATTTGATGAACATCGAAGTTATTAACTTTTGTATGAAAAAGTCACTTTTAGTGAAGCTACGTACAAAAGTACTAAGTTTGGATTGGATATTTGATGAACATCGAAGTTAACAACTTTTGTATGAAAAAGTCACTTTTAGTGAAGCTGCATACAAAAGTACTAAGTTTGGATTGGATATTTGATGAACATCGAAGTTAACAACTTTTGTATGAAAAAGTCATTATTAGTGAAGCTGCATACAAAAGTACTAAGTTTGGATTGGATATTTGATGAACATCGAAGTTAACAACTTTTGTATGAAAAAGTCATTATTAGTGAAGCTGCATACAAAAGTACTAAGTTTGGATTGGATATTTGATGAACATCGAAGTTAACAACTTTTGTATGAAAAAGTCACTTTTAGTGAAGCTACGTACAAAAGTACTAAGTTTGGATTGGATATTTGATGAACATCGAAGTTAACAACTTTTGTATGAAAAAGTCACTTTTAGTGAAGCTACGTACAAAAGTACTAAGTTTGGATTGGATATTTGATGAACATCGAAGTTAACAACTTTGGTATGAAAAAGTCACTTTTAGTGAAGCTGCATACAAAAGTACTAAGTTTGGATTGGATATTTGATGAACATCGAAGTTAACAACTTTTGTATGAAAAAGTCATTATTAGTAAAGCTACGTACAAAAGTACTAAGTATGGATTGGATATTTGATGAACATCGAAGTTAACAACTTTTGTATGAAAAAGTCATTATAAGTGAAGCTGCGTACAAAAGTACTAAGTTTGGATTGGATATTTGATTAACATCGAAGTTAACAACTTTTGTATGAAAAAGTTACTTTAGTGAAGCTACGTACAAAAGTACTAAGTATGGATTGGATATTTGATGAACATCGAAGTTAACAACTTTTGTATGAAAAAGTCATTATTAGTGAAGCTGCATACAAAAGTACTAAGTTTGGATTGGATATTTGATGAACATCGAAGTTAACAACTTTTGTATGAAAAAGTCATTATAAGTGAAGCTGCATACAAAAGTACTAAGTTTGGATTGGATATTTGATTAACATCGAAGTTAACAACTTTTGTATGAAAAAGTTACTTTTAGTGAAGCTACGTACAAAAGTACTAAGTTTGGATTGGATATTTGATGAACATCGAAGTTAACAACTTTTGTATGAAAAAGTCATTATTAGTGAAGCTGCATACAAAAGTACTAAGTTTGGATTGGATATTTGATGAACATCGAAGTTAACAACTTTTGTATGAAAAAGTCACTTTTAGTGAAGCTGCATACAAAAGTACTAAGTTTGGATTGGATATTTGATGAACATCGAAGTTAACAACTTTTGTATGAAAAAGTCACTTTTAGTGAAGCTACGTACAAAAGTACTAAGTTTGGATTGGATATTTGATGAACATCGAAGTTAACAACTTTTGTATGAAAAAGTCAATTTTAGTGAAGCAACGTACAAAAGTACTAAGTTTGGATTGGATATTTGATGAACATCGAAGTTAACAACTTTTGTATGAAAAAGTCACTTTTAGTGAAGCTACGTACAAAAGTACTAAGTTTGGATTGGATATTTGATGAACATCGAAGTTAACAAATTTTGTATGAAATAGTCACTTTTAGTGAAGCTGCATACAAAAGTACTAAGTTTGGATTGGATATTTGATGAACATCGAAGTTAACAACTTTTGTATGAAAAAGTCACTTTTAGTGAAGCTGCATACAAAAGTACAAAGTTTGGATTGGATATTTGATGAACATCGAAGTTAACAACTTTTGTTTGAAAAAGTCACTTTTAGTGAAGCTACGTACAAAAGTACTAAGTTTGGATTGGATATTTGATGAACATCGAAGTTAACAACTTTTGTATGAAAAAGTCACTTTAAGTGAAGCTACGTACAAAAGTACTAAGTTTGGATTGGATATTTGATGAACATCGAAGTTAACAACTTTTGTATGAAAAAGTCACTTTTAGTGAAGCTGCATACAAAAGTACTAAGTTTGGATTGGATATTTGATGAACATCGAAGTTAACAACTTTTGTATGAAAAAGTCACTTTTAGTGAAGCTACGTACAAAAGTACTAAGTTTGGATTGGATATTTGATGAACATCGAAGTTAACAACTTTTGTATGAAAAAGTCACTTTTAGTGAAGCAACGTACAAAAGTACTAAGTTTGGATTGGATATTTGATGAACATCGAAGTTAACAACTTTTGTATGAAAAAGTCACTTTTAGTGAAGCTGCATACAAAAGTACTAAGTTTGGATTGGATATTTGATGAATATCGAAGTTAATAACTTTTGTATGAAAAAGTCACTTTTAGTGAAGCTGCATACAAAAGTACAAAGTTTGGATTGGATATTTGATGAACATCGAAGTTAACAACTTTTGTATGAAAAAGTCACTTTTAGTGAAGCTGCATACAAAAGTACAAAGTTTGGATTGGATATTTGATGAATATCGAAGTTAACAATTTTTGTATGAAAAAGTCACTTTTAGTGAAGCTACGTACAAAAGTACTAAGTTTGGATTGGATATTTGATGAATATCGAAGTTAACAACTTTTGTATGAAAAAGTCACTTTTAGTGAAGCTACGTACAAAAGTACTAAGTTTGGATTGGATATTTGATGAACATTGAAGTTAACAACTTTTGTATGAAAAAGTCACTTTTAGTGAAGCTACGTACAAAAGTACTAAGTTTGGATTGGATATTTGATGAACATCGAAGTCAACAACTTTTGTATGAAAAAGTCACTTTTAGTGAAGCTACGTACAAAAGTACTAAGTTTGGATTGGATATTTGATGAATATCGAAGTTAACAACTTTTGTATGAAAAAGTCACTTTTAGTGAAGCTACGTACAAAAGTACTAAGTTTGGATTGGATATTTGATGAACATTGAAGTTAACAACTTTTGTATGAAAAAGTCACTTTTAGTGAAGCTACGTACAAAAGTACTAAGTTTGGATTGGATATTTGATGAATATCGAAGTTAACAACTTTTGTATGAAAAAGTCACTTTTAGTGAAGCAACGTACAAAAGTACTAAGTTTGGATTGGATATTTGATGAACATCGAAGTTAACAACTTTTGTTTGAAAAAGTCACTTTTAGTGAAGCTACGTACAAAAGTACTAAGTTTGGATTGGATATTTGATGAATATCGAAGTAAACAACTTTTGTATGAAAAAGTCACTTTTAGTGAAGCTGCATACAAAAGTACTAAGTTTGGATTGGATATTTGATGAACATCGAAGTCAACAACTTTTATATGAAAAAGTCACTTTTAGTGAAGCTGCATACAAAAGTACTAAGTTTGGATTGGATATTTGATGAACATCGAAGTCAACAATTTTTGTATGAAAAAGTCACTTTTAGTGAAGCTGCATACAAAAGTACTAAGTTTGGATTGGATATTTGATGAACATCGAAGTTAACAACTTTTGTATGAAAAAGTCACTTTTAGTGAAGCTGCATACAAAAGTACTAAGTTTGGATTGGATATTTGATGAACATCGAAGTCAACAACTTTTGTATGAAAAAGTCACTTTTAGTGAAGCTGCATACAAAAGTACTAAGTTTGGATTGGATATTTGATGAACATCGAAGTCAACAACTTTTGTATGAAAAAGTCACTTTTAGTGAAGCTACGTACAAAAGTACTAAGTTTGGATTGGATATTTGATGAACATCGAAGTTAACAACTTTTGTATGAAAAAGTCACTTTTAGTGAAGCTACGTACAAAAGTACTAAGTTTGGATTGGATATTTGATGAACATCGAAGTTAACAACTTTTGTATGAAAAAGTCACTTTTAGTGAAGCTACGTACAAAAGTACTAAGTTTGGATTGGATATTTGATGAACATCGAAGTTAACAACTTTTGTATGAAAAAGTCACTTTTAGTGAAGCTACGTACAAAAGTACTAAGTTTGAATTGGATATTTGATGAACATCGAAGTTAACAACTTTTGTATGAAAAAGTCACTTTAAGTGAAGCTGCATACAAAAGTACTAAGTTTGGATTGGATATTTGATGAACATCGAAGTTAACAACTTTTGTATGAAAAAGTCACTTTTAGTGAAGCTACGTACAAAAGTACTAAGTTTGGATTGGATATTTGATGAACATCGAAGTTAACAACTTTTGTATGAAAAAGTCACTTTTAGTGAAGCTACGTACAAAAGTACTAAGTTTGGATTGGATATTTGATGAACATCGAAGTTAACAACTTTTGTATGAAAAAGTCACTTTTAGTGAAGCTACGTACAAAAGTACTAAGTTTGGATTGGATATTTGATGAACATCGAAGTTAACAACTTTTGTATGAAAAAGTCACTTTTAGTGAAGCTACGTACAAAAGTACTAAGTTTGGATTGGATATTTGATGAACATCGAAGTTAACAACTTTTGTATGAAAAAGTCACTTTTAGTGAAGCTACGTACAAAAGTACTAAGTTTGGATTGGATATTTGATGAACATCGAAGTTAACAACTTTTGTATGAAAAAGTCACTTTTAGTGAAGCTACGTACAAAAGTACTAAGTTTGGATTGGATATTTGATGAACATCGAAGTTAACAACTTTTGTATGAAAAAGTCACTTTTAGTGAAGCTACGTACAAAAGTACTAAGTTTGGATTGGATATTTGATGAACATCGAAGTTAACAACTTTTGTATGAAAAAGTCACTTTAAGTGAAGCTACGTACAAAAGTACTAAGTTTGGATTGGATATTTGATGAACATCGAAGTTAACAACTTTTGTATGAAAAAGTCACTTTTAGTGAAGCTACGTACAAAAGTACTAAGTTTGGATTGGATATTTGATGAACATCGAAGTTAACAACTTTTGTATGAAAAAGTCACTATTAGTGAAGCTACGTACAAAAGTACTAAGTTTGGATTGGATATTTGATGAACATCGAAGTTAACAACTTTTGTATGAAAAAGTCACTTTAAGTGAAGCTACGTACAAAAGTACTAAGTTTGGATTGGATATTTGATGAACATCGAAGTTAACAACTTTTGTATGAAAAAGTCACTTTTAGTGAAGCAACGTACAAAAGTACTAAGTTTGGATTGGATATTTGATGAACATCGAAGTTAACAACTTTTGTATGAAAAAGTCACTTTTAGTGAAGCTACGTACAAAAGTACTAAGTTTGAATTGGATATTTGATGAACATCGAAGTTAACAACTTTTGTATGAAAAAGTCACTTTAAGTGAAGCTGCATACAAAAGTACTAAGTTTGGATTGGATATTTGATGAACATCGAAGTTAGCAACTTTTGTATGAAAAAGTCACTTTTAGTGAAGCTACGTACAAAAGTACTAAGTTTGGATTGGATATTTGATTAACATCGAAGTTAACAACTTTTGTATGAAAAAGTCATTATAAGTGAAGCTGCATACAAAAGTACTTAGTATTGATTGGATATTTGATGAACATCGAAGTTAGCAACTTTTGTATGAAAAAGTCACTTTTAGTGAAGCTACGTACAAAAGTACTAAGTTTGGATTGGATATTTGATTAACATCGAAGTTAACAACTTTTGTATGAAAAAGTCACTTTTAGTGAAGCTACGTACAAAAGTACTAAGTTTGGATTGGATATTTGATGAACATCGAAGTTAACAACTTTTGTATGAAAAAGTCATTATAAGTGAAGCTGCATACAAAAGTACTTAGTATTGATTGGATATTTGATGAACATCGAAGTTAGCAACTTTTGTATGAAAAAGTCACTTTTAGTGAAGCTACGTACAAAAGTACTAAGTTTGGATTGGATATTTGATTAACATCGAAGTTAACAACTTTTGTATGAAAAAGTCACTTTTAGTGAAGCTACGTACAAAAGTACTAAGTTTGGATTGGATATTTGATGAACATCGAAGTTAACAATTTTTGTATGAAAAAGTCACTTTTAGTGAAGCTACGTACAAAAGTACTAAGTTTGGATTGGATATTTGATGAACATCGAAGTTAACAACTTTTGTATGAAAAAGTCATTATAAGTGAAGCTGCATACAAAAGTACTTAGTATGGATTGGATATTTGATGAACATCGAAGTTAGCAACTTTTGTATGAAAAAGTCACTTTTAGTGAAGCTACGTACAAAAGTACTAAGTTTGGATTGGATATTTGATTAACATCGAAGTTAACAACTTTTGTATGAAAAAGTCACTTTTAGTGAAGTTGCATACAAAAGTACTAAGTTTGGATTGGATATTTGATGAACATCGAAGTTAACAACTTTTGTATGAAAAAGTCATTATAAGTGAAGCTGCATACAAAAGTACTTAGTATGGATTGGATATTTGATGAACATCGAAGTTAGCAACTTTTGTATGAAAAAGTCACTTTTAGTGAAGCTACGTACAAAAGTACTAAGTTTGGATTGGATATTTGATTAACATCGAAGTTAACAATTTTTGTATGAAAAAGTCACTTTTAGTGAAGCTACGTACAAAAGTACTAAGTTTGGATTGGATATTTGATGAACATCGAAGTTAACAACTTTTGTATGAAAAAGTCATTATAAGTGAAGCTGCATACAAAAGTACTTAGTATTGATTGGATATTTGATGAACATCGAAGTTAACAACTTTTGTATGAAAAAGTCACTTTTAGTGAAGTTGCATACAAAAGTACTAAGTTTGGATTGGATATTTGATGAACATCGAAGTTAACAACTTTTGTATGAAAAAGTCATTATAAGTGAAGCTGCATACAAAAGTACTTAGTATGGATTGGATATTTGATGAACATCGAAGTTAGCAACTTTTGTATGAAAAAGTCACTTTTAGTGAAGCTACGTACAAAAGTACTAAGTTTGGATTGGATATTTGATGAACATCGAAGTTAACAACTTTTGTATGAAAAAGTCACTTTTAGTGAAGCTACGTACAAAAGTACTAAGTTTGGATTGGAAATTTCATGAACATCGAAGTTAACAACTTTTGTATGAAAAAGTCACTTTTAGTGAAGTTGCATACAAAAGTACTAAGTTTGGATTGGATATTTGATGAACATCGAAGTTAACAACTTTTGTATGAAAAAGTCATTATAAGTGAAGCTGCATACAAAAGTACTTAGTATGGATTGGATATTTGATGAACATCGAAGTTAGCAACTTTTGTATGAAAAAGTCATTATAAGTGAAGCTGCATACAAAAGTACTTAGTATGGATTGGATATTTGATGAACATCGAAGTTAGCAACTTTTGTATGAAAAAGTCACTTTTAGTGAAGCTACGTACAAAAGTACTAAGTTTGGATTGGATATTTGATGAACATCGAAGTTAACAACTTTTGTATGAAAAAGTCACTTTTAGTGAAGCTACGTACAAAAGTACTAAGTTTGGATTGGATATTTGATTAACATCGAAGTTAACAACTTTTGTATGAAAAAGTCACTTTTAGTGAAGTTGCATACAAAAGTACTAAGTTTGGATTGGATATTTGATGAACATCGAAGTTAACAACTTTTGTATGAAAAAGTCATTATAAGTGAAGCTGCATACAAAAGTACTTAGTATGGATTGGATATTTGATGAACATCGAAGTTAGCAACTTTTGTATGAAAAAGTCACTTTTAGTGAAGCTACGTACAAAAGTACTAAGTTTGGATTGGATATTTGATGAACATCGAAGTTAACAACTTTTGTATGAAAAAGTCACTTTTAGTGAAGCTACGTACAAAAGTACTAAGTTTGGATTGGATATTTGATTAACATCGAAGTTAACAATTTTTGTATGAAAAAGTCACTTTTAGTGAAGTTGCATACAAAAGTACTAAGTTTGGATTGGATATTTGATGAACATCGAAGTTAACAACTTTTGTATGAAAAAGTCATTATAAGTGAAGCTGCATACAAAAGTACTTAGTATGGATTGGATATTTGATGAACATCGAAGTTAGCAACTTTTGTATGAAAAAGTCACTTTTAGTGAAGCTACGTACAAAAGTACTAAGTTTGGATTGGATATTTGATGAACATCGAAGTTAACAACTTTTGTATGAAAAAGTCACTTTTAGTGAAGCTACGTACAAAAGTACTAAGTTTGGATTGGATATTTGATTAACATCGAAGTTAACAACTTTTGTATGAAAAAGTCACTTTTAGTGAAGTTGCATACAAAAGTACTAAGTTTGGATTGGATATTTGATGAACATCGAAGTTAACAACTTTTGTATGAAAAAGTCATTATAAGTGAAGCTGCATACAAAAGTACTTAGTATGGATTGGATATTTGATGAACATCGAAGTTAGCAACTTTTGTATGAAAAAGTCATTATAAGTGAAGCTGCATACAAAAGTACTTAGTATGGATTGGATATTTGATGAACATCGAAGTTAGCAACTTTTGTATGAAAAAGTCACTTTTAGTGAAGCTACGTACAAAAGTACTAAGTTTGGATTGGATATTTGATGAACATCGAAGTTAACAACTTTTGTATGAAAAAGTCACTTTTAGTGAAGCTGCATACAAAAGTACTAAGTTTGGATTGGATATTTGATGAACATCGAAGTTAACAACTTTTGTATGAAAAAGTCACTTTTAGTGAAGCTACGTACAAAAGTACTAAGTTTGGATTGGAAATTTCATGAACATCGAAGTTAACAACTTTTGTATGAAAAAGTCACTTTTAGTGAAGTTGCATACAAAAGTACTAAGTTTGGATTGGATATTTGATGAACATCGAAGTTAACAACTTTTGTATGAAAAAGTCACTTTTAGTGAAGCTACGTACAAAAGTACTAAGTTTGGATTGGATATTTGATGAACATCGAAGTTAACAACTTTTGTATGAAAAAGTCATTATAAGTGAAGCTGCATACAAAAGTACTTAGTATGGATTGGATATTTGATGAACATCGAAGTTAGCAACTTTTGTATGAAAAAGTCATTATAAGTGAAGCTGCATACAAAAGTACTTAGTATGGATTGGATATTTGATGAACATCGAAGTTAGCAACTTTTGTATGAAAAAGTCACTTTTAGTGAAGCTACGTACAAAAGTACTAAGTTTGGATTGGAAATTTCATGAACATCGAAGTTAACAACTTTTGTATGAAAAAGTCACTTTTAGTGAAGTTGCATACAAAAGTACTAAGTTTGGATTGGATATTTGATGAACATCGAAGTTAACAACTTTTGTATGAAAAAGTCATTATAAGTGAAGCTGCATACAAAAGTACTTAGTATGGATTGGATATTTGATGAACATCGAAGTTAGCAACTTTTGTATGAAAAAGTCACTTTTAGTGAAGCTACGTACAAAAGTACTAAGTTTGGATTGGATATTTGATTAACATCGAAGTTAACAACTTTTGTATGAAAAAGTCACTTTTAGTGAAGTTGCATACAAAAGTACTAAGTTTGGATTGGATATTTGATGAACATCGAAGTTAACAACTTTTGTATGAAAAAGTCATTATAAGTGAAGCTGCATACAAAAGTACTTAGTATGGATTGGATATTTGATGAACATCGAAGTTAGCAACTTTTGTATGAAAAAGTCACTTTTAGTGAAGCTACGTACAAAAGTACTAAGTTTGGATTGGATATTTGATGAACATCGAAGTTAACAACTTTTGTATGAAAAAGTCACTTTTAGTGAAGCTACGTACAAAAGTACTAAGTTTGGATTGGAAATTTCATGAACATCGAAGTTAACAACTTTTGTATGAAAAAGTCACTTTTAGTGAAGTTGCATACAAAAGTACTAAGTTTGGATTGGATATTTGATGAACATCGAAGTTAACAACTTTTGTATGAAAAAGTCATTATAAGTGAAGCTGCATACAAAAGTACTTAGTATGGATTGGATATTTGATGAACATCGAAGTTAGCAACTTTTGTATGAAAAAGTCATTATAAGTGAAGCTGCATACAAAAGTACTTAGTATGGATTGGATATTTGATGAACATCGAAGTTAGCAACTTTTGTATGAAAAAGTCACTTTTAGTGAAGCTACGTACAAAAGTACTAAGTTTGAATTGGATATTTGATGAACATCGAAGTTAACAACTTTTGTATGAAAAAGTCACTTTTAGTGAAGCTACGTACAAAAGTACTAAGTTTGGATTGGATATTTGATGAACATCGAAGTTAACAACTTTTGTATGAAAAAGTCACTTTTAGTGAAGTTGCATACAAAAGTACTAAGTTTGGATTGGATATTTGATGAACATCGAAGTTAACAACTTTTGTATGAAAAAGTCATTATAAGTGAAGCTGCATACAAAAGTACTTAGTATGGATTGGATATTTGATGAACATCGAAGTTAGCAACTTTTGTATGAAAAAGTCACTTTTAGTGAAGCTACGTACAAAAGTACTAAGTTTGGATTGGATATTTGATGAACATCGAAGTTAACAACTTTTGTATGAAAAATTTACCTTTAGTGAAGCTACGTACAAAAGTACTAAGTTTGGATTGGATATTTGATGAACATCGAAGTTTACAACTTTTGTATGAAAAAGTCACTTTTAGTGAAGCTACGTACAAAAGTACTAAGTTTGGATTGGATATTTGATGAACATCGAAGTTAACAACTTTTGTATGAAAAAGTCACTTTTAGTGAAGCTACGTACAAAAGTACTAAGTTTGGATTGGATATTTGATGAACATCGAAGTTAACAACTTTTGTATGAAAAAGTCACTTTTAGTGAAGCTACGTACAAAAGTACTAAGTTTGGATTGGATATTTGATGAACATCGAAGTTAACAACTTTTGTATGAAAAAGTCACTTTTAGTGAAGCTACGTACAAAAGTACTAAGTTTGGATTGGATATTTGATGAACATCGAAGTTAACAACTTTTGTATGAAAAAGTCACTTTTAGTGAAGCTACGTACAAAAGTACTAAGTTTGGATTGGATATTTGATGAACATCGAAGTTAACAACTTTTGTATGAAAAAGTCACCTTTAGTGAAGCTACGTACAAAAGTACTAAGTTTGGATTGGATATTTGATGAACATCGAAGTTTACAACTTTTGTATGAAAAAGTCACTTTTAGTGAAGCTACGTACAAAAGTACTAAGTTTGGATTGGATATTTGATGAACATCGAAGTTAACAACTTTTGTATGAAAAAGTCACTTTTAGTGAAGCTACGTACAAAAGTACTAAGTTTGGATTGGATATTTGATGAACATCGAAGTTAACAACTTTTGTATGAAAAAGTCACTTTTAGTGAAGCTACGTACAAAAGTACTAAGTTTGGATTGGATATTTGATGAACATCGAAGTCAACAACTTTTGTATGAAAAAGTCACTTTTAGTGAAGCTGCATACAAAAGTACTAAGTTTGGATTGGATATTTGATGAACATCGAAGTTAACAACTTTTGTATGAAAAAGTCATTATTAGTGAAGCTGCATACAAAAGTACTAAGTTTGGATTGGATATTTGATGAACATCGAAGTAAACAACTTTTGTATGAAAAAGTCACTTTTAGTGAAGCTACGTACAAAAGTACTAAGTTTGGATTGGATATTTGATGAACATCGAAGTTAACAACTTTTGTATGAAAAAGTCACTTTTAGTGAAGCTTCGTACAAAAGTACTAAGTTTGGATTGGATATTTGATGAACTTCGAAGTTAACAACTTTTGTATGAAAAAGTCACTTTTAGTGAAGCTACGTACAAAAGTACTAAGTTTGGATTGGATATTTGATGAACATCGAAGTTTACAACTTTTGTATGAAAAAGTCACTTTTAGTGAAGCTACGTACAAAAGTACTAAGTTTGGATTGGATATTTGATGAACATCGAAGTTAACAACTTTTGTATGAAAAAGTCACTTTTAGTGAAGCTACGTACAAAAGTACTAAGTTTGGATTGGATATTTGATGAACATCGAAGTTAACAACTTTTGTATGAAAAAGTCACTTTTAGTGAAGCTACGTACAAAAGTACTAAGTTTGGATTGGATATTTGATGAACATCGAAGTTAACAACTTTTGTATGAAAAAGTCACTTTTAGTGAAGCTACGTACAAAAGTACTAAGTTTGGATTGGATATTTGATGAACATCGAAGTTAACAACTTTTGTATGAAAAAGTCACTTTTAGTGAAGCTGCATACAAAAGTACTAAGTTTGGATTGGATATTTGATGAATATCGAAGTTAATAACTTTTGTATGAAAAAGTCACTTTTAGTGAAGCTGCATACAAAAGTACAAAGTTTGGATTGGATATTTGATGAACATCGAAGTTAACAACTTTTGTATGAAAAAGTCACTTTTAGTGAAGCTGCATACAAAAGTACAAAGTTTGGATTGGATATTTGATGAATATCGAAGTTAACAATTTTTGTATGAAAAAGTCACTTTTAGTGAAGCTACGTACAAAAGTACTAAGTTTGGATTGGATATTTGATGAATATCGAAGTTAACAACTTTTGTATGAAAAAGTCACTTTTAGTGAAGCTACGTACAAAAGTACTAAGTTTGGATTGGATATTTGATGAACATTGAAGTTAACAACTTTTGTATGAAAAAGTCACTTTTAGTGAAGCTACGTACAAAAGTACTAAGTTTGGATTGGATATTTGATGAACATCGAAGTCAACAACTTTTGTATGAAAAAGTCACTTTTAGTGAAGCTACGTACAAAAGTACTAAGTTTGGATTGGATATTTGATGAATATCGAAGTTAACAACTTTTGTATGAAAAAGTCACTTTTAGTGAAGCTACGTACAAAAGTACTAAGTTTGGATTGGATATTTGATGAACATTGAAGTTAACAACTTTTGTATGAAAAAGTCACTTTTAGTGAAGCTACGTACAAAAGTACTAAGTTTGGATTGGATATTTGATGAATATCGAAGTTAACAACTTTTGTATGAAAAAGTCACTTTTAGTGAAGCAACGTACAAAAGTACTAAGTTTGGATTGGATATTTGATGAACATCGAAGTTAACAACTTTTGTTTGAAAAAGTCACTTTTAGTGAAGCTACGTACAAAAGTACTAAGTTTGGATTGGATATTTGATGAATATCGAAGTAAACAACTTTTGTATGAAAAAGTCACTTTTAGTGAAGCTGCATACAAAAGTACTAAGTTTGGATTGGATATTTGATGAACATCGAAGTCAACAACTTTTATATGAAAAAGTCACTTTTAGTGAAGCTGCATACAAAAGTACTAAGTTTGGATTGGATATTTGATGAACATCGAAGTCAACAATTTTTGTATGAAAAAGTCACTTTTAGTGAAGCTGCATACAAAAGTACTAAGTTTGGATTGGATATTTGATGAACATCGAAGTTAACAACTTTTGTATGAAAAAGTCACTTTTAGTGAAGCTGCATACAAAAGTACTAAGTTTGGATTGGATATTTGATGAACATCGAAGTCAACAACTTTTGTATGAAAAAGTCACTTTTAGTGAAGCTGCATACAAAAGTACTAAGTTTGGATTGGATATTTGATGAACATCGAAGTCAACAACTTTTGTATGAAAAAGTCACTTTTAGTGAAGCTACGTACAAAAGTACTAAGTTTGGATTGGATATTTGATGAACATCGAAGTTAACAACTTTTGTATGAAAAAGTCACTTTTAGTGAAGCTACGTACAAAAGTACTAAGTTTGGATTGGATATTTGATGAACATCGAAGTTAACAACTTTTGTATGAAAAAGTCACTTTTAGTGAAGCTACGTACAAAAGTACTAAGTTTGGATTGGATATTTGATGAACATCGAAGTTAACAACTTTTGTATGAAAAAGTCACTTTTAGTGAAGCTACGTACAAAAGTACTAAGTTTGAATTGGATATTTGATGAACATCGAAGTTAACAACTTTTGTATGAAAAAGTCACTTTAAGTGAAGCTGCATACAAAAGTACTAAGTTTGGATTGGATATTTGATGAACATCGAAGTTAACAACTTTTGTATGAAAAAGTCACTTTTAGTGAAGCTACGTACAAAAGTACTAAGTTTGGATTGGATATTTGATGAACATCGAAGTTAACAACTTTTGTATGAAAAAGTCACTTTTAGTGAAGCTACGTACAAAAGTACTAAGTTTGGATTGGATATTTGATGAACATCGAAGTTAACAACTTTTGTATGAAAAAGTCACTTTTAGTGAAGCTACGTACAAAAGTACTAAGTTTGGATTGGATATTTGATGAACATCGAAGTTAACAACTTTTGTATGAAAAAGTCACTTTTAGTGAAGCTACGTACAAAAGTACTAAGTTTGGATTGGATATTTGATGAACATCGAAGTTAACAACTTTTGTATGAAAAAGTCACTTTTAGTGAAGCTACGTACAAAAGTACTAAGTTTGGATTGGATATTTGATGAACATCGAAGTTAACAACTTTTGTATGAAAAAGTCACTTTTAGTGAAGCTACGTACAAAAGTACTAAGTTTGGATTGGATATTTGATGAACATCGAAGTTAACAACTTTTGTATGAAAAAGTCACTTTTAGTGAAGCTACGTACAAAAGTACTAAGTTTGGATTGGATATTTGATGAACATCGAAGTTAACAACTTTTGTATGAAAAAGTCACTTTAAGTGAAGCTACGTACAAAAGTACTAAGTTTGGATTGGATATTTGATGAACATCGAAGTTAACAACTTTTGTATGAAAAAGTCACTTTTAGTGAAGCTACGTACAAAAGTACTAAGTTTGGATTGGATATTTGATGAACATCGAAGTTAACAACTTTTGTATGAAAAAGTCACTATTAGTGAAGCTACGTACAAAAGTACTAAGTTTGGATTGGATATTTGATGAACATCGAAGTTAACAACTTTTGTATGAAAAAGTCACTTTAAGTGAAGCTACGTACAAAAGTACTAAGTTTGGATTGGATATTTGATGAACATCGAAGTTAACAACTTTTGTATGAAAAAGTCACTTTTAGTGAAGCAACGTACAAAAGTACTAAGTTTGGATTGGATATTTGATGAACATCGAAGTTAACAACTTTTGTATGAAAAAGTCACTTTTAGTGAAGCTACGTACAAAAGTACTAAGTTTGAATTGGATATTTGATGAACATCGAAGTTAACAACTTTTGTATGAAAAAGTCACTTTAAGTGAAGCTGCATACAAAAGTACTAAGTTTGGATTGGATATTTGATGAACATCGAAGTTAGCAACTTTTGTATGAAAAAGTCACTTTTAGTGAAGCTACGTACAAAAGTACTAAGTTTGGATTGGATATTTGATTAACATCGAAGTTAACAACTTTTGTATGAAAAAGTCATTATAAGTGAAGCTGCATACAAAAGTACTTAGTATTGATTGGATATTTGATGAACATCGAAGTTAGCAACTTTTGTATGAAAAAGTCACTTTTAGTGAAGCTACGTACAAAAGTACTAAGTTTGGATTGGATATTTGATTAACATCGAAGTTAACAACTTTTGTATGAAAAAGTCACTTTTAGTGAAGCTACGTACAAAAGTACTAAGTTTGGATTGGATATTTGATGAACATCGAAGTTAACAACTTTTGTATGAAAAAGTCATTATAAGTGAAGCTGCATACAAAAGTACTTAGTATTGATTGGATATTTGATGAACATCGAAGTTAGCAACTTTTGTATGAAAAAGTCACTTTTAGTGAAGCTACGTACAAAAGTACTAAGTTTGGATTGGATATTTGATTAACATCGAAGTTAACAACTTTTGTATGAAAAAGTCACTTTTAGTGAAGCTACGTACAAAAGTACTAAGTTTGGATTGGATATTTGATGAACATCGAAGTTAACAATTTTTGTATGAAAAAGTCACTTTTAGTGAAGCTACGTACAAAAGTACTAAGTTTGGATTGGATATTTGATGAACATCGAAGTTAACAACTTTTGTATGAAAAAGTCATTATAAGTGAAGCTGCATACAAAAGTACTTAGTATGGATTGGATATTTGATGAACATCGAAGTTAGCAACTTTTGTATGAAAAAGTCACTTTTAGTGAAGCTACGTACAAAAGTACTAAGTTTGGATTGGATATTTGATTAACATCGAAGTTAACAACTTTTGTATGAAAAAGTCACTTTTAGTGAAGTTGCATACAAAAGTACTAAGTTTGGATTGGATATTTGATGAACATCGAAGTTAACAACTTTTGTATGAAAAAGTCATTATAAGTGAAGCTGCATACAAAAGTACTTAGTATGGATTGGATATTTGATGAACATCGAAGTTAGCAACTTTTGTATGAAAAAGTCACTTTTAGTGAAGCTACGTACAAAAGTACTAAGTTTGGATTGGATATTTGATTAACATCGAAGTTAACAATTTTTGTATGAAAAAGTCACTTTTAGTGAAGCTACGTACAAAAGTACTAAGTTTGGATTGGATATTTGATGAACATCGAAGTTAACAACTTTTGTATGAAAAAGTCATTATAAGTGAAGCTGCATACAAAAGTACTTAGTATTGATTGGATATTTGATGAACATCGAAGTTAACAACTTTTGTATGAAAAAGTCACTTTTAGTGAAGTTGCATACAAAAGTACTAAGTTTGGATTGGATATTTGATGAACATCGAAGTTAACAACTTTTGTATGAAAAAGTCATTATAAGTGAAGCTGCATACAAAAGTACTTAGTATGGATTGGATATTTGATGAACATCGAAGTTAGCAACTTTTGTATGAAAAAGTCACTTTTAGTGAAGCTACGTACAAAAGTACTAAGTTTGGATTGGATATTTGATGAACATCGAAGTTAACAACTTTTGTATGAAAAAGTCACTTTTAGTGAAGCTACGTACAAAAGTACTAAGTTTGGATTGGAAATTTCATGAACATCGAAGTTAACAACTTTTGTATGAAAAAGTCACTTTTAGTGAAGTTGCATACAAAAGTACTAAGTTTGGATTGGATATTTGATGAACATCGAAGTTAACAACTTTTGTATGAAAAAGTCATTATAAGTGAAGCTGCATACAAAAGTACTTAGTATGGATTGGATATTTGATGAACATCGAAGTTAGCAACTTTTGTATGAAAAAGTCATTATAAGTGAAGCTGCATACAAAAGTACTTAGTATGGATTGGATATTTGATGAACATCGAAGTTAGCAACTTTTGTATGAAAAAGTCACTTTTAGTGAAGCTACGTACAAAAGTACTAAGTTTGGATTGGATATTTGATGAACATCGAAGTTAACAACTTTTGTATGAAAAAGTCACTTTTAGTGAAGCTACGTACAAAAGTACTAAGTTTGGATTGGATATTTGATTAACATCGAAGTTAACAACTTTTGTATGAAAAAGTCACTTTTAGTGAAGTTGCATACAAAAGTACTAAGTTTGGATTGGATATTTGATGAACATCGAAGTTAACAACTTTTGTATGAAAAAGTCATTATAAGTGAAGCTGCATACAAAAGTACTTAGTATGGATTGGATATTTGATGAACATCGAAGTTAGCAACTTTTGTATGAAAAAGTCACTTTTAGTGAAGCTACGTACAAAAGTACTAAGTTTGGATTGGATATTTGATGAACATCGAAGTTAACAACTTTTGTATGAAAAAGTCACTTTTAGTGAAGCTACGTACAAAAGTACTAAGTTTGGATTGGATATTTGATTAACATCGAAGTTAACAATTTTTGTATGAAAAAGTCACTTTTAGTGAAGTTGCATACAAAAGTACTAAGTTTGGATTGGATATTTGATGAACATCGAAGTTAACAACTTTTGTATGAAAAAGTCATTATAAGTGAAGCTGCATACAAAAGTACTTAGTATGGATTGGATATTTGATGAACATCGAAGTTAGCAACTTTTGTATGAAAAAGTCACTTTTAGTGAAGCTACGTACAAAAGTACTAAGTTTGGATTGGATATTTGATGAACATCGAAGTTAACAACTTTTGTATGAAAAAGTCACTTTTAGTGAAGCTACGTACAAAAGTACTAAGTTTGGATTGGATATTTGATTAACATCGAAGTTAACAACTTTTGTATGAAAAAGTCACTTTTAGTGAAGTTGCATACAAAAGTACTAAGTTTGGATTGGATATTTGATGAACATCGAAGTTAACAACTTTTGTATGAAAAAGTCATTATAAGTGAAGCTGCATACAAAAGTACTTAGTATGGATTGGATATTTGATGAACATCGAAGTTAGCAACTTTTGTATGAAAAAGTCATTATAAGTGAAGCTGCATACAAAAGTACTTAGTATGGATTGGATATTTGATGAACATCGAAGTTAGCAACTTTTGTATGAAAAAGTCACTTTTAGTGAAGCTACGTACAAAAGTACTAAGTTTGGATTGGATATTTGATGAACATCGAAGTTAACAACTTTTGTATGAAAAAGTCACTTTTAGTGAAGCTGCATACAAAAGTACTAAGTTTGGATTGGATATTTGATGAACATCGAAGTTAACAACTTTTGTATGAAAAAGTCACTTTTAGTGAAGCTACGTACAAAAGTACTAAGTTTGGATTGGAAATTTCATGAACATCGAAGTTAACAACTTTTGTATGAAAAAGTCACTTTTAGTGAAGTTGCATACAAAAGTACTAAGTTTGGATTGGATATTTGATGAACATCGAAGTTAACAACTTTTGTATGAAAAAGTCACTTTTAGTGAAGCTACGTACAAAAGTACTAAGTTTGGATTGGATATTTGATGAACATCGAAGTTAACAACTTTTGTATGAAAAAGTCATTATAAGTGAAGCTGCATACAAAAGTACTTAGTATGGATTGGATATTTGATGAACATCGAAGTTAGCAACTTTTGTATGAAAAAGTCATTATAAGTGAAGCTGCATACAAAAGTACTTAGTATGGATTGGATATTTGATGAACATCGAAGTTAGCAACTTTTGTATGAAAAAGTCACTTTTAGTGAAGCTACGTACAAAAGTACTAAGTTTGGATTGGAAATTTCATGAACATCGAAGTTAACAACTTTTGTATGAAAAAGTCACTTTTAGTGAAGTTGCATACAAAAGTACTAAGTTTGGATTGGATATTTGATGAACATCGAAGTTAACAACTTTTGTATGAAAAAGTCATTATAAGTGAAGCTGCATACAAAAGTACTTAGTATGGATTGGATATTTGATGAACATCGAAGTTAGCAACTTTTGTATGAAAAAGTCATTATAAGTGAAGCTGCATACAAAAGTACTTAGTATGGATTGGATATTTGATGAACATCGAAGTTAGCAACTTTTGTATGAAAAAGTCACTTTTAGTGAAGCTACGTACAAAAGTACTAAGTTTGGATTGGATATTTGATTAACATCGAAGTTAACAACTTTTGTATGAAAAAGTCACTTTTAGTGAAGTTGCATACAAAAGTACTAAGTTTGGATTGGATATTTGATGAACATCGAAGTTAACAACTTTTGTATGAAAAAGTCATTATAAGTGAAGCTGCATACAAAAGTACTTAGTATGGATTGGATATTTGATGAACATCGAAGTTAGCAACTTTTGTATGAAAAAGTCACTTTTAGTGAAGCTACGTACAAAAGTACTAAGTTTGGATTGGATATTTGATGAACATCGAAGTTAACAACTTTTGTATGAAAAAGTCACTTTTAGTGAAGCTACGTACAAAAGTACTAAGTTTGGATTGGAAATTTCATGAACATCGAAGTTAACAACTTTTGTATGAAAAAGTCACTTTTAGTGAAGTTGCATACAAAAGTACTAAGTTTGGATTGGATATTTGATGAACATCGAAGTTAACAACTTTTGTATGAAAAAGTCATTATAAGTGAAGCTGCATACAAAAGTACTTAGTATGGATTGGATATTTGATGAACATCGAAGTTAGCAACTTTTGTATGAAAAAGTCATTATAAGTGAAGCTGCATACAAAAGTACTTAGTATGGATTGGATATTTGATGAACATCGAAGTTAGCAACTTTTGTATGAAAAAGTCACTTTTAGTGAAGCTACGTACAAAAGTACTAAGTTTGAATTGGATATTTGATGAACATCGAAGTTAACAACTTTTGTATGAAAAAGTCACTTTTAGTGAAGCTACGTACAAAAGTACTAAGTTTGGATTGGATATTTGATGAACATCGAAGTTAACAACTTTTGTATGAAAAAGTCACTTTTAGTGAAGTTGCATACAAAAGTACTAAGTTTGGATTGGATATTTGATGAACATCGAAGTTAACAACTTTTGTATGAAAAAGTCATTATAAGTGAAGCTGCATACAAAAGTACTTAGTATGGATTGGATATTTGATGAACATCGAAGTTAGCAACTTTTGTATGAAAAAGTCACTTTTAGTGAAGCTACGTACAAAAGTACTAAGTTTGGATTGGATATTTGATGAACATCGAAGTTAACAACTTTTGTATGAAAAATTTACCTTTAGTGAAGCTACGTACAAAAGTACTAAGTTTGGATTGGATATTTGATGAACATCGAAGTTTACAACTTTTGTATGAAAAAGTCACTTTTAGTGAAGCTACGTACAAAAGTACTAAGTTTGGATTGGATATTTGATGAACATCGAAGTTAACAACTTTTGTATGAAAAAGTCACTTTTAGTGAAGCTACGTACAAAAGTACTAAGTTTGGATTGGATATTTGATGAACATCGAAGTTAACAACTTTTGTATGAAAAAGTCACTTTTAGTGAAGCTACGTACAAAAGTACTAAGTTTGGATTGGATATTTGATGAACATCGAAGTTAACAACTTTTGTATGAAAAAGTCACTTTTAGTGAAGCTACGTACAAAAGTACTAAGTTTGGATTGGATATTTGATGAACATCGAAGTTAACAACTTTTGTATGAAAAAGTCACTTTTAGTGAAGCTACGTACAAAAGTACTAAGTTTGGATTGGATATTTGATGAACATCGAAGTTAACAACTTTTGTATGAAAAAGTCACCTTTAGTGAAGCTACGTACAAAAGTACTAAGTTTGGATTGGATATTTGATGAACATCGAAGTTTACAACTTTTGTATGAAAAAGTCACTTTTAGTGAAGCTACGTACAAAAGTACTAAGTTTGGATTGGATATTTGATGAACATCGAAGTTAACAACTTTTGTATGAAAAAGTCACTTTTAGTGAAGCTACGTACAAAAGTACTAAGTTTGGATTGGATATTTGATGAACATCGAAGTTAACAACTTTTGTATGAAAAAGTCACTTTTAGTGAAGCTACGTACAAAAGTACTAAGTTTGGATTGGATATTTGATGAACATCGAAGTCAACAACTTTTGTATGAAAAAGTCACTTTTAGTGAAGCTGCATACAAAAGTACTAAGTTTGGATTGGATATTTGATGAACATCGAAGTTAACAACTTTTGTATGAAAAAGTCATTATTAGTGAAGCTGCATACAAAAGTACTAAGTTTGGATTGGATATTTGATGAACATCGAAGTAAACAACTTTTGTATGAAAAAGTCACTTTTAGTGAAGCTACGTACAAAAGTACTAAGTTTGGATTGGATATTTGATGAACATCGAAGTTAACAACTTTTGTATGAAAAAGTCACTTTTAGTGAAGCTTCGTACAAAAGTACTAAGTTTGGATTGGATATTTGATGAACATCGAAGTTAACAACTTTTGTATGAAAAAGTCACTTTTAGTGAAGCTACGTACAAAAGTACTAAGTTTGGATTGGATATTTGATGAACATCGAAGTTTACAACTTTTGTATGAAAAAGTCACTTTTAGTGAAGCTACGTACAAAAGTACTAAGTTTGGATTGGATATTTGATGAACATCGAAGTTAACAACTTTTGTATGAAAAAGTCACTTTTAGTGAAGCTACGTACAAAAGTACTAAGTTTGGATTGGATATTTGATGAACATCGAAGTTAACAACTTTTGTATGAAAAAGTCACTTTTAGTGAAGCTACGTACAAAAGTACTAAGTTTGGATTGGATATTTGATGAACATCGAAGTTTACAACTTTTGTATGAAAAAGTCACTTTTAGTGAAGCTACGTACAAAAGTACTAAGTTTGGATTGGATATTTGATGAACATCGAAGTTAACAACTTTTGTATGAAAAAGTCACTTTTAGTGAAGCTACGTACAAAAGTACTAAGTTTGGATTGGATATTTGATGAACATCGAAGTTAACAACTTTTGTATGAAAAAGTCACTTTTAGTGAAGCTACGTACAAAAGTACTAAGTTTGGATTGGATATTTGATGAACATCGAAGTTAACAACTTTTGTATGAAAAAGTCACTTTTAGTGAAGCTACGTACAAAAGTACTAAGTTTGGATTGGATATTTGATGAACATCGAAGTTAACAACTTTTGTTTGAAAAAGTCACTTTTAGTGAAGCTACGTACAAAAGTACTAAGTTTGGATTGGATATTTGATGAACATCGAAGTTAACAACTTTTGTATGAAAAAGTCACTTTTAGTGAAGCTACGTACAAAAGTACTAAGTTTGAATTGGATATTTGATGAACATCGAAGTTAACAACTTTTGTTTGAAAAAGTCACTTTTAGTGAAGCTACGTACAAAAGTACTAAGTTTGGATTGGATATTTGATGAACATCGAAGTCAACAACTTTTGTATGAAAAAGTCACTTTTAGTGAAGCTGCATACAAAAGTACTAAGTTTGGATTGGATATTTGATGAATATCGAAGTTAACAACTTTTGTATGAAAAAGTCACTTTTAGTGAAGCTGCATACAAAAGTACTAAGTTTGGATTGGATATTTGAATAACATCGAAGTTAACAACTTTTGTATGAAAAAGTCACTTTTAGTGAAGCTACGTACAAAAGTACTAAGTTTGAATTGGATATTTGATGAACATCGAAGTTAACAACTTTTGTATGAAAAAGTCACTTTTAGTGAAGCTACGTACAAAAGTACTAAGTTTGGATTGGATATTTGATGAACATCGAAGTAAACAACTTTTGTATGAAAAAGTCACTTTTAGTGAAGCTACGTACAAAAGTACTAAGTTTGGATTGGATATTTGATGAACATCGAAGTTAACAACTTTTGCATGAAAAAGTCACTTTTAGTGAAGCTGCATACAAAAGTACTAAGTTTGGATTGGATATTTGATGAACATCGAAGTCAACAACTTTTGTATGAAAAAGTCACTTTTAGTGAAGCTGCATACAAAAGTACTAAGTTTGGATTGGATATTTGATGAACATCGAAGTAAACAACTTTTGTATGAAAAAGTCACTTTTAGTGAAGCTGCATACAAAAGTACTAAGTTTGGATTGGATATTTGATGAATATCGAAGTTAACAACTTTTGTATGAAAAAGTCACTTTTAGTGAAGCTGCATACAAAAGTACTAAGTTTGGATTGGATATTTGAATAACATCGAAGTTAACAACTTTTGTTTGAAAAAGTCACTTTTAGTGAAGCTACGTACAAAAGTACTAAGTTTGGATTGGATATTTGATGAACATCGAAGTCAACAACTTTTGTATGAAAAAGTCACTTTTAGTGAAGCTGCATACAAAAGTACTAAGTTTGGATTGGATATTTGATGAATATCGAAGTTAACAACTTTTGTATGAAAAAGTCACTTTTAGTGAAGCTGCATACAAAAGTACTAAGTTTGGATTGGATATTTGAATAACATCGAAGTTAACAACTTTTGTATGAAAAAGTCACTTTTAGTGAAGCTACGTACAAAAGTACTAAGTTTGAATTGGATATTTGATGAACATCGAAGTTAACAACTTTTGTATGAAAAAGTCACTTTTAGTGAAGCTACGTACAAAAGTACTAAGTTTGGATTGGATATTTGATGAACATCGAAGTTAACAACTTTTGTTTGAAAAAGTCACTTTTAGTGAAGCTACGTACAAAAGTACTAAGTTTGGATTGGATATTTGATGAACATCGAAGTTAACAACTTTTGTATGAAAAAGTCACTTTTAGTGAAGCTACGTACAAAAGTACTAAGTTTGGATTGGATATTTGATGAACATCGAAGTTAACAACTTTTGCATGAAAAAGTCACTTTTAGTGAAGCTGCATACAAAAGTACTAAGTTTGGATTGGATATTTGATGAACATCGAAGTCAACAACTTTTGTATGAAAAAGTCACTTTTAGTGAAGCTGCATACAAAAGTACTAAGTTTGGATTGGATATTTGATGAATATCGAAGTTAACAACTTTTGTATGAAAAAGTCACTTTTAGTGAAGCTGCATACAAAAGTACTAAGTTTGGATTGGATATTTGAATAACATCGAAGTTAACAACTTTTGTATGAAAAAGTCACTTTTAGTGAAGCTACGTACAAAAGTACTAAGTTTGAATTGGATATTTGATGAACATCGAAGTTAACAACTTTTGTATGAAAAAGTCACTTTTAGTGAAGCTACGTACAAAAGTACTAAGTTTGGATTGGATATTTGATGAACATCGAAGTAAACAACTTTTGTATGAAAAAGTCACTTTTAGTGAAGCTACGTACAAAAGTACTAAGTTTGGATTGGATATTTGATGAACATCGAAGTTAACAACTTTTGCATGAAAAAGTCACTTTTAGTGAAGCTGCATACAAAAGTACTAAGTTTGGATTGGATATTTGATGAACATCGAAGTCAACAACTTTTGTATGAAAAAGTCACTTTTAGTGAAGCTGCATACAAAAGTACTAAGTTTGGATTGGATATTTGATGAACATCGAAGTAAACAACTTTTGTATGAAAAAGTCACTTTTAGTGAAGCTACGTACAAAAGTACTAAGTTTGGATTGGATATTTGATGAACATCGAAGTCAACAACTTTTGTATGAAAAAGTCACTTTTAGTGAAGCTGCATACAAAAGTACTAAGTTTGGATTGGATATTTGATGAACATCGAAGTTAACAACTTTTGTATGAAAAAGTCATTATTAGTGAAGCTGCATACAAAAGTACTAAGTTTGGATTGGATATTTGATGAACATCGAAGTAAACAACTTTTGTATGAAAAAGTCACTTTTAGTGAAGCTACGTACAAAAGTACTAAGTTTGGATTGGATATTTGATGAACATCGAAGTTAACAACTTTTGTATGAAAAAGTCACTTTTAGTGAAGCTTCGTACAAAAGTACTAAGTTTGGATTGGATATTTGATGAACATCGAAGTTAACAACTTTTGTATGAAAAAGTCACTTTTAGTGAAGCTACGTACAAAAGTACTAAGTTTGGATTGGATATTTGATGAACATCGAAGTTTACAACTTTTGTATGAAAAAGTCACTTTTAGTGAAGCTACGTACAAAAGTACTAAGTTTGGATTGAATATTTGATGAACATCGAAGTTAACAACTTTTGTTTGAAAAAGTCACTTTTAGTGAAGCTACGTACAAAAGTACTAAGTTTGGATTGGATATTTGATGAACATCGAAGTTAACAACTTTTCTTTGAAGAAGTCACTTTTAGTGAAGCTACGTACAAAAGTACTAAGTTTGGATTGGATATTTGATGAACATCGAAGTTAACAACTTTTGTATGAAAAAGTCACTTTTAGTGAAGCTACGTACAAAAGTACTAAGTTTGGATTGGATATTTGATGAATATCGAAGTTAACAACTTTTGTATGAAAAAGTCACTTTTAGTGAAGCTACGTACAAAAGTACTAAGTTTGGATTGGATATTTGATGAACATCGAAGTTAACAACTTTTGTATGAAAAAGTCACTTTTAGTGAAGCTACGTACAAAAGTACTAAGTTTGGATTGGATATTTGATGAACATCGAAGTTAACAACTTTTGTATGAAAAAGTCACTTTTAGTGAAGCTACGTACAAAAGTACTAAGTTTGGATTGGATATTTGATGAATATCGAAGTTAACAAATTTTGTATGAAAAAGTCACTTTTAGTGAAGCTACGTACAAAAGTACTAAGTTTTAATTGGATATTTGATGAACATCGAAGTTAACAACTTTTGTATGAAAAAGTCACTTTTAGTGAAGCTACGTACAAAAGTACTAAGTTTGGATTGGATATTTGATGAATATCGAAGTTAACAACTTTTGTATGAAAAAGTCACTTTTAGTGAAGCTACGTACAAAAGTACTAAGTTTGGATTGGATATTTGAGGAATATCGAAGTTAACAACTTTTGTATGAAAAAGTCACTTTTAGTGAAGCTACGTACAAAAGTACTAAGTTTGGATTGGATATTTGATGAACATCGAAGTTAACAACTTTTGTATGAAAAAGTCACTTTTAGTGAAGCTACGTACAAAAGTACTAAGTTTGGATTGGATATTTGATGAACATCGAAGTTAACAACTTTTGTATGAAAAAGTCACTTTTAGTGAAGCTACGTACAAAAGTACTAAGTTTGGATTGGATATTTGATGAACATCGAAGTTAACAACTTTTGTATGAAAAAGTCACTTTTAGTGAAGCTACGTACAAAAGTACTAAGTTTGGATTGGATATTTGATGAACATCGAAGTTAACAACTTTTGTATGAAAAAGTCACTTTTAGTGAAGCTACGTACAAAAGTACTAAGTTTGGATTGGATATTTGATGAACATCGAAGTTAACAACTTTTGTATGAAAAAGTCACTTTTAGTGAAGCTGCATACAAAAGTACTAAGTTTGGATTGGATATTTGATGAACATCGAAGTTAACAACTTTTGTATGAAAAAGTCATTATTAGTGAAGCTGCATACAAAAGTACTAAGTTTGGATTGGATATTTGATGAACATCGAAGTTAACAACTTTTGTATGAAAAAGTCACTTTTAGTGAAGCTACGTACAAAAGTACTAAGTTTGGATTGGATATTTGATGAACATCGAAGTTAACAACTTTTGTATGAAAAAGTCATTATTAGTGAAGCTGCATACAAAAGTACTAAGTTTGGATTGGATATTTGATGAACATCGAAGTTAACAACTTTTGTATGAAAAAGTCACTTTTAGTGAAGCTGCATACAAAAGTACTAAGTTTGGATTGGATATTTGATGAACATCGAAGTTAACAACTTTTGTATGAAAAAGTCATTATTAGTGAAGCTGCATACAAAAGTACTAAGTTTGGATTGGATATTTGATGAACATCGAAGTCAACAACTTTTGTATGAAAAAGTCACTTTTAGTGAAGCTGCATACAAAAGTACTAAGTTTGGATTGGATATTTGATGAACATCGAAGTTAACAACTTTTGTATGAAAAAGTCATTATTAGTGAAGCTGCATACAAAAGTACTTAGTTTGGATTGGATATTTGATGAACATCGAAGTTAACAACTTTTGTATGAAAAAGTCACTTTTAGTGAAGCTACGTACAAAAGTACTAAGTTTGGATTGGATATTTGATGAACATCGAAGTTAACAACTTTTGTATGAAAAAGTCACTTTTAGTGAAGCTGCATACAAAAGTACAAAGTTTGGATTGGATATTTGATGAACATCGAAGTTAACAACTTTTGTATGAAAAAGTCACTTTTAGTGAAGCTGCATACAAAAGTACTAAGTTTGGATTGGATATTTGATGAACATCGAAGTTAACAACTTTTGTATGAAAAAGTCACTTTTAGTGAAGCTGCATACAAAAGTACTAAGTTTGGATTGGATATTTGATGAACATCGAAGTTAACAACTTTTGTATGAAAAAGTCACTTTTAGTGAAGCTACGTACAACAGTACTAAATTTGGATTGGATATTTGATGAACATCGAAGTTAACAACTTTTGTTTGAAAAAGTCACTTTTAGTGAAGCTACGTACAACAGTACTAAATTTGGATTGGATATTTGATGAACATCGAAGTTAACAACTTTTGTATGAAAAAGTCACTTTTAGTGAAGCTGCATACAAAAGTACTAAGTTTGGATTGGATATTTGATGAACATCGAAGTTAACAACTTTTGTATGAAAAAGTCACTTTTAGTGAAGCTACGTACAAAAGTACTAAGTTTGGATTGGATATTTGATGAACATCGAAGTTAACAACTTTTGTATGAAAAAGTCACTTTTAGTGAAGCTGCATACAAAAGTACTAAGTTTGGATTGGATATTTGATGAATATCGAAGTTAACAACTTTTGTATGAAAAAGTCACTTTTAGTGAAGCAACGTACAAAAGTACTAAGTTTGGATTGGATATTTGATGAACATCGAAGTTAACAACTTTTGTTTGAAAAAGTCACTTTTAGTGAAGCTACGTACAACAGTACTAAATTTGGATTGGATATTTGATGAACATCGAAGTTAACAACTTTTGTATGAAAAAGTCACTTTTAGTGAAGCTACGTACAAAAGTACTAAGTTTGGATTGGATATTTGATGAACATCGAAGTTAACAACTTTTGTATGAAAAAGTCACTTTTAGTGAAGTTGCATACAAAAGTACTAAGTTTGGATTGGATATTTGATGAACATCGAAGTTAACAACTTTTGTATGAAAAAGTCACTTTTAGTGAAGCTACGTACAAAAGTACTAAGTTTGGATTGGATATTTGATGAACATCGAAGTTAACAACTTTTGTTTGAAAAAGTCACTTTTAGTGAAGCTACGTACAAAAGTACTAAGTTTGGATTGGATATTTGATGAACATCGAAGTTAACAACTTTTGTATGAAAAAGTCACTTTTCGTGAAGTTGCATACAAAAGTACTAAGTTTGGATTGGATATTTGATGAACATCGAAGTTAACAACTTTTGTATGAAAAAGTCACTTTTAGTGAAGCTGCATACAAAAGTACTAAGTTTGGATTGGATATTTGATGAACATCGAAGTTAACAACTTTTGTATGAAAAAGTCACTTTTAGTGAAGCTACGTACAAAAGTACAAAGTTTGAATTGGATATTTGATGATCATCGAAGTTAACAACTTTTGTATGAAAAAGTCACTTTTAGTGAAGCTGCATACAAAAGTACTAAGTTTGGATTGGATATTTGATGAACATCGAAGTTAACAACTTTTGTATGAAAAAGTCACTTTTAGTGAAGCTGCATACAAAAGTACTAAGTTTGGATTGGATATTTGATGAACATCGAAGTTAACAACTTTTGTATGAAAAAGTCACTTTTAGTGAAGCTGCATACAAAAGTACTAAGTTTGGATTGGATATTTGATGAACATCGAAGTTAACAACTTTTGTATGAAAAAGTCACTTTTAGTGAAGCTGCATACAAAAGTACTAAGTTTGGATTGGATATTTGATGAACATCGAAGTTAACAACTTTTGTATGAAAAAGTCACTTTTAGTGAAGTTGCATACAAAAGTACTAAGTTTGGGTTGGATATTTGATGAACATCGAAGTTAACAACTTTTGTATGAAAAAGTCACTTTTAGTGAAGCTGCATACAAAAGTACTAAGTTTGGATTGGATATTTGATGAACATCGAAGTTAACAACTTTTGTATGAAAAAGTCACTTTTAGTGAAGCTGCATACAAAAGTACTAAGTTTGGATTGGATATTTGATGAACATCGAAGTTAACAACTTTTGTATGAAAAAGTCATTATTAGTGAAGCTGCATACAAAAGTACTAAGTTTGGATTGGATATTTGATGAACATCGAAGTTAACAACTTTTGTATGAAAAAGTCATTATTAGTGAAGCTGCATACAAAAGTACTAAGTTTGGATTGGATATTTGATGAACATCGAAATTAACAACTTTTGTATGAAAAAGTCATTATTAGTGAAGCTGCATACAAAAGTACTAAGTTTGGATTGGATATTTGATGAACATCGAAGTTAACAACTTTTGTATGAAAAAGTCATTATTAGTGAAGCTGCATACAAAAGTACTAAGTTTGGATTGGATATTTGATGAACATCGAAGTTAACAACTTTTGTATGAAAAAGTCATTATTAGTGAAGCTGCATACAAAAGTACTAAGTTTGGGTTGGATATTTGATGAACATCGAAGTTAACAACTTTTGTATGAAAAAGTCACTTTTAGTGAAGCTACGTACAAAAGTACTAAGTTTGGATTGGATATTTGATGAACATCGAAGTTAACAACTTTTGTATGAAAAAGTCACTTTTAGTGAAGTTGCATACAAAAGTACTAAGTTTGGATTGGATATTTGATTAACATCGAAGTTAACAACTTTTGTATGAAAAAGTCACTTTTAGTGAAGCTACGTACAAAAGTACTAAGTTTGGATTGGATATTTGATGAACATCGAAGTTAACAACTTTTGTATGAAAAAGTCACTTTTAGTGAAGCTACGTACAAAAGTACTAAGTTTGGATTGGATATTTGATTAACATCGAAGTTAACAACTTTTGTATGAAAAAGTCACTTTTAGTGAAGTTGCATACAAAAGTACTAGGTTTGGATTGGATATTTGATGAACATCGAAGTTAACAACTTTTGTATTAAAAAGTCACTTTTAGTGAAGCTGCATACAAAAGTACTAAGTATGGATTGGATATTTGATTAACATCGAAGTTAACAACTTTTGTATGAAAAAGTCACTTTAAGTGAAGTTGCATACAAAAGTACTAAGTTTGGATTGGATATTTGATTAACATCGAAGTTAACAACTTTTGTATGAAAAAGTCACTTTTAGTGAAGCTACGTACAAAAGTACTAAGTTTGGATTGGATATTTGATGAACATCGAAGTTAACAACTTTTGTATGAAAAAGTCACTTTTAGTGAAGCTACGTACAAAAGTACTAAGTTTGGATTGGATATTTGATGAACATCGAAGTTAACAACTTTTGTATGAAAAAGTCACTTTTAGTGAAGTTGCATACAAAAGTACTAAGTTTGGATTGGATATTTGATGAACATCGAAGTTAACAACTTTTGTATGAAAAAGTCATTATAAGTGAAGCTGCATACAAAAGTACTAAGTTTGGATTGGATATTTGATGAACATCGAAGTTAACAACTTTTGTATGAAAACGTCACTTTTAGTGAAGCTACGTACAAAAGTACTAAGTTTCGATTGGATATTTGATTAACATCGAAGTTAACAACTTTTGTATGAAAAAGTCACTTTTAGTGAAGCTACGTACAAAAGTACTAAGTTTGGATTGGATATTTGATGAACATCGAAGTTAACAACTTTTGTATTAAAAAGTCACTTTTAGTGAAGCTGCATACAAAAGTACTAAGTATGGATTGGATATTTGATGAACATCGAAGTTAACAACTTTTGTATGAAAAAGTCACTTTTAGTGAAGTTGCATACAAAAGTACTAAGTTTGGATTGGATATTTGATGAACATCGAAGTTAACAACTTTTGTATGAAAAAGTCACTTTTAGTGAAGCTACGTACAAAAGTACTAAGTTTGGATTGGATATTTGATGAACATCGAAGTTAACAACTTTTGTATGAAAAAGTCACTTTTAGTGAAGCTACGTACAAAAGTACTAAGTTTGGATTGGATATTTGATGAATATCGAAGTTAACAAATTTTGTATGAAAAAGTCACTTTTAGTGAAGCTACGTACAAAAGTACTAAGTTTGGATTGGATATTTGATGAATATCGAAGTTAACAAATTTTGTATGAAAAAGTCGCTTTTAGTGAAGCTACGTACAAAAGTACTAAGTTTGGATTGGATATTTGATGAATATCGAAGTTAACAAATTTTGTATGAAAAAGTCACTTTTAGTGAAGCTACGTACAAAAGTACCAAGTTTGGATTGGATATTTGATGAACATCGAAGTTAACAACTTTTGTATGAAAAAGTCACTTTTAGTGAAGCTACGTACAAAAGTACTAAGTTTGGATTGGATATTTGATGAACATCGAAGTTAACAACTTTTGTATGAAAAAGTCACTTTTAGTGAAGCTACGTACAAAAGTACTAAGTTTGGATTGGATATTTGATGAACATCGAAGTTAACAACTTTTGTATGAAAAAGTCACTTTTAGTGAAGCTACGTACAAAAGTACTAAGTTTGGATTGGATATTTGATGAATATCGAAGTTAACAAATTTTGTATGAAAAAGTCGCTTTTAGTGAAGCTACGTACAAAAGTACTAAGTTTGGATTGGATATTTGATGAATATCGAAGTTAACAAATTTTGTATGAAAAAGTCACTTTTAGTGAAGCTACGTACAAAAGTACTAAGTTTGGATTGGATATTTGATGAACATCGAAGTTAACAACTTTTGTATGAAAAAGTCACTTTTAGTGAAGCTACGTACAAAAGTACTAAGTTTGGATTGGATATTTGATGAATATCGAAGTTAACAACTTTTGTATGAAAAAGTCACTTTTAGTGAAGCTACGTACAAAAGTACTAAGTTTGGATTGGATATTTGATGAACATCGAAGTTAACAACTTTTGTATGAAAAAGTCACTTTTAGTGAAGCTACGTACAAAAGTACTAAGTTTGGATTGGATATTTGATGAACATCGAAGTTAACAACTTTTGTATGAAAAAGTCACTTTTAGTGAAGCTACGTACAAAAGTACTAAGTTTGGATTGGATATTTGATGAACATCGAAGTTAACAACTTTTGTATGAAAAAGTCACTTTTAGTGAAGCTACGTACAAAAGTACTAAGTTTGGATTGGATATTTGATGAATATCGAAGTTAACAACTTTTGTATGAAAAAGTCACTTTTAGTGAAGCTACGTACAAAAGTACTAAGTTTGGATTGGATATTTGATGAACATCGAAGTTAACAACTTTTGTATGAAAAAGTCACTTTTAGTGAAGCTACGTACAAAAGTACTAAGTTTGGATTGGATATTTGATGAATATCGAAGTTAACAACTTTTGTATGAAAAAGTCACTTTTAGTGAAGCTACGTACAAAAGTACTAAGTTTGGATTGGATATTTGATGAATATCGAAGTTAACAAATTTTGTATGAAAAAGTCACTTTTAGTGAAGCTACGTACAAAAGTACCAAGTTTGGATTGGATATTTGATGAACATCGAAGTTAACAACTTTTGTATGAAAAAGTCACTTTTAGTGAAGCTACGTACAAAAGTACTAAGTTTGGATTGGATATTTGATGAACATCGAAGTTAACAACTTTTGTATGAAAAAGTCACTTTTAGTGAAGCTACGTACAAAAGTACTAAGTTTGGATTGGATATTTGATGAACATCGAAGTTAACAACTTTTGTATGAAAAAGTCACTTTTAGTGAAGCTACGTACAAAAGTACTAAGTTTGGATTGGATATTTGATGAATATCGAAGTTAACAACTTTTGTATGAAAAAGTCACTTTTAGTGAAGCTACGTACAAAAGTACTAAGTTTGGATTGGATATTTGATGAATATCGAAGTTAACAAATTTTGTATGAAAAAGTCACATTTAGTGAAGCTACGTACAAAAGTACTAAGTTTGGATTGGATATTTGATGAATATCGAAGTTAACAACTTTTGTTTGAAAAAGTCACTTTTAGTGGAGCTGCATACAAAAGTACTAAGTATGGATTGGATATTTGATGAACATCGAAGTTAACAACTTTTGTATGAAAAAGTCATTATTAGTGAAGCTGCATACAAAAGTACTAAGTTTGGATTGGATATTTGATGAACATCGAAGTTAACAACTTTTGTATGAAAAAGTCACTTTTAGTGAAGCTGCATACAAAAGTACTAAGTTTGGATTGGATATTTGATGAACATCGAAGTTAACAACTTTTGTATGAAAAAGTCACTTTTAGTGAAGTTGCATACAAAAGTACTAAGTTTGGATTGGATATTTGATGAACATCGAAGTTAACAACTTTTGTATGAAAAAGTCACTTTTAGTGGAGCTGCATACAAAAGTACTAAGTATGGATTGGATATTTGATGAACATCTAAGTTCACAACTTTTGTATGAAAAAGTCATTATTAGTGAAGCTGCATACAAAAGTACTAAGTTTGGATTGGATATTTGATGAACATCGAAGTTAACAACTTTTGTATGAAAAAGTCACTTTTAGTGAAGCTGCATACAAAAGTACTAAGTTTGGATTGGATATTTGATGAACATCGAAGTTAACAACTTTTGCATGAAAAAGTCACTTTTAGTGAAGCTGCATACAAAAGTACTAAGTTTGGATTGGATATTTGATGAACATCGAAGTTAACAACTTTTGCATGAAAAAGTCACTTTTAGTGAAGCTGCATACAAAAGTACAAAGTTTGGATTGGATATTTGATGAACATCGAAGTTAACAACTTTTGTATGAAAAAGTCATTATTAGTGAAGCTGCATACAAAAGTACTAAGTTTGGATTGGATATTTGATGAACATCGAAGTTAACAACTTTTGTATGAAAAAGTCACTTTTAGTGAAGCTGCATACAAAAGTACTAAGTTTGGATTGGATATTTGATGAACATCGAAGTTAACAACTTTTGTATGAAAAAGTCACTTTTAGTGAAGCTGCATACAAAAGTACAAAGTTTGGATTGGATATTTGATGAACATCGAAGTTAACAACTTTTGCATGAAAAAGTCACTTTTAGTGAAGCTACGTACAAAAGTACTAAGTTTGGATTGGATATTTGATGAACATCGAAGTTAACAACTTTTGTATGAAAAAGTCACTTTTAGTGGAGCTGCATACAAAAGTACTAAGTATGGATTGGATATTTGATGAACATCGAAGTTAACAACTTTTGTATGAAAAAGTCATTATTAGTGAAGCTGCATACAAAAGTACTAAGTTTGGATTGGATATTTGATGAACATCGAAGTTAACAACTTTTGTATGAAAAAGTCACTTTTAGTGAAGCTGCATACAAAAGTACTAAGTTTGGATTGGATATTTGATGAACATCGAAGTTAACAACTTTTGTATGAAAAAGTCACTTTTAGTCAAGTTGCATACAAAAGTACTAAGTTTGGATTGGATATTTGATGAACATCGAATTTAACAACTTTTGTATGAAAAAGTCACTTTTAGTGAAGCTGCATACAAAAGTACTAAGTTTGGATTGGATATTTGATGAACATCGAAGTTAACAACTTTTGTATGAAAAAGTCACTTTTAGTGAAGCTACGTACAAAAGTACTAAGTTTGGATTGGATATTTGATGAACATCGAAGTTAACAACTTTTGTATGAAAAAGTCACTTTTAGTGGAGCTGCATACAAAAGTACTAAGTATGGATTGGATATTTGATGAACATCGAAGTTAACAACTTTTGTATGAAAAAGTCATTATAAGTGAAGCTGCATACAAAAGTACTAAGTTTGGATTGGCTATTTGATGAACATCGAAGTCAACAACTTTTGTATGAAAAAGTCACTTTTAGTGAAGCTGCATACAAAAGTACTAAGTTTGGATTGGATATTTGATGAACATCGAAGTTAACAACTTTTGTATGAAAAAGTCACTTTTAGTGAAGCTACGTACAAAAGTACTAAGTTTGGATTGGATATTTGATGAACATCGAATTTAACAACTTTTGTATGAAAAAGTCACTTTTAGTGAAGTTGCATACAAAAGTACTAAGTTTGGATTGGATATTTGATGAACATCGAAGTTAACAACTTTTGTATGAAAAAGTCACTTTTAGTGAAGCTACGTACAAAAGTACTAAGTTTGGATTGGATATTTGATGAACATCGAAGTTAACAACTTTTGTATGAAAAAGTCACTTTTAGTGAAGCTACGTACAAAAGTACTAAGTTTGGATTGGATATTTGATGAACATCGAAGTTAACAACTTTTGTATGAAAAAGTCACTTTTAGTGAAGCTGCATACAAAAGTACTAAGTTTGGATTGGATATTTGATGAACATCGAAGTTAACAACTTTTGTATGAAAAAGTCATTATTAGTGAAGCTGCATACAAAAGTACTAAGTTTGGATTGGATATTTGATGAACATCGAAGTTAACAACTTTTGTATGAAAAAGTCACTTTTAGTGAAGCTGCATACAAAAGTACTAAGTTTGGATTGGATATTTGATGAACATCGAAGTCAACAACTTTTGTATGAAAAAGTCACTTTTAGTGAAGCTGCATACAAAAGTACTAAGTTTGGATTGGATATTTGATGAACATCGAAGTTAACAACTTTTGTATGAAAAAGTCACTTTTAGTCAAGTTGCATACAAAAGTACTAAGTTTGGATTGGATATTTGATGAACATCGAATTTAACAACTTTTGTATGAAAAAGTCACTTTTAGTGAAGTTGCATACAAAAGTACTAAGTTTGGATTGGATATTTGATGAACATCGAAGTTAACAACTTTTGTATGAAAAAGTCACTTTTAGTGAAGCTGCATACAAAAGTACTAAGTTTGGATTGGATATTTGATGAACATCGAAGTTAACAACTTTTGTATGAAAAAGTCACTTTTAGTGAAGCTACGTACAAAAGTACTAAGTTTGGATTGGATATTTGATGAACATCGAAGTTAACAACTTTTGTATGAAAAAGTCACTTTTAGTGAAGCTGCATACAAAAGTACTAAGTTTGGATTGGATATTTGATGAACATCGAAGTTAACAACTTTTGTATGAAAAAGTCACTTTTAGTGAAGCTGCATACAAAAGTACTAAGTTTGGATTGGATATTTGATGAACATCGAAGTTAACAACTTTTGTATGAAAAAGTCACTTTTAGTGAAGCTGCATACAAAAGTACTAAGTTTGGATTGGATATTTGATGAACATCGAAGTTAACAACTTTTGTATGAAAAAGTCATTATTAGTGAAGCTGCATACAAAAGTACTAAGTTTGGATTGGATATTTGATGAACATCGAAGTTAACAACTTTTGTATGAAAAAGTCACTTTTAGTGAAGCTGCATACAAAAGTACTAAGTATGGATTGGATATTTGATGAACATCGAAGTCAACAACTTTTGTATGAAAAAGTCACTTTTAGTGAAGCTGCATACAAAAGTACTAAGTTTGGATTGGATATTTGATGAACATCGAAGTTAACAACTTTTGTATGAAAAAGTCATTATTAGTGAAGCTGCATACAAAAGTACTAAGTTTGGATTGGATATTTGATGAACATCGAAGTTAACAACTTTTGTATGAAAAAGTCACTTTTAGTGAAGCTGCATACAAAAGTACTAAGTATGGATTGGATATTTGATGAACATCGAAGTCAACAACTTTTGTATGAAAAAGTCACTTTTAGTGAAGCTGCATACAAAAGTACTAAGTTTGGATTGGATATTTGATGAACATCGAAGTTAACAACTTTTGTATGAAAAAGTCACTTTTAGTCAAGTTGCATACAAAAGTACTAAGTTTGGATTGGATATTTGATGAACATCGAATTTAACAACTTTTGTATGAAAAAGTCACTTTTAGTGAAGTTGCATACAAAAGTACTAAGTATGGATTGGATATTTGATGAACATCGAAGTCAACAACTTTTGTATGAAAAAGTCACTTTTAGTGAAGCTGCATACAAAAGTACAAAGTTTGGATTGGATATTTGATGAACATCGAAGTTAACAACTTTTGTATGAAAAAGTCACTTTTAGTGAAGCTGCATACAAAAGTACTAAGTTTGGATTGGATATTTGATGAACATCGAAGTTAACAACTTTTGTATGAAAAAGTCACTTTTAGTGAAGCTACGTACAAAAGTACTAAGTTTGGATTGGATATTTGATGAACATCGAAGTTAACAACTTTTGTATGAAAAAGTCACTTTTAGTGAAGCTGCATACAAAAGTACTAAGTTTGGATTGGATATTTGATGAACATCGAAGTTAACAACTTTTGTATGAAAAAGTCACTTTAAGTGAAGCTACGTACAAAAGTACTAAGTTTGGATTGGATATTTGATGAACATCGAAGTTAACAACTTTTGTATGAAAAAGTCACTTTTAGTGGAGCTGCATACAAAAAAACTAAGTATGGATTGGATATTTGATGAACATCGAAGTTAACAACTTTTGTATGAAAAAGTCACTTTTAGTGAAGCTGCATACAAAAGTACTACGTTTGGATTGGATATTTGATGAACATCGAAGTTAACAACTTTTGTATGAAAAAGTCACTTTTAGTGAAGCTGCATACAAAAGTACTAAGTTTGGATTGGATATTTGATGAACATCGAAGTTAACAACTTTTGTATGAAAAAGTCATTTAGTGAAGCTGCATACAAAAGTACTAAGTTTGGATTGGATATTTGATGAACATCGAAGTTAACAACTTTTGTATGAAAAAGTCACTTTTAGTGAAGCTGCATACAAAAGTACAAAGTTTGGATTGGATATTTGATGAACATCGAAGTTAACAACTTTTGTATGAAAAAGTCACTTTTAGTGAAGCTGCATACAAAAGTACTAAGTTTGGATTGGATATTTGATGAACATCGAAGTTAACAACTTTTGTATGAAAAAGTCACTTTTAGTGAAGCTGCATACAAAAGTACAAAGTTTGGATTGGATATTTGATGAACATCGAAGTTAACAACTTTTGTATGAAAAAGTCACTTTTAGTGAAGCTGCATACAAAAGTACTAAGTTTGGATTGGATATTTGATGAACATCGAAGTTAACAACTTTTGTATGAAAAAGTCACTTTTAGTGAAGCTGCATACAAAAGTACTAAGTTTGGATTGGATATTTGATGAATATCGAAGTTAACAACTTTTGTATGAAAAAGTCACTTTTAGTGAAGCTGCATACAAAAGTACTAAGTTTGGATTGGATATTTGATGAACATCGAAGTTAACAACTTTTGTATGAAAAAGTCACTTTTAGTGAAGCTGCATACAAAAGTACAAAGTTTGGATTGGATATTTGATGAACATCGAAGTTAACAACTTTTGTATGCAAAAGTCATTATAAGTGAAGCTGCATACAAAAGTACTAAGTTTGGATTGGATATTTGATGAACATCGAAGTTAACAACTTTTGTATGAAAAAGTCACTTTTAGTGAAGCTGCATACAAAAGTACTAAGTTTGGATTGGATATTTGATGAATATCGAAGTTAACAACTTTTGTATGAAAAAGTCACTTTTAGTGAAGCTACGTACAAAAGTACTAAGTTTGGATTGGATATTTGATGAACATCGAAGTTAACAACTTTTGTATGAAAAAGTCACTTTTAGTGAAGTAACGTACAAAAGTACTAAGTTTGGATTGGATATTTGATGAACATAGAAGTTAACAACTTTTGTATGAAAAAGTCACTTTTAGTGAAGTAACGTACAAAAGTACTAAGTTTGGATTGGATATTTGATGAACATCGAAGTTAACAACTTTTGTATGAAAAAGTCACTTTTAGTGAAGCTACGTACAAAAGTACTAAGTTTGGATTGGATATTTGATGAACATCGAAGTTAACAACTTTTGTATGAAAAAGTCACTTTTAGTGAAGCTATGTACAAAAGTACTAAGTTTGGATTGGATATTTGATGAATATCGAAGTTAACAACTTTTGTATGAAAAAGTCACTTTTAGTGAAGCTACGTACAAAAGTACTAAGTTTGGATTGGATATTTGATGAACATCGAAGTTAACAACTTTTGTATGAAAAAGTCACTTTTAGTGAAGCTACGTACAAAAGTACTAAGTTTGGATTGGATATTTGATGAACATAGAAGTTAACAACTTTTGTATGAAAAAGTCACTTTTAGTGAAGCAACGTACAAAAGTACTAAGTTTGGATTGGATATTTGATGAACATCGAAGTTAACAACTTTTGTATGAAAAAGTCACTTTTAGTGAAGCTACGTACAAAAGTACTAAGTTTGGATTGGATATTTGATGAAAATCGAAGTTAACAACTTTTGTATGAAAAAGTCACTTTTAGTGAAGCTATGTACAAGAGTACTAAGTTTGGATTGGATATTTGATGAACATCGAAGTTAACAACTTTTGTATGAATAAGTCACTTTTAGTGAAGCTACGTACAAAAGTACTAAGTTTGGATTGGATATTTGATGAATATCGAAGTTAACAAATTTTGTATGAAAAAGTCACTTTTAGTGAAGCTACGTACAAAAGTACTAAGTTTGGATTGGATATTTGATGAACATCGAAGTTAACAACTTTTGTATGAAAAAGTCACTTTTAGTGAAGCTACGTACAAAAGTACTAAGTTTGGATTGGATATTTGATGAACATCGAAGTTAACAACTTTTGTATGAAAAAGTCACTTTTAGTGAAGCAACGTACAAAAGTACTAAGTTTGGATTGGATATTTGATGAACATCGAAGTTAACAACTTTTGTATGAAAAAGTCACTTTTAGTGAAGCTACGTACAAAAGTACTAAGTTTGGATTGGATATTTGATGAACATCGAAGTTAACAACTTTTGTATGAAAAAGTCACTTTTAGTGAAGCTACGTACAAAAGTACTAAGTTTGGATTGGATATTTGATGAACATCGAAGTTAACAACTTTTGTATGAAAAAGTCACTTTTAGTGAAGCTACGTACAAGAGTACTAAGTTTGGATTGGATATTTGATGAATATCGAAGTTAACAACTTTTGTATGAATAAGTCACTTTTAGTGAAGCTACGTACAAAAGTACTAAGTTTGGATTGGATATTTGATGAATATCGAAGTTAACAACTTTTGTATGAAAAAGTCACTTTTAGTGAAGCTACGTACAAAAGTACTAAGTTTGGATTGGATATTTGATGAACATCGAAGTTAACAACTTTTGTATGAAAAAGTCACTTTTAGTGAAGCTATGTACAAGAGTACTAAGTTTGGATTGAATATTTGATGAACATCGAAGTTAACAACTTTTGTATGTATAAGTCACTTTTAGTGAAGCTACGTACAAAAGTACTAAGTTTGGATTGGATATTTGATGAATATCGAAGTTAACAAATTTTGTATGAAAAAGTCACTTTTAGTGAAGCTACGTACAAAAGTACTAAGTTTGGATTGGATATTTGATGAACATCGAAGTTAACAACTTTTGTATGAAAAAGTCACTTTTAGTGAAGCTACGTACAAGAGTACTAAGTTTGGATTGGATATTTGATGAATATCGAAGTTAACAACTTTTGTATGAATAAGTCACTTTTAGTGAAGCTACGTACAAAAGTACTAAGTTTGGATTGGATATTTGATGAATATCGAAGTTAACAACTTTTGTATGAAAAAGTCACTTTTAGTGAAGCTATGTACAAGAGTACTAAGTTTGGATTGGATATTTGATGAACATCGAAGTTAACAACTTTTGTATGAATAAGTCACTTTTAGTGAAGCTACGTACAAAAGTACTAAGTTTGGATTGGATATTTGATGAATATCGAAGTTAACAAATTTTGTATGAAAAAGTCACTTTTAGTGAAGCTACGTACAAAAGTACTAAGTTTGGATTGGATATTTGATGAACATCGAAGTTAACAACTTTTGTATGAAAAAGTCACTTTTAGTGAAGCTACGTACAAAAGTACTAAGTTTGGATTGGATATTTGATGAACATCGAAGTTAACAACTTTTGTATGAAAAAGTCACTTTTAGTGAAGCAACGTACAAAAGTACTAAGTTTGGATTGGATATTTGATGAACATCGAAGTTAACAACTTTTGTATGAAAAAGTCACTTTTAGTGAAGCTACGTACAAAAGTACTAAGTTTGGATTGGATATTTGATGAACATCGAAGTTAACAACTTTTGTATGAAAAAGTCACTTTTAGTGAAGCTACGTACAAAAGTACTAAGTTTGGATTGGATATTTGATGAACATCGAAGTTAACAACTTTTGTATGAAAAAGTCACTTTTAGTGAAGCTACGTACAAGAGTACTAAGTTTGGATTGGATATTTGATGAATATCGAAGTTAACAACTTTTGTATGAATAAGTCACTTTTAGTGAAGCTACGTACAAAAGTACTAAGTTTGGATTGGATATTTGATGAATATCGAAGTTAACAAATTTTGTATGAAAAAGTCACTTTTAGTGAAGCTACGTACAAAAGTACTAAGTTTGGATTGGATATTTGATTAACATCGAAGTTAACAACTTCTGTATGAAAAAGTCACTTTTAGTGAAGCTGCATACAAAAGTACTAAGTTTGGGTTGGATATTTGATGAACATCGAAGTTAACAACTTTTGTATGAATAAGTCACTTTTAGTGAAGCTACGTACAAAAGTACTAAGTTTGGATTGGATATTTGATGAATATCGAAGTTAACAAATTTTGTATGAAAAAGTCACTTTTAGTGAAGCTACGTACAAAAGTACTAAGTTTGGATTGGATATTTGATGAACATCGAAGTTAACAACTTTTGTATGAAAAAGTCACTTTTAGTGAAGCTACGTACAAAAGTACTAAGTTTGGATTGGATATTTGATGAACATCGAAGTTAACAACTTTTGTATGAAAAAGTCACTTTTAGTGAAGTTGCATACAAAAGTACTAAGTTTGGATTGGATATTTGATGAACATCGAAGTTAACAACTTTTGTATGAAAAAGTCACTTTTAGTGAAGCTACGTACAAAAGTACTAAGTTTGGATTGGATATTTGATGAATATCGAAGTTAACAACTTTTGCATGAAAAAGTCACTTTTAGTGAAGCTGCATACAAAAGTACTAAGTTTGGATTGGATATTTGATGAACATCGAAGTTAACAACTTTTGTATGAAAAAGTCACTTTTAGTGAAGCTACGTACAAAAGTACTAAGTTTGGATTGGATATTTGATGAACATCGAAGTTAACAACTTTTGCATGAAAAAGTCACTTTTAGTGAAGCTGCATACAAAAGTACTAAGTTTGTATTGGATATTTGATGAACATCGAAGTTAACAACTTTTGCATGAAAAAGTCACTTTTAGTGAAGCTGCATACAAAAGTACTAAGTTTGGATTGGATATTTGAATAACATCGAAGTTAACAACTTTTGTATGAAAAAGTCACTTTTAGTGAAGTTGCATACAAAAGTACTAAGTTTGGATTGGATATTTGATTAACATCGAAGTTAACAACTTTTGTATGAAAAAGTCACTTTTAGTGAAGCTACGTACAAAAGTACTAAGTTTGGATTGGATATTTGATGAACATCGAAGTTAACAACTTTTGTATGAAAAAGTCACTTTTAGTGAAGCTACGTACAAGAGTACTAAGTTTGGATTGGATATTTGATGAACATCGAAGTTAACAACTTTTGTATGAAAAAGTCACTTTTAGTGAAGTTGCATACAAAAGTACTAAGTTTGGATTGGATATTTGATGAACATCGAAGTTAACAACTTTTGTATGAAAAAGTCACTTTTAGTGAAGTTGCATACAAAAGTACTAAGTTTGGATTGGATATTTGATGAACATCGAAGTTAACAACTTTTGTATGAAAAAGTCATTATTAGTGAAGCTGCATACAAAAGTACTAAGTTTGGATTGGATATTTGATGAACATCGAAGTTAACAACTTTTGTATGAAAAAGTCATTATTAGTGAAGCTGCATACAAAAGTACTAAGTTTGGATTGGATATTTGATGAACATCGAAGTTAACAACTTTTGTATGAAAAAGTCATTATTAGTGAAGCTGCATACAAAAGTACTAAGTTTGGATTGGATATTTGATGAACATCGAAGTTAACAACTTTTGTATGAAAAAGTCATTATTAGTGAAGCTGCATACAAAAGTACTAAGTTTGGATTGGATATTTGATGAACATCGAAGTTAACAACTTTTGTATGAAAAAGTCATTATTAGTGAAGCTGCATACAAAAGTACTAAGTTTGGATTGGATATTTGATGAACATCGAAGTTAACAACTTTTGTATGAAAAAGTCACTTTTAGTGAAGCTGCATACAAAAGTACTAAGTTTGGATTGGATATTTGATGAACATCGAAGTTAACAACTTTTGTATGAAAAAGTCACTTTTAGTGAAGCTGCATACAAAAGTACTAAGTTTGGATTGGATATTTGATGAACATCGAAGTTAACAACTTTTGTATGAAAAAGTCACTTTTAGTGAAGCTGCATACAAAAGTACTAAGTTTGGATTGGATATTTGATGAACATCGAAGTTAACAACTTTTGTATGAAAAAGTCACTTTTAGTGAAGCTGCATACAAAAGTACTAAGTTTGGATTGGATATTTGATGAACATCGAAGTTAACAACTTTTGTATGAAAAAGTCACTTTTAGTGAAGCTGCATACAAAAGTACTAAGTTTGGATTGGATATTTGATGAACATCGAAGTTAACAACTTTTGTATGAAAAAGTCATTATTAGTGAAGCTGCATACAAAAGTACTAAGTTTGGATTGGATATTTGATGAACATCGAAGTTAACAACTTTTGTATGAAAAAGTCATTATTAGTGAAGCTGCATACAAAAGTACTAAGTTTGGATTGGATATTTGATGAACATCGAAGTTAACAACTTTTGTATGAAAAAGTCATTATTAGTGAAGCTGCATACAAAAGTACTAAGTTTGGATTGGATATTTGATGAACATCGAAGTTAACAACTTTTGTATGAAAAAGTCATTATTAGTGAAGCTGCATACAAAAGTACTAAGTTTGGATTGGATATTTGATGAACATCGAAGTTAACAACTTTTGTATGAAAAAGTCACTTTTAGTGAAGTTGCATACAAAAGTACTAAGTTTGGATTGGATATTTGATGAACATCGAAGTTAACAATTTTTGTATGAAAAAGTCACTTTTAGTGAAGCTACGTACAAAAGTACTAAGTTTGGATTGGATATTTGATGAACATCGAAGTTAACAACTTTTGTATGAAAAAGTCACTTTTAGTGAAGCTACGTACAAAAGTACTAAGTTTGGATTGGATATTTGATGAACATCGAAGTCAACAACTTTTGTATGAAAAAGTCACTTTTAGTGAAGCTACGTACAAAAGTACTAAGTTTGGATTGGATATTTGATGAACATCGAAGTTAACAACTTTTGTATGAAAAAGTCACTTTTAGTGAAGCTACGTACAAAAGTACTAAGTTTGGATTGGATATTTGATGAACATCGAAGTTAACAACTTTTGTATGAAAAAGTCACTTTTAGTGAAGCTACATACAAAAGTACTAAGTTTGGATTGGATATTTGATGAACATCGAAGATAACAACTTTTGTATGAAAAAGTCACTTTTAGTGAAGCTACGTACAAAAGTACTAAGTTTGGATTGGATATTTGATGAACATCGAAGTTAACAACTTTTGTATGAAAAAGTCACTTTTAGTGAAGCTACGTACAAAAGTACTAAGTTTGGATTGGATATTTGATGAACATCGAAGTTAACAACTTTTGTATGAAAAAGTCACTTTTAGTGAAGCTACGTACAAAAGTACTAAGTTTGGATTGGATATTTCATGAACATCGAAGTTAACAACTTTTGTATGAAAAAGTCACTTTTAGTGAAGCTACGTACAAAAGTACTAAGTTTGGATTGGATATTTGATGAATATCGAAGTTAACAACTTTTGTATGAAAAAGTCACTTCTAGTGAAGCTACGTACAAAAGTACTAAGTTTGGATTGGATATTTGATGAACATCGAAGTTAACAACTTTTGTATGAAAAAGTCATTATTAGTGAAGCTGCATACAAAAGTACTAAGTTTGGATTGGATATTTGATGAACATCGAAGTTAACAACTTTTGTATGAAAAAGTCACTTTTAGTGAAGTTGCATACAAAAGTACTACGTTTGGATTGGATATTTGATGAACATCGAAGTTAACAACTTTTGTATGAAAAGGTCACTTTTAGTGAAGCTACGTACAAAAGTACTAAGTTTGGATTGGATATTTGATGAACATCGAAGTTAACAACTTTTGTATGAAAAAGTCACTTTTAGTGAAGCTACGTACAAAAGTACTAAGTTTGGATTGGATATTTGATGAACATAGAAGTTAACAACTTTTGTATGAAAAAGTCACTTTTAGTGAAGCTACGTACAAAAGTACTAAGTTTGGATTGGATATTTGATGAACATCGAAGTTAACAACTTTTGTATGAAAAAGTCATTATTAGTGAAGCTGCATACAAAAGTACTAAGTTTGGATTGGATATTTGATGAACATCGAAGTTAACAACTTTTGTATGAAAAAGTCACTTTTAGTGAAGTTGCATACAAAAGTACTACGTTTGGATTGGATATTTGATGAACATCGAAGTTAACAACTTTTGTATGAAAAAGTCACTTTTAGTGAAGCTACGTACAAAAGTACTAAGTTTGGATTGGATATTTGATGAACATCGAAGTTAACAACTTTTGTATGAAAAAGTCACTTTTAGTGAAGCTGCATACAAAAGTACTAAGTTTGGATTGGATATTTGATGAACATCGAAGTTAACAACTTTTGTATGAAAAAGTCACTTTTAGTGAAGCTGCATACAAAAGTACTAAGTTTGGATTGGATATTTGATGAACATCGAAGTTAACAACTTTTGTATGCAAAAGTCATTATTAGTGAAGCTGCATACAAAAGTACTAAGTTTGGATTGGATATTTGATGAACATCGAAGTTAACAACTTTTGTATGAAAAAGTCACTTTTAGTGAAGTTGCATACAAAAGTACTACGTTTGGATTGGATATTTGATGAACATCGAAGTTAACAACTTTTGTATGAAAAAGTCACTTTTAGTGAAGTTGCATACAAAAGTACTACGTTTGGATTGGATATTTGATGAACATCGAAGTTAACAACTTTTGTATGAAAAAGTCACTTTTAGTGAAGCTGCATACAAAAGTACTAAGTTTGGATTGGATATTTGATGAACATCGAAGTTAACAACTTTTGTATGAAAAAGTCATTATTAGTGAAGCTGCATACAAAAGTACTAAGTTTGGATTGGATATTTGATGAACATCGAAGTTAACAACTTTTGTATGAAAAAGTCATTATTAGTGAAGCTACGTACAAAAGTACTAAGTTTGGATTGGATATTTGATGAACATCGAAGTTAACAACTTTTGTATGAAAAAGTCACTTTTAGTGAAGCTGCATACAAAAGTACTAAGTTTGGATTGGATATTTGATGAACATCGAAGTTAACAACTTTTGTATGAAAAAGTCACTTTTAGTGAAGCTACGTACAAAAGTACTAAGTTTGGATTGGATATTTGATGAACATCGAAGTTAACAACTTTTGTATGAAAAAGTCACTTTTAGTGAAGCTGCATACAAAAGTACTAAGTTTGGATTGGATATTTGATGAACATCGAAGTTAACAACTTTTGTATGAAAAAGTCACTTTTAGTGAAGCTGCATACAAAAGTACTAAGTTTGGATTGGATATTTGATGAATATCGAAGTTAACAACTTTTGCATGAAAAAGTCACTTTTAGTGAAGCTACGTACAAAAGTACTAAGTTTGGATTGGATATTTGATGAACATCGAAAATAACAACTTTTGTATGAAAAAGTCACTTTTAGTGAAGTTGCATACAAAAGTACTAAGTTTGGATTGGATATTTGATGAACATCGAAGTTAACAACTTTTGTATGAAAAAGTCACTTTTAGTGAAGCTACGTACAAAAGTACTAAGTTTGGATTGGATATTTGATGAACATCGAAGTTAACAACTTTTGTATGAAAAAATCACTTTTAGTGAAGCTACGTACAAAAGTACTAAGTTTGGATTGGATATTTGATGAACATCGAAGTTAACAACTTTTGTATGAAAAAGTCATTATTAGTGAAGCTACGTACAAAAGTACTAAGTTTGGATTGGATATTTGATGAACATCGAAGTTAACAACTTTTGTATGAAAAAGTCACTTTTAGTGAAGCTGCATACAAAAGTACTAAGTTTGGATTGGATATTTGATGAACATCGAAGTTAACAACTTTTGTATGAAAAAGTCATTATTAGTGAAGCTGCATACAAAAGTACTAAGTTTGGATTGGATATTTGATGAACATCGAAGTTAACAACTTTTGTATGAAAAAGTCACTTTTAGTGAAGCTACGTACAAAAGTACTAAGTTTGGATTGGATATTTGATGAACATCGAAGTTAACAACTTTTGTATGAAAAAGTCACTTTTAGTGAAGCTGCATACAAAAGTACTAAGTTTGGATTGGATATTTGATGAACATCGAAGTTAACAACTTTTGTATGAAAAAGTCATTATTAGTGAAGCTGCATACAAAAGTACTAAGTTTGGATTGGATATTTGATGAACATCGAAGTTAACAACTTTTGTATGAAAAAGTCACTTTTAGTGAAGCTGCATACAAAAGTACAAAGTTTGGATTGGATATTTGATGAACATCGAAGTTAACAACTTTTGTATGAAAAAGTCATTATTAGTGAAGCTGCATACAAAAGTACTAAGTTTGGATTGGATATTTGATGAACATCGAAGTTAACAACTTTTGTATGAAAAAGTCATTATTAGTGAAGCTGCATACAAAAGTACTAAGTTTGGATTGGATATTTGATGAACATCGAAAATAACAACTTTTGTATGAAAAAGTCACTTTTAGTGAAGCTACGTACAAAAGTACTAAGTTTGGATTGGATATTTGATGAACATCGAAGTTAACAACTTTTGTTTGAAAAAGTCACTTTTAGTGAAGCAACGTACAAAAGTACTAAGTTTGGATTGGATATTTGATGAATATCGAAGTTAACAACTTTTGTATGAAAAAGTCACTTTTAGTGAAGCTACGTACAAAAGTACTAAGTTTGGATTGGATATTTGATGAACAGCGAAGTTAACAACTTTTGTATGAAAAAGTCACTTTTAGTGAAGCTACGTACAAAAGTACTAAGTTTGGATTGGATATTTGATGAATATCGAAGTTAACAACTTTTGTATGAAAAAGTCACTTTTAGTGAAGCTACGTACAAAAGTACTAAGTTTGGATTGGATATTTGATGAACATCGAAGTTAACAACTTTTGTATGAAAAAGTCACTTTTAGTGAAGCTACGTACAAAAGTACTAAGTTTGGATTGGATATTTGATGAACATCGAAGTTAACAACTTTTGTATGAAAAAGTCACTTTTAGTGAAGCAACGTACAAAAGTACTAAGTTTGGATTGGATATTTGATGAACATCGAAGTTAACAACTTTTGTATGAAAAAGTCACTTTTAGTGAAGCAACGTACAAAAGTACTAAGTTTGGATTGGATATTTGATGAACATCGAAGTTAACAACTTTTGTTTGAAAAAGTCACTTTTAGTGAAGCTACGTACAAAAGTACTAAGTTTGGATTGGATATTTGATGAACATCGAAGTTAACAACTTTTGTATGAAAAAGTCACTTTTAGTGAAGCAACGTACAAAAGTACTAAGTTTGGATTGGATATTTGATGAACAGCGAAGTTAACAACTTTTCTTTGAAAAAGTCACTTTTAGTGAAGCAACGTACAAAAGTGCTAAGTTTGGATTGGATATTTGATGAACATCGAAGTTAACAACTTTTGTATGAAAAAGTCACTTTTAGTGAAGCTACGTACAAAAGTACTAAGTTTGGATTGGATATTTGATGAACATCGAAGTTCACAACTTTTGTATGAAAAAGTCACTTTTAGTGAAGCTACGTACAAAAGTACTAAGTTTGGATTGGATATTTGATGAACAGCGAAGTTAACAACTTTTGTATGAAAAAGTCACTTTTAGTGAAGCTACGTACAAAAGTACTAAGTTTGGATTGGATATTTGATGAATATCGAAGTTAACAACTTTTGTATGAAAAAGTCACTTTTAGTGAAGCTACGTACAAAAGTACTAAGTTTGGATTGGATATTTGATGAACATCGAAGTTAACAACTTTTGTATGAAAAAGTCACTTTTAGTGAAGCTACGTACAAAAGTACTAAGTTTGGATTCGATATTTGATGAACATCGAAGTTAACAACTTTTGTATGAAAAAGTCACTTTTAGTGAAGCTACGTACAAAAGTACTAAGTTTGGATTGGATATTTGATGAATATCGAAGTTAACAACTTTTGTATGAAAAAGTCACTTTTAGTGAAGCTGCATACAAAAGTACTAAGTATGGATTGGATATTTGATGAACATCGAAGTTAACAACTTTTGTATGAAAAAGTCACTTTTAGTGAAGCTGCATACAAAAGTACTAAGTTTGGATTGGATATTTGATGAACATCGAAGTTAACAACTTTTGTATGAAAAAGTCACTTTTAGTGAAGCTGCATACAAAAGTACTAAGTTTGGATTGGATATTTGATGAACATCGAAGTTAACAACTTTTGTATGAAAAAGTCATTTAGTGAAGCTGCATACAAAAGTACTAAGTTTGGATTGGATATTTGATGAACATCGAAGTTAACAACTTTTGTATGAAAAAGTCATTATTAGTGAAGCTGCATACAAAAGTACTAAGTTTGGATTGGATATTTGATGAACATCGAAGTTAACAACTTTTGTATGAAAAAGTCACTTTTAGTGAAGCTGCATACAAAAGTACAAAGTTTGGATTGGATATTTGATGAACATCGAAGTTAACAACTTTTGCATGAAAAAGTCATTTAGTGAAGCTGCATACAAAAGTACTAAGTTTGGATTGGATATTTGATGAACATCGAAGTTAACAACTTTTGTATGAAAAAGTCATTATTAGTGAAGCTGCATACAAAAGTACTAAGTTTGGATTGGATATTTGATGAACATCGAAGTTAACAACTTTTGTATGAAAAAGTCACTTTTAGTGAAGCTGCATACAAAAGTACTAAGTTTGGATTGGATATTTGATGAACATCGAAGTTAACAACTTTTGTATGAAAAAGTCATTATTAGTGAAGCTGCATACAAAAGTACTAAGTTTGGATTGGATATTTGATGAACATCGAAGTTAACAACTTTTGTATGAAAAAGTCACTTTTAGTGAAGCTACGTACAAAAGTACTAAGTTTGGATTGGATATTTGATGAACATCGAAGTTAACAACTTTTGTATGAAAAAGTCACTTTTAGTGAAGCTACGTACAAAAGTACTAAGTTTGGATTGGATATTTGATGAACATCGAAGTTAACAACTTTTGTATGAAAAAGTCACTTTTAGTGAAGCTACGTACAAAAGTACTAAGTTTGGATTGGATATTTGATGAACATCGAAGTTAACAACTTTTGTATGAAAAAGTCACTTTTAGTGAAGCTGCATACAAAAGTACTAAGTTTGGATTGGATATTTGATGAACATCGAAGTTAACAACTTTTGTATGAAAAAGTCACTTTTAGTGAAGCTACGTACAAAAGTACTAAGTTTGGATTGGATATTTGATGAACATCGAAAATAACAACTTTTGTATGAAAAAGTCACTTTTAGTGAAGTTGCATACAAAAGTACTAAGTTTGGATTGGATATTTGATGAACATCGAAGTTAACAACTTTTGTATGAAAAAGTCACTTTTAGTGAAGCTACGTACAAAAGTACTAAGTTTGGATTGGATATTTGATGAACATCGAAGTTAACAACTTTTGTATGAAAAAGTCACTTTTAGTGAAGCTGCATACAAAAGTACTAAGTTTGGATTGGATATTTGATGAATATCGAAGTTAACAACTTTTGCATGAAAAAGTCACTTTTAGTGAAGCTACGTACAAAAGTACTAAGTTTGGATTGGATATTTGATGAACATCGAAAATAACAACTTTTGTATGAAAAAGTCACTTTTAGTGAAGCTGCATACAAAAGTACTTAGTTTGGATTGGATATTTGATGAACATCGAAGTTAACAACTTTTGTATGAAAAAGTCACTTTTAGTGAAGCTACGTACAAAAGTACTAAGTTTGGATTGGATATTTGATGAACATCGAAGTTAACAACTTTTGTATGAAAAAGTCACTTTTAGTGAAGCTACGTACAAAAGTACTAAGTTTGGATTGGATATTTGATGAACATCGAAGTTAACAACTTTTGTATGAAAAAGTCATTATTAGTGAAGCTACGTACAAAAGTACTAAGTTTGGATTGGATATTTGATGAACATCGAAGTTAACAACTTTTGTATGAAAAAGTCACTTTTAGTGAAGCTGCATACAAAAGTACTAAGTTTGGATTGGATATTTGATGAACATCGAAGTTAGCAACTTTTGTATGAAAAAGTCACTTTTAGTGAAGCTGCATACAAAAGTACTAAGTTTGGATTGGATATTTGATGAACATCGAAGTTAACAACTTTTGTATGAAAAAGTCACTTTTAGTGAAGCTGCATACAAAAGTACTAAGTTTGGATTGGATATTTGATGAACATCGAAGTTAACAACTTTTGTATGAAAAAGTCATTATTAGTGAAGCTGCATACAAAAGTACTAAGTTTGGATTGGATATTTGATGAACATCGAAGTTAACAACTTTTGTATGAAAAAGTCATTATTAGTGAAGCTACGTACAAAAGTACTAAGTTTGGATTGGATATTTGATGAACATCGAAGTTAACAACTTTTGTATGAAAAAGTCACTTTTAGTGAAGCTGCATACAAAAGTACTAAGTTTGGATTGGATATTTGATGAACATCGAAGTTAACAACTTTTGTATGAAAAAGTCACTTTTAGTGAAGCTACGTACAAAAGTACTAAGTTTGGATTGGATATTTGATGAACATCGAAGTTAACAACTTTTGTATGAAAAAGTCACTTTTAGTGAAGCTGCATACAAAAGTACTAAGTTTGGATTGGATATTTGATGAACATCGAAGTTAACAACTTTTGTATGAAAAAGTCACTTTTAGTGAAGCTGCATACAAAAGTACTAAGTTTGGATTGGATATTTGATGAATATCGAAGTTAACAACTTTTGCATGAAAAAGTCACTTTTAGTGAAGCTACGTACAAAAGTACTAAGTTTGGATTGGATATTTGATGAACATCGAAAATAACAACTTTTGTATGAAAAAGTCACTTTTAGTGAAGTTGCATACAAAAGTACTAAGTTTGGATTGGATATTTGATGAACATCGAAGTTAACAACTTTTGTATGAAAAAGTCACTTTTAGTGAAGCTACGTACAAAAGTACTAAGTTTGGATTGGATATTTGATGAACATCGAAGTTAACAACTTTTGTATGAAAAAGTCACTTTTAGTGAAGCTACGTACAAAAGTACTAAGTTTGGATTGGATATTTGATGAACATCGAAGTTAACAACTTTTGTATGAAAAAGTCATTATTAGTGAAGCTACGTACAAAAGTACTAAGTTTGGATTGGATATTTGATGAACATCGAAGTTAACAACTTTTGTATGAAAAAGTCACTTTTAGTGAAGCTGCATACAAAAGTACTAAGTTTGGATTGGATATTTGATGAACATCGAAGTTAACAACTTTTGTATGAAAAAGTCATTATTAGTGAAGCTGCATACAAAAGTACTAAGTTTGGATTGGATATTTGATGAACATCGAAGTTAACAACTTTTGTATGAAAAAGTCACTTTTAGTGAAGCTACGTACAAAAGTACTAAGTTTGGATTGGATATTTGATGAACATCGAAGTTAACAACTTTTGTATGAAAAAGTCACTTTTAGTGAAGCTGCATACAAAAGTACTAAGTTTGGATTGGATATTTGATGAACATCGAAGTTAACAACTTTTGTATGAAAAAGTCATTATTAGTGAAGCTGCATACAAAAGTACTAAGTTTGGATTGGATATTTGATGAACATCGAAGTTAACAACTTTTGTATGAAAAAGTCACTTTTAGTGAAGCTGCATACAAAAGTACAAAGTTTGGATTGGATATTTGATGAACATCGAAGTTAACAACTTTTGTATGAAAAAGTCATTATTAGTGAAGCTGCATACAAAAGTACTAAGTTTGGATTGGATATTTGATGAACATCGAAGTTAACAACTTTTGTATGAAAAAGTCATTATTAGTGAAGCTGCATACAAAAGTACTAAGTTTGGATTGGATATTTGATGAACATCGAAGTCAACAACTTTTATATGAAAAAGTCACTTTTAGTGAAGCTACGTACAAAAGTACTAAGTTTGGATTGGATATTTGATGAACATCGAAGTTAACAACTTTTGTATGAAAAAGTCATTATTAGTGAAGCTGCATACAAAAGTACTAAGTTTGGATTGGATATTTGATGAACATCGAAGTTAACAACTTTTGTATGAAAAAGTCATTATTAGTGAAGCTGCATACAAAAGTACTAAGTTTGGATTGGATATTTGATGAACATCGACGTTAACAACTTTTGTATGAAAAAGTCACTTTTAGTGAAGCTACGTACAAAAGTACTAAGTTTGGATTGGATATTTGATGAACATCGAAGTTAACAACTTTTGTATGAAAAAGTCACTTTTAGTGAAGTTGCATACAAAAGTACTAAGTTTGGATTGGATATTTGATTAACATCGAAGTTAACAACTTTTGTATGAAAAAGTCATTATTAGTGAAGCTGCATACAAAAGTACTAAGTTTGGATTGGATATTTGATGAACATCGAAGTTAACAACTTTTGTATGAAAAAGTCACTTTTAGTGAAGCTGCATACAAAAGTACTAAGTTTGGATTGGATATTTGATGAACATCGAAGATAACATTTTTTGTATGAAAAAGTCACTTTTAGTGAAGCTGCATACAAAAGTACTAAGTTTGGATTGGATATTTGATGAACATCGAAGTTAACAACTTTTGTATGAAAAAGTCATTATTACTGAAGCTGCATACAAAAGTACTAAGTTTGGATTGGATATTTGATGAACATCGAAGTTAACAACTTTTGTATGAAAAAGTCACTTTTAGTGAAGCTACGTACAAAAGTACTAAGTTTGGATTGGATATTTGATGAACATCGAAGTTAACAACTTTTGTATGAAAAAGTCACTTTTAGTGAAGCTACGTACAAAAGTACTAAGTTTGGATTGGATATTTGATGAACATCGAAGTTAACAACTTTTGTATGAAAAAGTCACTTTTAGTGAAGTTGCATACAAAAGTACTAAGTTTGGATTGGATATTTGATGAACATCGAAGTTAACAACTTTTGTATGAAAAAGTCATTATAAGTGAAGCTGCATACAAAAGTACTAAGTTTGGATTGGATATTTGATGAACATCGAAGTTAACAACTTTTGTATGAAAAAGTCACTTTTAGTGAAGCTGCATACAAAAGTACTAAGTTTGGATTGGATATTTGATGAACATCGAAGTCAACAACTTTTATATGAAAAAGTCACTTTTAGTGAAGCTACGTACAAAAGTACTAAGTTTGGATTGGATATTTGATGAACATCGAAGTTAACAACTTTTGTATGAAAAAGTCATTATTAGTGAAGCTGCATACAAAAGTACTAAGTTTGGATTGGATATTTGATGAACATCGAAGTTAACAACTTTTGTATGAAAAAGTCATTATTAGTGAAGCTGCATACAAAAGTACTAAGTTTGGATTGGATATTTGATGAACATCGACGTTAACAACTTTTGTATGAAAAAGTCACTTTTAGTGAAGCTACGTACAAAAGTACTAAGTTTGGATTGGATATTTGATGAACATCGAAGTTAACAACTTTTGTATGAAAAAGTCACTTTTAGTGAAGTTGCATACAAAAGTACTAAGTTTGGATTGGATATTTGATTAACATCGAAGTTAACAACTTTTGTATGAAAAAGTCATTATTAGTGAAGCTGCATACAAAAGTACTAAGTTTGGATTGGATATTTGATGAACATCGAAGTTAACAACTTTTGTATGAAAAAGTCACTTTTAGTGAAGCTGCATACAAAAGTACTAAGTTTGGATTGGATATTTGATGAACATCGAAGATAACATTTTTTGTATGAAAAAGTCACTTTTAGTGAAGCTGCATACAAAAGTACTAAGTTTGGATTGGATATTTGATGAACATTGAAGTTAACAACTTTTGTATGAAAAAGTCACTTTTAGTGAAGCTGCATACAAAAGTACTAAGTATGGATTGGATATTTGATGAACATCGAAGTTAACAACTTTTGTATGAAAAAGTCACTTTTAGTGAAGCTACGTACAAAAGTACTAAGTTTGGATTGGATATTTGATGAACATCGAAGTTAACAACTTTTGTATGAAAAAGTCACTTTTAGTGAAGCTACGTACAAAAGTACTAAGTTTGGATTGGATATTTGATGAACATCGAAGTTAACAACTTTTGTATGAAAAAGTCACTTTTAGTGAAGCTGCATACAAAAGTACTAAGTATGGATTGGATATTTGATGAACATCGAAGTTAACAACTTTTGTATGAAAAAGTCACTTTTAGTGAAGTTGCATACAAAAGTACTAAGTTTGGATTGGATATTTGATGAACATCGAAGTTAACAACTTTTGTATGAAAAAGTCACTTTTAGTGAAGCTGCATACAAAAGTACTAAGTATGGATTGGATATTTGATGAACATCGAAGTCAACAACTTTTGTATGAAAAAGTCACTTTAAGTGAAGCTACGTACAAAAGTACTTAGTTTGGATTGGATATTTGATGAACATCGAAGTTAACAACTTTTGTATGAAAAAGTCATTATTAGTGAAGCTGCATACAAAAGTACTAAGTTTGGATTGGATATTTGATGAACATCGAAGTTAACAACTTTTGTATGAAAAAGTCACTTTTAGTGAAGCTGCATACAAAAGTACTAAGTATGGATTGGATATTTGATGAACATCGAAGTTAACAACTTTTGTATGAAAAAGTCACTTTTAGTGAAGTTGCATACAAAAGTACTAAGTTTGGATTGGATATTTGATTAACATCGAAGTTAACAACTTTTGTATGAAAAAGTCACTTTTAGTGAAGCTGCATACAAAAGTACTAAGTTTGGATTGGATATTTGATTAACATCGAAGTTAACAACTTTTGTATGAAAAAGTCACTTTAAGTGAAGCTACGTACAAAAGTACTAAGTTTGGATTGGATATTTGATGAACATCGAAGTTAACAACTTTTGTATGAAAAAGTCACTTTAAGTGAAGCTACGTACAAAAGTACTAAGTTTGGATTGGATATTTGATGAACATCGAAGTTAACAACTTTTGTATGAAAAAGTCACTTTTAGTGAAGCTGCATACAAAAGTACTAAGTTTGGATTGGATATTTGATGAACATCGAAGTTAACAACTTTTGTATGAAAAAGTCACTTTTAGTGAAGCTGCATACAAAAGTACTAAGTTTGGATTGGATATTTGATGAACATCGAAGTTAACAACTTTTGTATGAAAAAGTCACTTTTAGTGAAGCTGCATACAAAAGTACTAAGTTTGGATTGGATATTTGATTAACATCGAAGTTAACAACTTTTGTATGAAAAAGTCACTTTTAGTGAAGCTACGTACAAAAGTACTAAGTTTGGATTGGATATTTGATGAACATCGAAGTTAACAACTTTTGTATGAAAAAGTCACTTTTAGTGAAGCTACGTACAAAAGTACTAAGTTTGGATTGGATATTTGATGAACATCGAAGTTAACAACTTTTGTATGAAAAAGTCACTTTAAGTGAAGCTGCATACAAAAGTACTAAGTTTGGATTGGATATTTGATGAACATCGAAGTTAACAACTTTTGTATGAAAAAGTCACTTTTAGTGAAGCTACGTACAAAAGTACTAAGTTTGGATTGGATATTTGATGAACATCGAAGTTAACAACTTTTGTATGAAAAAGTCACTTTTAGTGAAGCTACGTACAAAAGTACTAAGTTTGGATTGGATATTTGATGAACATCGAAGTTAACAACTTTTGTATGAAAAAGTCACTTTTAGTGAAGCTACGTACAAAGATACTAAGTTTGGATTGGATATTTGATGAACATCGAAGTTAACAACTTTTGTATGAAAAAGTCACTTTTAGTGAAGCTGCATACAAAAGTACTAAGTTTGGATTGGATATTTGATGAACATCGAAGTTAACAACTTTTGTATGAAAAAGTCACTTTTAGTGAAGCTACGTACAAAGATACTAAGTTTGGATTGGATATTTGATGAACATCGAAGTTAACAACTTTTGTATGAAAAAGTCACTTTTAGTGAAGCTGCATACAAAAGTACTAAGTTTGGATTGGATATTTGATGAACATCGAAGTTAACAACTTTTGTATGAAAAAGTCACTTTTAGTGAAGCTACGTACAAAAGTACTAAGTTTGGATTGGATATTTGATGAACATCGAAGTTAACAACTTTTGTATGAAAAAGTCATTATTAGTGAAGCTGCATACAAAAGTACTAAGTTTGGATTGGATATTTGATGAACATCGAAGTTAACAACTTTTGTATGAAAAAGTCACTTTTAGTGAAGCTACGTACAAAGATACTAAGTTTGGATTGGATATTTGATGAACATCGAAGTTAACAACTTTTGTATGAAAAAGTCACTTTTAGTGAAGCTGCATACAAAAGTACTAAGTTTGGATTGGATATTTGATGAACATCGAAGTTAACAACTTTTGTATGAAAAAGTCACTTTTAGTGAAGCTACGTACAAAAGTACTAAGTTTGGATTGGATATTTGATGAACATCGAAGTTAACAACTTTTGTATGAAAAAGTCACTTTTAGTGAAGCTACGTACAAAAGTACTAAGTTTGGATTGGATATTTGATGAACATCGAAGTTAACAACTTTTGTATGAAAAAGTCATTATAAGTGAAGCTGCATACAAAAGTACTAAGTTTGGATTGGATATTTGATGAACATCGAAGTTAGCAACTTTTGTATGAAAAAGTCACTTTTAGTGAAGCTACGTACTAAAGTACTAAGTTTGGTTTGGATATTTGATGAACATCGAAGTTAACAACTTTTGTATGAAAAAGTCACTTTTAGTGAAGTTGCATACAAAAGTACTAAGTTTGGATTGGATATTTGATTAACATCGAAGTTAACAACTTTTGTATGAAAAAGTCACTTTTAGTGAAGCTACGTACAAAAGTACTAAGTTTGGATTGGATATTTGATGAACATCGAAGTTAACAACTTTTGTATGAAAAAGTCACTTTTAGTGAAGTTGCATACAAAAGTACTAAGTTTGGATTGGATATTTGATGAACATTGAAGTTAACAACTTTTGTATGAAAAAGTCACTTTTAGTGAAGCTGCATACAAAAGTACTAAGTATGGATTGGATATTTGATGAACATCGAAGTTAACAACTTTTGTATGAAAAAGTCACTTTTAGTGAAGCTACGTACAAAAGTACTAAGTTTGGATTGGATATTTGATGAACATCGAAGTTAACAACTTTTGTATGAAAAAGTCACTTTTAGTGAAGCTACGTACAAAAGTACTAAGTTTGGATTGGATATTTGATGAACATCGAAGTTAACAACTTTTGTATGAAAAAGTCACTTTTAGTGAAGCTGCATACAAAAGTACTAAGTATGGATTGGATATTTGATGAACATCGAAGTTAACAACTTTTGTATGAAAAAGTCACTTTTAGTGAAGTTGCATACAAAAGTACTAAGTTTGGATTGGATATTTGATGAACATCGAAGTTAACAACTTTTGTATGAAAAAGTCACTTTTAGTGAAGCTGCATACAAAAGTACTAAGTATGGATTGGATATTTGATGAACATCGAAGTCAACAACTTTTGTATGAAAAAGTCACTTTAAGTGAAGCTACGTACAAAAGTACTTAGTTTGGATTGGATATTTGATGAACATCGAAGTTAACAACTTTTGTATGAAAAAGTCATTATTAGTGAAGCTGCATACAAAAGTACTAAGTTTGGATTGGATATTTGATGAACATCGAAGTTAACAACTTTTGTATGAAAAAGTCACTTTTAGTGAAGCTGCATACAAAAGTACTAAGTATGGATTGGATATTTGATGAACATCGAAGTTAACAACTTTTGTATGAAAAAGTCACTTTTAGTGAAGTTGCATACAAAAGTACTAAGTTTGGATTGGATATTTGATTAACATCGAAGTTAACAACTTTTGTATGAAAAAGTCACTTTTAGTGAAGCTGCATACAAAAGTACTAAGTTTGGATTGGATATTTGATTAACATCGAAGTTAACAACTTTTGTATGAAAAAGTCACTTTAAGTGAAGCTACGTACAAAAGTACTAAGTTTGGATTGGATATTTGATGAACATCGAAGTTAACAACTTTTGTATGAAAAAGTCACTTTAAGTGAAGCTACGTACAAAAGTACTAAGTTTGGATTGGATATTTGATGAACATCGAAGTTAACAACTTTTGTATGAAAAAGTCACTTTTAGTGAAGCTGCATACAAAAGTACTAAGTTTGGATTGGATATTTGATGAACATCGAAGTTAACAACTTTTGTATGAAAAAGTCACTTTTAGTGAAGCTACGTACAAAAGTACTAAGTTTGGATTGGATATTTGATGAACATCGAAGTTAACAACTTTTGTATGAAAAAGTCACTTTTAGTGAAGCTACGTACAAAAGTACTAAGTTTGGATTGGATATTTGATGAATATCGAAGTTAACAAATTTTGTATGAAAAAGTCACTTTTAGTGAAGCTACGTACAAAAGTACTAAGTTTGGATTGGATATTTGATGAATATCGAAGTTAACAACTTTTGTTTGAAAAAGTCACTTTTAGTGAAGCTACGTACAAAAGTACTAAGTTTGGATTCGATATTTGATGAACATCGAAGTTAACAACTTTTGTATGAAAAAGTCATTATTAGTGAAGCTGCATACAAAAGTACTAAGTTTGGATTGGATATTTGATGAACATCGAAGTTCACAACTTTTGTATGAAAAAGTCACTTTTAGTGAAGCTGCATACAAAAGTACTAAGTTTGGATTGGATATTTGATTAACATCGAAGTTAACAACTTTTGTATGAAAAAGTCACTTTTAGTGAAGCTGCATACAAAAGTACTAAGTTTGGATTGGATATTTGATGAACATCGAAGTTAACAACTTTTGTATGAAAAAGTCACTTTTAGTGAAGCTGCATACAAAAGTACTAAGTATGGATTGGATATTTGATGAACATCGAAGTTAACAACTTTTGTATGAAAAAGTCACTTTTAGTGAAGCTACGTACAAAAGTACTAAGTTTGGATTGGATATTTGATGAACATCGAAGTTAACAACTTTTGTATGAAAAAGTCACTTTTAGTGAAGCTGCATACAAAAGTACTAAGTTTGGATTGGATATTTGATGAACATCGAAGTTAACAACTTTTGTATGAAAAAGTCACTTTTAGTGAAGCTGCATACAAAAGTACTAAGTTTGGATTGGATATTTGATGAACATCGAAGTTAACAACTTTTGTATGAAAAAGTCACTTTTAGTGAAGCTACGTACAAAAGTACTAAGTTTGGATTGGATATTTGATGAACATCGAAGTTAACAACTTTTGTATGAAAAAGTCATTATAAGTGAAGCTGCATACAAAAGTACTAAGTTTGGATTGGATATTTGATGAACATCGAAGTTAGCAACTTTTGTATGAAAAAGTCACTTTTAGTGAAGCTACGTACTAAAGTACTAAGTTTGGTTTGGATATTTGATGAACATCGAAGTTAACAACTTTTGTATGAAAAAGTCACTTTTAGTGAAGCTACGTACAAAAGTACTAAGTTTGGATTGGATATTTGATTAACATCGAAGTTAACAACTTTTGTATAAAAAAGTCACTTTTAGTGAAGCTACGTACAAAAGTACTAAGTTTGGATTGGATATTTGATGAACATCGAAGTTAACAACTTTTGTATGAAAAAGTCACTTTAAGTGAAGCTACGTACAAAAGTACTAAGTTTGGATTGGATATTTGATGAACATCGAAGTTAACAACTTTTGTATGAAAAAGTCACTTTTAGTGAAGCTGCATACAAAAGTACAAAGTTTGGATTGGATATTTGATGAACATCGAAGTTAACAACTTTTGTATGAAAAAGTCACTTTTAGTGAAGCTGCATACAAAAGTACTAAGTTTGGATTGGATATTTGATGAACATCGAAGTTAACAACTTTTGTATGAAAAAGTCACTTTTAGTGAAGCTACGTACAAAAGTACTAAGTTTGGATTGGATATTTGATGAACATCGAAGTTAACAACTTTTGCATGAAAAAGTCACTTTTAGTGAAGCAACGTACAAAAGTACTAAGTTTGGATTGGATATTTGATGAACATCGAAGTTAACAACTTTTGTATGAAAAAGTCATTATTAGTGAAGCTGCATACAAAAGTACTAAGTTTGGATTGGATATTTGATGAACATCGAAGTTAACAACTTTTGTATGAAAAAGTCACTTTTAGTGAAGCTGCATACAAAAGTACAAATTTTGGATTGGATATTTGATGAACATCGAAGTTAACAACTTTTGTATGAAAAAGTCACTTTTAGTGAAGCTGCATACAAAAGTACTAAGTTTGGATTGGATATTTGATGAACATCGAAGTTAACAACTTTTGTATGAAAAAGTCACTTTTAGTGAAGCTACGTACAAAAGTACTAAGTTTGGATTGGATAGTTGATGAACATCGAAGTTAACAACTTTTGTATGAAAAAGTCATTATTAGTGAAGCTGCATACAAAAGTACTAAGTATGGATTGGATATTTGATGAACATCGAAGTTAACAACTTTTGTATGAAAAAGTCACTTTTAGTGAAGCTGCATACAAAAGTACTAAGTTTGGATTGGATATTTGATGAACATCGAAGTTAACAACTTTTGTATGAAAAAGTCATTATTAGTGAAGCTGCATACAAAAGTACTAAGTTTGGATTGGATATTTGATGAACACCGAAGTTAACAACTTTTGTATGAAAAAGTCATTATTAGTGAAGCTGCATACAAAAGTACTAAGTTTGGATTGGATATTTGATGAACATCGAAGTTAACAACTTTTGTATGAAAAAGTCACTTTTAGTGAAGCTGCATACAAAAGTACAAAGTTTGGATTGGATATTTGATGAACATCGAAGTTAACAACTTTTGTATGAAAAAGTCACTTTTAGTGAAGCTGCATACAAAAGTACTAAGTTTGGATTGGATATTTGATGAACATCGAAGTTAACAACTTTTGTATGAAAAAGTCACTTTTAGTGAAGCTACGTACAAAAGTACTAAGTTTGGATTGGATATTTGATGAACATCGAAGTTAACAACTTTTGCATGAAAAAGTCACTTTTAGTGAAGCAACGTACAAAAGTACTAAGTTTGGATTGGATATTTGATGAACATCGAAGTTAACAACTTTTGTATGAAAAAGTCATTATAAGTGAAGCTGCATACAAAAGTACTAAGTTTGGATTGGATATTTGATGAACATCGAAGTTAACAACTTTTGTATGAAAAAGTCATTATTAGTGAAGCTGCATACAAAAGTACTAAGTTTGGATTGGATATTTGATGAACATCGAAGTTAACAACTTTTGTATGAAAAAGTCACTTTTAGTGAAGCTGCATACAAAAGTACTAAGTTTGGATTGGATATTTGATGAACATCGAAGTTAACAACTTTTGTATGAAAAAGTCATTATTAGTGAAGCTGCATACAAAAGTACAAAGTTTGGATTGGATATTTGATGAACATCGAAGTTAACAACTTTTGTATGAAAAAGTCACTTTTAGTGAAGCTGCATACAAAAGTACTAAGTTTGGATTGGATATTTGATGAACATCGAAGTTAACAACTTTTGTATGAAAAAGTCACTTTTAGTGAAGTTGCATACAAAAGTACTAAGTTTGGATTGGATATTTGATGAACATCGAAGTTAACAACTTTTGTATGAAAAAGTCACTTTTAGTGAAGTTGCATACAAAAGTACTAAGTATGGATTGGATATTTGATGAACATCGAAGTTAACAACTTTTGTATGAAAAAGTCACTTTTAGTGAAGCTGCATACAAAAGTACTAAGTTTGGATTGGATATTTGATGAACATCGAAGTTAACAACTTTTGTATGAAAAAGTCACTTTTAGTGAAGCTACGTACAAAAGTACTAAGTTTGGATTGGATATTTGATGAATATCGAAGTTAACAAATTTTGTATGAAAAAGTCATTTTTAGTGAAGCAACGTACAAAAGTACTAAGTTTGGATTGGATATTTGATGAACATCGAAGTTAACAACTATTGTATGAAAAAGTCACTTTTAGTGAAGCAACGTACAAAAGTACTAAGTTTGGATTGGATATTTGATGAATATCGAAGTTAACAAATTTTGTATGAAAAAGTCACTTTTAGTGAAGCAACGTACAAAAGTACTAAGTTTGGATTGGATATTTGATGAACATCGAAGTTAACAACTTTTGTTTGAAAAAGTCACTTTTAGTGAAGCAACGTACAAAAGTATCAAGTTTGGATTGGATATTTGATGAACATCGAAGTTAACAACTTTTGTTTGAAAAAGTCACTTTTAGTGAAGCAACGTACAAAAGTACTAAGTTTGGATTGGATATTTGATGAACATCGAAGTTAACAACTTTTGTTTGAAAAAGTCACTTTTAGTGAAGCTACGTACAAAAGTACTAAGTTTGGATTGGATATTTGATGAACATCGAAGTTAACAACTTTTGTTTGAAAAAGTCACTTTTAGTGAAGCTACGTACAAAAGTACTAAGTTTGGATTGGATATTTGATGAACATCGAAGTTAACAACTTTTGTTTGAAAAAGTCACTTTTAGTGAAGCAACGTACAAAAGTACTAAGTTTGGATTGGATATTTGATGAACATCGAAGTTAACAACTTTTGTTTGAAAAAGTCACTTTTAGTGAAGCTGCATACAAAAGTACTAAGTTTGGATTGGATATTTGATGAACATGGAAGTTAACAACTTTTGTATGAAAAAGTCACTTTTAGTGAAGCTGCATACAAAAGTACTAAGTTTGGATTGGATATTTGATGAACATCGAAGTTAACAACTTTTGTATGAAAAAGTCACTTTTAGTGAAGCTACGTACAAAAGAACTAAGTTTGGATTGGATATTTGATGAACATCGAAGTTAACAACTTTTGTATGAAAAAGTCACTTTTAGTGAAGCTGCATACAAAAGTACTAAGTTTGGATTGGATATTTGATGAACATGGAAGTTAACAACTTTTGTATGAAAAAGTCACTTTTAGTGAAGCTGCATACAAAAGTACTAAGTTTGGATTGGATATTTGATGAACATCGAAGTTAACAACTTTTGTATGAAAAAGTCACTTTTAGTGAAGCTACGTACAAAAGAACTAAGTTCGGATTGGATATTTGATGAACATCGAAGTTAACAACTTTTGTATGAAAAAGTCACTTTTAGTGAAGCTGCATACAAAAGTACTAAGTTTGGATTGGATATTTGATGAACATGGAAGTTAACAACTTTTGTATGAAAAAGTCACTTTTAGTGAAGCTGCATACAAAAGTACTAAGTTTGGATTGGATATTTGATGAACATCGAAGTTAACAACTTTTGTATGAAAAAGTCACTTTTAGTGAAGCTGCATACAAAAGTACTAAGTTTGGATTGGATATTTGATGAACATGGAAGTTAACAACTTTTGTATGAAAAAGTCACTTTTAGTGAAGCTGCATACAAAAGTACTAAGTTTGGATTGGATATTTGATGAACATCGAAGTTAACAACTTTTGTATGAAAAAGTCACTTTTAGTGAAGTTGCATACAAAAGTACTAAGTATGGATTGGATATTTGATGAACATCGAAGTTAACAACTTTTGTATGAAAAAGTCACTTTAAGTGAAGCTACGTACAAAAGTACTAAGTTTGGATTGGATATTTGATGAACATCGAAGTTAGCAACTTTTGTATGAAAAAGTCACTTTTAGTGAAGCTGCATACAAAAGTACTAAGTTTGGATTGGATATTTGATGAACATCGAAGTTAACAACTTTTGTATGAAAAAGTCATTATTAGTGAAGCTGCATACAAAAGTACTAAGTTTGGATTGGATATTTGATGAACATCGAAGTTAACAACTTTTGTATGAAAAAGTCACTTTTAGTGAAGCAACGTACAAAAGTACTAAGTTTGGATTGGATATTTGATGAACATCGAAGTTAGCAACTTTTGTATGAAAAAGTCACTTTTAGTGAAGCTGCATACAAAAGTACTAAGTTTGGATTGGATATTTGATGAACATCGAAGTTAACAACTTTTGTATGAAAAAGTCATTATTAGTGAAGCTGCATACAAAAGTACTAAGTTCGGATTGGATATTTGATGAACATCGAAGTTAACAACTTTTGTATGAAAAAGTCACTTTTAGTGAAGCTGCATACAAAAGTACTAAGTTCGGATTGGATATTTGATGAACATCGAAGTTAACAACTTTTGTATGAAAAAGTCACTTTTAGTGAAGCTGCATACAAAAGTACTAAGTTTGGATTGGATATTTGATGAACATGGAAGTTAACAACTTTTGTATGAAAAAGTCACTTTTAGTGAAGCTGCATACAAAAGTACTAAGTTTGGATTGGATATTTGATGAACATCGAAGTTAACAACTTTTGTATGAAAAAGTCACTTTTAGTGAAGCTACGTACAAAAGTACTAAGTTTGGATTGGATATTTGATGAACATCGAAGTTAACAACTTTTGTATGAAAAAGTCACTTTTAGTGAAGTTGCATACAAAAGTACTAAGTATGGATTGGATATTTGATGAACATCGAAGTTAACAACTTTTGTATGAAAAAGTCACTTTAAGTGAAGCTACGTACAAAAGTACTAAGTTTGGATTGGATATTTGATGAACATCGAAGTTAGCAACTTTTGTATGAAAAAGTCACTTTTAGTGAAGCTGCATACAAAAGTACTAAGTTTGGATTGGATATTTGATGAACATCGAAGTTAGCAACTTTTGTATGAAAAAGTCACTTTTAGTGAAGCTACGTACAAAAGAACTAAGTTTGGATTGGATATTTGATGAACATCGAAGTTAACAACTTTTGTATGAAAAAGTCACTTTTAGTGAAGCTACGTACAAAAGTACTAAGTTTGGATTGGATATTTGATGAACATCGAATTTAACAACTTTTGTATGAAAAAGTCACTTTTAGTGAAGCAACGTACAAAAGTACTAAGTTTGGATTGGATATTTGATGAACATCGAAGTTAACAACTTTTGTATGAAAAAGTCACTTTTAGTGAAGCTACGTACAAAAGTACTAAGTTCGGATTGGATATTTGATGAACATCGAAGTTAACAACTTTTGTATGAAAAAGTCACTTTTAGTGAAGCTGCATACAAAAGTACTAAGTTTGGATTGGATATTTGATGAACATGGAAGTTAACAACTTTTGTATGAAAAAGTCACTTTTAGTGAAGCTGCATACAAAAGTACTAAGTTTGGATTGGAAATTTGATGAACATCGAAGTTAACAACTTTTGTATGAAAAAGTCACTTTTAGTGAAGCTACGTACAAAAGTACTAAGTTTGGATTGGATATTTGATGAACATCGAAGTTAACAACTTTTGTATGAAAAAGTCACTTTTAGTGAAGTTGCATACAAAAGTACTAAGTATGGATTGGATATTTGATGAACATCGAAGTTAACAACTTTTGTATGAAAAAGTCACTTTAAGTGAAGCTACGTACAAAAGTACTAAGTTTGGATTGGATATTTGATGAACATCGAAGTTAGCAACTTTTGTATGAAAAAGTCACTTTTAGTGAAGCTACGTACAAAAGTACTAAGTTTGGATTGGATATTTGATGAACATCGAAGTTAACAACTTTTGTATGAAAAAGTCACTTTTAGTGAAGCTACGTACAAAAGTACTAAGTTTGGATTGAATATTTGATGAACATCGAAGTTAACAACTTTTGTATGAAAAAGTCACTTTAAGTGAAGCTACGTACAAAAGTACTAAGTTTGGATTGGATATTTGATGAACATCGAAGTTAGCAACTTTTGTATGAAAAAGTCACTTTTAGTGAAGCTGCATACAAAAGTACTAAGTTTGGATTGGATATTTGATGAACATCGAAGTTAGCAACTTTTGTATGAAAAAGTCACTTTTAGTGAAGCTACGTACAAAAGAACTAAGTTCGGATTGGATATTTGATGAACATCGAAGTTAACAACTTTTGTATGAAAAAGTCACTTTTAGTGAAGCTGCATACAAAAGTACTAAGTTTGGATTGGATATTTGATGAACATGGAAGTTAACAACTTTTGTATGAAAAAGTCACTTTTAGTGAAGCTGCATACAAAAGTACTAAGTTTGGATTGGATATTTGATGAACATCGAAGTTAACAACTTTTGTATGAAAAAGTCACTTTTAGTGAAGCTACGTACAAAAGAACTAAGTTCGGATTGGATATTTGATGAACATCGAAGTTAACAACTTTTGTATGAAAAAGTCACTTTTAGTGAAGCTGCATACAAAAGTACTAAGTTTGGATTGGATATTTGATGAACATGGAAGTTAACAACTTTTGTATGAAAAAGTCACTTTTAGTGAAGCTGCATACAAAAGTACTAAGTTTGGATTGGATATTTGATGAACATCGAAGTTAACAACTTTTGTATGAAAAAGTCACTTTTAGTGAAGCTGCATACAAAAGTACTAAGTTTGGATTGGATATTTGATGAACATGGAAGTTAACAACTTTTGTATGAAAAAGTCACTTTTAGTGAAGCTGCATACAAAAGTACTAAGTTTGGATTGGATATTTGATGAACATCGAAGTTAACAACTTTTGTATGAAAAAGTCACTTTTAGTGAAGCTGCATACAAAAGTACTAAGTTTGGATTGGATATTTGATGAACATCGAAGTTAACAACTTTTGTATGAAAAAGTCATTATTAGTGAAGCTGCATACAAAAGTACTAAGTTCGGATTGGATATTTGATGAACATCGAAGTTAACAACTTTTGTATGAAAAAGTCACTTTTAGTGAAGCTGCATACAAAAGTACTAAGTTTGGATTGGATATTTGATGAACATCGAAGTTAACAACTTTTGTATGAAAAAGTCACTTTTAGTGAAGCTGCATACAAAAGTACTAAGTTTGGATTGGATATTTGATGAACATGGAAGTTAACAACTTTTGTATGAAAAAGTCACTTTTAGTGAAGCTGCATACAAAAGTACTAAGTTTGGATTGGATATTTGATGAACATCGAAGTTAACAACTTTTGTATGAAAAAGTCACTTTTAGTGAAGCAACGTACAAAAGTACTAAGTTTGGATTGGATATTTGATGAACATCGAAGTTAGCAACTTTTGTATGAAAAAGTCACTTTTAGTGAAGCTGCATACAAAAGTACTAAGTTTGGATTGGATATTTGATGAACATCGAAGTTAACAACTTTTGTATGAAAAAGTCATTATTAGTGAAGCTGCATACAAAAGTACTAAGTTCGGATTGGATATTTGATGAACATCGAAGTTAACAACTTTTGTATGAAAAAGTCACTTTTAGTGAAGCTGCATACAAAAGTACTAAGTTCGGATTGGATATTTGATGAACATCGAAGTTAACAACTTTTGTATGAAAAAGTCACTTTTAGTGAAGCTGCATACAAAAGTACTAAGTTTGGATTGGATATTTGATGAACATGGAAGTTAACAACTTTTGTATGAAAAAGTCACTTTTAGTGAAGCTGCATACAAAAGTACTAAGTTTGGATTGGATATTTGATGAACATCGAAGTTAACAACTTTTGTATGAAAAAGTCACTTTTAGTGAAGCTACGTACAAAAGAACTAAGTTTGGATTGGATATTTGATGAACATCGAAGTTAACAACTTTTGTATGAAAAAGTCACTTTTAGTGAAGCTGCATACAAAAGTACTAAGTTTGGATTGGATATTTGATGAACATCGAAGTTAACAACTTTTGTATGAAAAAGTCACTTTTAGTGAAGCTGCATACAAAAGTACTAAGTTTGGATTGGATATTTGATGAACATGGAAGTTAACAACTTTTGTATGAAAAAGTCACTTTTAGTGAAGCTGCATACAAAAGTACTAAGTTTGGATTGGATATTTGATGAACATCGAAGTTAACAACTTTTGTATGAAAAAGTCACTTTTAGTGAAGTTGCATACAAAAGTACTAAGTATGGATTGGATATTTGATGAACATCGAAGTTAACAACTTTTGTATGAAAAAGTCACTTTAAGTGAAGCTACGTACAAAAGTACTAAGTTTGGATTGGATATTTGATGAACATCGAAGTTAGCAACTTTTGTATGAAAAAGTCACTTTTAGTGAAGCTGCATACAAAAGTACTAAGTTTGGATTGGATATTTGATGAACATCGAAGTTAACAACTTTTGTATGAAAAAGTCATTATTAGTGAAGCTGCATACAAAAGTACTAAGTTTGGATTGGATATTTGATGAACATCGAAGTTAACAACTTTTGTATGAAAAAGTCACTTTTAGTGAAGCAACGTACAAAAGTACTAAGTTTGGATTGGATATTTGATGAACATCGAAGTTAGCAACTTTTGTATGAAAAAGTCACTTTTAGTGAAGCTGCATACAAAAGTACTAAGTTTGGATTGGATATTTGATGAACATCGAAGTTAACAACTTTTGTATGAAAAAGTCATTATTAGTGAAGCTGCATACAAAAGTACTAAGTTCGGATTGGATATTTGATGAACATCGAAGTTAACAACTTTTGTATGAAAAAGTCACTTTTAGTGAAGCTGCATACAAAAGTACTAAGTTCGGATTGGATATTTGATGAACATCGAAGTTAACAACTTTTGTATGAAAAAGTCACTTTTAGTGAAGCTGCATACAAAAGTACTAAGTTTGGATTGGATATTTGATGAACATGGAAGTTAACAACTTTTGTATGAAAAAGTCACTTTTAGTGAAGCTGCATACAAAAGTACTAAGTTTGGATTGGATATTTGATGAACATCGAAGTTAACAACTTTTGTATGAAAAAGTCACTTTTAGTGAAGCTACGTACAAAAGTACTAAGTTTGGATTGGATATTTGATGAACATCGAAGTTAACAACTTTTGTATGAAAAAGTCACTTTTAGTGAAGTTGCATACAAAAGTACTAAGTATGGATTGGATATTTGATGAACATCGAAGTTAACAACTTTTGTATGAAAAAGTCACTTTAAGTGAAGCTACGTACAAAAGTACTAAGTTTGGATTGGATATTTGATGAACATCGAAGTTAGCAACTTTTGTATGAAAAAGTCACTTTTAGTGAAGCTGCATACAAAAGTACTAAGTTTGGATTGGATATTTGATGAACATCGAAGTTAGCAACTTTTGTATGAAAAAGTCACTTTTAGTGAAGCTACGTACAAAAGAACTAAGTTTGGATTGGATATTTGATGAACATCGAAGTTAACAACTTTTGTATGAAAAAGTCACTTTTAGTGAAGCTACGTACAAAAGTACTAAGTTTGGATTGGATATTTGATGAACATCGAATTTAACAACTTTTGTATGAAAAAGTCACTTTTAGTGAAGCAACGTACAAAAGTACTAAGTTTGGATTGGATATTTGATGAACATCGAAGTTAACAACTTTTGTATGAAAAAGTCACTTTTAGTGAAGCTACGTACAAAAGTACTAAGTTCGGATTGGATATTTGATGAACATCGAAGTTAACAACTTTTGTATGAAAAAGTCACTTTTAGTGAAGCTGCATACAAAAGTACTAAGTTTGGATTGGATATTTGATGAACATGGAAGTTAACAACTTTTGTATGAAAAAGTCACTTTTAGTGAAGCTGCATACAAAAGTACTAAGTTTGGATTGGATATTTGATGAACATCGAAGTTAACAACTTTTGTATGAAAAAGTCACTTTTAGTGAAGCTACGTACAAAAGTACTAAGTTTGGATTGGATATTTGATGAACATCGAAGTTAACAACTTTTGTATGAAAAAGTCACTTTTAGTGAAGTTGCATACAAAAGTACTAAGTATGGATTGGATATTTGATGAACATCGAAGTTAACAACTTTTGTATGAAAAAGTCACTTTAAGTGAAGCTACGTACAAAAGTACTAAGTTTGGATTGGATATTTGATGAACATCGAAGTTAGCAACTTTTGTATGAAAAAGTCACTTTTAGTGAAGCTACGTACAAAAGTACTAAGTTTGGATTGGATATTTGATGAACATCGAAGTTAACAACTTTTGTATGAAAAAGTCACTTTTAGTGAAGTTGCATACAAAAGTACTAAGTATGGATTGGATATTTGATGAACATCGAAGTTAACAACTTTTGTATGAAAAAGTCACTTTAAGTGAAGCTACGTACAAAAGTACTAAGTTTGGATTGGATATTTGATGAACATCGAAGTTAGCAACTTTTGTATGAAAAAGTCACTTTTAGTGAAGCTGCATACAAAAGTACTAAGTTTGGATTGGATATTTGATGAACATCGAAGTTAGCAACTTTTGTATGAAAAAGTCACTTTAAGTGAAGCTACGTACAAAAGTACTAAGTTTGGATTGGATATTTGATGAACATCGAAGTTAGCAACTTTTGTATGAAAAAGTCACTTTTAGTGAAGCTGCATACAAAAGTACTAAGTTTGGATTGGATATTTGATGAACATCGAAGTTAACAACTTTTGTATGAAAAAGTCATTATTAGTGAAGCTGCATACAAAAGTACTAAGTTCGGATTGGATATTTGATGAACATCGAAGTTAACAACTTTTGTATGAAAAAGTCACTTTTAGTGAAGCTGCATACAAAAGTACTAAGTTCGGATTGGATATTTGATGAACATCGAAGTTAACAACTTTTGTATGAAAAAGTCACTTTTAGTGAAGCTACGTACAAAAGTACTAAGTTTGGATTGGATATTTGATGAACATCGAAGTTAACAACTTTTGTATGAAAAAGTCACTTTTAGTGAAGCTACGTACAAAAGTACTAAGTTTGGATTGGATATTTGATGAACATCGAAGTTAACAACTTTTGTATGAAAAAGTCACTTTTAGTGAAGCTACGTACAAAAGTACTAAGTTTGGATTGGATATTTGATGAACATCGAAGTTAACAACTTTTGTTTGAAAAAGTCACTTTTAGTGAAGCTACGTACAAAAGTACTAAGTTTGGATTGGATATTTGATGAACATCGAAGTTAACAACTTTTGTATGAAAAAGTCACTTTTAGTGAAGCTACGTACAAAAGTACTAAGTTTGGATTGGATATTTGATGAACATCGAAGTTAACAACTTTTGTATGAAAAAGTCACTTTTAGTGAAGCTACGTACAAAAGTACTAAGTTTGGATTGGATATTTAATGAACATCGAAGTTAACAAATTTTGTATGAAAAAGTCACTTTTAGTGAAGCTACGTACAAAAGTACTAAGTTTGGATTGGATATTTGATGAACATCGAAGTTAACAACTTTTGTATGAAAAAGTCACTTTTAGTGAAGCTACGTACAAAAGTACTAAGTTTGGATTGGATATTTGATGAACATCGAAGTTAACAACTTTTGTATGAAAAAGTCACTTTTAGTGAAGCTACGTACAAAAGTACTAAGTTTGGATTGGATATTTGATGAACATCGAAGTTAATAACTTTCGTATGAAAAAGTCACTTTTAGTGAAGCTACGTACAAAAGTACTAAGTTTGGATTGGATATTTGATGAACATCGAAGTTAACAACTTTTGTATGAAAAAGTCACTTTTAGTGAAGCTACGTACAAAAGTACTAAGTTTGGATTGGATATTTGATGAACATCGAAGTTAACAACTTTTGTATGAAAAAGTCACTTTTAGTGAAGCTACGTACAAAAGTACTAAGTTTGGATTGGATATTTGATGAACATCGAAGTTAACAACTTTTGTATGAAAAAGTCACTTTTAGTGAAGCTACGTACAAAAGTACTAAGTTTGGATTGGATATTTGATGAATATCGAAGTTAACAACTTTTGTATGAAAAAGTCACTTTTAGTGAAGCTACGTACAAAAGTACTAAGTTTGGATTGGATATTTGATGAACATCGAAGTTAACAACTTTTGTATGAAAAAGTCATTATTAGTGAAGCTGCATACAAAAGTACTAAGTTTGGATTGGATATTTGATGAACATCGAAGTTAACAACTTTTGTATGAAAAAGTCACTTTTAGTGAAGCTGCATACAAAAGTACTAAGTTTGGATTGGATATTTGATGAACATCGAAGTTAACAACTTTTGTATGAAAAAGTCACTTTTAGTGAAGCTACGTACAAAAGTACTAAGTTTGGATTGGATATTTGATGAACATCGAAGTTAACAACTTTTGTATGAAAAAGTCACTTTTAGTGAAGCTACGTACAAAAGTACAAAGTTTGGATTGGATATTTGATGAACATCGAAGTTAACAACGTTTGTATGAAAAAGTCACTTTTAGTGAAGCTGCATACAAAAGTACTAAGTTTGGATTGGATATTTGATGAACATCGAAGTTAACAACTTTTGTATGAAAAAGTCACTTTTAGTGAAGCTACGTACAAAAGTACTAAGTTTGGATTGGATATTTGATGAACATCGAAGTTAACAACGTTTGTATGAAAAAGTCACTTTTAGTGAAGCTGCATACAAAAGTACTAAGTTTGGATTGGATATTTGATGAACATCGAAGTTAACAACTTTTGTATGAAAAAGTCATTATTACTGAAGCTGCATACAAAAGTACTAAGTTTGGATTGGATATTTGATGAACATCGAAGTTAACAACTTTTGTTTGAAAAAGTCACTTTTAGTGAAGCTACGTACAAAAGTACTAAGTTTGGATTGGATATTTGATGAATATCGAAGTTAACAACTTTTGTATGAAAAAGTCACTTTTAGTGAAGCTACGTACAAAAGTACTAAGTTTGGATTGGATATGTGATGAACATCGAAGTTAACAACTTTTGTTTGAAAAAGTCACTTTTAGTGAAGCTACGTACAAAAGTACTAAGTTTGGATTGGATATTTGATGAACATCGAAGTTAACAACTTTTGTTTGAAAAAGTCACTTTAAGTGAAGCTACGTACAAAAGTACTAAGTTTGGATTGGATATTTGATGAACATCGAAGTTAACAACTTTTGTATGAAAAAGTCACGTTAAGTGAAGCTACGTACAAAAGTACTAAGTTTGGATTGGATATTTGATGAACATCGAAGTTAACAACTTTTGTTTGGAAAAGTCATTATTAGTGAAGCTGCATACAAAAGTACTAAGTTTGGATTGGATATTTGATGAACATCGAAGTTAACAACTTTTGTATGAAAAAGTCACTTTTAGTGAAGCTGCATACAAAAGTACTAAGTTTGGATTGGATATTTGATTAACATCGAAGTTAACAACTTTTGTATGAAAAAGTCACTTTTAGTGAAGCTACGTACAAAAGTACTAAGTTTGGATTGGATATTTGATGAATATCGAAGTTAACAACTTTTGTATGAAAAAGTCACTTTTAGTGAAGCTACGTACAAAAGTACTAAGTTTGGATTGGATATTTGATGAACATCGAAGTTAACAACTTTTGTATGAAAAAGTCACTTTTAGTGAAGCTACGTACAAAAGTACAAAGTTTGGATTGGATATTTGATGAACATCGAAGTTAACAACTTTTGTATGAAAAAGTCACTTTTAGTGAAGCTACGTACAAAAGTACTAAGTTTGGATTGGATATTTGATGAACATCGAAGTTAACAACTTTTGTATGAAAAAGTCACTTTTAGTGAAGCAACGTACAAAAGTACTAAGTTTGGATTGGATATTTGATGAACATCGAAGTTAACAACTTTTGTATGAAAAAGTCACTTTTAGTGAAGCAACGTACAAAAGTACTAAGTTTGGATTGGATATTTGATGAACATCGAAGTTAACAACTTTTGTATGAAAAAGTCACTTTTAGTGCAGCTACGTACAAAAGTACTAAGTTTGGATTGGATATTTGATGAATATCGAAGTTAACAACTTTTGTATGAAAAAGTCACTTTTAGTGAAGCTACGTACAAAAGTACTAAGTTTGGATTGGATATTTGATGAATATCGAAGTTAACAACTTTTGTATGAAAAAGTCACTTTTAGTGAAGTTGCATACAAAAGTACTAAGTTTGGATTGGATATTTGATTAACATCGAAGTTAACAACTTTTGTATGAAAAAGTCACTTTTAGTGAAGCTACGTACAAAAGTACTAAGTTTGGATTGGATATTTGATGAACATCGAAGTTAACAACTTTTGTATGAAAAAGTCACTTTTAGTGAAGTTGCATACAAAAGTACTAAGTTTGGATTGGATATTTGATGAACATCGAAGTTAACAACTTTTGTATGAAAAAGTCATTATAAGTGAAGCTACGTACAAAAGTACTAAGTTTGGATTGGATATTTGATGAACATCGAAGTTAACAACTTTTGTATGAAAAAGTCATTATTAGTGAAGCTGCATACAAAAGTACTAAGTTTGGATTGGATATTTGATGAACATCGAAGTTAACAACTTTTGTATGAAAAAGTCACTTTTAGTGCAGCTACGTACAAAAGTACTAAGTTTGGATTGGATATTTGATGAATATCGAAGTTAACAACTTTTGTATGAAAAAGTCACTTTTAGTGAAGCAACGTACAAAAGTACTAAGTTTGGATTGGATATTTGATGAACATCGAAGTTAACAACTTTTGTATGAAAAAGTCACTTTTAGTGAAGTTGCATACAAAAGTACTAAGTTTGGATTGGATATTTGATTAACATCGAAGTTAACAACTTTTGTATGAAAAAGTCACTTTTAGTGAAGCTACGTACAAAAGTACTAAGTTTGGATTGGATATTTGATGAACATCGAAGTTAACAACTTTTGTATGAAAAAGTCACTTTTAGTGAAGCTGCATACAAAAGTACTAAGTATGGATTGGATATTTGATGAACATCGAAGTCAACAACTTTTGTATGAAAAAGTCACTTTTAGTGAAGCTGCATACAAAAGTACTAAGCTTGGATTGGATATTTGATGAATATCGAAGTTAACAACTTTTGTATGAAAAAGTCACTTTTAGTGAAGCTGCATACAAAAGTACTAAGTATGGATTGGATATTTGATGAACATCGAAGTCAACAACTTTTGTATGAAAAAGTCACTTTTAGTGAAGCTGCATACAAAAGTACTAAGTATGGATTGGATATTTGATGAACATCGAAGTCAACAACTTTTGTATGAAAAAGTCACTTTTAGTGAAGCTGCATACAAAAGTACTAAGTATGGATTGGATATTTGATGAACATCGAAGTCAACAACTTTTGTATGAAAAAGTCACTTTTAGTGAAGCTGCATACAAAAGTACTAAGTATGGATTGGATATTTGATGAACATCGAAGTCAACAACTTTTGTATGAAAAAGTCACTTTTAGTGAAGCTGCATACAAAAGTACTAAGTTTGGATTGGATATTTGATGAACATCGAAGTTAACAACTTTTGTATGAAAAAGTCACTTTTAGTGAAGCTACGTACAAAAGTACTAAGTTTGGATTGGATATTTGATGAACATCGAAGTTAACAACTTTTGTATGAAAAAGTCACTTTTAGTGAAGCTACGTACAAAAGTACTAAGTTTGGATTGGATATTTGATGAACATCGAAGTTAACAACTTTTGTATGAAAAAGTCACTTTTAGTGAAGCTACGTACAAAAGTACTAAGTTTGGATTGGATATTTGATGAACATCGAAGTTAACAACTTTTGTATGAAAAAGTCACTTTTAGTGAAGCTGCATACAAAAGTACTAAGTATGGATTGGATATTTGATGAACATCGAAGTCAACAACTTTTGTATGAAAAAGTCACTTTTAGTGAAGCTGCATACAAAAGTACTAAGTATGGATTGGATATTTGATGAACATCGAAGTCAACAACTTTTGTATGAAAAAGTCACTTTTAGTGAAGCTGCATACAAAAGTACTAAGTTTGGATTGGATATTTGATGAACATCGAAGTTAACAACTTTTGTATGAAAAAGTCACTTTTAGTGAAGCTGCATACAAAAGTACTAAGTTTGGATTGGATATTTGATGAACATCGAAGTTAACAACTTTTGTATGAAAAAGTCACTTTTAGTGAAGCTGCATACAAAAGTACTAAGTTTGGATTGGATATTTGATGAACATCGAAGTTAACAACTTTTGTATGAAAAAGTCACTTTTAGTGAAGCTGCATACAAAAGTACTAAGTATGGATTGGATATTTGATGAACATCGAAGTCAACAACTTTTGTATGAAAAAGTCACTTTTAGTGAAGCTGCATACAAAAGTACTAAGTATGGATTGGATATTTGATGAACATCGAAGTCAACAACTTTTGTATGAAAAAGTCACTTTTAGTGAAGCTGCATACAAAAGTACTAAGTTTGGATTGGATATTTGATGAACATCGAAGTTAACAACTTTTGTATGAAAAAGTCACTTTTAGTGAAGCTGCATACAAAAGTACTAAGTTTGAATTGGATATTTGATGAACATCGAAGTTAACAACTTTTGTATGAAAAAGTCACTTTTAGTGAAGCTGCATACAAAAGTACTAAGTTTGGATTGGATATTTGATGAACATCGAAGTCACCAACTTTTGTATGAAAAAGTCACTTTTAGTGAAGCTGCATACAAAAGTACTAAGTTTGGATTGGATATTTGATGAACTTCGAAGTCAACAACTTTTGTATGAAAAAGTCACTTTTAGTGAAGCTGCATACAAAAGTACTAAGTATGGATTGGATATTTGATGAACATCGAAGTCAACAACTTTTGTATGAAAAAGTCACTTTTAGTGAAGCTGCATACAAAAGTACTAAGTTTGGATTGGATATTTGATGAACATCGAAGTTAACAACTTTTGTATGAAAAAGTCACTTTTAGTGAAGCTGCATACAAAAGTACTAAGTTTGGATTGGATATTTGATGAACATCGAAGTTAACAACTTTTGTATGAAAAAGTCACTTTTAGTGAAGCTGCATACAAAAGTACTAAGTTTGGATTGGATATTTGATGAACATCGAAGTCACCAACTTTTGTATGAAAAAGTCACTTTTAGTGAAGCTGCATACAAAAGTACTAAGTTTGGATTGGATATTTGATGAACTTCGAAGTCAACAACTTTTGTATGAAAAAGTCACTTTTAGTGAAGCTACGTACAAAAGTACTAAGTTTGGATTGGATATTTGATGAATATCGAAGTTAACAACTTTTGTATGAAATAGTCACTTTTAGTGAAGCTGCATACAAAAGTACTAAGTTTGGATTGGATATTTGATGAACATCGAAGTTAACAACTTTTGTATGAAAAAGTCACTTTTAGTGAAGCTGCATACAAAAGTACTAAGTATGGATTGGATATTTGATGAACATCGAAGTCAACAACTTTTGTATGAAAAAGTCACTTTTAGTGAAGCTGCATACAAAAGTACTAAGTTTGGATTGGATATTTGATGAACATCGAAGTTAACAACTTTTGTATGAAAAAGTCACTTTTAGTGAAGCTACGTACAAAAGTACTAAGTTTGGATTGGATATTTGATGAATATCGAAGTTAACAACTTTTGTATGAAAAAGTCACTTTTAGTGAAGCTACGTACAAAAGTACTAAGTTTGGATTGGATATTTGATGAACATCGAAGTTAACAACTTTTGTATGAAAAAGTCACTTTTAGTGAAGCTACGTACAAAAGTACTAAGTTTGGATTGGATATTTGATGAACATCGAAGTTAACAACTTTTGTATGAAAAAGTCACTTTTAGTGAAGCTACGTACAAAAGTACTAAGTTTGGATTGGATATTTGATGAACATTGAAGTTAACAACTTTTGTATGAAAAAGTCACTTTTAGTGAAGCTACGTACAAAAGTACTAAGTTTGGATTGGATATTTGATGAATATCGAAGTTAACAACTTTTGTATGAAAAAGTCACTTTTAGTGAAGCTACGTACAAAAGTACTAAGTTTGGATTGGATATTTGATGAACATTGAAGTTAACAACTTTTGTATGAAAAAGTCACTTTTAGTGAAGCTACGTACAAAAGTACTAAGTTTGGATTGGATATTTGATGAACATCGAAGTTAACAACTTTTGTATGAAAAAGTCACTTTTAGTGAAGCTACGTACAAAAGTACTAAGTTTGGATTGGATATTTGATGAATATCGAAGTTAACAACTTTTGTATGAAAAAGTCACTTTTAGTGAAGCTGCATACAAAAGTACTAAGTATGGATTGGATATTTGATGAACATCGAAGTTAACAACTTTTGTATGAAAAAGTCACTTTTAGTGAAGCTGCATACAAAAGTACTAAGTATGGATTGGATATTTGATGAACATCGAAGTCAACAACTTTTGTATGAAAAAGTCACTTTTAGTGAAGCTACGTACAAAAGTACTAAGTTTGGATTGGATATTTGATGAACATTGAAGTTAACAACTTTTGTATGAAAAAGTCACTTTTAGTGAAGCTACGTACAAAAGTACTAAGTTTGGATTGGATATTTGATGAACATCGAAGTTAACAACTTTTGTATGAAAAAGTCACTTTTAGTGAAGCAACGTACAAAAGTACTAAGTATGGATTGGATATTTGATGAACATCGAAGTCAACAACTTTTGTATGAAAAAGTCACTTTTAGTGAAGCTGCATACAAAAGTACTAAGTATGGATTGGATATTTGATGAACATCGAAGTCAACAACTTTTGTATGAAAAAGTCACTTTTAGTGAAGCTGCATACAAAAGTACTAAGTTTGGATTGGATATTTGATGAACATCGAAGTTAACAACTTTTGTATGAAAAAGTCACTTTTAGTGAAGCTGCATACAAAAGTACTAAGTTTGGATTGGATATTTGATGAACATCGAAGTTAACAACTTTTGTATGAAAAAGTCACTTTTAGTGAAGCTGCATACAAAAGTACTAAGTTTGGATTGGATATTTGATGAACATCGAAGTCACCAACTTTTGTATGAAAAAGTCACTTTTAGTGAAGCTGCATACAAAAGTACTAAGTTTGGATTGGATATTTGATGAACTTCGAAGTCAACAACTTTTGTATGAAAAAGTCACTTTTAGTGAAGCTGCATACAAAAGTACTAAGTATGGATTGGATATTTGATGAACATCGAAGTCAACAACTTTTGTATGAAAAAGTCACTTTTAGTGAAGCTGCATACAAAAGTACTAAGTATGGATTGGATATTTGATGAACATCGAAGTTAACAACTTTTGTATGAAAAAGTCACTTTTAGTGAAGCTGCATACAAAAGTACTAAGTATGGATTGGATATTTGATGAACATCGAAGTCAACAACTTTTGTATGAAAAAGTCACTTTTAGTGAAGCTGCATACAAAAGTACTAAGTTTGGATTGGATATTTGATGAACATCGAAGTTAACAACTTTTGTATGAAAAAGTCACTTTTAGTGAAGCTACGTACAAAAGTACTAAGTTTGGATTGGATATTTGATGAACATCGAAGTTAACAACTTTTGTATGAAAAAGTCACTTTTAGTGAAGCTACGTACAAAAATACTAAGTTTGGATTGGATATTTGATGAACATCGAAGTTAACAACTTTTGTATGAAAAAGTCACTTTTAGTGAAGCTACGTACAAAAGTACTAAGTTTGGATTGGATATTTGATGAACATCGAAGTTAACAACTTTTGTATGAAATAGTCACTTTTAGTGAAGCTGCATACAAAAGTACTAAGTTTGGATTGGATATTTGATGAACATCGAAGTTAACAACTTTTGTATGAAAAAGTCACTTTTAGTGAAGCTGCATACAAAAGTACTAAGTTTGGATTGGATATTTGATGAACATCGAAGTTAACAACTTTTGTATGACAAAGTCACTTTTAGTGAAGCTGCATACAAAAGTACTAAGTTTGGATTGGATATTTGATGAACATCGAAGTTAACAACTTTTGTATGAAAAAGTCACTTTTAGTGAAGCTACGTACAAAAGTACTAAGTTTTAATTGGATATTTGATGAACATCGAAGTTAACAACTTTTGTATGAAAAAGTCACTTTTAGTGAAGCTGCATACAAAAGTACTAAGTTTGGATTGGATATTTGATGAACATCGAAGTTAACAACTTTTGTATGAAAAAGTCACTTTTAGTGAAGCTGCATACAAAAGTACTAAGTTTGGATTGGATATTTGATGAACATCGAAGTTAACAACTTTTGTATGACAAAGTCACTTTTAGTGAAGCTGCATACAAAAGTACTAAGTTTGGATTGGATATTTGATGAACATCGAAGTTAACAACTTTTGTATGAAATAGTCACTTTTAGTGAAGCTGCATACAAAAGTACTAAGTTTGGATTGGATATTTGATGAACATCGAAGTCAACAACTTTTGTATGAAAAAGTCATTATTAGTGAAGCTGCATACAAAAGTACTAAGTTTGGATTGGATATTTGATGAACATCGAAGTTAACAACTTTTGTATGAAAAAGTCACTTTTAGTGAAGCAACGTACAAAAGTACTAAGTTTGGATTGGATATTTGATGAACATCGAAGTTAACAACTTTTGTATGAAAAAGTCACTTTTAGTGAAGCTACGTACAAAAGTACTAAGTTTGGATTGGATATTTGATGAACATCGAAGTTAACAACTTTTGTATGAAAAAGTCACTTTTAGTGAAGCTACGTACAAAAGTACTAAGTTTGGATTGGATATTTGATGAATATCGAAGTTAACAACTTTTGTATGAAAAAGTCACTTTTAGTGAAGCTACGTACAAAAGTACTAAGTTTGGATTGGATATTTGATGAACATTAAAGTTAACAACTTTTGTATGAAAAAGTCACTTTTAGTGAAGCTACGTACAAAAGTACTAAGTTTGGATTGGATATTTGATGAACATCGAAGTTAACAACTTTTGTATGAAAAAGTCACTTTTAGTGAAGCTACGTACAAAAGTACTAAGTTTGGATTGGATATTTGATGAACATCGAAGTTAACAACTTTTGTATGAAAAAGTCACTTTTAGTGAAGCTACGTACAAAAGTACTAAGTTTGGATTGGATATTTGATGAACATCGAAGTTAACAACTTTTGTATGAAAAAGTCACTTTTAGTGAAGCTACGTACAAAAGTACTAAGTTTGGATTGGATATTTGATGAACATTGAAGTTAACAACTTTTGTATGAAAAAGTCACTTTTAGTGAAGCTACGTACAAAAGTACTAAGTTTGGATTGGATATTTGATGAACATCGAAGTTAACAACTTTTGTATGAAAAAGTCACTTTTAGTGAAGCTACGTACAAAAGTACTAAGTTTGGATTGGATATTTGATGAACATCGAAGTTAACAACTTTTGTATGAAAAAGTCACTTTTAGTGAAGCTACGTACAAAAGTACTAAGTTTGGATTGGATATTTGATGAACATCGAAGTTAACAACTTTTGTATGAAAAAGTCACTTTTAGTGAAGCTACGTACAAAAGTACTAAGTTTGGATTGGATATTTGATGAACATCGAAGTTAACAACTTTTGTATGAAAAAGTCACTTTTAGTGAAGCTACGTACAAAAGTACTAAGTTTGGATTGGATATTTGATGAACATCGAAGTTAACAACTTTTGTATGAAAAAGTCACTTTTAGTGAAGCTACGTACAAAAGTACTAAGTTTGGATTGGATATTTGATGAACATCGAAGTTAACAACTTTTGTATGAAAAAGTCACTTTTAGTGAAGCTACGTACAAAAGTACTAAGTTTGGATTGGATATTTGATGAACATTGAAGTTAACAACTTTTGTATGAAAAAGTCACTTTTAGTGAAGCTACGTACAAAAGTACTAAGTTTGGATTGGATATTTGATGAACATTGAAGTTAACAACTTTTGTATGAAAAAGTCACTTTTAGTGAAGCTACGTACAAAAGTACTAAGTTTGGATTGGATATTTGATGAACATCGAAGTTAACAACTTTTGTATGAAAAAGTCACTTTTAGTGAAGCTACGTACAAAAGTACTAAGTTTGGATTGGATATTTGATGAACATCGAAGTTAACAACTTTTGTATGAAAAAGTCACTTTTAGTGAAGTTGCATACAAAAGTACTAAGTTTGGATTGGATATTTGATTAACATCGAAGTTAACAACTTTTGTATGAAAAAGTCACTTTTAGTGAAGCTACGTACAAAAGTACTAAGTTTGGATTGGATATTTGATGAACATCGAAGTTAACAACTTTTGTATGAAAAAGTCACTTTTAGTGAAGCTGCATACAAAAGTACTAAGTATGGATTGGATATTTGATGAATATCGAAGTTAACAACTTTTGTATGAAAAAGTCACTTTTAGTGAAGCTGCATACAAAAGTACTAAGTATGGATTGGATATTTGATGAACATCGAAGTCAACAACTTTTGTATGAAAAAGTCACTTTTAGTGAAGCTGCATACAAAAGTACTAAGTATGGATTGGATATTTGATGAACATCGAAGTCAACAACTTTTGTATGAAAAAGTCACTTTTAGTGAAGCTGCATACAAAAGTACTAAGCTTGGATTGGATATTTGATGAATATCGAAGTTAACAACTTTTGTATGAAAAAGTCACTTTTAGTGAAGCTACGTACAAAAGTACTAAGTTTGGATTGGATATTTGATGAACATCGAAGTTAACAACTTTTGTATGAAAAAGTCACTTTTAGTGAAGCTACGTACAAAAGTACTAAGTTTGGATTGGATATTTGATGAACATCGAAGTTAACAACTTTTGTATGAAAAAGTCACTTTTAGTGAAGTTGCATACAAAAGTACTAAGTTTGGATTGGATATTTGATTAACATCGAAGTTAACAACTTTTGTATGAAAAAGTCACTTTTAGTGAAGCTACGTACAAAAGTACTAAGTTTGGATTGGATATTTGATGAACATCGAAGTTAACAACTTTTGTATGAAAAAGTCACTTTTAGTGAAGCTGCATACAAAAGTACTAAGCTTGGATTGGATATTTGATGAATATCGAAGTTAACAACTTTTGTATGAAAAAGTCACTTTTAGTGAAGCTGCATACAAAAGTACTAAGTATGGATTGGATATTTGATGAACATCGAAGTCAACAACTTTTGTATGAAAAAGTCACTTTTAGTGAAGCTGCATACAAAAGTACTAAGTATGGATTGGATATTTGATGAACATCGAAGTCAACAACTTTTGTATGAAAAAGTCACTTTTAGTGAAGCTGCATACAAAAGTACTAAGTATGGATTGGATATTTGATGAACATCGAAGTCAACAACTTTTGTATGAAAAAGTCACTTTTAGTGAAGCTGCATACAAAAGTACTAAGTATGGATTGGATATTTGATGAACATCGAAGTCAACAACTTTTGTATGAAAAAGTCACTTTTAGTGAAGCTGCATACAAAAGTACTAAGTTTGGATTGGATATTTGATGAACATCGAAGTTAACAACTTTTGTATGAAAAAGTCACTTTTAGTGAAGCTACGTACAAAAGTACTAAGTTTGGATTGGATATTTGATGAACATCGAAGTTAACAACTTTTGTATGAAAAAGTCACTTTTAGTGAAGCTACGTACAAAAGTACTAAGTTTGGATTGGATATTTGATGAACATCGAAGTTAACAACTTTTGTATGAAAAAGTCACTTTTAGTGAAGCTACGTACAAAAGTACTAAGTTTGGATTGGATATTTGATGAACATCGAAGTTAACAACTTTTGTATGAAAAAGTCACTTTTAGTGAAGCTGCATACAAAAGTACTAAGTATGGATTGGATATTTGATGAACATCGAAGTCAACAACTTTTGTATGAAAAAGTCACTTTTAGTGAAGCTGCATACAAAAGTACTAAGTATGGATTGGATATTTGATGAACATCGAAGTCAACAACTTTTGTATGAAAAAGTCACTTTTAGTGAAGCTGCATACAAAAGTACTAAGTTTGGATTGGATATTTGATGAACATCGAAGTTAACAACTTTTGTATGAAAAAGTCACTTTTAGTGAAGCTGCATACAAAAGTACTAAGTTTGGATTGGATATTTGATGAACATCGAAGTTAACAACTTTTGTATGAAAAAGTCACTTTTAGTGAAGCTGCATACAAAAGTACTAAGTTTGGATTGGATATTTGATGAACATCGAAGTTAACAACTTTTGTATGAAAAAGTCACTTTTAGTGAAGCTGCATACAAAAGTACTAAGTATGGATTGGATATTTGATGAACATCGAAGTCAACAACTTTTGTATGAAAAAGTCACTTTTAGTGAAGCTGCATACAAAAGTACTAAGTATGGATTGGATATTTGATGAACATCGAAGTCAACAACTTTTGTATGAAAAAGTCACTTTTAGTGAAGCTGCATACAAAAGTACTAAGTTTGGATTGGATATTTGATGAACATCGAAGTTAACAACTTTTGTATGAAAAAGTCACTTTTAGTGAAGCTGCATACAAAAGTACTAAGTTTGGATTGGATATTTGATGAACATCGAAGTTAACAACTTTTGTATGAAAAAGTCACTTTTAGTGAAGCTGCATACAAAAGTACTAAGTTTGGATTGGATATTTGATGAACATCGAAGTCACCAACTTTTGTATGAAAAAGTCACTTTTAGTGAAGCTGCATACAAAAGTACTAAGTTTGGATTGGATATTTGATGAACTTCGAAGTCAACAACTTTTGTATGAAAAAGTCACTTTTAGTGAAGCTGCATACAAAAGTACTAAGTATGGATTGGATATTTGATGAACATCGAAGTCAACAACTTTTGTATGAAAAAGTCACTTTTAGTGAAGCTGCATACAAAAGTACTAAGTTTGGATTGGATATTTGATGAACATCGAAGTTAACAACTTTTGTATGAAAAAGTCACTTTTAGTGAAGCTGCATACAAAAGTACTAAGTTTGGATTGGATATTTGATGAACATCGAAGTTAACAACTTTTGTATGAAAAAGTCACTTTTAGTGAAGCTGCATACAAAAGTACTAAGTTTGGATTGGATATTTGATGAACATCGAAGTCACCAACTTTTGTATGAAAAAGTCACTTTTAGTGAAGCTGCATACAAAAGTACTAAGTTTGGATTGGATATTTGATGAACTTCGAAGTCAACAACTTTTGTATGAAAAAGTCACTTTTAGTGAAGCTACGTACAAAAGTACTAAGTTTGGATTGGATATTTGATGAATATCGAAGTTAACAACTTTTGTATGAAATAGTCACTTTTAGTGAAGCTGCATACAAAAGTACTAAGTTTGGATTGGATATTTGATGAACATCGAAGTTAACAACTTTTGTATGAAAAAGTCACTTTTAGTGAAGCTGCATACAAAAGTACTAAGTATGGATTGGATATTTGATGAACATCGAAGTCAACAACTTTTGTATGAAAAAGTCACTTTTAGTGAAGCTGCATACAAAAGTACTAAGTTTGGATTGGATATTTGATGAACATCGAAGTTAACAACTTTTGTATGAAAAAGTCACTTTTAGTGAAGCTACGTACAAAAGTACTAAGTTTGGATTGGATATTTGATGAATATCGAAGTTAACAACTTTTGTATGAAAAAGTCACTTTTAGTGAAGCTACGTACAAAAGTACTAAGTTTGGATTGGATATTTGATGAACATCGAAGTTAACAACTTTTGTATGAAAAAGTCACTTTTAGTGAAGCTACGTACAAAAGTACTAAGTTTGGATTGGATATTTGATGAACATCGAAGTTAACAACTTTTGTATGAAAAAGTCACTTTTAGTGAAGCTACGTACAAAAGTACTAAGTTTGGATTGGATATTTGATGAACATCGAAGTTAACAACTTTTGTATGAAAAAGTCACTTTTAGTGAAGCTACGTACAAAAGTACTAAGTTTGGATTGGATATTTGATGAACATTGAAGTTAACAACTTTTGTATGAAAAAGTCACTTTTAGTGAAGCTACGTACAAAAGTACTAAGTTTGGATTGGATATTTGATGAATATCGAAGTTAACAACTTTTGTATGAAAAAGTCACTTTTAGTGAAGCTACGTACAAAAGTACTAAGTTTGGATTGGATATTTGATGAACATTGAAGTTAACAACTTTTGTATGAAAAAGTCACTTTTAGTGAAGCTACGTACAAAAGTACTAAGTTTGGATTGGATATTTGATGAACATCGAAGTTAACAACTTTTGTATGAAAAAGTCACTTTTAGTGAAGCTACGTACAAAAGTACTAAGTTTGGATTGGATATTTGATGAATATCGAAGTTAACAACTTTTGTATGAAAAAGTCACTTTTAGTGAAGCTGCATACAAAAGTACTAAGTATGGATTGGATATTTGATGAACATCGAAGTTAACAACTTTTGTATGAAAAAGTCACTTTTAGTGAAGCTGCATACAAAAGTACTAAGTATGGATTGGATATTTGATGAACATCGAAGTCAACAACTTTTGTATGAAAAAGTCACTTTTAGTGAAGCTACGTACAAAAGTACTAAGTTTGGATTGGATATTTGATGAACATTGAAGTTAACAACTTTTGTATGAAAAAGTCACTTTTAGTGAAGCTACGTACAAAAGTACTAAGTTTGGATTGGATATTTGATGAACATCGAAGTTAACAACTTTTGTATGAAAAAGTCACTTTTAGTGAAGCAACGTACAAAAGTACTAAGTATGGATTGGATATTTGATGAACATCGAAGTCAACAACTTTTGTATGAAAAAGTCACTTTTAGTGAAGCTGCATACAAAAGTACTAAGTATGGATTGGATATTTGATGAACATCGAAGTCAACAACTTTTGTATGAAAAAGTCACTTTTAGTGAAGCTGCATACAAAAGTACTAAGTTTGGATTGGATATTTGATGAACATCGAAGTTAACAACTTTTGTATGAAAAAGTCACTTTTAGTGAAGCTGCATACAAAAGTACTAAGTTTGGATTGGATATTTGATGAACATCGAAGTTAACAACTTTTGTATGAAAAAGTCACTTTTAGTGAAGCTGCATACAAAAGTACTAAGTTTGGATTGGATATTTGATGAACATCGAAGTCACCAACTTTTGTATGAAAAAGTCACTTTTAGTGAAGCTGCATACAAAAGTACTAAGTTTGGATTGGATATTTGATGAACTTCGAAGTCAACAACTTTTGTATGAAAAAGTCACTTTTAGTGAAGCTGCATACAAAAGTACTAAGTATGGATTGGATATTTGATGAACATCGAAGTCAACAACTTTTGTATGAAAAAGTCACTTTTAGTGAAGCTGCATACAAAAGTACTAAGTATGGATTGGATATTTGATGAACATCGAAGTTAACAACTTTTGTATGAAAAAGTCACTTTTAGTGAAGCTGCATACAAAAGTACTAAGTATGGATTGGATATTTGATGAACATCGAAGTCAACAACTTTTGTATGAAAAAGTCACTTTTAGTGAAGCTGCATACAAAAGTACTAAGTTTGGATTGGATATTTGATGAACATCGAAGTTAACAACTTTTGTATGAAAAAGTCACTTTTAGTGAAGCTACGTACAAAAGTACTAAGTTTGGATTGGATATTTGATGAACATCGAAGTTAACAACTTTTGTATGAAAAAGTCACTTTTAGTGAAGCTACGTACAAAAATACTAAGTTTGGATTGGATATTTGATGAACATCGAAGTTAACAACTTTTGTATGAAAAAGTCACTTTTAGTGAAGCTACGTACAAAAGTACTAAGTTTGGATTGGATATTTGATGAACATCGAAGTTAACAACTTTTGTATGAAATAGTCACTTTTAGTGAAGCTGCATACAAAAGTACTAAGTTTGGATTGGATATTTGATGAACATCGAAGTTAACAACTTTTGTATGAAAAAGTCACTTTTAGTGAAGCTGCATACAAAAGTACTAAGTTTGGATTGGATATTTGATGAACATCGAAGTTAACAACTTTTGTATGACAAAGTCACTTTTAGTGAAGCTGCATACAAAAGTACTAAGTTTGGATTGGATATTTGATGAACATCGAAGTTAACAACTTTTGTATGAAAAAGTCACTTTTAGTGAAGCTACGTACAAAAGTACTAAGTTTTAATTGGATATTTGATGAACATCGAAGTTAACAACTTTTGTATGAAAAAGTCACTTTTAGTGAAGCTGCATACAAAAGTACTAAGTTTGGATTGGATATTTGATGAACATCGAAGTTAACAACTTTTGTATGAAAAAGTCACTTTTAGTGAAGCTGCATACAAAAGTACTAAGTTTGGATTGGATATTTGATGAACATCGAAGTTAACAACTTTTGTATGACAAAGTCACTTTTAGTGAAGCTGCATACAAAAGTACTAAGTTTGGATTGGATATTTGATGAACATCGAAGTTAACAACTTTTGTATGAAATAGTCACTTTTAGTGAAGCTGCATACAAAAGTACTAAGTTTGGATTGGATATTTGATGAACATCGAAGTCAACAACTTTTGTATGAAAAAGTCATTATTAGTGAAGCTGCATACAAAAGTACTAAGTTTGGATTGGATATTTGATGAACATCGAAGTTAACAACTTTTGTATGAAAAAGTCACTTTTAGTGAAGCAACGTACAAAAGTACTAAGTTTGGATTGGATATTTGATGAACATCGAAGTTAACAACTTTTGTATGAAAAAGTCACTTTTAGTGAAGCTACGTACAAAAGTACTAAGTTTGGATTGGATATTTGATGAACATCGAAGTTAACAACTTTTGTATGAAAAAGTCACTTTTAGTGAAGCTACGTACAAAAGTACTAAGTTTGGATTGGATATTTGATGAATATCGAAGTTAACAACTTTTGTATGAAAAAGTCACTTTTAGTGAAGCTACGTACAAAAGTACTAAGTTTGGATTGGATATTTGATGAACATTAAAGTTAACAACTTTTGTATGAAAAAGTCACTTTTAGTGAAGCTACGTACAAAAGTACTAAGTTTGGATTGGATATTTGATGAACATCGAAGTTAACAACTTTTGTATGAAAAAGTCACTTTTAGTGAAGCTACGTACAAAAGTACTAAGTTTGGATTGGATATTTGATGAACATCGAAGTTAACAACTTTTGTATGAAAAAGTCACTTTTAGTGAAGCTACGTACAAAAGTACTAAGTTTGGATTGGATATTTGATGAACATCGAAGTTAACAACTTTTGTATGAAAAAGTCACTTTTAGTGAAGCTACGTACAAAAGTACTAAGTTTGGATTGGATATTTGATGAACATTGAAGTTAACAACTTTTGTATGAAAAAGTCACTTTTAGTGAAGCTACGTACAAAAGTACTAAGTTTGGATTGGATATTTGATGAACATCGAAGTTAACAACTTTTGTATGAAAAAGTCACTTTTAGTGAAGCTACGTACAAAAGTACTAAGTTTGGATTGGATATTTGATGAACATCGAAGTTAACAACTTTTGTATGAAAAAGTCACTTTTAGTGAAGCTACGTACAAAAGTACTAAGTTTGGATTGGATATTTGATGAACATCGAAGTTAACAACTTTTGTATGAAAAAGTCACTTTTAGTGAAGCTACGTACAAAAGTACTAAGTTTGGATTGGATATTTGATGAACATCGAAGTTAACAACTTTTGTATGAAAAAGTCACTTTTAGTGAAGCTACGTACAAAAGTACTAAGTTTGGATTGGATATTTGATGAACATCGAAGTTAACAACTTTTGTATGAAAAAGTCACTTTTAGTGAAGCTACGTACAAAAGTACTAAGTTTGGATTGGATATTTGATGAACATTGAAGTTAACAACTTTTGTATGAAAAAGTCACTTTTAGTGAAGCTACGTACAAAAGTACTAAGTTTGGATTGGATATTTGATGAACATTGAAGTTAACAACTTTTGTATGAAAAAGTCACTTTTAGTGAAGCTACGTACAAAAGTACTAAGTTTGGATTGGATATTTGATGAACATCGAAGTTAACAACTTTTGTATGAAAAAGTCACTTTTAGTGAAGCTACGTACAAAAGTACTAAGTTTGGATTGGATATTTGATGAACATCGAAGTTAACAACTTTTGTATGAAAAAGTCACTTTTAGTGAAGCTACGTACAAAAGTACTAAGTTTGGATTGGATATTTGATGAACATCGAAGTTAACAACTTTTGTATGAAAAAGTCACTTTTAGTGAAGCTACGTACAAAAGTACTAAGTTTGGATTGGATATTTGATGAACTTCAAAGTCAACAACTTTTGTATGAAAAAGTCACTTTTAGTGAAGCTGCATACAAAAGTACTAAGTATGGATTGGATATTTGATGAACATCGAAGTCAACAACTTTTGTATGAAAAAGTCACTTTTAGTGAAGCTGCATACAAAAGTACTAAGTATGGATTGGATATTTGATGAACATCGAAGTTAACAACTTTTGTATGAAAAAGTCACTTTTAGTGAAGCTGCATACAAAAGTACTAAGTATGGATTGGATATTTGATGAACATCGAAGTCAACAACTTTTGTATGAAAAAGTCACTTTTAGTGAAGCTACGTACAAAAGTACTAAGTTTGGATTGGATATTTGATGAACATCGAAGTTAACAACTTTTGTATGAAATAGTCACTTTTAGTGAAGCTGCATACAAAAGTACTAAGTTTGGATTGGATATTTGATGAACATCGAAGTTAACAACTTTTGTATGAAAAAGTCACTTTTAGTGAAGCTACGTACAAAAGTACTAAGTTTGGATTGGATATTTGATGAATATCGAAGTTAACAACTTTTGTATGAAAAAGTCACTTTTAGTGAAGCTACGTACAAAAGTACTAAGTTTGGATTGGATATTTGATGAACATTGAAGTTAACAACTTTTGTATGAAAAAGTCACTTTTAGTGAAGCTACGTACAAAAGTACTAAGTTTGGATTGGATATTTGATGAACATCGAAGTTAACAACTTTTGTATGAAAAAGTCACTTTTAGTGAAGCTACGTACAAAAGTACTAAGTTTGGATTGGATATTTGATGAACATTGAAGTTAACAACTTTTGTATGAAAAAGTCACTTTTAGTGAAGCTACGTACAAAAGTACTAAGTTTGGATTGGATATTTGATGAACATCGAAGTTAACAACTTTTGTATGAAAAAGTCACTTTTAGTGAAGCTACGTACAAAAGTACTAAGTTTGGATTGGATATTTGATGAATATCGAAGTTAACAACTTTTGTATGAAAAAGTCACTTTTAGTGAAGCTACGTACAAAAGTACTAAGTTTGGATTGGATATTTGATGAACATTGAAGTTAACAACTTTTGTATGAAAAAGTCACTTTTAGTGAAGCTACGTACAAAAGTACTAAGTTTGGATTGGATATTTGATGAACATCGAAGTTAACAACTTTTGTATGAAAAAGTCACTTTTAGTGAAGCTACGTACAAAAGTACTAAGTTTGGATTGGATATTTGATGAACATCGAAGTTAACAACTTTTGTATGAAAAAGTCACTTTTAGTGAAGCTACGTACAAAAGTACTAAGTTTGGATTGGATATTTGATGAACATCGAAGTTAACAACTTTTGTATGAAAAAGTCACTTTTAGTGAAGCTACGTACAAAAGTACTAAGTTTGGATTGGATATTTGATGAACATCGAAGTTAACAACTTTTGTATGAAAAAGTCACTTTTAGTGAAGCTACGTACAAAAGTACTAAGTTTGGATTGGATATTTGATGAACATCGAAGTTAACAACTTTTGTATGAAAAAGTCACTTTTAGTGAAGCTACGTACAAAAGTACTAAGTTTGGATTGGATATTTGATGAATATCGAAGTTAACAACTTTTGTATGAAAAAGTCACTTTTAGTGAAGCTACGTACAAAAGTACTAAGTTTGGATTGGATATTTGATGAACATTAAAGTTAACAACTTTTGTATGAAAAAGTCACTTTTAGTGAAGCTACGTACAAAAGTACTAAGTTTGGATTGGATATTTGATGAACATCGAAGTTAACAACTTTTGTATGAAAAAGTCACTTTTAGTGAAGCTACGTACAAAAGTACTAAGTTTGGATTGGATATTTGATGAACATCGAAGTTAACAACTTTTGTATGAAAAAGTCACTTTTAGTGAAGCTACGTACAAAAGTACTAAGTTTGGATTGGATATTTGATGAACATCGAAGTTAACAACTTTTGTATGAAAAAGTCACTTTTAGTGAAGCTACGTACAAAAGTACTAAGTTTGGATTGGATATTTGATGAACATTGAAGTTAACAACTTTTGTATGAAAAAGTCACTTTTAGTGAAGCTACGTACAAAAGTACTAAGTTTGGATTGGATATTTGATGAACATCGAAGTTAACAACTTTTGTATGAAAAAGTCACTTTTAGTGAAGCTACGTACAAAAGTACTAAGTTTGGATTGGATATTTGATGAACATCGAAGTTAACAACTTTTGTATGAAAAAGTCACTTTTAGTGAAGCTACGTACAAAAGTACTAAGTTTGGATTGGATATTTGATGAACATCGAAGTTAACAACTTTTGTATGAAAAAGTCACTTTTAGTGAAGCTACGTACAAAAGTACTAAGTTTGGATTGGATATTTGATGAACATCGAAGTTAACAACTTTTGTATGAAAAAGTCACTTTTAGTGAAGCTACGTACAAAAGTACTAAGTTTGGATTGGATATTTGATGAACTTCGAAGTTAACAACTTTTGTATGAAAAAGTCACTTTTAGTGAAGCTGCATACAAAAGTACTAAGTATGGATTGGATATTTGATGAACATCGAAGTTAACAACTTTTGTATGAAAAAGTCAATTTTAGTGAAGCTGCATACAAAAGTACTAAGTATGGATTGGATATTTGATGAACATCGAAGTCAACAACTTTTGTATGAAAAAGTCACTTTTAGTGAAGCTGCATACAAAAGTACTAAGTATGGATTGGATATTTGATGAACATCGAAGTCAACAACTTTTGTATGAAAAAGTCACTTTTAGTGAAGCTGCATACAAAAGTACTAAGTTTGGATTGGATATTTGATGAACATCGAAGTTAACAACTTTTGTATGAAAAAGTCACTTTTAGTGAAGCTACGTACAAAAGTACTAAGTTTGGATTGGATATTTGATGAACATCGAAGTTAACAACTTTTGTATGAAAAAGTCACTTTTAGTGAAGCTGCATACAAAAGTACTAAGTTTGGATTGGATATTTGATGAACATCGAAGTTAACAACTTTTGTATGAAAAAGTCACTTTTAGTGAAGCTGCATACAAAAGTACTAAGTTTGGATTGGATATTTGATGAACATCGAAGTTAACAACTTTTGTATGAAAAAGTCACTTTTAGTGAAGCTGCATACAGAAGTACTAAGTTTGGATTGGATATTTGATGAACATCGAAGTTAACAACTTTTGTATGAAAAAGTCACTTTTAGTGAAGCTACGTACAAAAGTACTAAGTTTGGATTGGATATTTGATGAACATCGAAGTTAACAACTTTTGTATGAAAAAGTCACTTTTAGTGAAGCTACGTACAAAAGTACTAAGTTTGGATTGGATATTTGATGAACATCGAAGTTAACATTTTTTGTATGAAAAAGTCACTTTTAGTGAAGCTACGTACAAAAGTACTAAGTTTGGATTGGATATTTGATGAACATTGAAGTTAACAACTTTTGTATGAAAAAGTCACTTTTAGTGAAGCTGCATACAAAAGTACTAAGTTTGGATTGGATATTTGATGAACATCGAAGTTAACAACTTTTGTATGAAAAAGTCACTTTTAGTGAAGCTGCATACAAAAGTACTAAGTTTGGATTGGATATTTGATGAACATCGAAGTTAACAACTTTTGTATGAAAAAGTCACTTTTAGTGAAGCTGCATACAAAAGTACTAAGTTTGGATTGGATATTTGATGAACATCGAAGTTAACAACTTTTGTATGAAAAAGTCACTTTTAGTGAAGCTGCATACAAAAGTACTAAGTTTGGATTGGATATTTGATGAACATCGAAGTCAACAACTTTTGTATGAAAAAGTCACTTTTAGTGAAGCTGCATACAAAAGTACTAAGTTTGGATTGGATATTTGATGAACATCGAAGTTAACAACTTTTGTATGAAAAAGTCACTTTTAGTGAAGCTACGTACAAAAGTACTAAGTTTGGATTGGATATTTGATGAACATCGAAGTTAACAACTTTTGTATGAAAAAGTCACTTTTAGTGAAGCTGCATACAAAAGTACTAAGTTTTAATTGGATATTTGATGAACATCGAAGTTAACAACTTTTGTATGAAATAGTCACTTTTAGTGAAGCTGCATACAAAAGTACTAAGTTTGGATTGGATATTTGATGAACATCGAAGTCAACAACTTTTGTATGAAAAAGTCATTATTAGTGAAGCTGCATACAAAAGTACTAAGTTTGGATTGGATATTTGATGAACATCGAAGTTAACAACTTTTGTATGAAAAAGTCACTTTTAGTGAAGCAACGTACAAAAGTACTAAGTTTGGATTGGATATTTGATGAACATCGAAGTTAACAACTTTTGTATGAAAAAGTCACTTTTAGTGAAGCTACGTACAAAAGTACTAAGTTTGGATTGGATATTTGATGAACATCGAAGTTAACAACTTTTGTATGAAAAAGTCACTTTTAGTGAAGCTACGTACAAAAGTACTAAGTTTGGATTGGATATTTGATGAATATCGAAGTTAACAACTTTTGTATGAAAAAGTCACTTTTAGTGAAGCTACGTACAAAAGTACTAAGTTTGGATTGGATATTTGATGAACATCGAAGTTAACAACTTTTGTATGAAAAAGTCACTTTTAGTGAAGCTACGTACAAAAGTACTAAGTTTGGATTGGATATTTGATGAACATCGAAGTTAACAACTTTTGTATGAAAAAGTCACTTTTAGTGAAGCTGCATACAAAAGTACTAAGTTTGGATTGGATATTTGATGAACATCGAAGTTAACAACTTTTGTATGAAAAAGTCACTTTTAGTGAAGTTGCATACAAAAGTACTAAGTTTGGATTGGATATTTGATGAACATCGAAGTTAACAACTTTTGTATGAAAAAGTCACTTTTAGTGAAGTTGCATACAAAAGTACTAAGTTTGGATTGGATATTTGATGAACATCGAAGTTAACAACTTTTGTATGAAAAAGTCACTTTTAGTGAAGTTGCATACAAAAGTACTAAGTTTGGATTGGATATTTGATGAACATCGAAGTTAACAACTTTTGTATGAAAAATTCACTTTTAGTGAAGCTGCATACAAAAGTACTAAGGTTGGATTGGATATTTGATGAACATCGAAGTTAACAACTTTTGTATGAAAAAGTCACTTTTAGTGAAGTTGCATACAAAAGTACTAAGTTTGGATTGGATATTTGATGAACATCGAAGTTAACAACTTTTGTATGAAAAAGTCACTTTTAGTGAAGTTGCATACAAAAGTACTAAGTTTGGATTGGATATTTGATGAACATCGAAGTTAACAACTTTTGTATGAAAAAGTCACTTTAAGTGAAGCTACGTACAAAAGTACTAAGTTTGGATTGGATATTTGATGAACATCGAAGTTAACAACTTTTGTATGAAAAAGTCACTTTTAGTGAAGCTACGTACAAAAGTACTAAGTTTGGATTGGATATTTGATGAACATCGAAGTTAACAACTTTTGTATGAAAAAGTCACTTTTAGTGAAGTTGCATACAAAAGTACTAAGTTTGGATTGGATATTTGATGAACATCGAAGTTAACAACTTTTGTATGAAAAAGTCACTTTTAGTGAAGCTACGTACAAAAGTACTAAGTTTGGATTGGATATTTGATGAACATCGAAGTTAACAACTTTTGTATGAAAAAGTCACTTTTAGTGAAGCTACGTACAAAAGTACTAAGTTTGGATTGGATATTTGATGAATATCGAAGTTAACAACTTTTGTATGAAAAAGTCACTTTTAGTGAAGTTGCATACAAAAGTACTAAGTTTGGATTGGATATTTGATGAACATCGAAGTTAACAACTTTTGTATGAAAAAGTCACTTTTAGTGAAGCTACGTACAAAAGTACTAAGTTTGGATTGGATATTTGATGAACATCGAAGTTAACAACTTTTGTATGAAAAAGTCACTTTTAGTGAAGCTACGTACAAAAGTACTAAGTTTGGATTGGATATTTGATGAACATCGAAGTTAACAAATTTTGTATGAAAAAGTCACTTTTAGTGAAGCTACGTACAAAAGTACTAAGTTTGGATTGGATATTTGATGAATATCGAAGTTAACAACTTTTGTATGAAAAAGTCATTATAAGTGAAGCTGCATACAAAAGTACTAAGTTTGGATTGGATATTTGATGAACATCGAAGTTAACAACTTTTGTATGAAAAAGTCACTTTTAGTGAAGCTACGTACAAAAGTACTAAGTTTGGATTGGATATTTGATGAACATCGAAGTTAACAACTTTTGTATGAAAAAGTCACTTTTAGTGAAGCTACGTACAAAAGTACTAAGTTTGGATTGGATATTTGATGAACATCGAAGTTAACAACTTTTGTTTGAAAAAGTCACTTTTAGTGAAGCTACGTACAAAAGTACTAAGTTTGGATTGGATATTTGATGAACATCGAAGTTAACAACTTTTGTATGAAAAAGTCACTTTTAGTGAAGCTACGTACAAAAGTACTAAGTTTGGATTGGATATTTGATGAACATCGAAGTTAACAACTTTTGTATGAAAAAGTCACTTTTAGTGAAGCTACGTACAAAAGTACTAAGTTTGGATTGGATATTTGATGAACATCGAAGTTAACAACTTTTGTTTGAAAAAGTCACTTTTAGTGAAGCTACGTACAAAAGTACTAAGTTTGGATTGGATATTTGATGAACATCGAAGTTAACAACTTTTGTATGAAAAAGTCACTTTTAGTGAAGCTACGTACAAAAGTACTAAGTTTGGATTGGATATTTGATGAACATCGAAGTTAACAACTTTTGTATGAAAAAGTCACTTTTAGTGAAGCTACGTACAAAAGTACTAAGTTTGGATTGGATATTTGATGAACATCGAAGTTAACAACTTTTGTATGAAAAAGTCACTTTTAGTGAAGCTACGTACAAAAGTACTAAGTTTGGATTGGATATTTGATGAACATCGAAGTTAACAACTTTTGTATGAAAAAGTCACTTTTAGTGAAGCTACGTACAAAAGTACTAAGTTTGGATTGGATATTTGATGAACATCGAAGTTAACAACTTTTGTATGAAAAAGTCACTTTTAGTGAAGCTACAAACAAAAGTACTAAGTTTGGATTGGATATTTGATGAACATCGAAGTTAACAACTTTTGTATGAAAAAGTCATTATTAGTGAAGCTACGTACAAAAGTACTAAGTTTGGATTGGATATTTGATGAATATCGAAGTTAACAAATTTTGTATGAAAAAGTCACTTTTAGTGAAGCTACGTACAAAAGTACTAAGTTTGGATTGGATATTTGATGAACATCGAAGTTAACAACTTTTGTTTGAAAAAGTCACTTTTAGTGAAGCTACGTACAAAAGTACTAAGTTTGGATTGGATATTTGATGAACATCGAAGTTAACAACTTTTGTTTGAAAAAGTCACTTTTAGTGAAGCTACGTACAAAAGTACTAAGTTTGGATTGGATATTTGATGAACATCGAAGTTAACAACTTTTGTATGAAAAAGTCACTTTTAGTGAAGCTACGTACAAAAGTACTAAGTTTGGATTGGATATTTGATGAACATCGAAGTTAACAACTTTTGTTTGAAAAAGTCACTTTTAGTGAAGCTACGTACAAAAGTACTAAGTATGGATTGGATATTTGATGAACATCGAAGTTAACAACTTTTGTATGAAAAAGTCACTTTTAGTGAAGCTACGTACAAAAGTACTAAGTTTGGATTGGATATTTGATGAACATCGAAGTTAACAACTTTTGTATGAAAAAGTCACTTTTAGTGAAGCTGCATACAAAAGTACTAAGTTTGGATTGGATATTTGATGAACATCGAAGTTAACAACTTTTGTATGAAAAAGTCACTTTTAGTGAAGCTGCATACAAAAGTACTAAGTTTGGATTGGATATTTGATGAACATCGAAGTTGACAACTTTTGTATGAAAAAGTCACTTTTAGTGAAGTTGCATACAAAAGTACTAAGTTTGGATTGGATATTTGATGAACATCGAAGTTAACAACTTTTGTATGAAAAAGTCACTTTTAGTGAAGCTGCATACAAAAGTACTAAGTTTGGATTGGATATTTGATGAACATCGAAGTTAACAACTTTTGTATGAAAAAGTCACTTTTAGTGAAGCTGCATACAAAAGTACTAAGTTTGGATTGGATATTTGATGAACATCGAAGTTAACAACTTTTGTATGAAAAAGTCACTTTTAGTGAAGCTGCATACAAAAGTACTAAGTTTGGATTGGATATTTGATGAACATCGAAGTCAACAACTTTTGTATGAAAAAGTCACTTTTAGTGAAGTTGCATACAAAAGTACTAAGTTTGGATTGGATATTTGATGAACATCGAAGTTAACAACTTTTGTATGAAAAAGTCACTTTTAGTGAAGCTGCATACAAAAGTACTACGTTTGGATTGGATATTTGATGAACATCGAAGTTAACAACTTTTGTATGAAAAAGTCACTTTTAGTGAAGCTGCATACAAAAGTACTAAGTTTGGATTGGATATTTGATGAACATCGAAGTTAACAACTTTTGTATGAAAAAGTCACTTTTAGTGAAGTTGCATACAAAAGTACTAAGTTTGGATTGGATATTTGATGAACATCGAAGTTAACAACTTTTGTATGAAAAAGTCACTTTTAGTGAAGCTGCATACAAAAGTACTAAGTTTGGATTGGATATTTGATGAACATCGAAGTTAACAACTTTTGTATGAAAAAGTCACTTTTAGTGAAGCTGCATACAAAAGTACTAAGTTTGGATTGGATATTTGATGAACATCGAGGTTAACAACTTTTGTATGAAAAAGTCACTTTTAGTGAAGTTGCATACAAAAGTACTAAGTTTGGATTGGATATTTGATGAACATCGAAGTTAACAACTTTTGTATGAAAAAGTCACTTTTAGTGAAGCTGCATACAAAAGTACTAAGTTTGGATTGGATATTTGATGAACATCGAAGTCAACAACTTTTGTATGAAAAAGTCACTTTTAGTGAAGTTGCATACAAAAGTACTAAGTTTGGATTGGATATTTGATGAACATCGAAGTTAACAACTTTTGTATGAAAAAGTCACTTTTAGTGAAGCTGCATACAAAAGTACTAAGTTTGGATTGGATATTTGATGAACATCGAGGTTAACAACTTTTGTATGAAAAAGTCACTTTTAGTGAAGCTGCATACAAAAGTACTAAGTTTGGATTGGATATTTGATGAACATCGAAGTTAACAACTTTTGTATGAAAAAGTCACTTTTAGTGAAGCTGCATACAAAAGTACTAAGTTTGGATTGGATATTTGATGAACATCGAAGTTAACAACTTTTGTATGAAAAAGTCACTTTTAGTGAAGCTACGTACAAAAGTACCAAGTTTGGATTGGATATTTGATGAACATCGAAGTTAGCAACTTTTGTATGAAAAAGTCATTATAAGTGAAGCTGCATACAAAAGTACTTAGTTTGGATTGGATATTTGATGAACATCGAAGTTAGCAACTTTTGTATGAAAAAGTCACTTTTAGTGAAGCTACGTACAAAAGTACTAAGTTTGGATTGGATATTTGATGAACATCGAAGTTAACAACTTTTGTATGAAAAAGTCACTTTTAGTGAAGCTACGTACAAAAGTACTAAGTTTGGATTGGATATTTGATTAACATCGAAGTTAACAACTTTTGTATGAAAAAGTCACTTTTAGTGAAGCTACGTACAAAAGTACTAAGTTTTAATTGGATATTTGATGAACATCGAATTTAACAACTTTTGTATGAAAAAGTCACTTTTAGTGAAGCTACGTACAAAAGTACTAAGTTTGGATTGGATATTTGATTAACATCGAAGTTAACAACTTTTGTATGAAAAAGTCACTTTTAGTGAAGCTACGTACAAAAGTACTAAGTTTGGATTGGATATTTGATGAACATCGAAGTTAACAACTTTTGTATGAAAAAGTCACTTTAAGTGAAGTTGCATACAAAAGTACTAAGTTTGGATTGGATATTTGATGAACATCGAATTTAACAACTTTTGTATGAAAAAGTCACTTTTAGTGAAGCTACGTACAAAAGTACTAAGTTTGGATTGGATATTTGATTAACATCGAAGTTAACAACTTTTGTATGAAAAAGTCACTTTTAGTGAAGCTACGTACAAAAGTACTAAGTTTGGATTGGATATTTGATGAACATCGAAGTTAACAACTTTTGTATGAAAAAGTCACTTTTAGTGAAGTTGCATACAAAAGTACTAAGTTTGGATTGGATATTTGATGAACATCGAAGTTAACAACTTTTGTATGAAAAAGTCACTTTTAGTGAAGTTGCATACAAAAGTACTAAGTTTGGATTGGATATTTGATTAACATCGAAGTTAACAACTTTTGTATGAAAAAGTCACTTTTAGTGAAGCTGCATACAAAAGTACAAAGTTTGGATTGGATATTTGATGAACATCGAAGTTAACAACTTTTGTATGAAAAAGTCACTTTTAGTGAAGCTACGTACAAAAGTACTAAGTTTGGATTGGATATTTGATGAACATCGAAGTTAACAACTTTTGTATGAAAAAGTCACTTTTAGTGAAGCTACGTACAAAAGTACTAAGTTTGGATTGGATATTTGATGAACATCGAAGTTAACAACTTTTGTATGAAAAAGTCACTTTTAGTGAAGTTGCATACAAAAGTACTAAGTTTGGATTGGATATTTGATGAACATCGAAGATAACAACTTTTGTATGAAAAAGTCACTTTTAGTGAAGCTACGTACAAAAGTACTAAGTTTGGATTGGATATTTGATGAACATCGAAGTTAACAACTTTTGTATGAAAAAGTCACTTTTAGTGAAGCTGCATACAAAAGTACTAAGTTTGGATTGGATATTTGATGAACATCGAAGTTAACAACTTTTGTATGAAAAAGTCACTTTTAGTGAAGCTGCATACAAAAGTACTAAGTTTGGATTGGATATTTGATGAACATCGAAGTTAACAACTTTTGTATGAAAAAGTCACTTTTAGTGAAGCTACGTACAAAAGTACTAAGTTTGGATTGGATATTTGATGAACATCGAAGTTAACAACTTTTGTATGAAAAAGTCACTTTTAGTGAAGCTGCATACAAAAGTACTAAGTTTGGATTGGATATTTGATGAACATCGAAGTTAACAACTTTTGTATGAAAAAGTCACTTTTAGTGAAGCTACGTACAAAAGTACTAAGTTTGGATTGGATATTTGATGAACATCGAAGTTAACAACTTTTGTATGAAAAAGTCACTTTTAGTGAAGCTGCATACAAAAGTACTAAGTTTGGATTGGATATTTGATGAACATCGAAGTTAACAACTTTTGTATGAAAAAGTCACTTTTAGTGAAGTTGCATACAAAAGTACTAAGTTTGGATTGGATATTTGATGAACATCGAAGTTAACAACTTTTGTATGAAAAAGTCACTTTTAGTGAAGCTGCATACAAAAGTACTAAGTTTGGATTGGATATTTGATGAACATCGAAGTCAACAACTTTTGTATGAAAAAGTCACTTTTAGTGAAGCTGCATACAAAAGTACTAAGTTTGGATTGGATATTTGATGAACATCGAAGTTAACAACTTTTGTATGAAAAAGTCACTTTTAGTGAAGTTGCATACAAAAGTACTAAGTTTGGATTGGATATTTGATGAACATCGAAGTTAACAACTTTTGCATGAAAAAGTCACTTTTAGTGAAGCTGCATACAAAAGTACTAAGTATGGATTGGATATTTGATGAACATCGAAGTCAACAACTTTTGTATGAAAAAGTCACTTTTAGTGAAGCTGCATACAAAAGTACTAAGTATGGATTGGATATTTGATGAACATCGAAGTCAACAACTTTTGTATGAAAAAGTCACTTTTAGTGAAGCTGCATACAAAAGTACTAAGTATGGATTGGATATTTGATGAACATCGAAGTTAACAACTTTTGTATGAAAAAGTCACTTTTAGTGAAGCTACGTACAAAAGTACTAAGTATGGATTGGATATTTGATGAACATCGAAGTTAACAACTATTGTATGAAAAGTCACTTTTAGTGAAGTTGCATACAAAAGTACTAAGTTTGGATTGGATATTTGATGAACATCGAAGTTAACAACTTTTGTATGAAAAAGTCACTTTTAGTGAAGCTGCATACAAAAGTACTAAGTTTGGATTGGATATTTGATGAACATCGAAGTTAACAACTTTTGTATGAAAAAGTCACTTTTAGTGAAGCTGCATACAAAAGTACTAAGTTTGGATTGGATATTTGATGAACATCGAAGTTAACAACTTTTGTATGAAAAAGTCACTTTTAGTGAAGCTACGTACAAAAGTACTAAGTTTGGATTGGATATTTGATTAACATCGAAGTTAACAACTTTTGTATGAAAAAGTCACTTTTAGTGAAGCTACGTACAAAAGTACTAAGTTTGGATTGGATATTTGATGAACATCGAAGTTAACAACTTTTGTATGAAAAAGTCACTTTTAGTGAAGTTGCATACAAAAGTACTAAGTTTGGATTGGATATTTGATGAACATCGAAGTTAACAACTTTTGTATGAAAAAGTCATTATTAGTGAAGCTGCATACAAAAGTACTAAGTTTGGATTGGATATTTGATGAACATCGAAGTTAACAACTTTTGTATGAAAAAGTCACTTTTAGTGAAGCTGCATACAAAAGTACTAAGTTTGGATTGGATATTTGATGAACATCGAAGTTAACAACTTTTGTATGAAAAAGTCACTTTTAGTGAAGCTACGTACAAAAGTACTAAGTTTGGATTGGATATTTGATGAACATCGAAGTTAACAACTTTTGTATGAAAAAGTCACTTTTAGTGAAGCTACGTACAAAAGTACTAAGTTTGGATTGGATATTTGATGAACATCGAAGTTAACAACTTTTGTATGAAAAAGTCACTTTTAGTGAAGCTACAAACAAAAGTACTAAGTTTGGATTGGATATTTGATGAACATCGAAGTTAACAACTTTTGTATGAAAAAGTCATTATTAGTGAAGCTGCATACAAAAGTACTAAGTTTGGATTGGATATTTGATGAACATCGAAGTTAACAACTTTTGTATGAAAAAGTCACTTTTAGTGAAGTTGCATACAAAAGTACTAAGTTTGGATTGGATATTTGATGAACATCGAATTTAACAACTTTTGTATGAAAAAGTCATTATTAGTGAAGCTGCATACAAAAGTACTAAGTTTGGATTGGATATTTGATGAACATCGAAGTTAACAACTTTTGTATGAAAAAGTCACTTTTAGTGAAGTTGCATACAAAAGTACTAAGTTTGGATTGGATATTTGATGAACATCGAAGTTAACAACTTTTGTATGAAAAAGTCACTTTTAGTGAAGCTACGTACAAAAGTACTAAGTTTGGATTGGATATTTGATGAACATCGAAGTTAACAACTTTTGTATGAAAAAGTCACTTTTAGTGAAGCTACGTACAAAAGTACTAAGTTTGGATTGGATATTTGATGAACATCGAAGTTAACAACTTTTGTATGAAAAAGTCACTTTTAGTGAAGTTGCATACAAAAGTACTAAGTTTGGATTGGATATTTGATGAACATCGAAGTTAACAACTTTTGTATGAAAAAGTCACTTTTAGTGAAGCTGCATACAAAAGTACTAAGTTTGGATTGGATATTTGATGAACATCGAAGTTAACAACTTTTGTATGAAAAAGTCACTTTTAGTGAAGCTACAAACAAAAGTACTAAGTTTGGTTTGGATATTTGATGAACATCGAAGTTAACAACTTTTGTATGAAAAAGTCACTTTTAGTGAAGCTGCATACAAAAGTACTAAGTTTGGATTGGATATTTGATGAACATCGAAGTTAACAACTTTTGTATGAAAAAGTCACTTTTAGTGAAGCTGCATACAAAAGTACTAAGTTTGGATTGGATATTTGATGAACATCGAAGTTAACAACTTTTGTATGAAAAAGTCACTTTTAGTGAAGCTACAAACAAAAGTACTAAGTTTGGATTGGATATTTGATGAACATCGAAGTTAACAACTTTTGTATGAAAAAGTCATTATTAGTGAAGCTGCATACAAAAGTACTAAGTTTGGATTGGATATTTGATGAACATCGAAGTTAACAACTTTTGTATGAAAAAGTCACTTTTAGTGAAGTTGCATACAAAAGTACTAAGTTTGGATTGGATATTTGATGAACATCGAATTTAACAACTTTTGTATGAAAAAGTCATTATTAGTGAAGCTGCATACAAAAGTACTAAGTTTGGATTGGATATTTGATGAACATCGAAGTTAACAACTTTTGTATGAAAAAGTCACTTTTAGTGAAGTTGCATACAAAAGTACTAAGTTTGGATTGGATATTTGATGAACATCGAAGTTAACAACTTTTGTATGAAAAAGTCACTTTTAGTGAAGCTGCATACAAAAGTACTAAGTTTGGATTGGATATTTGATGAACATCGAAGTTAACAACTTTTGTATGAAAAAGTCACTTTTAGTGAAGCTGCATACAAAAGTACTAAGTTTGGATTGGATATTTGATGAACATCGAAGTTAACAACTTTTGTATGAAAAAGTCACTTTTAGTGAAGCTACAAACAAAAGTACTAAGTTTGGTTTGGATATTTGATGAACATCGAAGTTAACAACTTTTGTATGAAAAAGTCACTTTTAGTGAAGCTGCATACAAAAGTACTAAGTTTGGATTGGATATTTGATGAACATCGAAGTTAACAACTTTTGTATGAAAAAGTCACTTTTAGTGAAGCTACGTACAAAAGTACTAAGTTTGGATTGGATATTTGATGAACATCGAAGTTAACAACTTTTGTATGAAAAAGTCACTTTTAGTGAAGCTACAAACAAAAGTACTAAGTTTGGATTGGATATTTGATGAACATCGAAGTTAACAACTTTTGTATGAAAAAGTCATTATTAGTGAAGCTGCATACAAAAGTACTAAGTTTGGATTGGATATTTGATGAACATCGAAGTTAACAACTTTTGTATGAAAAAGTCACTTTTAGTGAAGTTGCATACAAAAGTACTAAGTTTGGATTGGATATTTGATGAACATCGAATTTAACAACTTTTGTATGAAAAAGTCATTATTAGTGAAGCTGCATACAAAAGTACTAAGTTTGGATTGGATATTTGATGAACATCGAAGTTAACAACTTTTGTATGAAAAAGTCACTTTTAGTGAAGTTGCATACAAAAGTACTAAGTTTGGATTGGATATTTGATGAACATCGAAGTTAACAACTTTTGTATGAAAAAGTCACTTTTAGTGAAGCTACGTACAAAAGTACTAAGTTTGGATTGGATATTTGATGAACATCGAAGTTAACAACTTTTGTATGAAAAAGTCACTTTTAGTGAAGCTACGTACAAAAGTACTAAGTTTGGATTGGATATTTGATGAACATCGAAGTTAACAACTTTTGTATGAAAAAGTCACTTTTAGTGAAGTTGCATACAAAAGTACTAAGTTTGGATTGGATATTTGATGAACATCGAAGTTAACAACTTTTGTATGAAAAAGTCACTTTTAGTGAAGCTGCATACAAAAGTACTAAGTTTGGATTGGATATTTGATGAACATCGAAGTTAACAACTTTTGTATGAAAAAGTCACTTTTAGTGAAGCTACAAACAAAAGTACTAAGTTTGGTTTGGATATTTGATGAACATCGAAGTTAACAACTTTTGTATGAAAAAGTCACTTTTAGTGAAGCTGCATACAAAAGTACTAAGTTTGGATTGGATATTTGATGAACATCGAAGTTAACAACTTTTGTATGAAAAAGTCACTTTTAGTGAAGCTGCATACAAAAGTACTAAGTTTGGATTGGATATTTGATGAACATCGAAGTTAACAACTTTTGTATGAAAAAGTCACTTTTAGTGAAGCTGCATACAAAAGTACTAAGTTTGGATTGGATATTTGATGAACATCGAAGTTAACAACTTTTGTATGAAAAAGTCACTTTTAGTGAAGCTACGTACAAAAGTACTAAGTTTGGATTGGATATTTGATGAACATCGAAGTTAACAACTTTTGTATGAAAAAGGCACTTTTAGTGAAGTTGCATACAAAAGTACTAAGTTTGGATTGGATATTTGATTAACATCGAAGTTAACAACTTTTGTATGAAAAAGTCACTTTTAGTGAAGCTGCATACAAAAGTACTAAGTTTGGATTGGATATTTGATGAACATCGAAGTTAACAACTTTTGTATGAAAAAGTCACTTTTAGTGAAGCTGCATACAAAAGTACTAAGTTTGGATTGGATATTTGATGAACATCGAAGTTAACAACTTTTGTATGAAAAAGTCACTTTTAGTGAAGCTACGTACAAAAGTACTAAGTTTGGATTGGATATTTGATGAACATCGAAGTTAACAACTTTTGTATGAAAAAGTCACTTTTAGTGAAGCTACGTACAAAAGTACTAAGTTTGGATTGGATATTTGATGAACATCGAAGTTAACAACTTTTGTATGAAAAAGTCACTTTTATTGAAGCTACGTACAAAAGTACTAAGTTTGGATTGGATATTTGATGAACATCGAAGTTAACAACTTTTGTATGAAAAAGGCACTTTTAGTGAAGCTACGTACAAAAGTACTAAGTTTGGATTGGATATTTGATGAACATCGAAGTTAACAACTTTTGTATGAAAAAGTCACTTTTAGTGAAGCTGCATACAAAAGTACTAAGTTTGGATTGGATATTTGATGAACATCGAAGTTAACAACTTTTGTATGAAAAAGTCACTTTTAGTGAAGTTGCATACAAAAGCACTAAGTTTGGATTGGATATTTGATTAACATCGAAGTTAACAACTTTTGTATGAAAAAGTCACTTTTAGTGAAGCTGCATACAAAAGTACTAAGTTTGGATTGGATATTTGATGAACATCGAAGTTAACAACTTTTGTATGAAAAAGTCATTATTAGTGAAGCTGCATACAAAAGTACTAAGTTTGGATTGGATATTTGATGAACATCGAAGTTAACAACTTTTGTATGAAAAAGTCACTTTTAGTGAAGCTACGTACAAAAGTACTAAGTTTGGATTGGATATTTGATGAACATCGAAGTCAACAACTTTTGTATGAAAAATTCACTTTTAGTGAAGTTGCATACAAAAGTACTAAGTTTGGATTGGATATTTGATGAACATCGAAGTTAACAACTTTTGTATGAAAAAGTCACTTTTAGTGAAGCTGCATACAAAAGTACTAAGTTTGGATTGGATATTTGATGAACATCGAAGTTAGCAACTTTTGTATGAAAAAGTCACTTTTAGTGAAGCTGCATACAAAAGTACTAAGTATGGATTGGATATTTGATGAACATCGAAGTTAACAACTTTTGTATGAAAAAGTCACTTTTAGTGAAGCAACGTACAAAAGTACTAAGTTTGGATTGGATATTTGATGAATATCGAAGTTAACAACTTTTGTATGAAAAAGTCACTTTTAGTGAAGCTGCATACAAAAGTACTAAGTTGGGATTGGATATTTGATGAACATCGAAGTTAACAACTTTTGTATGAAAAAGTCACTTTTAGTGAAGCTGCATACAAAAGTACTAAGTTTGGATTGGATATTTGATGAACATCGAAGTTAACAACTTTTGTATGAAAAAGTCATTATTAGTGAAGCTGCATACAAAAGTACTAAGTTTTTATTGGATATTTGATGAACATCGAAGTTAACAAATTTTGTATGAAAAAGTCACTTTTAGTGAAGCTACGTACAAAAGTACTAAGTTTTTATTGGATATTTGATGAACATCGTAGTTAACAAATTTTGTATGAAAAAGTCACTTTTAGTGAAGTTGCATACAAAAGTACTAAGTTTGGATTGGATATTTGATGAACATCGAAGTTAACAACTTTTGTATGAAAAAGTCACTTTTAGTGAAGTTGCATACAAAAGTACTAAGTTTGGATTGGATATTTGATGAACATCGAAGTTAACAACTTTTGTATGAAAAAGTCATTGTTAGTGAAGCTGCATACAAAAGTACTAAGTTTGGATTGGATATTTGATGAACATCGAAGTTAACAACTTTTGTATGAAAAAGTCACTTTTAGTAAAGCTGCATACAAAAGTACTAAGTTTGGATTGGATATTTGATGAACATCGAAGTTAACAACTTTTGAATGAAAAAGTCATTATTAGTGAAGCTGCATACAAAAGTACAAAGTTTGGATTGGATATTTGATGAACATCGAAGTTAACAACTTTTGTATGAAAAAGTCACTTTTAGTGAAGCTGCATACAAAAGTACTAAGTTTGGATTGGATATTTGATGAACATCGAAGTTAACAACTTTTGTATGAAAAAGTCACTTTTAGTGAAGCTGCATACAAAAGTACTAAGTTTGGATTGGATATTTGATGAACATCGAAGTTAACAACTTATGTATGAAAAAGTCACTTTTAGTGAAGCTGCATACAAAAGTACTAAGTTTGGATTGGATATTTGATGAACATCGAAGTTAACAACTTATGTATGAAAAAGTCACTTTTAGTGAAGCTGCATACAAAAGTACTAAGTTTGGATTGGATATTTGATGAACATCGAAGTTAACAACTTTTGTATGAAAAAGTCACTTTTAGTGAAGGTGCATACAAAAGTACTAAGTTTGGATTGGATATTTGATGAACATCGAAGTTAACAACTTTTGTATGAAAAAGTCACTTTAAGTGAAGCTACGTACAAAAGTACTAAGTTTGGATTGGATATTTGATGAACATCGAAGTTAACAACTTTTGTATGAAAAAGTCACTTTTAGTGAAGTTGCATACAAAAGTACTTAGTTTGGATTGGATATTTGATGAACATCGAAGTTAACAACTTTTGTATGAAAAAGTCACTTTTAGTGAAGCTACGTACAAAAGTACTAAGTTTGGATTGGATATTTGATGAACATCGAAGTTAACAACTTTTATATGAAAAAGTCACTTTTAGTGAAGTTGCATACAAAAGTACTAAGTTTGGATTGGATATTTGATGAACATCGAAGTTAACAACTTTTGTATGAAAAAGTCACTTTTAGTGAAGCTACGTACAAAAGTACTAAGTTTGGATTGGATATTTGATGAACATCGAAGTTAACAACTTTTGTATGAAAAAGTCACTTTTAGTGAAGCTACGTACAAAAGTACTTAGTTTGGATTGGATATTTGATGAACATCGAAGTTAACAAATTTTGTATGAAAAAGTCATTATTAGTGAAGCTGCATACAAAAGTACTAAGTTTGGATTGGATAATTGATGAACATCGAAGTTAACAACTTTTGTATGAAAAAGTCACTTTTAGTGAAGCTACGTACAAAAGTACTAAGTTTGGATTGGATATTTGATGAACATCGAAGTTAACAACTTTTGTATGAAAAAGTCACTTTTAGTGAAGTTGCATACAAAAGTACTAAGTTTGGATTGGATATTTGATGAACATCGAAGTTAACAAATTTTGTATGAAAAAGTCATTATTAGTGAAGCTGCATACAAAAGTACTAAGTTTGGATTGGATATTTGATGAACATCGAAGTTAACAACTTTTGTATGAAAAAGTCACTTTTAGTGAAGCTACGTACAAAAGTACTAAGTTTGGATTGGATATTTGATGAACATCGAAGTTAACAACTTTTGTATGAAAAGTCACTTTTAGTGAAGTTGCATACAAAAGTACTAAGTTTGGATTGGATATTTGATGAACATCGAAGTTAACAACTTTTGTATGAAAAAGTCACTTTTAGTGAAGCTACGTACAAAAGTACTAAGTTTGGATTGGATATTTGATGAATATCGAAGTTAACAAATTTTGTATGAAAAAGTCACTTTTAGTGAAGCTGCATACAAAAGTACTAAGTTTGGATTGGATATTTGATGAACATCGAAGTTAACAACTTTTGTATGAAAAAGTCACTTTTAGTGAAGCTGCATACAAAAGTACTAAGTTTGGATTGGATATTTGATGAACATCGAAGTTAACAACTTTTGTATGAAAAAGTCACTTTTAGTGAAGCTGCATACAAAAGTACTAAGTTTGGATTGGATATTTGATGAACATCGAAGTTAACAACTTTTGTATGAAAAAGTCACTTTTAGTGAAGCTGCATACAAAAGTACTAAGTTTGGATTGGATATTTGATGAACATCGAAGTTAACAACTTTTGTATGAAAAAGTCACTTTTAGTGAAGCTGCATACAAAAGTACTAAGTTTGGATTGGATATTTGATGAACATCGAAGTTAACAACTTTTGTATGAAAAAGTCATTATTAGTGAAGCTGCATACAAAAGTACTAAGTTTGGATTGGATATTTGATGAACATCGAAGTTAACAACTTTTGTATGAAAAAGTCACTTTTAGTGAAGCTACGTACAAAAGTACTTAGTTTGGATTGGATATTTGATGAACATCGAAGTTAACAAATTTTGTATGAAAAAGTCATTATTAGTGAAGCTGCATACAAAAGTACTAAGTTTGGATTGGATAATTGATGAACATCGAAGTTAACAACTTTTGTATGAAAAAGTCACTTTTAGTGAAGCTACGTACAAAAGTACTAAGTTTGGATTGGATATTTGATGAACATCGAAGTTAACAACTTTTGTATGAAAAAGTCACTTTTAGTGAAGTTGCATACAAAAGTACTAAGTTTGGATTGGATATTTGATGAACATCGAAGTTAACAAATTTTGTATGAAAAAGTCATTATTAGTGAAGCTGCATACAAAAGTACTAAGTTTGGATTGGATATTTGATGAACATCGAAGTTAACAACTTTTGTATGAAAAAGTCACTTTTAGTGAAGCTACGTACAAAAGTACTAAGTTTGGATTGGATATTTGATGAACATCGAAGTTAACAACTTTTGTATGAAAAAGTCACTTTTAGTGAAGCTACGTACAAAAGTACTAAGTTTGGATTGGATATTTGATGAACATCGAAGTTAACAACTTTTGTATGAAAAAGTCACTTTTAGTGAAGTTGCATACAAAAGTACTAAGTTTGGATTGGATATTTGATGAACATCGAAGTTAACAACTTTTGTATGAAAAAGTCACTTTTAGTGAAGCTGCATACAAAAGTACTAAGTTTGGATTGGATATTTGATGAACATCGAAGTTAACAACTTTTGTATGAAAAAGTCACTTTTAGTGAAGCTACGTACAAAAGTACTAAGTTTGGATTGGATATTTGATGAACATCGAAGTTAACAACTTTTGTATGAAAAAGTCACTTTTAGTGAAGCTGCATACAAAAGTACTAAGTTTGGATTGGATATTTGATGAACATCGAAGTTAACAACTTTTGTATGAAAAAGTCACTTTTAGTGAAGCTGCATACAAAAGTACTAAGTTTGGATTGGATATTTGATGAACATCGAAGTTAACAACTTTTGTATGAAAAAGTCACTTTTAGTGAAGTTGCATACAAAAGTACTAAGTTTGGATTGGATATTTGATGAACATCGAAGTTAACAACTTTTGTATGAAAAAGTCACTTTTAGTGAAGTTGCATACAAAAGTACTAAGTTTGGATTGGATATTTGATGAACATCGAAGTTAACAACTTTTGTATGAAAAAGTCACTTTTAGTGAAGTTGCATACAAAAGTACTAAGTTTTTATTGGATATTTGATGAACATCGAAGTTAACAACTTTTGTATGAAAAAGTCACTTTTAGTGAAGCTACGTACAAAAGTACTAAGTTTTTATTGGATATTTGATGAACATCGAAGTTAACAACTTTTGTATGAAAAAGTCACTTTTAGTGAAGTTGCATACAAAAGTACTAAGTTTGGATTGGATATTTGATGAACATCGAAGTTAACAACTTTTGTATGAAAAAGTCACTTTTAGTGAAGTTGCATACAAAAGTACTAAGTTTGGATTGGATATTTGATGAACATCGAAGTTAACAACTTTTGTATGAAAAAGTCACTTTTAGTGAAGTTGCATACAAAAGTACTAAGTTTGGATTGGATATTTGATGAACATCGAAGTTAACAACTTTTGTATGAAAAAGTCACTTTTAGTGAAGTTGCATACAAAAGTACTAAGTTTGGATTGGATATTTGATGAACATCGAAGTTAACAACTTTTGTATGAAAAAGTCACTTTTAGTGAAGCTACGTACAAAAGTACTAAGTTTTTATTGGATATTTGATGAACATCGAAGTTAACAACTTTTGTATGAAAAAGTCACTTTTAGTGAAGCTGCATACAAAAGTACTAAGTTTGGATTGGATATTTGATGAACATCGAAGTTAACAACTTTTGTATGAAAAAGTCACTTTTAGTGAAGCTGCATACAAAAGTACAAAGTTTGGATTGGATATTTGATGAACATCGAAGTTAACAACTTTTGTATGAAAAAGTCACTTTTAGTGAAGCTACGTACAAAAGTACTAAGTTTGGATTGGATATTTGATGAACATCGAAGTTAACAACTTTTGTATGAAATAGTCACTTTTAGTGAAGCTGCATACAAAAGTACTAAGTATGGATTGGATATTTGATGAACATCGAAGTTAACAACTTTTGTATGAAAAAGTCACTTTTAGTGAAGCTGCATACAAAAATACAAAGTTTGGATTGGATATTTGATGAACATCGAAGATAACAACTTTTGTATGAAAAAGTCACTTTTAGTGAAGCTGCATACAAAAGTACTAAGTATCGATTGGATATTTGATGAACATCGAAGTTAACAACTTTTGTATGAAAAAGTCACTTTTAGTGAAGTTGCATACAAAAGTACTAAGTTTGGATTGGATATTTGATGAACATCGAAGTTAACAACTTTTGTATGAAAAAGTCACTTTTAGTGAAGTTGCATACAAAAGTACTAAGTTTGGATTGGATATTTGATGAACATCGAAGTTAACAACTTTTGTATGAAAAAGTCACTTTTAGTGAAGTTGCATACAAAAGTACTAAGTTTGGATTGGATATTTGATGAACATCGAAGTTAACAACTTTTGTATGAAAAAGTCACTTTTAGTGAAGTTGCATACAAAAGTACTAAGTTTTTATTGGATATTTGATGAACATCGAAGTTAACAACTTTTGTATGAAAAAGTCACTTTTAGTGAAGCTACGTACAAAAGTACTAAGTTTTTATTGGATATTTGATGAACATCGAAGTTAACAACTTTTGTATGAAAAAGTCACTTTTAGTGAAGTTGCATACAAAAGTACTAAGTTTGGATTGGATATTTGATGAACATCGAAGTTAACAACTTTTGTATGAAAAAGTCACTTTTAGTGAAGTTGCATACAAAAGTACTAAGTTTGGATTGGATATTTGATGAACATCGAAGTTAACAACTTTTGTATGAAAAAGTCACTTTTAGTGAAGTTGCATACAAAAGTACTAAGTTTGGATTGGATATTTGATGAACATCGAAGTTAACAACTTTTGTATGAAAAAGTCACTTTTAGTGAAGTTGCATACAAAAGTACTAAGTTTGGATTGGATATTTGATGAACATCGAAGTTAACAACTTTTGTATGAAAAAGTCACTTTTAGTGAAGCTACGTACAAAAGTACTAAGTTTTTATTGGATATTTGATGAACATCGAAGTTAACAACTTTTGTATGAAAAAGTCACTTTTAGTGAAGCTGCATACAAAAGTACTAAGTTTGGATTGGATATTTGATGAACATCGAAGTTAACAACTTTTGTATGAAAAAGTCACTTTTAGTGAAGCTGCATACAAAAGTACAAAGTTTGGATTGGATATTTGATGAACATCGAAGTTAACAACTTTTGTATGAAAAAGTCACTTTTAGTGAAGCTACGTACAAAAGTACTAAGTTTGGATTGGATATTTGATGAACATCGAAGTTAACAACTTTTGTATGAAATAGTCACTTTTAGTGAAGCTGCATACAAAAGTACTAAGTATGGATTGGATATTTGATGAACATCGAAGTTAACAACTTTTGTATGAAAAAGTCACTTTTAGTGAAGCTGCATACAAAAATACAAAGTTTGGATTGGATATTTGATGAACATCGAAGATAACAACTTTTGTATGAAAAAGTCACTTTTAGTGAAGCTGCATACAAAAGTACTAAGTATCGATTGGATATTTGATGAACATCGAAGTTAACAACTTTTGTATGAAAAAGTCACTTTTAGTGAAGCTGCATACAAAAGTACTAAGTTTGGATTGGATATTTGATGAATATCGAAGTTAACAACTTTTGTATGAAAAAGTCACTTTTAGTGAAGTTGCATACAAAAGTACTAAGTTTGGATTGGATATTTGATGAACATCGAAGTCAACAACTTTTGTATGAAAAAGTCACTTTTAGTGAAGCTGCATACAAAAGTACTAAGTATGGATTGGATATTTGATGAACATCGAAGTTAACAACTTTTGTATGAAAAAGTCACTTTTAGTGAAGCTGCATACAAAAGTACTAAGTTTGGATTGGATATTTGATGAACATCGAAGTTAACAACTTTTGTACGAAAAAGTCACTTTTAGTGAAGCTACGTACAAAAGTACTAAGTTTGGATTGGATATTTGATGAACATCGAAGTTAACAACTTTTGTATGAAAAAGTCACTTTTAGTGAAGCTACGTACAAAAGTACTAAGTTTGGATTGGATATTTGATGAACATCGAAGTTAACAACTTTTGTATGAAAAAGTCACTTTTAGTGAAGTTGCATACAAAAGTACAAAGTTTGGATTGGATATTTGATTAACATCGAAGTTAACAACTTTTGTATGAAAAAGTCACTTTTAGTGAAGCTGCATACAAAAGTACTAAGTTTGGATTGGATATTTGATGAACATCGAAGTTAACAACTTTTGTATGAAAAAGTCACTTTTAGTGAAGCTACGTACAAAAGTACTAAGTTTGGATTGGATATTTGATTAACATCGAAGTTAACAACTTTTGTATGAAAAAGTCACTTTAAGTGAAGTTGCATACAAAAGTACTAAGTTTGGATTGGATATTTGATTAACATCGAAGTTAACAACTTTTGTATGAAAAAGTCACTTTTAGTGAAGCTGCATACAAAAGTACTAAGTTTGGTTTGGATATTTGATTAACATCGAAGTTAACAACTTTTGTATGAAAAAGTCACTTTTAGTGAAGTTGCATACAAAAGTACTAAGTTTGGATTGGATATTTGATGAACATCGAAGTTAACAACTTTTGTATGAAAAAGTCACTTTTAGTGAAGCTACGTACAAAAGTACTAAGTTTGGATTGGATATTTGATTAACATCGAAGTTAACAACTTTCGTATGAAAAAGTCACTTTTAGTGAAGCTGCATACAAAAGTACTAAGTTTGGATTGGATATTTGATGAACATCGAAGTTAACATTTTTTGTATGAAAAAGTCACTTTTAGTGAAGTTGCATACAAAAGTACTAAGTTTGGATTGGATATTTGATTAACATCGAAGTTAACAACTTTTGTATGAAAAAGTCACTTTTAGTGAAGCTGCATACAAAAGTACAAAGTTTGGATTGGATATTTGATGAACATCGAAGTTAACAACTTTTGTATGAAAAAGTCACTTTTAGTGAAGCTACGTACAAAAGTACTAAGTTTGGATTGGATATTTGATGAACATCGAAGTTAACAACTTTTGTATGAAAAAGTCACTTTTAGTGAAGTTGCATACAAAAGTACTAAGTTTGGATTGGATATTTGATGAACATCGAAGATAACAACTTTTGTATGAAAAAGTCACTTTTAGTGAAGCTACGTACAAAAGTACTAAGTTTGGATTGGATATTTGATGAACATCGAAGTCAACAACTTTTGTATGAAAAAGTCACTTTTAGTGAAGTTGCATACAAAAGTACTAAGTTTGGATTGGATATTTGATGAACATCGAAGTTAACAACTTTTGTATGAAAAAGTCACTTTTAGTGAAGCTGCATACAAAAGTACTAAGTTTGGATTGGATATTTGATGAACATCGAGGTTAACAACTTTTGTATGAAAAAGTCACTTTTAGTGAAGCTGCATACAAAAGTACTAAGTTTGGATTGGATATTTGATGAACATCGAAGTTAACAACTTTTGTATGAAAAAGTCACTTTTAGTGAAGCTACGTACAAAAGTACTAAGTTTGGATTGGATATTTGATTAACATCGAGGTTAACAACTTTTGTATGAAAAAGTCACTTTTAGTGAAGTTGCATACAAAAGTACTAAGTTTGGATTGGATATTTGATGAACATCGAAGTTAACAACTTTTGTATGAAAAAGTCACTTTTAGTGAAGCTGCATACAAAAGTACTAAGTTTGGATTGGATATTTGATGAACATCGAAGTCAACAACTTTTGTATGAAAAAGTCACTTTTAGTGAAGTTGCATACAAAAGTACTAAGTTTGGATTGGATATTTGATGAACATCGAAGTTAACAACTTTTGTATGAAAAAGTCACTTTTAGTGAAGCTGCATACAAAAGTACTAAGTTTGGATTGGATATTTGATGAACATCGAGGTTAACAACTTTTGTATGAAAAAGTCACTTTTAGTGAAGCTGCATACAAAAGTACTAAGTTTGGATTGGATATTTGATTAACATCGAAGTTAACAACTTTTGTATGAAAAAGTCACTTTTAGTGAAGTTGCATACAAAAGTACTAAGTTTGGATTGGATATTTGATGAACATCGAAGTTAACAACTTTTGTATGAAAAAGTCACTTTTAGTGAAGCTACGTACAAAAGTACTAAGTTTGGATTGGATATTTGATTAACATCGAAGTTAACAACTTTTGTATGAAAAAGTCACTTTTAGTGAAGCTACGTACAAAAGTACTAAGTTTTAATTGGATATTTGATGAACATCGAATTTAACAACTTTTGTATGAAAAAGTCACTTTTAGTGAAGCTACGTACAAAAGTACTAAGTTTGGATTGGATATTTGATTAACATCGAAGTTAACAACTTTTGTATGAAAAAGTCACTTTTAGTGAAGCTACGTACAAAAGTACTAAGTTTGGATTGGATATTTGATTAACATCGAAGTTAACAACTTTTGTATGAAAAAGTCACTTTAAGTGAAGTTGCATACAAAAGTACTAAGTTTGGATTGGATATTTGATTAACATCGAAGTTAACAACTTTTGTATGAAAAAGTCACTTTTAGTGAAGTTGCATACAAAAGTACTAAGTTTGGATTGGATATTTGATTAACATCGAAGTTAACAACTTTTGTATGAAAAAGTCACTTTTAGTGAAGCTGCATACAAAAGTACTAAGTTTGGTTTGGATATTTGATTAACATCGAAGTTAACAACTTTTGTATGAAAAAGTCACTTTTAGTGAAGTTGCATACAAAAGTACTAAGTTTGGATTGGATATTTGATGAACATCGAAGTTAACAACTTTTGTATGAAAAAGTCACTTTTAGTGAAGCTACGTACAAAAGTACTAAGTTTGGATTGGATATTTGATTAACATCGAAGTTAACAACTTTTGTATGAAAAAGTCACTTTTAGTGAAGCTACGTACAAAAGTACTAAGTTTTAATTGGATATTTGATGAACATCGAATTTAACAACTTTTGTATGAAAAAGTCACTTTTAGTGAAGCTACGTACAAAAGTACTAAGTTTGGATTGGATATTTGATTAACATCGAAGTTAACAACTTTTGTATGAAAAAGTCACTTTTAGTGAAGCTACGTACAAAAGTACTAAGTTTGGATTGGATATTTGATGAACATCGAAGTTAACAACTTTTGTATGAAAAAGTCACTTTAAGTGAAGTTGCATACAAAAGTACTAAGTTTGGATTGGATATTTGATGAACATCGAATTTAACAACTTTTGTATGAAAAAGTCACTTTTAGTGAAGCTACGTACAAAAGTACTAAGTTTGGATTGGATATTTGATTAACATCGAAGTTAACAACTTTTGTATGAAAAAGTCACTTTTAGTGAAGCTACGTACAAAAGTACTAAGTTTGGATTGGATATTTGATGAACATCGAAGTTAACAACTTTTGTATGAAAAAGTCACTTTTAGTGAAGTTGCATACAAAAGTACTAAGTTTGGATTGGATATTTGATGAACATCGAAGTTAACAACTTTTGTATGAAAAAGTCACTTTTAGTGAAGTTGCATACAAAAGTACTAAGTTTGGATTGGATATTTGATTAACATCGAAGTTAACAACTTTTGTATGAAAAAGTCACTTTTAGTGAAGCTGCATACAAAAGTACAAAGTTTGGATTGGATATTTGATGAACATCGAAGTTAACAACTTTTGTATGAAAAAGTCACTTTTAGTGAAGCTACGTACAAAAGTACTAAGTTTGGATTGGATATTTGATGAACATCGAAGTTAACAACTTTTGTATGAAAAAGTCACTTTTAGTGAAGCTACGTACAAAAGTACTAAGTTTGGATTGGATATTTGATGAACATCGAAGTTAACAACTTTTGTATGAAAAAGTCACTTTTAGTGAAGTTGCATACAAAAGTACTAAGTTTGGATTGGATATTTGATGAACATCGAAGATAACAACTTTTGTATGAAAAAGTCACTTTTAGTGAAGCTACGTACAAAAGTACTAAGTTTGGATTGGATATTTGATGAACATCGAAGTTAACAACTTTTGTATGAAAAAGTCACTTTTAGTGAAGCTGCATACAAAAGTACTAAGTTTGGATTGGATATTTGATGAACATCGAAGTTAACAACTTTTGTATGAAAAAGTCACTTTTAGTGAAGCTGCATACAAAAGTACTAAGTTTGGATTGGATATTTGATGAACATCGAAGTTAACAACTTTTGTATGAAAAAGTCACTTTTAGTGAAGCTACGTACAAAAGTACTAAGTTTGGATTGGATATTTGATGAACATCGAAGTTAACAACTTTTGTATGAAAAAGTCACTTTTAGTGAAGCTGCATACAAAAGTACTAAGTTTGGATTGGATATTTGATGAACATCGAAGTTAACAACTTTTGTATGAAAAAGTCACTTTTAGTGAAGCTACGTACAAAAGTACTAAGTTTGGATTGGATATTTGATGAACATCGAAGTTAACAACTTTTGTATGAAAAAGTCACTTTTAGTGAAGCTGCATACAAAAGTACTAAGTTTGGATTGGATATTTGATGAACATCGAAGTTAACAACTTTTGTATGAAAAAGTCACTTTTAGTGAAGTTGCATACAAAAGTACTAAGTTTGGATTGGATATTTGATGAACATCGAAGTTAACAACTTTTGTATGAAAAAGTCACTTTTAGTGAAGCTGCATACAAAAGTACTAAGTTTGGATTGGATATTTGATGAACATCGAAGTCAACAACTTTTGTATGAAAAAGTCACTTTTAGTGAAGCTGCATACAAAAGTACTAAGTTTGGATTGGATATTTGATGAACATCGAAGTTAACAACTTTTGTATGAAAAAGTCACTTTTAGTGAAGTTGCATACAAAAGTACTAAGTTTGGATTGGATATTTGATGAACATCGAAGTTAACAACTTTTGCATGAAAAAGTCACTTTTAGTGAAGCTGCATACAAAAGTACTAAGTATGGATTGGATATTTGATGAACATCGAAGTCAACAACTTTTGTATGAAAAAGTCACTTTTAGTGAAGCTGCATACAAAAGTACTAAGTATGGATTGGATATTTGATGAACATCGAAGTCAACAACTTTTGTATGAAAAAGTCACTTTTAGTGAAGCTGCATACAAAAGTACTAAGTATGGATTGGATATTTGATGAACATCGAAGTTAACAACTTTTGTATGAAAAAGTCACTTTTAGTGAAGCTACGTACAAAAGTACTAAGTATGGATTGGATATTTGATGAACATCGAAGTTAACAACTATTGTATGAAAAGTCACTTTTAGTGAAGTTGCATACAAAAGTACTAAGTTTGGATTGGATATTTGATGAACATCGAAGTTAACAACTTTTGTATGAAAAAGTCACTTTTAGTGAAGCTGCATACAAAAGTACTAAGTTTGGATTGGATATTTGATGAACATCGAAGTTAACAACTTTTGTATGAAAAAGTCACTTTTAGTGAAGCTGCATACAAAAGTACTAAGTTTGGATTGGATATTTGATGAACATCGAAGTTAACAACTTTTGTATGAAAAAGTCACTTTTAGTGAAGCTACGTACAAAAGTACTAAGTTTGGATTGGATATTTGATTAACATCGAAGTTAACAACTTTTGTATGAAAAAGTCACTTTTAGTGAAGCTACGTACAAAAGTACTAAGTTTGGATTGGATATTTGATGAACATCGAAGTTAACAACTTTTGTATGAAAAAGTCACTTTTAGTGAAGTTGCATACAAAAGTACTAAGTTTGGATTGGATATTTGATGAACATCGAAGTTAACAACTTTTGTATGAAAAAGTCATTATTAGTGAAGCTGCATACAAAAGTACTAAGTTTGGATTGGATATTTGATGAACATCGAAGTTAACAACTTTTGTATGAAAAAGTCACTTTTAGTGAAGCTGCATACAAAAGTACTAAGTTTGGATTGGATATTTGATGAACATCGAAGTTAACAACTTTTGTATGAAAAAGTCACTTTTAGTGAAGCTACGTACAAAAGTACTAAGTTTGGATTGGATATTTGATGAACATCGAAGTTAACAACTTTTGTATGAAAAAGTCACTTTTAGTGAAGCTACGTACAAAAGTACTAAGTTTGGATTGGATATTTGATGAACATCGAAGTTAACAACTTTTGTATGAAAAAGTCACTTTTAGTGAAGCTACAAACAAAAGTACTAAGTTTGGATTGGATATTTGATGAACATCGAAGTTAACAACTTTTGTATGAAAAAGTCATTATTAGTGAAGCTGCATACAAAAGTACTAAGTTTGGATTGGATATTTGATGAACATCGAAGTTAACAACTTTTGTATGAAAAAGTCACTTTTAGTGAAGTTGCATACAAAAGTACTAAGTTTGGATTGGATATTTGATGAACATCGAATTTAACAACTTTTGTATGAAAAAGTCATTATTAGTGAAGCTGCATACAAAAGTACTAAGTTTGGATTGGATATTTGATGAACATCGAAGTTAACAACTTTTGTATGAAAAAGTCACTTTTAGTGAAGTTGCATACAAAAGTACTAAGTTTGGATTGGATATTTGATGAACATCGAAGTTAACAACTTTTGTATGAAAAAGTCACTTTTAGTGAAGCTACGTACAAAAGTACTAAGTTTGGATTGGATATTTGATGAACATCGAAGTTAACAACTTTTGTATGAAAAAGTCACTTTTAGTGAAGCTACGTACAAAAGTACTAAGTTTGGATTGGATATTTGATGAACATCGAAGTTAACAACTTTTGTATGAAAAAGTCACTTTTAGTGAAGTTGCATACAAAAGTACTAAGTTTGGATTGGATATTTGATGAACATCGAAGTTAACAACTTTTGTATGAAAAAGTCACTTTTAGTGAAGCTGCATACAAAAGTACTAAGTTTGGATTGGATATTTGATGAACATCGAAGTTAACAACTTTTGTATGAAAAAGTCACTTTTAGTGAAGCTACAAACAAAAGTACTAAGTTTGGTTTGGATATTTGATGAACATCGAAGTTAACAACTTTTGTATGAAAAAGTCACTTTTAGTGAAGCTGCATACAAAAGTACTAAGTTTGGATTGGATATTTGATGAACATCGAAGTTAACAACTTTTGTATGAAAAAGTCACTTTTAGTGAAGCTGCATACAAAAGTACTAAGTTTGGATTGGATATTTGATGAACATCGAAGTTAACAACTTTTGTATGAAAAAGTCACTTTTAGTGAAGCTACAAACAAAAGTACTAAGTTTGGATTGGATATTTGATGAACATCGAAGTTAACAACTTTTGTATGAAAAAGTCATTATTAGTGAAGCTGCATACAAAAGTACTAAGTTTGGATTGGATATTTGATGAACATCGAAGTTAACAACTTTTGTATGAAAAAGTCACTTTTAGTGAAGTTGCATACAAAAGTACTAAGTTTGGATTGGATATTTGATGAACATCGAATTTAACAACTTTTGTATGAAAAAGTCATTATTAGTGAAGCTGCATACAAAAGTACTAAGTTTGGATTGGATATTTGATGAACATCGAAGTTAACAACTTTTGTATGAAAAAGTCACTTTTAGTGAAGTTGCATACAAAAGTACTAAGTTTGGATTGGATATTTGATGAACATCGAAGTTAACAACTTTTGTATGAAAAAGTCACTTTTAGTGAAGCTGCATACAAAAGTACTAAGTTTGGATTGGATATTTGATGAACATCGAAGTTAACAACTTTTGTATGAAAAAGTCACTTTTAGTGAAGCTGCATACAAAAGTACTAAGTTTGGATTGGATATTTGATGAACATCGAAGTTAACAACTTTTGTATGAAAAAGTCACTTTTAGTGAAGCTACAAACAAAAGTACTAAGTTTGGTTTGGATATTTGATGAACATCGAAGTTAACAACTTTTGTATGAAAAAGTCACTTTTAGTGAAGCTGCATACAAAAGTACTAAGTTTGGATTGGATATTTGATGAACATCGAAGTTAACAACTTTTGTATGAAAAAGTCACTTTTAGTGAAGCTACGTACAAAAGTACTAAGTTTGGATTGGATATTTGATGAACATCGAAGTTAACAACTTTTGTATGAAAAAGTCACTTTTAGTGAAGCTACAAACAAAAGTACTAAGTTTGGATTGGATATTTGATGAACATCGAAGTTAACAACTTTTGTATGAAAAAGTCATTATTAGTGAAGCTGCATACAAAAGTACTAAGTTTGGATTGGATATTTGATGAACATCGAAGTTAACAACTTTTGTATGAAAAAGTCACTTTTAGTGAAGTTGCATACAAAAGTACTAAGTTTGGATTGGATATTTGATGAACATCGAATTTAACAACTTTTGTATGAAAAAGTCATTATTAGTGAAGCTGCATACAAAAGTACTAAGTTTGGATTGGATATTTGATGAACATCGAAGTTAACAACTTTTGTATGAAAAAGTCACTTTTAGTGAAGTTGCATACAAAAGTACTAAGTTTGGATTGGATATTTGATGAACATCGAAGTTAACAACTTTTGTATGAAAAAGTCACTTTTAGTGAAGCTACGTACAAAAGTACTAAGTTTGGATTGGATATTTGATGAACATCGAAGTTAACAACTTTTGTATGAAAAAGTCACTTTTAGTGAAGCTACGTACAAAAGTACTAAGTTTGGATTGGATATTTGATGAACATCGAAGTTAACAACTTTTGTATGAAAAAGTCACTTTTAGTGAAGTTGCATACAAAAGTACTAAGTTTGGATTGGATATTTGATGAACATCGAAGTTAACAACTTTTGTATGAAAAAGTCACTTTTAGTGAAGCTGCATACAAAAGTACTAAGTTTGGATTGGATATTTGATGAACATCGAAGTTAACAACTTTTGTATGAAAAAGTCACTTTTAGTGAAGCTACAAACAAAAGTACTAAGTTTGGTTTGGATATTTGATGAACATCGAAGTTAACAACTTTTGTATGAAAAAGTCACTTTTAGTGAAGCTGCATACAAAAGTACTAAGTTTGGATTGGATATTTGATGAACATCGAAGTTAACAACTTTTGTATGAAAAAGTCACTTTTAGTGAAGCTGCATACAAAAGTACTAAGTTTGGATTGGATATTTGATGAACATCGAAGTTAACAACTTTTGTATGAAAAAGCCACTTTTAGTGAAGCTGCATACAAAAGTACTAAGTTTGGATTGGATATTTGATGAACATCGAAGTTAACAACTTTTGTATGAAAAAGTCACTTTTAGTGAAGCTACGTACAAAAGTACTAAGTTTGGATTGGATATTTGATGAACATCGAAGTTAACAACTTTTGTATGAAAAAGGCACTTTTAGTGAAGTTGCATACAAAAGTACTAAGTTTGGATTGGATATTTGATTAACATCGAAGTTAACAACTTTTGTATGAAAAAGTCACTTTTAGTGAAGCTGCATACAAAAGTACTAAGTTTGGATTGGATATTTGATGAACATCGAAGTTAACAACTTTTGTATGAAAAAGTCACTTTTAGTGAAGCTGCATACAAAAGTACTAAGTTTGGATTGGATATTTGATGAACATCGAAGTTAACAACTTTTGTATGAAAAAGTCACTTTTAGTGAAGCTACGTACAAAAGTACTAAGTTTGGATTGGATATTTGATGAACATCGAAGTTAACAACTTTTGTATGAAAAAGTCACTTATAGTGAAGCTACGTACAAAAGTACTAAGTTTGGATTGGATATTTGATGAACATCGAAGTTAACAACTTTTGTATGAAAAAGTCACTTTTATTGAAGCTACGTACAAAAGTACTAAGTTTGGATTGGATATTTGATGAACATCGAAGTTAACAACTTTTGTATGAAAAAGGCACTTTTAGTGAAGCTACGTACAAAAGTACTAAGTTTGGATTGGATATTTGATGAACATCGAAGTTAACAACTTTTGTATGAAAAAGTCACTTTTAGTGAAGCTGCATACAAAAGTACTAAGTTTGGATTGGATATTTGATGAACATCGAAGTTAACAACTTTTGTATGAAAAAGTCACTTTTAGTGAAGTTGCATACAAAAGCACTAAGTTTGGATTGGATATTTGATTAACATCGAAGTTAACAACTTTTGTATGAAAAAGTCACTTTTAGTGAAGCTGCATACAAAAGTACTAAGTTTGGATTGGATATTTGATGAACATCGAAGTTAACAACTTTTGTATGAAAAAGTCATTATTAGTGAAGCTGCATACAAAAGTACTAAGTTTGGATTGGATATTTGATGAACATCGAAGTTAACAACTTTTGTATGAAAAAGTCACTTTTAGTGAAGCTACGTACAAAAGTACTAAGTTTGGATTGGATATTTGATGAACATCGAAGTCAACAACTTTTGTATGAAAAATTCACTTTTAGTGAAGTTGCATACAAAAGTACTAAGTTTGGATTGGATATTTGATGAACATCGAAGTTAACAACTTTTGTATGAAAAAGTCACTTTTAGTGAAGCTGCATACAAAAGTACTAAGTTTGGATTGGATATTTGATGAACATCGAAGTTAGCAACTTTTGTATGAAAAAGTCACTTTTAGTGAAGCTGCATACAAAAGTACTAAGTATGGATTGGATATTTGATGAACATCGAAGTTAACAACTTTTGTATGAAAAAGTCACTTTTAGTGAAGCAACGTACAAAAGTACTAAGTTTGGATTGGATATTTGATGAATATCGAAGTTAACAACTTTTGTATGAAAAAGTCACTTTTAGTGAAGCTGCATACAAAAGTACTAAGTTGGGATTGGATATTTGATGAACATCGAAGTTAACAACTTTTGTATGAAAAAGTCACTTTTAGTGAAGCTGCATACAAAAGTACTAAGTTTGGATTGGATATTTGATGAACATCGAAGTTAACAACTTTTGTATGAAAAAGTCATTATTAGTGAAGCTGCATACAAAAGTACTAAGTTTTTATTGGATATTTGATGAACATCGAAGTTAACAAATTTTGTATGAAAAAGTCACTTTTAGTGAAGCTACGTACAAAAGTACTAAGTTTTTATTGGATATTTGATGAACATCGTAGTTAACAAATTTTGTATGAAAAAGTCACTTTTAGTGAAGTTGCATACAAAAGTACTAAGTTTGGATTGGATATTTGATGAACATCGAAGTTAACAACTTTTGTATGAAAAAGTCACTTTTAGTGAAGTTGCATACAAAAGTACTAAGTTTGGATTGGATATTTGATGAACATCGAAGTTAACAACTTTTGTATGAAAAAGTCATTGTTAGTGAAGCTGCATACAAAAGTACTAAGTTTGGATTGGATATTTGATGAACATCGAAGTTAACAACTTTTGTATGAAAAAGTCACTTTTAGTAAAGCTGCATACAAAAGTACTAAGTTTGGATTGGATATTTGATGAACATCGAAGTTAACAACTTTTGAATGAAAAAGTCATTATTAGTGAAGCTGCATACAAAAGTACAAAGTTTGGATTGGATATTTGATGAACATCGAAGTTAACAACTTTTGTATGAAAAAGTCACTTTTAGTGAAGCTGCATACAAAAGTACTAAGTTTGGATTGGATATTTGATGAACATCGAAGTTAACAACTTTTGTATGAAAAAGTCACTTTTAGTGAAGCTGCATACAAAAGTACTAAGTTTGGATTGGATATTTGATGAACATCGAAGTTAACAACTTATGTATGAAAAAGTCACTTTTAGTGAAGCTGCATACAAAAGTACTAAGTTTGGATTGGATATTTGATGAACATCGAAGTTAACAACTTATGTATGAAAAAGTCACTTTTAGTGAAGCTGCATACAAAAGTACTAAGTTTGGATTGGATATTTGATGAACATCGAAGTTAACAACTTTTGTATGAAAAAGTCACTTTTAGTGAAGGTGCATACAAAAGTACTAAGTTTGGATTGGATATTTGATGAACATCGAAGTTAACAACTTTTGTATGAAAAAGTCACTTTAAGTGAAGCTACGTACAAAAGTACTAAGTTTGGATTGGATATTTGATGAACATCGAAGTTAACAACTTTTGTATGAAAAAGTCACTTTTAGTGAAGTTGCATACAAAAGTACTTAGTTTGGATTGGATATTTGATGAACATCGAAGTTAACAACTTTTGTATGAAAAAGTCACTTTTAGTGAAGCTACGTACAAAAGTACTAAGTTTGGATTGGATATTTGATGAACATCGAAGTTAACAACTTTTATATGAAAAAGTCACTTTTAGTGAAGTTGCATACAAAAGTACTAAGTTTGGATTGGATATTTGATGAACATCGAAGTTAACAACTTTTGTATGAAAAAGTCACTTTTAGTGAAGCTACGTACAAAAGTACTAAGTTTGGATTGGATATTTGATGAACATCGAAGTTAACAACTTTTGTATGAAAAAGTCACTTTTAGTGAAGCTACGTACAAAAGTACTTAGTTTGGATTGGATATTTGATGAACATCGAAGTTAACAAATTTTGTATGAAAAAGTCATTATTAGTGAAGCTGCATACAAAAGTACTAAGTTTGGATTGGATAATTGATGAACATCGAAGTTAACAACTTTTGTATGAAAAAGTCACTTTTAGTGAAGCTACGTACAAAAGTACTAAGTTTGGATTGGATATTTGATGAACATCGAAGTTAACAACTTTTGTATGAAAAAGTCACTTTTAGTGAAGTTGCATACAAAAGTACTAAGTTTGGATTGGATATTTGATGAACATCGAAGTTAACAAATTTTGTATGAAAAAGTCATTATTAGTGAAGCTGCATACAAAAGTACTAAGTTTGGATTGGATATTTGATGAACATCGAAGTTAACAACTTTTGTATGAAAAAGTCACTTTTAGTGAAGCTACGTACAAAAGTACTAAGTTTGGATTGGATATTTGATGAACATCGAAGTTAACAACTTTTGTATGAAAAGTCACTTTTAGTGAAGTTGCATACAAAAGTACTAAGTTTGGATTGGATATTTGATGAACATCGAAGTTAACAACTTTTGTATGAAAAAGTCACTTTTAGTGAAGCTACGTACAAAAGTACTAAGTTTGGATTGGATATTTGATGAATATCGAAGTTAACAAATTTTGTATGAAAAAGTCACTTTTAGTGAAGCTGCATACAAAAGTACTAAGTTTGGATTGGATATTTGATGAACATCGAAGTTAACAACTTTTGTATGAAAAAGTCACTTTTAGTGAAGCTGCATACAAAAGTACTAAGTTTGGATTGGATATTTGATGAACATCGAAGTTAACAACTTTTGTATGAAAAAGTCACTTTTAGTGAAGCTGCATACAAAAGTACTAAGTTTGGATTGGATATTTGATGAACATCGAAGTTAACAACTTTTGTATGAAAAAGTCACTTTTAGTGAAGCTGCATACAAAAGTACTAAGTTTGGATTGGATATTTGATGAACATCGAAGTTAACAACTTTTGTATGAAAAAGTCACTTTTAGTGAAGCTGCATACAAAAGTACTAAGTTTGGATTGGATATTTGATGAACATCGAAGTTAACAACTTTTGTATGAAAAAGTCATTATTAGTGAAGCTGCATACAAAAGTACTAAGTTTGGATTGGATATTTGATGAACATCGAAGTTAACAACTTTTGTATGAAAAAGTCACTTTTAGTGAAGCTACGTACAAAAGTACTTAGTTTGGATTGGATATTTGATGAACATCGAAGTTAACAAATTTTGTATGAAAAAGTCATTATTAGTGAAGCTGCATACAAAAGTACTAAGTTTGGATTGGATAATTGATGAACATCGAAGTTAACAACTTTTGTATGAAAAAGTCACTTTTAGTGAAGCTACGTACAAAAGTACTAAGTTTGGATTGGATATTTGATGAACATCGAAGTTAACAACTTTTGTATGAAAAAGTCACTTTTAGTGAAGTTGCATACAAAAGTACTAAGTTTGGATTGGATATTTGATGAACATCGAAGTTAACAAATTTTGTATGAAAAAGTCATTATTAGTGAAGCTGCATACAAAAGTACTAAGTTTGGATTGGATATTTGATGAACATCGAAGTTAACAACTTTTGTATGAAAAAGTCACTTTTAGTGAAGCTACGTACAAAAGTACTAAGTTTGGATTGGATATTTGATGAACATCGAAGTTAACAACTTTTGTATGAAAAAGTCACTTTTAGTGAAGCTACGTACAAAAGTACTAAGTTTGGATTGGATATTTGATGAACATCGAAGTTAACAACTTTTGTATGAAAAAGTCACTTTTAGTGAAGTTGCATACAAAAGTACTAAGTTTGGATTGGATATTTGATGAACATCGAAGTTAACAACTTTTGTATGAAAAAGTCACTTTTAGTGAAGCTGCATACAAAAGTACTAAGTTTGGATTGGATATTTGATGAACATCGAAGTTAACAACTTTTGTATGAAAAAGTCACTTTTAGTGAAGCTACGTACAAAAGTACTAAGTTTGGATTGGATATTTGATGAACATCGAAGTTAACAACTTTTGTATGAAAAAGTCACTTTTAGTGAAGCTGCATACAAAAGTACTAAGTTTGGATTGGATATTTGATGAACATCGAAGTTAACAACTTTTGTATGAAAAAGTCACTTTTAGTGAAGCTGCATACAAAAGTACTAAGTTTGGATTGGATATTTGATGAACATCGAAGTTAACAACTTTTGTATGAAAAAGTCACTTTTAGTGAAGTTGCATACAAAAGTACTAAGTTTGGATTGGATATTTGATGAACATCGAAGTTAACAACTTTTGTATGAAAAAGTCACTTTTAGTGAAGTTGCATACAAAAGTACTAAGTTTGGATTGGATATTTGATGAACATCGAAGTTAACAACTTTTGTATGAAAAAGTCACTTTTAGTGAAGTTGCATACAAAAGTACTAAGTTTTTATTGGATATTTGATGAACATCGAAGTTAACAACTTTTGTATGAAAAAGTCACTTTTAGTGAAGCTACGTACAAAAGTACTAAGTTTTTATTGGATATTTGATGAACATCGAAGTTAACAACTTTTGTATGAAAAAGTCACTTTTAGTGAAGTTGCATACAAAAGTACTAAGTTTGGATTGGATATTTGATGAACATCGAAGTTAACAACTTTTGTATGAAAAAGTCACTTTTAGTGAAGTTGCATACAAAAGTACTAAGTTTGGATTGGATATTTGATGAACATCGAAGTTAACAACTTTTGTATGAAAAAGTCACTTTTAGTGAAGTTGCATACAAAAGTACTAAGTTTGGATTGGATATTTGATGAACATCGAAGTTAACAACTTTTGTATGAAAAAGTCACTTTTAGTGAAGTTGCATACAAAAGTACTAAGTTTGGATTGGATATTTGATGAACATCGAAGTTAACAACTTTTGTATGAAAAAGTCACTTTTAGTGAAGCTACGTACAAAAGTACTAAGTTTTTATTGGATATTTGATGAACATCGAAGTTAACAACTTTTGTATGAAAAAGTCACTTTTAGTGAAGCTGCATACAAAAGTACTAAGTTTGGATTGGATATTTGATGAACATCGAAGTTAACAACTTTTGTATGAAAAAGTCACTTTTAGTGAAGCTGCATACAAAAGTACAAAGTTTGGATTGGATATTTGATGAACATCGAAGTTAACAACTTTTGTATGAAAAAGTCACTTTTAGTGAAGCTACGTACAAAAGTACTAAGTTTGGATTGGATATTTGATGAACATCGAAGTTAACAACTTTTGTATGAAATAGTCACTTTTAGTGAAGCTGCATACAAAAGTACTAAGTATGGATTGGATATTTGATGAACATCGAAGTTAACAACTTTTGTATGAAAAAGTCACTTTTAGTGAAGCTGCATACAAAAATACAAAGTTTGGATTGGATATTTGATGAACATCGAAGATAACAACTTTTGTATGAAAAAGTCACTTTTAGTGAAGCTGCATACAAAAGTACTAAGTATCGATTGGATATTTGATGAACATCGAAGTTAACAACTTTTGTATGAAAAAGTCACTTTTAGTGAAGTTGCATACAAAAGTACTAAGTTTGGATTGGATATTTGATGAACATCGAAGTTAACAACTTTTGTATGAAAAAGTCACTTTTAGTGAAGTTGCATACAAAAGTACTAAGTTTGGATTGGATATTTGATGAACATCGAAGTTAACAACTTTTGTATGAAAAAGTCACTTTTAGTGAAGTTGCATACAAAAGTACTAAGTTTGGATTGGATATTTGATGAACATCGAAGTTAACAACTTTTGTATGAAAAAGTCACTTTTAGTGAAGTTGCATACAAAAGTACTAAGTTTTTATTGGATATTTGATGAACATCGAAGTTAACAACTTTTGTATGAAAAAGTCACTTTTAGTGAAGCTACGTACAAAAGTACTAAGTTTTTATTGGATATTTGATGAACATCGAAGTTAACAACTTTTGTATGAAAAAGTCACTTTTAGTGAAGTTGCATACAAAAGTACTAAGTTTGGATTGGATATTTGATGAACATCGAAGTTAACAACTTTTGTATGAAAAAGTCACTTTTAGTGAAGTTGCATACAAAAGTACTAAGTTTGGATTGGATATTTGATGAACATCGAAGTTAACAACTTTTGTATGAAAAAGTCACTTTTAGTGAAGTTGCATACAAAAGTACTAAGTTTGGATTGGATATTTGATGAACATCGAAGTTAACAACTTTTGTATGAAAAAGTCACTTTTAGTGAAGTTGCATACAAAAGTACTAAGTTTGGATTGGATATTTGATGAACATCGAAGTTAACAACTTTTGTATGAAAAAGTCACTTTTAGTGAAGCTACGTACAAAAGTACTAAGTTTTTATTGGATATTTGATGAACATCGAAGTTAACAACTTTTGTATGAAAAAGTCACTTTTAGTGAAGCTGCATACAAAAGTACTAAGTTTGGATTGGATATTTGATGAACATCGAAGTTAACAACTTTTGTATGAAAAAGTCACTTTTAGTGAAGCTGCATACAAAAGTACAAAGTTTGGATTGGATATTTGATGAACATCGAAGTTAACAACTTTTGTATGAAAAAGTCACTTTTAGTGAAGCTACGTACAAAAGTACTAAGTTTGGATTGGATATTTGATGAACATCGAAGTTAACAACTTTTGTATGAAATAGTCACTTTTAGTGAAGCTGCATACAAAAGTACTAAGTATGGATTGGATATTTGATGAACATCGAAGTTAACAACTTTTGTATGAAAAAGTCACTTTTAGTGAAGCTGCATACAAAAATACAAAGTTTGGATTGGATATTTGATGAACATCGAAGATAACAACTTTTGTATGAAAAAGTCACTTTTAGTGAAGCTGCATACAAAAGTACTAAGTATCGATTGGATATTTGATGAACATCGAAGTTAACAACTTTTGTATGAAAAAGTCACTTTTAGTGAAGCTGCATACAAAAGTACTAAGTTTGGATTGGATATTTGATGAATATCGAAGTTAACAACTTTTGTATGAAAAAGTCACTTTTAGTGAAGTTGCATACAAAAGTACTAAGTTTGGATTGGATATTTGATGAACATCGAAGTCAACAACTTTTGTATGAAAAAGTCACTTTTAGTGAAGCTGCATACAAAAGTACTAAGTATGGATTGGATATTTGATGAACATCGAAGTTAACAACTTTTGTATGAAAAAGTCACTTTTAGTGAAGCTGCATACAAAAGTACTAAGTTTGGATTGGATATTTGATGAACATCGAAGTTAACAACTTTTGTACGAAAAAGTCACTTTTAGTGAAGCTACGTACAAAAGTACTAAGTTTGGATTGGATATTTGATGAACATCGAAGTTAACAACTTTTGTATGAAAAAGTCACTTTTAGTGAAGCTACGTACAAAAGTACTAAGTTTGGATTGGATATTTGATGAACATCGAAGTTAACAACTTTTGTATGAAAAAGTCACTTTTAGTGAAGTTGCATACAAAAGTACAAAGTTTGGATTGGATATTTGATTAACATCGAAGTTAACAACTTTTGTATGAAAAAGTCACTTTTAGTGAAGCTGCATACAAAAGTACTAAGTTTGGATTGGATATTTGATGAACATCGAAGTTAACAACTTTTGTATGAAAAAGTCACTTTTAGTGAAGCTACGTACAAAAGTACTAAGTTTGGATTGGATATTTGATTAACATCGAAGTTAACAACTTTTGTATGAAAAAGTCACTTTAAGTGAAGTTGCATACAAAAGTACTAAGTTTGGATTGGATATTTGATTAACATCGAAGTTAACAACTTTTGTATGAAAAAGTCACTTTTAGTGAAGCTGCATACAAAAGTACTAAGTTTGGTTTGGATATTTGATTAACATCGAAGTTAACAACTTTTGTATGAAAAAGTCACTTTTAGTGAAGTTGCATACAAAAGTACTAAGTTTGGATTGGATATTTGATGAACATCGAAGTTAACAACTTTTGTATGAAAAAGTCACTTTTAGTGAAGCTACGTACAAAAGTACTAAGTTTGGATTGGATATTTGATTAACATCGAAGTTAACAACTTTCGTATGAAAAAGTCACTTTTAGTGAAGCTGCATACAAAAGTACTAAGTTTGGATTGGATATTTGATGAACATCGAAGTTAACATTTTTTGTATGAAAAAGTCACTTTTAGTGAAGTTGCATACAAAAGTACTAAGTTTGGATTGGATATTTGATTAACATCGAAGTTAACAACTTTTGTATGAAAAAGTCACTTTTAGTGAAGCTGCATACAAAAGTACAAAGTTTGGATTGGATATTTGATGAACATCGAAGTTAACAACTTTTGTATGAAAAAGTCACTTTTAGTGAAGTTGCATACCAAAGTACTAAGTTTGGATTGGATATTTGATGAACATCGAAGTTAACAACTTTTGTATGAAAAAGTCACTTTTAGTGAAGTTGCATACAAAAGTACTAAGTTTGGATTGGATATTTGATGAACATCGAAGTTAACAACTTTTGTATGAAAAAGTCACTTTTAGTGAAGCTACGTACAAAAGTACTAAGTTTGGATTGGATATTTGATGAACATCGAAGTTAACAACTTTTGTATGAAAAAGTCACTTTTAGTGAAGCTGCATACAAAAGTACTAAGTTTGGATTGGATATTTGATGACCATCGAAGTTAACAACTTTTGTATGAAAAAGTCACTTTTAGTGAAGCTGCATACAAAAGTACTAAGTTTGGATTGGATATTTGATGAACATCGAAGTTAACAACTTTTGTATGAAAAAGTCACTTTTAGTGAAGCTACGGACAAAAGTACTAAGTTTGGATTGGATATTTGATGAACATCGAAGTTAACAACTTTTGTATGAAAAAGTCACTTTTAGTGAAGCTGCATACAAAAGTACTAAGTTTGGATTGGATATTTGATGAACATCGAAGTTAACAACTTTTGTATGAAAAAGTCACTTTTAGTGAAGCTACGTACAAAAGTACTAAGTTTGGATTGGATATTTGATGAACATCGAAGTTAACAACTTTTGTATGAAAAAGTCACTTTTAGTGAAGCTGCATACAAAAGTACTAAGTTTGGATTGGATATTTGATGACCATCGAAGTTAACAACTTTTGTATGAAAAAGTCACTTTTAGTGAAGCTGCATACAAAAGTACTAAGTTTGGATTGGATATTTGATGAACATCGAAGTTAACAACTTTTGTATGAAAAAGTCACTTTTAGTGAAGCTGCATACAAAAGTACAAAGTTTGGATTGGATATTTGATGACCATCGAAGTTAACAACTTTTGTATGAAAAAGTCACTTTTAGTGAAGCTACGTACAAAAGTACTAAGTTTGGATTGGATATTTGATGAACATCGAAGTTAACAACTTTTGTATGAAAAAGTCACTTTTAGTGAAGCTACGTACAAAAGTACTAAGTTTGGATTGGATATTTGATGAACATCGAAGTTAACAACTTTTGTATGAAAAAGTCACTTTTAGTGAAGTTGCATACAAAAGTACTAAGTTTGGATTGGATATTTGATGAACATCGAAGTTAACAACTTTTGTATGAAAAAGTCACTTTTAGTGAAGCTGCATACAAAAGTACTAAGTTTGGATTGGATATTTGATGACCATCGAAGTTAACAACTTTTGTATGAAAAAGTCACTTTTAGTGAAGCTGCATACAAAAGTACAAAGTTTGGATTGGATATTTGATGACCATCGAAGTTAACAACTTTTGTATGAAAAAGTCACTTTTAGTGAAGCTACGGACAAAAGTACTAAGTTTGGATTGGATATTTGATGAACATCGAAGTTAACAACTTTTGTATGAAAAAGTCACTTTTAGTGAAGCTACGGACAAAAGTACTAAGTTTGGATTGGATATTTGATGAACATCGAAGTTAACAACTTTTGTATGAAAAAGTCACTTTTAGTGAAGCTGCATACAAAAGTACTAAGTTTGGATTGGATATTTGATGAACATCGAAGTCAACAACTTTTGTATGAAAAAGTCACTTTTAGTGAAGCTGCATACAAAAGTACAAAGTTTGGATTGGATATTTGATGACCATCGAAGTTAACAACTTTTGTATGAAAAAGTCACTTTTAGTGAAGCTACGTACAAAAGTACTTAGTTTGGATTGGATATTTGATGAACATCGAAGTTAACAACTTTTGTATGAAAAAGTCACTTTTAGTGAAGCTACGTACAAAAGTACTAAGTTTGGATTGGATATTTGATGAACATCGAAGTTAACAACTTTTGTATGAAAAAGTCACTTTTAGTGAAGTTGCATACAAAAGTACTAAGTTTGGATTGGATATTTGATGAACATCGAAGTTAACAACTTTTGTATGAAAAAGTCACTTTTAGTGAAGCTACGTACAAAAGTACTAAGTTTGGATTGGATATTTGATGAACATCGAAGTTAACAACTTTTGTATGAAAAAGTCACTTTTAGTGAAGCTACGTACAAAAGTACTAAATTTGGATTGGATATTTGATGAATATCGAAGTTAACAACTTTTGTATGAAAAAGTCACTTTTAGTGAAGTTGCATACAAAAGTACTAAGTTTGGATTGGATATTTGATTAACATCGAAGTTAACAACTTTTGTATGAAAAAGTCACTTTTAGTGAAGCTGCATACAAAAGTACCAAGTTTGGATTGGATATTTGATGAACATCGAAGTTAACAACTTTTGTATGAAAAAGTCACTTTTAGTGAAGCTGCATACAAAAGTACAAAGTTTGGATTGGATATTTGATGAACATCGAAGTTAACAACTTTTGTATGAAAAAGTCACTTTTAGTGAAGCTGCATACAAAAGTACTAAGTTTGGATTGGATATTTGATGAACATCGAAGTTAACAACTTTTGTATGAAAAACTCACTTTTAGTGAAGCTGCATACAAAAGTACTAAGTTTGGATTGGATATTTGATGAACATCGAAGTTAACAACTTTTGTATGAAAAAGTCACTTTTAGTGAAGCTGCATACAAAAGTACAAAGTTTGGATTGGATATTTGATGAACATCGAAGTTAGCAACTTTTGTATGGAAAAGTCACTTTTAGTGAAGCTACGTACAAAAGTACTAAGTTTGGATTGGATATTTGATGAACATCGAAGTTAACAACTTTTGTATGAAAAAGTCACTTTTAGTGAAGCTACGTACAAAAGTACTAAGTTTGGATTGGATATTTGATGAACATCGAAGTTAACAACTTTTGTATGAAAAAGTCACTTTTAGTGAAGTTGCATACAAAAGTACTAGGTTTGGATTGGATATTTGATGAACATCGAAGTCAACAACTTTTGTATGAAAAAGTCACTTTTAGTGAAGCTGCATACAAAAGTACAAAGTTTGGATTGGATATTTGATGAACATCGAAGTTAACAACTTTCGTATGAAAAAGTCACTTTTAGTGAAGCTGCATACAAAAGTACTAAGTTTGGATTGGATATTTGATGAACATCGAAGTTAACAACTTTTGCATGAAAAAGTCACTTTTAGTGAAGCTGCATACAAAAATACTAAGTTTGGATTGGATATTTGATGAACATCGAAGTTAACAACTTTTGTATGAAAAAGTCACTTTTAGTGAAGCTGCATACAAAAGTACTAAGTTTGGATTGGATATTTGATGAACATCGAAGTTAACAACTTTTGCATGAAAAAGTCACTTTTAGTGAAGCTGCATACAAAAGTACTAAGTTTGGATTGGATATTTGATGAACATCGAAGTTAACAACTTTTGTATGAAAAAGTCATTATAAGTGAAGCTGCATACAAAAGTACTAAGTTTGGATTGGATATTTGATGAACATCGAAGTTAACAACTTTTGTATGAAAAAGTCACTTTTAATGAAGCTGCATACAAAAGTACTAAGTTTGGATTGGATATTTGATGAACATCGAAGTTAACAACTTTTGTATGAAAAAGTCACTTTTAATGAAGCTGCATACAAAAGTACTAAGTTTGGATTGGATATTTGATGAACATCGAAGTTAACAACTTTTGTATGAAAAAGTCACTTTTAGTGAAGCTGCATACAAAAGTACTACGTTTGGATTGGATATTTGATGAACATCGAAGTTAACAACTTTTGTATGAAAAAGTCACTTTTAGTGAAGTTGCATACAAAAGTACTAAGTTTGGATTGGATATTTGATGAACATCGAAGTTAACAACTTTTGTATGAAAAAGTCACTTTTAGTGAAGCTACGTACAAAAGTACTAAGTTTGGATTGGATATTTGATGAACATCGAAGTTAACAACTTTTGTATGAAAAAGTCACTTTTAGTGAAGCTACGTACAAAAGTACTAAGTTTGGATTGGATATTTGATTAACATCGAAGTTAACAACTTTTGTATGAAAAAGTCACTTTTAGTGAAGTTGCATACAAAAGTACTAAGTTTGGATTGGATATTTGATGAACATCGAAGTTAACAACTTTTGTATGAAAAAGTCACTTTTAGTGAAGCTGCATACAAAAGTACTAAGTTTGGATTGGATATTTGATGAACATCGAAGTTAACAACTTTTGTATGAAAAAGTCACTTTTAGTGAAGCTGCATACAAAAGTACTAAGTTTGGATTGGATATTTGATGAACATCGAAGTTAACAACTTTTGTATGAAAAACTCACTTTTAGTGAAGCTGCATACAAAAGTACTAAGTATGGATTGGATATTTGATGAACATCGAAGTCAACAACTTTTGTATGAAAAAGTCACTTTTAGTGAAGTTGCATACAAAAGTACTAAGTTTGGATTGGATATTTGATGAACATCGAAGTTAACAACTTTTGTATGAAAAAGTCACTTTTAGTGAAGCTGCTTACAAAAGTACTAAGTTTGGATTGGATATTTGATGAACATCGAAGTTAACAACTTTTGTATGAAAAAGTCACTTTTAGTGAAGCTGCATACAAAAGTACTAAGTTTGGATTGGATATTTGATGAACATCGAAGTTAACAACTTTTGTATGAAAAAGTCACTTTTAGTGAAGCTGCATACAAAAGTACTAAGTTTGGATTGGATATTTGATGAACATCGAAGTTAACAACTTTTGTATGAAAAAGTCACTTTTAGTGAAGTTGCATACAAAAGTACAAGGTTTGGATTGGATATTTGATGAACATCGAAGTTAACAACTTTTGTATGAAAAAGTCACTTTAAGTGAAGCTACGTACAAAAGTACTAAGTTTGGATTGGATATTTGATGAACATCGAAGTTAACAACTTTTGTATGAAAAAGTCACTTTTAGTGAAGCTGCATACAAAAGTACTAAGTTTGGATTGGATATTTGATGAACATCGAAGTTAACAACTATTGTATGAAAAGTCACTTTTAGTGAAGCTGCATACAAAAGTACTAAGTTTGGATTGGATATTTGATGAACATCGAAGTTAACAACTTTTGTATGAAAAAGTCACTTTTAGTGAAGCTGCATACAAAAGTACTAAGTTTGGATTGGATATTTGATGAACATCGAAGTTAACAACTTTTGTATGAAAAAGTCACTTTTAGTGAAGCTACGTAAAAAAATTACTAAGTTTGGATTGGATATTTGATTAACATCGAAGTTAACAACTTTTGTATGAAAAAGTCACTTTTAGTGAAGCTACGTACAAAAGTACTAAGTTTGGATTGGATATTTGATGAACATCGAAGTTAACAACTTTTGTATGAAAAAGTCACTTGTAGTGAAGCTACGTACAAAAGTACAAAGTTTGGATTGGATATTTGATGAACATCGAAGTTAACAACTTTTGTATGAAAAAGTCACTTTTAGTGAAGCTACGTACAAAAGTACAAAGTTTGGATTGGATATTTGATGAACATCGAAGTTAACAACTTTTGTATGAAAAAGTCATTATTAGTGAAGCTGCATACAAAAGTACTAAGTTTGGATTGGATATTTGATGAACATCGAAGTTAACAACTTTTGTATGAAAAAGTCACTTTTAGTGAAGCTACGTACAAAAGTACAAAGTTTGGATTGGATATTTGATGAACATCGAAGTTAACAACTTTTGTATGAAAAAGTCACTTTTAGTGAAGTTGCATACAAAAGTACTAAGTTTGGATTGGATATTTGATTAACATCGAAGTTAACAACTTTTGTATGAAAAAGTCACTTTTAGTGAAGCTACGTACAAAAGTACTAAGTTTGGATTGGATATTTGATGAACATCGAAGTTAACAACTTTTGTATGAAAAAGTCACTTTTAGTGAAGCTACGTACAAAAGTACTAAGTTTGGATTGGATATTTGATTAACATCGAAGTTAACAACTTTTGTATGAAAAAGTCACTTTTAGTGAAGTTGCATACAAAAGTACTAAGTTTGGATTGGATATTTGATGAACATCGAAGTTAACAACTTTTGTATGAAAAAGTCACTTGTAGTGAAGCTGCATACAAAAGTACTAAGTTTGGATTGGATATTTGATGAACATCGAAGTTAACAACTTTTGTATGAAAAAGTCACTTTTAGTGAAGCTACGTACAAAAGTACTAAGTTTGGATTGGATATTTGATGAACATCGAAGTTAACAACTTTTGTATGAAAAAGTCACTTTTAGTGAAGTTGCATACAAAAGTACTAAGTTTGGATTGGATATTTGATGAACATCGAAGTTAACAACTTTTGTATGAAAAAGTCACTTTTAGTGAAGCTACGTACAAAAGTACTAAGTTTGGATTGGATATTTGATGAACATCGAAGTTAACAACTTTTGTATGAAAAAGTCACTTTTAGTGAAGCTACGTACAAAAGTACTAAGTTTGGATTGGATATTTGATTAACATCGAAGTTAACAACTTTTGTATGAAAAAGTCACTTTTAGTGAAGTTGCATACAAAAGTACTAAGTTTGGATTGGATATTTGATGAACATCGAAGTTAACAACTTTTGTATGAAAAAGTCACTTTTAGTGAAGCTGCATACAAAAGTACTAAGTTTGGATTGGATATTTGATGAACATCGAAGTTAACAACTTTTGTATGAAAAAGTCACTTTTAGTGAAGCTGCATACAAAAGTACTAAGTTTGGATTGGATATTTGATGAACATCGAAGTTAACAACTTTTGTATGAAAAACTCACTTTTAGTGAAGCTGCATACAAAAGTACTAAGTATGGATTGGATATTTGATGAACATCGAAGTCAACAACTTTTGTATGAAAAAGTCACTTTTAGTGAAGTTGCATACAAAAGTACTAAGTTTGGATTGGATATTTGATGAACATCGAAGTTAACAACTTTTGTATGAAAAAGTCACTTTTAGTGAAGCTGCTTACAAAAGTACTAAGTTTGGATTGGATATTTGATGAACATCGAAGTTAACAACTTTTGTATGAAAAAGTCACTTTTAGTGAAGCTGCATACAAAAGTACTAAGTTTGGATTGGATATTTGATGAACATCGAAGTTAACAACTTTTGTATGAAAAAGTCACTTTTAGTGAAGCTGCATACAAAAGTACTAAGTTTGGATTGGATATTTGATGAACATCGAAGTTAACAACTTTTGTATGAAAAAGTCACTTTTAGTGAAGTTGCATACAAAAGTACAAGGTTTGGATTGGATATTTGATGAACATCGAAGTTAACAACTTTTGTATGAAAAAGTCACTTTAAGTGAAGCTACGTACAAAAGTACTAAGTTTGGATTGGATATTTGATGAACATCGAAGTTAACAACTTTTGTATGAAAAAGTCACTTTTAGTGAAGCTGCATACAAAAGTACTAAGTTTGGATTGGATATTTGATGAACATCGAAGTTAACAACTATTGTATGAAAAGTCACTTTTAGTGAAGCTGCATACAAAAGTACTAAGTTTGGATTGGATATTTGATGAACATCGAAGTTAACAACTTTTGTATGAAAAAGTCACTTTTAGTGAAGCTGCATACAAAAGTACTAAGTTTGGATTGGATATTTGATGAACATCGAAGTTAACAACTTTTGTATGAAAAAGTCACTTTTAGTGAAGCTACGTAAAAAAATTACTAAGTTTGGATTGGATATTTGATTAACATCGAAGTTAACAACTTTTGTATGAAAAAGTCACTTTTAGTGAAGCTACGTACAAAAGTACTAAGTTTGGATTGGATATTTGATGAACATCGAAGTTAACAACTTTTGTATGAAAAAGTCACTTGTAGTGAAGCTACGTACAAAAGTACAAAGTTTGGATTGGATATTTGATGAACATCGAAGTTAACAACTTTTGTATGAAAAAGTCACTTTTAGTGAAGTTGCATACAAAAGTACTAAGTTTGGATTGGATATTTGATGAACATCGAAGTTAACAACTTTTGTATGAAAAAGTCACTTTTAGTGAAGCTACGTACAAAAGTACAAAGTTTGGATTGGATATTTGATGAACATTGAAGTTAACAACTTTTGTATGAAAAAGTCACTTTTAGTGAAGCTACGTACAAAAGTACTAAGTTTGGATTGGATATTTGATGAACATCGAAGTTAACAACTTTTGTATGAAAAAGTCACTTTTAGTGAAGCTGCATACAAAAGTACTAAGTTTGGATTGGATATTTGATTAACATCGAAGTTAACAACTTTTGTATGAAAAAGTCACTTTAAGTGAAGCTACGTACAAAAGTACTAAGTTTGGATTGGATATTTGATGAACATCGAAGTTAACAACTTTTGTATGAAAAAGTCACTTTTAGTGAAGCTGCATACAAAAGTACTAAGTTTGGATTGGATATTTGATGAACATCGAAGTTAACAACTTTTGTATGAAAAAGTCACTTTTAGTGAAGCTGCATACAAAAGTACTAAGTTTGGATTGGATATTTGATGAACATCGAAGTTAACAACTTTTGTATGAAAAAGTCACTTTTAGTGAAGCTGCATACAAAAGTACTACGTTTGGATTGGATATTTGATGAACATCGAAGTTAACAACTTTTGTATGAAAAAGTCACTTTTAGTGAAGCTGCATACAAAAGTACTAAGTTTGGATTGGATATTTGATGAACATCGAAGTTAACAACTTTTGTATGAAAAAGTCACTTTTAGTGAAGTTGCATACAAAAGTACTAAGTTTGGATTGGATATTTGATGAACATCGAAGTTAACAACTTTTGTATGAAAAAGTCATTATTAGTGAAGCTGCATACAAAAGTACTAAGTTTGGATTGGATATTTGATGAACATCGAAGTTAACAACTTTTGTATGAAAAAGTCACTTTTAGTGAAGCTGCATACAAAAGTACTAAGTATGGATTGGATATTTGATGAACATCGAAGTTAACAACTTTTGTATGAAAAAGTCACTTTTAGTGAAGCTGCATACGAAAGTACTAAGTTTGAATTGGATATTTGATGAACATCGAAGTTAACAACTTTTGTATGAAAAAGTCATTATTAGTGAAGCTGCATACAAAAGTACTAAGTTTGGATTGGATATTTGATTAACATCGAAGTTAACAACTTTTGTATGAAAAAGTCACTTTTAGTGAAGCTGCATACAAAAGTACTACGTTTGGATTGGATATTTGATGAACATCGAAGTTAACAACTTTTGTATGAAAAAGTCACTTTTAGTGAAGCTGCATACAAAAGTACTACGTTTGGATTGGATATTTGATGAACATCGAAGTTAACAACTTTTGTATGAAAAAGTCACTTTTAGTTAAGCTGCATACAAAAGTACTAAGTTTGGATTGGATATTTGATGAACATCGAAGTTAACAACTTTTGTATGAAAAAGTCATTATTAGTGAAGCTGCATACAAAAGTACTAAGTTTGGATTGGATATTTGATGAACATCGAAGTTAACAACTTTTGTATGAAAAAGTCACTTTTAGTGAAGCTGCATACAAAAGTACTAAGTTTGGATTGGATATTTGATGAACATCGAAGTTAACAACTTTTGTATGAAAAAGTCACTTTTAGTGAAGTTGCATACAAAAGTACTAAGTTTGGATTGGATATTTGATGAACATCGAAGTTAACAACTTTTGTATGAAAAAGTCACTTTTAGTGAAGCTGCATACAAAAGTACTAAGTTTGGATTGGATATTTGATGAACATCGAAGTTAACAACTTTTGTATGAAAAAGTCACTTTTAGTGAAGCTGCATACAAAAGTACTAAGTTTGGATTGGATATTTGATGAACATCGAAGTTAACAACTTTTGTATGAAAAAGTCACTTTTAGTGAAGCTACGTACAAAAGTACTAAGTATGGATTGGATATTTGATGAACATCGAAGTTAACAACTTTTGTATGAAAAAGTCACTTTTAGTGAAGCTGCATACAAAAGTACTAAGTTTGGATTGGATATTTGATGAACATCGAAGTTAACAACTTTTGTATGAAAAAGTCATTATAAGTGAAGCTGCATACAAAAGTACTAAGTTTGGATTGGATATTTGATGAACATCGAAGTTAACAACTTTTGTATGAAAAAGTCACTTTTAGTGAAGCTACATACAAAAGTACTAAGTTTGGATTGGATATTTGATGAACATCGAAGTTAACAACTTTTGTATGAAAAAGTCACTTTTAGTGAAGCTGCATACAAAAGTACTAAGTATGGATTGGATATTTGATGAACATCGAAGTTAACAACTTTGGTATGAAAAAGTCACTTTTAGTGAAGCTGCATACAAAAGTACTAAGTTTGGATTGGATATTTGATGAACATCGAAGTTAACAACTTTTGTATGAAAAAGTCACTTTTAGTGAAGCTACATACAAAAGTACTAAGTTTGGATTGGATATTTGATGAACATCGAAGTTAACAACTTTTGTATGAAAAAGTCACTTTTAGTGAAGCTGCATACAAAAGTACTAAGTTTGGATTGGATATTTGATGAACATCGAAGTTAACAACTTTTGTATGAAAAAGTCATTATAAGTGAAGCTGCATACAAAAGTACTAAGTTTGGATTGGATATTTGATGAACATCGAAGTTAACAACTTTTGTATGAAAAAGTCACTTTTAGTGAAGCTGCATACAAAAGTACTAAGTTTGGATTGGATATTTGATGAACATCGAAGTTAACAACTTTTGTATGAAAAAGTCACTTTTAGTGAAGCTACGTACAAAAGTACTAAGTATGGATTGGATATTTGATGAACATCGAAGTTAACAACTTTTGTATGAAAAAGTTACTTTTAGTGAAGCTGCATACAAAAGTACTAAGTTTGGATTGGATATTTGATGAACATCGAAGTTAACAACTTTTGTATGAAAAAGTCACTTTTAATGAAGCTGCATACAAAAGTACTAAGTATGGATTGGATATTTGATGAACATCGAAGTTAACAACTTTTGTATGAAAAAGTCACTTTTAGTGAAGCTACGTACAAAAGTACTAAGTTTGGATTGGATATTTGATGAACATCGAATTTAACAACTTTTGTATGAAAAAGTCACTTTTAGTGAAGCTACGTACAAAAGTACTAAGTATGGATTGGATATTTGATGAACATCGAAGTTAACAACTTTTGTATGAAAAAGTCACTTTTAGTGAAGCTGCATACAAAAGTACTAAGTTTGGATTGGATATTTGATGAACATCGAAGTTAACAACTTTTGTATGAAAAAGTCATTATAAGTGAAGCTGCATACAAAAGTACTAAGTTTGGATTGGATATTTGATGAACATCGAAGTTAACAACTTTTGTATGAAAAAGTCACTTTTAGTGAAGCTACGTACAAAAGTACTAAGTTTGGATTGGATATTAGATGAACATCGAAGTTAACAACTTTTGTATGAAAAAGTCACTTTTAGTGAAGCTGCATACAAAAGTACTAAGTTTGGATTGGATATTTGATGAACATCGAAGTTAACAACTTTTGTATGAAAAAGTCACTTTTAGTGAAGTTGCATACAAAAGTACTAAGTTTGGATTGGATATTTGATGAACATCGAAGTTAACAACTTTTGTATGAAAAAGTCACTTTTAGTGAAGCAACGTACAAAAGTACTAAGTTTGGATTGGATATTTGATGAACATCGAAGTTAACAACTTTTGTATGAAAAAGTCACTTTTAGTGAAGCTGCATACAAAAGTACTAAGTTTGGATTGGATATTTGATGAACATCGAAGTTAACAACTTTTGTATGAAAAAGTCACTTTTAGTGAAGCTACATACAAAAGTACTAAGTTTGGATTGGATATTTGATGAACATCGAAGTTAACAACTTTTGTATGAAAAAGTCACTTTTAGTGAAGCTGCATACAAAAGTACTAAGTATGGATTGGATATTTGATGAACATCGAAGTTAACAACTTTTGTATGAAAAAGTCATTATTAGTGAAGTTGCATACAAAAGTACTAAATTTTGGATTGGATATTTGATGAACATCGAAGTTAACAACTTTTGTATGAAAAAGTCACTTTTAGTGAAGCTACGTACAAAAGTACTAAGTTTGGATTGGATATTAGATGAACATCGAAGTTAACAACTTTTGTATGAAAAAGTCACTTTTAGTGAAGCTGCATACAAAAGTACTAAGTTTGGATTGGATATTTGATGAACATCGAAGTTAACAACTTTTGTATGAAAAAGTCACTTTTAGTGAAGTTGCATACAAAAGTACTAAGTTTGGATTGGATATTTGATGAACATCGAAGTTAACAACTTTTGTATGAAAAAGTCACTTTTAGTGAAGCAACGTACAAAAGTACTAAGTTTGGATTGGATATTTGATGAACATCGAAGTTAACAACTTTGGTATGAAAAAGTCACTTTTAGTGAAGCTGCATACAAAAGTACTAAGTATGGATTGGATATTTGATGAACATCGAAGTTAACAACTTTTGTATGAAAAAGTCACTTTTAGTGAAGCTGCATACAAAAGTACTAAGTTTGGATTGGATATTTGATGAACATCGAAGTTAACAACTTTTGTATGAAAAAGTCACTTTTAGTGAAGCTACGTACAAAAGTACTAAGTTTGGATTGGATATTTGATGAACATCGAATTTAACAACTTTTGTATGAAAAAGTCACTTTTAGTGAAGTTGCATACAAAAGTACTAAGTTTGGATTGGATATTTGATGAACATCGAAGTTAACAACTTTTGTATGAAAAAGTCACTTTTAGTGAAGCTGCATACAAAAGTACTAAGTATGGATTGGATATTTGATGAACATCGAAGTTAACAACTTTGGTATGAAAAAGTCACTTTTAGTGAAGCTGCATACAAAAGTACTAAGTATGGATTGGATATTTGATGAACATCGAAGTTAACAACTTTTGTATGAAAAAGTCACTTTTAGTGAAGCTGCATACAAAAGTACTAAGTTTGGATTGGATATTTGATGAACATCGAAGTTAACAACTTTTGTATGAAAAAGTCACTTTAAGTGAAGTTGCATACAAAAGTACTAAGTTTGGATTGGATATTTGATGAACATCGAAGTTAACAACTTTTGTATGAAAAAGTCACTTTTAGTGAAGCTGCATACAAAAGTACTAAGTTTGGATTGGATATTTGATGAACATCGAAGTTAACAACTTTTGTATGAAAAAGTCACTTTTAGTGAAGCTGCATACAAAAGTACTAAGTTTGGATTGGATATTTGATGAACATCGAAGTTAACAACTTTTGTATGAAAAAGTCACTTTTAGTGAAGCTGCATACAAAAGTACTAAGTTTGGATTGGATATTTGATGAACATCGAAGTTAACAACTTTTGTATGAAAAAGTCACTTTTAGTGAAGCTGCATACAAAAGTACTAAGTTTGGATTGGATATTTGATGAACATCGAAGTTAACAACTTTTGTATGAAAAAGTCACTTTTAGTGAAGCAACGTACAAAAGTACTAAGTTTGGATTGGATATTTGATGAACATCGAAGTCAACAACTTTTGTATGAAAAAGTCACTTTTAGTGAAGCTACGTACAAAAGTACTAAGTATGGATTGGATATTTGATGAACATCGAAGTTAACAACTTTTGTATGAAAAAGTCACTTTTAGTGAAGCTGCATACAAAAGTACTAAGTTTGGATTGGATATTTGATGAACATCGAAGTTAACAACTTTTGTATGAAAAAGTCACTTTTAGTGAAGCAACGTACAAAAGTACTAAGTTTGGATTGGATATTTGATGAACATCGAAGTCAACAACTTTTGTATGAAAAAGTCACTTTTAGTGAAGCTGCATACAAAAGTACAAAGTTTGGATTGGATATTTGATGAACATCGAAGTTAACAACTTTTGTATGAAAAAGTCACTTTTAGTGAAGCTGCATACAAAAGTACTAAGTTTGGATTGGATATTTGATGAACATCGAAGTTAACAACTTTTGTATGAAAAAGTCACTTTTAGTGAAGCTGCATACAAAAGTACTAAGTTTGGATT